>NC_058521.1:592454759-593079759 GCF_904849725.1 Hordeum vulgare subsp. vulgare
TTCAGAAATTTGATGTCCTAAGACGATGCCTTCATTAACCATAAAGTGGCACTTCTCCCAATTCAAGACACTACTGGTGTCTTTACATCTCTGTAAGACTCGATCAAGGTTGCTGAGGAAATCATCAAAAGAAGACCCATAAACGGAGAAGTCATCCATGAAAACCTCGAAAATCTTTTCACAAAAGTCAGATAATATAGCCATCATACATCTTTGAAAGGTGGCAGGTGCATTACATAAGCCAAAATGCATACGTCTATAAGCAAAGGTACCGAAAGGGCAGGTGAAAGTGGTTTTCTCCTGATCAGATTGTGCAACTGGTATTTGGGAGAAACCAGAATAACCATCTAGAAAGCAGAAGTGTGTGTGTTTAGACAGCCTTTCTAGCATTTGGTCGATAAAAGGCAGAGGGTAATGATCTTTCCTAGTGGCTTTATTCAGTTTCCTGAAATCGATCACCATCCTATAGCCAGTAATAATTCTCCGTGGGATCAATTCATCCTTATCATTAGGGACAATGGTAATGCCTCCCTTCTTAGGGACGCAATGCACCGGACTCACCCAATCTCTATGAGCAACATGATAGATAATACCCGCTTCCAGGAGCTTTAGTATTTCTTTTCTTACTACTTCTTTCATCTTAGGATTCAATCTCCCTTGATGATCAGCAACTGGTTTGAAATCAGGACCAGTTTTGATCTTGTGCTGGCATAGAGTGGGACTAATGCCCTTAAGATCATCAAGAGTATATCCAATAGCAGCACGACGCTTCCTGAGACTTTTTAGTAACTTCTTTTCTTCATGCTCCGAGAGGCTAACACTACTAATGACAGGATATATCTCTTTTTCATCAAGATACACATACTTAAGAGTATCAAGCAACTGTTTAAGCTCGAACACAGGATCACCCTTTGGTGGGGGGGGGGATCCCCAAGCAGTTCAACATGCAAGTTATTCTTAAGGATAGGATATTGTTCTAAGACAACTCTATCTATTTCATCCCTTTCATCCATATGCATATCATTTTCATGCACAAGCAAGTATTGCTCTAATGGATAAGTAGGAGGCACGACAATAGAAGCTAAGGCAATAGTTTCATCCTTAATGGGCAACTCTTTTTCATGAGGTTGTCTACCAAACTTGGAGAAATTGAACTCATGTGACACACCTTCAAAGCCAACAATGACAATTTGCTTCTCACAATCAATATGAGCATTGACAGTATTGAGAAAAGGTCTACCAAATATGATGGGACAAAAGCTATCTTGTGCGGTAGCAAGAACGAGGAAATCAGCAAGATACTTCGTTTTACCACACAAGACTTCAACATCCCTAACAATTCCCACAGGGCAGATAGTATCTCTATTGGCAAGTTGAATAGTGACATCAATAGCCTCTATCTCAACAGGTGCAATCTCATCTTTGATTTCATCGTATAAGGATTGAGGTATTGCACTAACACTAGCACCCACGTCACATAAACCATGATAGCAATAATCTCCTATCTTAACAGAAACAACAGGCGTGCCAACAACAGGCCTATGTGTGTCTCTAACGTGAGGTTTAGCAATTCTAGCACCATCTTCATAGAAATGAATATTATGTCCCTCAACATCGTCAGACAGAAGATCTTTCATAATAGCAATGCTAGGTTCAACTCTAATTTTCTCAGGGGGTGTAGGTGTTCTAATGTAGCCTCTACGTATCAGAGTTGAAGCTTTTGAATGATCCTTTATCCTAACAGGGAAAGGTGGTTTCTCAATGTAAGCACTGGGAACCACAGGATCATTATAGGCAATGACTTTCTCTTCAACTGGAGTGGGTTTAACTACATTGACTTCTAAGGGAGGATGGTATTTAAACCACTTCTCTTTGGGGAGATAAATATGGGCAGCAAAGGATTCACACAATGAAGCTACTATCACAGAGTCAAGTCCATACTTAGCGCTAAAGTCACAAAAAGTAATTGTCTCAACAAAGGATTTAACGCAATCAAATGTGAAATTCATACCTGACTCCTTACCTTCTTCAAGCTCCCAATCTTCAGAGTTGCATTTAATTCTCTCCAATAAATTCCATTGGAAGTCAATATCTCTCTTCATAAAAGAACCGGTACAAGAAGTGTCAAGCATGGTGCGATCATCATGAGAAAGCCGAGCATAGAAGTTCTGAATGATAATTTCTCTCGAGAGCTCATGATTGGGGCATGAATATAGCATTTATTTAAGCCTCCCCCAAGCTTGAGCGATGCTTTCTCTGTCACGAGGCCAAAAAATATAAACATAATTCCGATCACGATGTACTAAATGCATAGGATAAAACTTTTGATGAAATTCCAATTTCAACCGATTGTAGTCCCATGATCCAGTATCATCACATAGCCTATACCATGTCAATGCCTTATCCTTCAAAGATAAAGGAAATACCTTCTTCTTGACCTCATCCTCGGGCAAACCTGCAAGCTTAAATAAACCACAAACTTCATCTATGTAGATTAGATGCAAGTCTGGATGTGATGTTCCATCTCCTGTAAAAGGATTAGCCTGCAGTTTCTCAAGCATACCTGAAGGAAATTCAAAGCAAATATTTTCAGTAGGTGCAGCAGGTTGAGGAGCAACTCTTTGTGCTTCTGTTCGAGGTGAAGATACCCCGAACAAGCCCCTCAAAGAATTAGTATCCATAGTGACAAGTGACAACAAATTTCAGCACACTATATGAATGTTTCCTTACCAAGTTCCACTTACCAAAGGCGCTTCACTCCCCGGCAACGGCGCCAGAAAAGAGTCTTGATGACCCACAAGTATAGTGGATCAATTGTAGTCCTTTCGATAAGTAAGAGTGTCGAACCCAACGAGGAGCAGAAGGATCTAACAAGTGGTTTTTAGCAAGGTAAAATCTGCACGCACTGAAATTATCGGTAACAAGTGATTGTGTGGTGAGATGATTCGTAGCAAGCAACAAGTAACAAAAGTAGCAACGGTGCAGCAAAGTGGCCCAATCCCTTTTGTAGCAAGGGGCAAGCCTGGACAAAGTCTTATAGGAGGAAAAACGCTCCCGAGGACACACGGGAATTTCCGTCATGCTAGTTTTCATCATGTTCATATGATTCGCGTTCGTTACTTTGATAGTTTGATATGTGGGTGGACCGGCGCTTGGGTACTGCCCTTACTTGGACAAGCATCCCACTTATGATTAACCCCTCTCGCAAGCATCCGCAACTACGAAAGAAGAATTAAGACAAAGTCTAAGCATAGCATTAAACTAGTGGATCCAAATCAGCCCCTTATGAAGCAACGCATAAACTAGGGTTTAAGCTTCTGTCACTCTAGCAACCCATCATCTACTTACTAATTCCCAATGCCTTCCTCTAGGTCCAAATAATGGTGAAGTGTTATGTAGTCGACGTTCACATAACACCACTAGAGGAAAAACAACATACAACATATCAAATTACCGAACGAATACCAAATTCACATGACTACTATTAGCATGACTTATCCTATGTCCTCAGGAACAAAAGTAACTACTCACAAAGCATAATCATATTCATGACCAGAGAGGTAATGACTAGCATAAGGATCTGAACATAAACTCTTCCACCAAGTAATCCAACTAGCATCAACTACAAAGAGTAATCAACACCACTAGCAACCTTACAAGTACCAATCAGAGTCGCGAGACGGAAAATGGTTACAAGTGATGAACTAGGGTTTGGAGATGAGATGGTGCTGATGAAGATGTTGATGGTGATGAGTCCCCTCCGATGAGAGGAGTGTTGGTGATGACGATGGCGATGATTTCCCCCTCCGGGAGGGAAGTTTCCCCGGCAGGATCGTCCTGCCGGAGCTCTAGATTGGTTCTGCTCAAGTTCCGCCTCGTGGCGGCGGCGAAACCACGAAAAAGCTCCTCCTTGATTTTTTTCCTGGACGAAACCCTTCATATAGCAAAAGAGGGGGGCAAGTGGGCCAGTAGGGTGCCCACAAGCCCCCATGGCGCGGCCTGGGGGGGGGGGGGTGGCCGCGCCGTGTAGGCTTGTGGCCACCCCCTGGCGCCCCTCTGGCGCTTCTTCGGCCTAGTATTTTTGATAAATCTGGAAAAAAATCCTCGTTGATTTTTACGATGTTTGGAGTTGCGCAGAATAGGTATCTCAAACTTGCTCCACATTCAGGCAAGAATTCCAGTTGCTAGCATTCTCCCTCTTCATGTAAACCTTGCAAAATAAGAGAGAAGAGGCATAAGAATTGTACCGTGAAGTGAAATAAGAGCCCAAGAAGCGATAAATATCAACATGAAAACATGATGCAAAATGGACGTATCAAGCTCCCACCGGCGACGACCATGGCGACACGACTAGCTTACTCGCTGACGCGTGCGTGCATCGCATGATGCGTGGCACACCGCCGAGCTCTTCGGACCGTGTCGCACATCGAGCTCTCCGGACCTAAGAATTCAGAAGGGACTCAAATAATATTCATAGATAATCTGAAAATAAACTCACAATTCATCGGATCTCAACAAACACACCGCAAAAGAGTATTACATCGGATAGATATCCATGAAGATCATGAAGAACATGGTATTGAAGATCAAAGAGAGAGAAGAAGCCATCTAGCTACTAGCTATGGACCCGTAGGTCTGTGGTGAACTACTCACACATCATCGGAGGGGCAATGGAGTTGATGTAGATGCCATCCGTGATCAATTCCCCCTCCTGCAGATTACCGAAAAAGGCTCCCAAATTGGATCTCTCGGGAACAGAGGCTCCCGGCAGCGTAAAAATATTTTCATGGATCTCTTTGGCGATATGGAAATATTTGGAAATTTATACGCCAAGAAATAGGGTTAGGAGACCTACAGGGAGCCCACAAGCCAGGGGGCGTGCCACCCCCCAGGGCGCGCCCTGCAGGCTTGTGGCCTCCCGGCAAGTGCCTTGCCCCCTACTCCAAGTCTCCTGGGTGTCTTCTGGTCCAAGAAACATCTTTCCTTAGATTTTGTTCCGTTTGGACTTCATTTAACATTCCTTATCGGCAATATTAAAAAACATAGAAAAAACAGAAACTGGCACTAGGCTCTAGATTAATAGGTTAGTCCCCCTAAAAATATAAAAAAACATATCAATGCATATAAAACATCCAAAATAGATAATATAATAGCATGGAACAATCAAAAATTATAGTTACGTTGGAGACGTTTCATGGCGTATATATTTTAAATAAATAATTTCACTCTTGTTATCCACTTATATTTGTTTGAATTTTAATAAATAGCGACGGTAATTTCCATGGGTTATAAGACTACCCCAAAAATAATAAGCATTCAATGAGTGCATAATCAAAACCACATGCAGCACATAAAAGAAAATCATGGTTAATGATATTAATGGGGTAATGTGAAAGAGCATGAGTGCATGATCATTGGTTAGTATAGGTATCATGAATTAGAGGTTGTCTGTTGTTCATCTAAATATTTTCATGGCATGGTGATGATGTGTGAGCATACTTATTCCTCATTGAAATCCTAGTGCTGTTTAAGTCGGGGGCGCACGATGGTTAACTCCTACCAACCTCCTCCCTAAGGGCATGCCAGTAGTGCTTTGC
Organism: Hordeum vulgare subsp. vulgare; assembly: GCF_904849725.1. Taxonomy (NCBI): domain Eukaryota; kingdom Viridiplantae; phylum Streptophyta; class Magnoliopsida; order Poales; family Poaceae; genus Hordeum; species Hordeum vulgare. Next base: position 592,460,357 of record NC_058521.1, read on the forward strand.
TTCGACAAAGCTAATAAAATCTTGGAATAAGTATGTGAGTTATTTATGACTAATGTGAATCCTTGGATATATGCTCTTGCACCTCCGCATATTTGTTAGCCTCTTCAGTACCGTGCATTACCCATTCTCACCTCGAGGATCGGTGCAACCTTCGCTGTTTCATCCAAAACCCTTGACATGATAGACTCTGTTTCACATAAACCTCATTATATCTTCCTCAAAACATCCACCATACCTACCTATCATGCAATTATGAGATGTATTGCCAAGAAACTTCCACCGTCACATTATATGACTAGTACTTTCATTGCCATATTGCTTTGAATGATCGTAAGACAACTAGCATGATATTTATATGGCTTGTCCATTTTTTTGATATATTTTGCTATGGTAGATCATTGCACATCCTAGTACACTGCTAGAGGCATTCATATAGAGTCATACTATAGTTTTAAATGCTGAGTTGTAAGTAAATAAAAATGTGATGGTCATTATTATTAAGGCACTATCTCAGTAAGGAAAGGATGATGGAGACAATGATTCCCCCATAAGTAAGGATGGGACTCCGGCCAGAAAATAAGGAAAAAAGAAAAAGAAAGAGAAAGAAAGAGAAAGAAAAAAGAAGAAATAAATGATAGAAAAGAGAGAAGGGATGGTAGTACTAACTCTTTTCCCACACTTGTGCCTCAAAGTGGCACCATGTTCTTGATATAGAGTGTCTCTTATTTACTCACTTCCATATGCTAGTGGCAATTTTTTATTATACAAATTGGTTTGTATATTCCCATGACGAGCTTTCTGAAATTCCCGAGGTATTCATGAGCAAGCAAGTTGGATAAACACCCACTTAGCTTCAGTTGAGCTTTCATACACTTATAACTATAGTGCATCCGTCGCATGGCAATCCCTACTCCTCGCATTGATATATATTGATGGGCATACCCATAGCTTGTTGATACGCTTAGTTGATTTGAGAATTTCTTCTCCACTTTCACCCCTTTGAAATCTACCACCATATTCTATTCCACAATTATGTTATATCCATGGTTCAGCTCATATATTGAGTGAGTAATAAAAAGCTGAAGCGAATTCAAGAGTTCGATCCAATTGCCAGACTTAACACCGTGGTGATTAACATTTGTATTTATGTGGTCAAGACGAAGCCATGCTATGCTTATATGATAAAATGAATAGGGGCGAACATATTTAAGGATTGTATATTTTGAAACTTGTTGATTATGTTGCATATGTTTATGAATATTACAATGTTGATGTTTATTAATTCATTGTTCCTCACTGATAAAACCTGCAATAGATTATATGTTGGGTAGCACGTCACATAAAAATTTCTGTTTTTATCATTTACCTACTCGAGGACGAGCAGGAATTACGCTTCGGGGTGCTGATACGTCTCCAACATATCTATATTTTTTATTGTTCCATGCTATAATATTATCATTCTAGGATGCTTTAGGGTGTTTATATACCTATTAATATTATTTTTGTGCACTAACCTATTACCCAGTGCCCAGTTCTAGTTGTTGTTTTCTGCATGTTTTTGGATTTACAGGTCTACAGTACCAACCGGAGTCCAATTGTCGAGAATCTTTTTTATAATTTTTCTGGACCAAAACTAGACGTAGACGCTTTGGGAGGATACAAGACGCTACACGAGGGAGGGAGCACACAACAGGGTGCACGCAGGGGGGTGGTCGCACCCTGATGTCTATTTCCCCCCTCGTGTGGCCCCCGACATCCCTCTCTAGCCTATAAATTCTGAAATATCACAAAATCCTAGAGGAGCCACCTAAAACACTTTTTGTGCTGCCGCAAGTATCTGGTCCATAGTGTTCCCATCTTGAGCCCTTTTTAAGTTCCCCAGCGGAGGGGGGATCGATCACGGAGAGCCTCTACATCAACCTTGTTGCTCCCATGGTGATGTGTGCGTAGTTTAACACAGACCCACGGGTCCATAGTTAGTACCTAGATGGCTATATCTCTCCTTCCCTCTCTTGATCTTCAATACATTGATCATCACATCTTTGATGTGATCTATCTGATGTGTTACTTTTTTGCGGAGCGTTTGTTGGGATCCGTTGAATTGTGGGTTTATGTTCAGATTATTCGTGATAAAGATTTGAGCCGTCTCTAAATTCTATCATGATTCTTATTTGCATGATTATGATAGCTTTGTACATCTCATCGATCTATTGAAATAGTTCTGTCAGCTAGATTGATATTTCTTAAGTGAGAGGGTGCATTGTAGTAGATTCAATTGATTGTGTTCTCTTTGTCAACATCATATCATTGTTCTCCAAGCATTACTATGTTTTACAACCATAACTCCGTTTTACTTAACACTCTAGATGCATGTTGTGCAGCGGTCGATGGGTGGAGTAATACTAATAGGTGTGGGCATGAGTCGGCCTATTTTCTTATGGAGTTGATACGTATATATACATGATCATTGTTGTGAATAAAAAATAACTATACACTTTTCTATCAGTTGCTCGATAGTAATTTGTTTACCCACCGTATGCCTACTACATGAGAGATGCCATTAGGGAAAACTACAGACCCCGGGTCTATTCACTTATAAGTTTACAAACGCTACAATTACCTAGCTGCCTTTATTTTCTTTTTATTTACTTTGCAATTATCAACTTTCATCTACACACTTTACTTTCTTGCAAATAAATAGTTGATGACCCTCAAGTATAGGGGGTCGTGACAATTTTCGAGGGTAGAGTATTCGACCCAAATTTGTTGATTCGCCAAAGGGGAAGCGAAAGAATATTCTCAAGTATTAGCAGCTGAGTTTTTCAAATTCAACCACACCTGAAAGATTAGTGTCTGCAAGCAAAGTATAGTAGCAAAGTAGTATGATAGCAACGGTGTCAGAAACATAACTGTTGACGGCAGACTATTCCTAACTGTTGTATCAATGGCGCCAGTAGGTTGCACGTGGACGGGGAAATATTCTTCCTCGGCAACGGTGACGAAGAAGGTCTTGTAACAAGTAACAACAAAGTAGCAAGGAACAGCAGTAGCAGCAGCAGCAGAGTAACAACAGTAGCAACAGTAACAGCAAAGTGGCCCAATCCCTTTTGTAGCAAGGGACAAGCCTGTACAAAGTAACGTAGCAAGGACCAGTAGTAAAAGACTCGTAGGCATTGGATTGGTGATGGATGATTATGCTGGATGTGATTCATCATGTAACAGCTATAACACGTAGAGATAAGTAACTAGCTCCCGTTCGTCAACCTAATGTAGGCATGTATTCCGTATGTAGTCATACGTGCTTAGGGAAAAGAACTTGCATGACATCTATTGTCCATCCCTCCCGTGGCAGCGGGGACCTAATGGAAACTACGGGATATTAAGGTTCTCCTTTTAATAAACAACCGGACCAACGCATTAACACGTGGTGAATACATGAACTCCTCATACTATGGTCATCTCCGGGAGTGGTTCCGGATATTGTCACTCCGGGGTTGCTGGGTCATAACACATAGTAGGTGACTACAACTTGTAAGATAGGATCTAAAACACACATATATTGGCGACAACATAATAGGTTCAGATCTGAAATCATGGCACTCGGGCCCTAGTGACAAGCATTAAGCATATCCAAGCAGTAGCAACATCAATCTAGAACATAGTGGATACTAGGGATCAATCCCCGTCAAAAACTAACTCGATTACATGATAGATCTCATCCAACTCATCACCGTCCAGCAAGCCTATGATGAGATTACTCACGAACGATGAAGAGCATTATGGAATTGTCGATGGAGGAAGGTTGATGATGACGATGGCGATGATTTCCCCTCTCCGAAGCCCGAAACGGACTCCAAATATGCCCTCCAGATGAAGAATAGGATGTGGTGGCGCCTCCGTATCGTAAAACACGATGAAACCTTCTCTCCGATTTTTTTCCAGGGGAGCCGGAAGATATAGAGCTGAGTTTGGGGGCGGTGGTTCCACGTGGGCCCCACAAGCCCTCACGGCGCGGCCTAGGGGGGTGGCCGCGACCTGTGGGCTTGTGGCCCACTAGCACGCCCCCTCCGGTGGATCTTTGCGCAGGTATTTTTCTTTTATTCCAGAAAAAATCTCCGTAAATTTTCACGACATTTCGAGAACTTTTATTTCTGCACAAAAACAACACCATGGCAATTCTGCTGAAAACAGCGTCAGTCCGGGTTAGTTCCATTCAAATCATGCAAGTTAGAGTCCAAAACAAGGGCAAAAGAGTTCGGAAAAGTAGATACGACGGAGACGTATCAACTCCCCCAAGCTTAAAGCCTTGCTTGTCCTCAAGCAACTCAGTTGACAAACTGAGAGAGACAAAAGAAATACTTTGACGAACTCTGCTTGATCTTGTTGTTGCAACTATGTCTAACTCATAACCAGAATTTCAGCAAGATCACAAGCAAACCACAAAAGCAAATGACATATAGGTCTCACGGTAAACTCATATCAATGGCATAATCAACTAGCGAGCAAATAATAATAAGCCTAAAATGTCAGCACTTCAATCAAAACAACATGAAGCAGTACGAACAAATGGTATCTCGCTAGCTCTTTCTGAGACCGCAAAACATAAATGCAGAGCACCTTCAAAGACCAAGGGCTGACTAAACATTGTAATTCAAGGCAAAGAAGATCCAGTCACAGTCATATTCAACACAGTTAAAAGCAAAGCATAAAAATGACAAAGGTGCTCTCTAATTGGTGCTTTTGTAAGAGGAGGATGACTCAACAGGAACATAAATAGAGAGGCCCTTCGCAGAGGGAAGCATTGATTTGCAGAGGTGCGAGAGATCAAGCTTTTAAAACAAAAATAATAATTTTGGGTGGCATGCTTTCATTGTCAACGCAATGACTAAGAGTTCTCAACATCTTCCATGCTACACATGCTATAGGCGGTTCCCAAACAGAAAAGTAAAGTTTTGACTCCCCCACCACCAATCAATCACACTCCACGGCTAGCCGAATCCTCGGGTACCGTCCATACCAACATCAATCCTGGGGGAGTTTTGTTTGCAATTATCTTTTCGATTTGAGCATGGAACTGGGAGTTCCAATTACCGACCCCTTTCTCGTGAATGATAGTGAATAAACACATATCGAGGATAACATGCCTAGCATGGAAGATACTAATAGCCCCCTGTCACCACATGAGCGGTTCGGGCATGCAAACCAGATTATTTGTTGAAGATTTAGAGAGTGGCACATGCAAATTTATTTGGAACGGCAGGTAGATACCTCATATAGGTAGGTATGGTGGACACATATGGAACAACTTTGGGTTCATGGGGGTGGATGCACAAGCAGTATACCCGCTTAGTACAAGTGAAGGCTAGCAAAAGACTGGGAAGCGACCAACTAGAGAGCGACAACAGTCATCAAAATGCATTGAGATTAACTAACATTGAGTGCAAGCATGAGTAGGACATAAATCACCATGAACATGAACATCATAGAGGCTATGTTGATTTTGTTTCAACTACATGCGTGAATATGCGCCAAGTCAAGCCACTTGAGTCATTCAAAGGAGGATACCATCCTATCATACTACAACATAGTCAGTTCAACATTCATGTGGGCATCCAAGACAAACCATTATAAGCTCCTAGCTAAGTAAGCATGGCATAAGCAACTATGATCTCTAAGTTGTCATTGCAAACATGTTTCTCTCACAACAAAGCTGAATCAGGCATGATGAGCTAGTCATATTTACAAAAACAAAATAGATCGAGTTCATACCAGATTTTCCAGGCTCAGTCACTTCATCATATATCGTCATTATTGCCTTTCACTTGCACGACCAAACGATGTGAACAATAATAAGCGTGCTTGTGCATTGGACTAAAGCTGGAATCTGCAGGCAGACACAAAGGAGAAGACAAAGTAATATGGCTCTTTGAAAGCTAAACAGGTATGTATGCAAGAGCCACTAAACATTGTAACCAATATCTTCTACCTTGACCCAAAGAAAAAGAAAACTATTTACACGGGAAAGCTCCCAACAAGAAAAAGAAGAAACAGAAAATATTTTTGGGTTTTCTCAAACTAGACAGACACACGAAAAGAAAACGAGAAAAAAAAACTAGCATGGATGATATACAGTGGCAAAGTGTGAACACCAGCTAACAAAGTGAAAGCATAAGAAAGAATATAAAGTCGGTGAGAACACGTACTCCCCCAAGCTTAGGCTTTTGGCCTAAGTTGGTCTACTCCCAAGGATGGTCTCGGCGACTCCCAAAATCATAATGGGGGTTATACGGGAGTGTTGCAGCCACTGCCTGAATAGCTGCCTCACGGAGACGAGCAGCCTTGGCCTCCTTCTCATACTCCTCTGCCTCTCCTGTGGTTATGTAATATCTCCGTTTTACCTGAATGTCAAACAAGGCAGGAGCAGGAAGGGTAATATGGAAAACACACTGCCGGTTAAATATTAAACGGTATAGGAGGGATTCATCATCTCTCTCAAGGAACTGGTAGCGTGTCAAAGCGACGCGGTCAAGGAAAGCTGTATGGAGCGGGGGATCTCCTTCGCGGATGGGTACTCCAAGAAAATTTGCTATGCGAGTGGCATAGATCCCACCAAAGAAATCCCCTTCATTAGCATTCTTATTCAGCCTCCTTGCTATAATAGCTCCCATGTTGAAGCTTTTGTCACGCGTCACTGCGCTCTGAAGGATACTAAGGTCGGGTGCGCAGAGGTGACAATGCTCAATCTTGCCATTAATGGATCTGCCTATGAAGAGGGCAAAATAATGCAAGGCAGGAAAAATGAATACTCCCCATGGTAGCTTGCATAATGTCTCTAGTTTCTCCAACAGTAATACCAGAGCAAAAATCTCTAACCGTACATTTAGGAGGATCATTGAGGCTACCCAAAATAGGTATTTTGCAAATTCTATTGAAATCCTCTAAATCCATGGTATACAATTTATCATAGAGATCAAACAGTACGATGTCTCACGGCCAGCTGAAAATTTGAATCTACGAACAAAAGAGGCAGTGAGAGCAACATACTGTTCGCATTTATCGGAGATGAATTCTTCGAGTGTGACGTTGCGAACAAGTGCATCAAACTCATCTTTGAAACCTGCCACAATCATAAATTCATCAGAAGGCCATTCACATGGTTGTACCTGCGCATCCCTTGGTTCGTAAAGATCAGGCTCCCGAATCGCAAGACGGGGACCTCTCTTGCTTGAGGAACCACCATGAAAGTTTCTCCTCTATATCTTCCTTTTCTGAAATTTTCAGTGATTCTGAGGAAAGTTGAACAAGGATCAACGAAACTCGTAGCAACTACTCCCACATGTGCCTAGAGACCATATTACGCATCAAAACTACTTGGGACCAGCTAAAATCAGCATGCAAAGCTCAAGAACATGGTCACCAAGGCAGCAAAAATACGCGGAGTATAAGGCACTAGAGCAAAAACTAATTGGACCAATGGAGGAGTCACTTACCAAGGAGTAATTTCCCCAAAATAGTTCGAAGAATAGTGATTTGAGCAAAGAGATCGAAAATCCCAGCAAGAGGAGCAAGAACACTGGTCTGAGCTACGAAACGATTTTTTTTCTGGAGGTAGGAGAAGGAGATAAGAGAAAGAATGAGTGGAGGAGGTGCCTGTGGGCCCCACAAGCCTGGGTGGCGCGGCGAGGGGGGGGGGGGGTGCCCGCACCCCTAGGGCTTGTGGCCCACTGGTGCAGCCCCCCAAACAAGCTCTTTGTCTCAGAATTTTTCAAAAATTCCAGAAAAATCATACTTGGTTTTCAGGACATTCGGAGAACTTTTATTTTTGGGGTACTTTTCTACCGGACGCTAAAACGGAAAACAGGGAAAACTAAACTAAATCTATCATTTTTCTTCTATGCAACCTAAAGTGAAAGCTTGGAACAGAGGTTTGTGACTCCTCGATTCATCCATCTCATGGTCATCGAAAGAAAATCCGTCAATGAGGTTGATCAAGTCTCCTCGACAAACCTTTCCGAATCGCAAAAGAGAACGGAGAATTTTCGAATAGCCACTAGGTCACCTCAATGGGGATTTGTATTTCTCCAACAAGCAAATCATACTTCATCTTGACACGAGGAATAGGGCATTCAAAGCTCCCAATAAGAATCGATGAAGTTTTTTTGATAACATTGATGCAATGTACTCGATATTATTTCTTCAGAAAGTGCACCGCATGCTCATTATCGTTGACATGGAAAGTGACATTGCCTTTGTTGCAATCTATAACAGCCCCTGCAATGTTTAAAAAGGGTCTTCCGAGGATGACTGCCATGGCATCGTCCTCAGGAATATCCAAGATAACAAAGTCTGTTAAGATAGTGACATTAGCAACCACAACAGGCACATCCTTGCAAATGCCGATAGGTTAAGCAGTTGATTTGTCGGCCATTTGCAGTGAGATTTTAGTGGGTGTCAACTTATCCAGTTCAAGTCTATGATAAAGAGAGAGAGAGAGAGAGGCATAACACTAACACCGGCTCCAAGGTCGCATAAAGCAGTTCTCACTTAGTTTCCTTTAATGGAGCAAGGTATAGTGGGCACACCGGGATCACCTAGTTTCTTAGGAGTTCCACCCTTGAAGGTATAATTAGCAAGCATGGTGGAAATCTCAACCTGAGGTATCCTCCTCTTATTAGTCACAATATCTTTAATGTACTTAGCATACGGAGACATTTTGAGCATATCTGTCAAACACATTTGCAGAAACACAGGTATGATCATTTCAATGAATCGCTCAAAATCCTCATCATCCTTTTTCTTGGATGGTTTGGGAGGAAAGGGCATGGGTTTCTGAACCCATGGTTCCCTTTCTTTACTGTGCTTCCTAGCAGTGAAGTCATTTTTATCGTATCTCTTATTCTTAGGCTATGGGTTATCAAGATCAACAGGTTCAATCTCCACATCCTTATCATTGCTAGGTTGAGCATCATCATGAACATCACTATTGATATTATCATTAGGCTCATGTTCATCACCAGATTGTGTCTCAGCATCAGAGACAGATGCATTGTTTGGACTCTCAGGGGTAGCAACAATAGGGTTGCTAGCGTGCAAATCCCTATCATCTTTCTTCTTCTTTCTAGGATGACTAGGTGCATCGGTGCTAACTCCTTGAGAATCTTGTTCAATCCTCTTCGGATGACCCTCAGGATACAAAGGTTCCTGGGTCATTCTACCGCCTCTAGTAACGACTCTAACGGAATTGTCATTCAACTCATTGAGCAAGTGATTCTCGGCTTTAAGTACTTGTTCTACCTGAGTGGTAACCATAGAGGCATGTTTACTCAGAAGCTTAAGATCATTGACATTTCTGTCCACACAAGCACTTAAATGACTAAGCATACGAGCATTATGTTCCAATTGTGTGCTAACATAATCATTAAAACTTTGTTGTTTGGCAATGAAGTTATCAAATTCATCCATGCATAAGCTAGCAGGTTTATCAAAAGGAATATCACTCTCATCAAACCTACGCAGAGAATTTACTTCTACTACTTGTATTGGGTTATCGATACCATGGATCTCTTCGATAGGTGGTAGATTTTTGGCATCTTCAGATTTGATGCCTTTCTCTCACATAGATTTCTTGGCTTCTTGCATATCTTCAGGACTGAGGAATAGAACACCTCTTTTCTTTGGAGTTGGCTTAAGAGGTGGTTCGGGAATAGTCCAAGCATTCTCATTGCACAAGATGTTATTTAGTAGAATCCCAGCTTGTTCTACGGTTCGTTCCCTAAAAACACAACCAACACAACTATCTAGGTGGTCTTTGGAAGCATCGGTAAGTCCATTATAGAAGATATCAAGTATTTCATTCTTCTCAAGAGGGTGATCAGGCAAAGCATTCAGTAGCTGGATGAGCCTCCCCCAAGCTTGTGGGAGACTCTCTTCCTCAGCTTGAGCAAAGTTGTATATTTCCTGCAAGGCAGCTTGCTTCTTATGGACAGGGAAATATTTTTCAGAGAAGTAGTAGACCATATCCTGGGGGCTACGCACACAACTAGGAGCAAGAGAAGTGAACCAAGTCTTAGCATCATCCTTTAGCGAGAAAGGAAACAACTTGAGAATATAGTAGTGGCGGATCTTTTCCTCACTAGTGAATAGGGTGGCTATATCGTGCAGTTTGGTAAGATGGGCTACAACTGTTTCAGACTCATAACCGTGAAAAGGATCGGATTCGACCAAAGTGATTAAATCAGGGTCGACAGAGAATTCATAATCCTTATCGGTCACAAAGAAAGGCGAAGTTGCAAACTTCGGGTCATATTTCATCCTAGCGTTCAGAGATTTTTCTTTCCACTTGCGCAGTAATTTCTCAACATGATAGCTATCCTTACACACAAGAAAATCCTCAGCTATCTCTCCTTCCATAACATAGCGCGTATCAGGCATAATAGGCATAGTAACAGGTTCTACTTCAATAGTATCAGCAGTTTCAAAAGTATCGTCACGTCTAGCAGCAATTCTAGCAATATGTGCATCACAGAATGCACCTAGTGGCAAAGCAGTATCAAGCATAACATCATCAGGCATAGTATGAAGCATAGCAACATCAGGCATAGTATCAAGCATAGTATCAAGAATAGCATCATGGGCAGCAGAAGTAGCAAGCACACGTGACATATCAAGATTTCTAGCACGAGGCGATGTCGCAAACTTACTCAAAACTGAAGGTGAATCAAGTGCAGAGCTAGATGGCAATTCTGTACCTGTCCTCGTAGTTGAGGGCAAGACTTTAGTTCTTGGATCTTTTGGATTCCTCATAGTGACCAGCAGACGTCAATCCCAAGTGACTCATAGAATATAGCTGTGCCTCCCCGGCAACGGCGCCAGAAAAATGTCTTGATGACCCTCAAGTATAGGGGATCGCAACAGTTTTCGAGGGTAGAGTATTCGACCCAAATTTATTGATTCGCCAAAGGGGAAGCGAAACAATATTCTCAATTATTAGTAGCTGAGTTTGTCAGATTCAACCACACCTGAAAGATTACTGTCTGCAAGCAAAGTATAGTAGCAAAGTAGTATGATAGCAATGGTGTTAGAAACAGAACTGTTGACGGCAGACTATTCCTAACTGTTGTATCAATGGCACGAGTAGGTTGCACGTGGACGGGGAAAAATTCTTCCCCGGCAGCGGTGACGAAGAAGGTCTTGTAACAAGTAACAGGAAAGTAGCAAGGAACAACAGTAGCAGCAGCAACAGAGTAACAGCAGAAGCAACAGTAACAGCAAAGTGGCCCAATCCCTTTTGTTGCAAGGGACAAGCCTGGACAAAGTAACGTAGCAAGGACCAGTAGTAAAAGACTCGTATGCATTGGATCGGTGATGGACGATTATGCCGGATGTGATTCATCATGTAACAGCTATAACACAGAGAGATAAGTAACTAGCTCCCGTTCGTCAATCTAATGTAGGCATGTATTCCGTATGTAGTCATACGTGCTTAGGGAAAAGAACTTGCATGACATCTATTGTCCGTCCCTCCCGTGGCAGCGGGGTCCTAATGGAAACTACGGGATATTAAGGTTCTCCTTTTAATAAAGAACCGGACCAACGCATTAACACGTGGTGAATACATGAACTCCTCATACTATGGTCATCTCCGGGAGTGGTTCCGGCTATTGTCACTCCGGAGTTGCCGGGTCATAACACATAGTAGGTGACTACAACTTGCAAGATAGGATCTAAAACACACATATATTGGCGACAACATAATAGGTTCAGATCTGAAATCATGGCACTCGGGCCCTAGTGACAAGCATTAAGCATAGCCAAGTAGTAGCAACATCAATCTAGAACATAGTGGATACTAGGGATCAATCCCCGTCAAAAACTAACTCGATTACATGATAGATCTCATCCAACTCATCACCGTCCAGCAAGCCTACGACGAGATTACTCACGAACGATGAAGAGCATTATGGAATTATCGATGGAGGAAGGTTGATGATGATGATGCCGACGATTTCCCCTCTCCAAAGCCCGAAACGGACTCTAGATCTGCCTTCTAGATGAAGAACAGGATGTGGCAGCGCCTCCATATCGTAAAACGCGATGAAACCTTCTCTCCGATTCTTTTCCGGGCGAGACGGAAGATATAGCGCTGAATTTGGAGGGCGGTGGTGCCACGTGGGCCCCACAAGCCCTCACGGCATGGCCTAGGGGGTGGCCGCGGCCTGTGGGCTTGTGGTCCACTGGCACGCCCCTGATACGTCTCCATCGTATCTACTTTTCCAAACTCTTTTGACCTTGTTTTGGACTCTAATTTGCATGATTTGAATGGAACTAACACGGACTGACGCTGTTTTCAGTAGAATTGCCATGGTGTTGTTTTTGTGCAGAAATAAAAGTTCTCCGAACGTCTTGAAAATTTACGGAGAATTTTTCGGGAAAATATGAAAAATACGTGCAAAAAGATCCATCGGAGGGGATGGGTAAGTGGGCCACAAGCCCTGTTGCCGTGGCCTCCCCCCCCGGCCGGGGCAACCAAGCTTGTGGGGCCCACGTGGCTCTGCCGCCCCCAAACTCAGCTCTATAAATTCACTTCCGCCCAGAAAAAAAATCAGAAGAGAAGATTTTGTCATGTTTGCGATACGAAGGCGCCGCCATATCCTGTTCTTCATCTGGAGGACAAATCTGGAGTCCGTTTTGGGCTCCGGAGAGGGGAAATCATCGCCATCGTCATCATCAACCTTCTTCCCTCTCCAATACCATGAAGCTCTTCATCTTTCGTGAGTAATCTATTCGTAGGCTCGCTGGGCGGTGATGAGTAGGATGAGATCTATCATGTAATCGAGTTATTTTTGATGGGGATTGATCCCTAGTATCCACTATGTTATGAGATTGATGTTGCTACTACTTTGCCATGCTTAATGCTTGTCACTATGGCCCGAGTGCCATGATTTCAGATCTGAAATTATTATATTGTCACCAATATATGTGTGTTTTAGATCCGATCTTGCAAGTTGTAGTTACCTACTATGTGTTATGACCCGGCAACCCCGGAGTGACAATAACCGGAACCACTCCCGATGATGACCATAGTTTGAGGATTCATGTGTTCACCAAGTGCTAATGCGTTGTTCCGGTTCTTTATTAAAAGGAGAACCTTAATATCCTGTAGTATCCTTTTGGACCCCGTTGCCACGGGAGGGATGGACAATAGATGTCATGCAAGTTCTTTTCCCTAAGCACGTATGACTACACACGGAATGCATGCCTACATCACATTGACGAACGGGAGCTAGCCACATATCTCTCCGTGTTATAACTGTTGCATGATGAATATCATCCAAATGAATCACCGACCCATTGCCTTCGAGTTTGTCACACTGCTGCTGTTACTTGCTTTGCTCTGCTGCTGTTACTTGTTTTGCTCTGCTGCTGTTACTATTGTTGCTACTTGCTACTGCTGTTGCTTGCTCTGTTGCTTCTTGCTACTGTTGTCACTACTACTGTTCCTTGCCACTTCTATTACTCGTTACACTGCTGCTACCTGCTATAATTCTGGTTCGCTCGTCATTGACGGGAAAAGACAATTTCCGTCAACGGGCAGCTTCTGGCGCCATTGATGCGACAGTTAGGGATAGTCTGCCGTCAACAAATCGTTTCTGACACCGTTGTTATCATACTACTTTGCTGCTGATACTTTGCTTGCAGATACTAATCTTTCAGGTGTGGTTGAATCTGATACATTCAGCTGCTAATACTCGAGAATATTCTCTCACCTCGTGACTGGGAATCAACAAATTTCGGTCGAATACTCTACCCTCGAAAACTGCCGCGAACCCACGCGCTGGTGGGCCATTGCAAGACAATTGCTAATTGTTGAGCAACTAGGAGTGCTAGCAGCATTCTTCTGGCACCGTTGCCGGAGAAGGTCTGTTGTCACAGTAGCAGCATTTTTCTGGCGCCGTTGCCGGGGAGGTATTGCTATATTCTCTGAGTTACTTGGGATTCATATCTACTGATCACTATGAAGAATCTGAAAGATCCGAAAACCAAAGTCTTGCCCTCAACTACGAGGGGAGGTAAGGAACTGTCATCTAGCTCTGCACTTGATTCACGTTCAGTTATGAGTAAGTTTGCCACATCACCTCCTGCTAGAAATCTTGATATGTCGCCTGTGCTTGATGATGCTTATGATGCTACTACTAGAGATGCTATGCTTGATACTATGCGTGATGATGCTATGCCTGATACTACTAGAGATGCTATGCACTGGTAGAAAAAGGGCCTTTTGTCCCGGTTCGTAAGGGCCTTCTGTCCCGGTTTCGGAAACGGGACTAAAAGGTCGTTACTAATACCCTTGGCCTTTAGTCCCGGTTCTTACACGAACCGAGACAGATGGGCCTCCACGTGGCCGGTGCGGCGAGCCCGGGCAGGGGGGCCTTTAGTCCCGGTTGGTGACACCAACCGGGACCAAAAGGCATCCACGCGTCACATTTCAGGTCATGATTTTTTTTGAAGGGGGGGGGGGGTTGGGGGGTTTTGGGGGGTTAATTTAGGTGTTTCATATATTGTGTTCGCTAGATAATGAATAGAGAGAAGTGTCCTCTCTTATCTCCGTGCTTGGTCGACGCTGCATACTATACGTATAGAGAGAACTAGACACGCTAGCTAGTAAGCAAAAGAAGGAAACATAAGATCGCCATGAACATATGCATACAAAGAGAAGTGATATCGACCACCTCTCCTTCTGTGAGAGATTGGTCAAACACAAGTTCTCGTATATCTATCCGACGCTACTGGCTACATATATACAATATAATTACCTCTTACAATATAATCTCCTAATTAAAATTCAACTCGTTAGGGTTCACATGGTATTCTCCGTCTTTAGCGATCACGTGGTCAAGAAAGAATGCCGCCAATTCCTCTTGAATTCCTCGCATACGATCTGCTGGTAGGAGTTCATTCCGCATCCGATATATCTAATTTGAAGAAGGGGGTCAATACATATATATGAATAAATGAAACTGAACACAAATGATGGTAATAAAATAAAATTGTGAATACTATTATTTACGCATGTCATATTGTTTGTGAGAGTAGCCCCGCTCACAGGTCACGTGGCGGATGGACTCGCAAATGTAGTATCCACAATAATCATTCCCTGGTTCCTGCCACAACCACTTTACAAGAAATAGAGGTCAATCAAACTAATACTTAGCAAGCATGCGAAATGGTATTGATGGAACTAGCGCTTGAATCACTAGGAGATGCGTGGAACATGCTACTATAGTACTTACTTTCGGGTGTCTAAATTCCAGCTTCTTCGGCAGTCCCGGAGTTTTTGCGGTGAATTTTTTCCAAACCCTGTGAGACAAAGAATACAATTACTTGATATCAGGAAATGAACAAAGTTGCCGATATGGTGCGATAATGATCGATTTAACTTACTTCTCTAGAATTTCAGTCATGTCCGCATACTCGTTGGGATCTTTTCGTCTTGAGTCTAAGACAGTTACTAGTCCCTGCTCAAGCTTAATCTCTAGGATAATATAGTGGAAGTTGCGCACGCATGCATAACTCATCAATTACATTACTATAACCTTGACTAATAAGGGAAACCGAATATGCACAAGACAGTAACACTCACTATAATTCGTAAGGGAAGAGTATTATAGCTTTGTTTTGATTCAATACAAACGATTGTAGCAGGTTGGCCTCGGTATCTTTGGCCTGAGATTTAATCATAAATGCATCTACGAGATTTGTGTTAATGAACCCAATATCACCGATTTGTCTTTTCTTCAATTCGACGATCTTCAATCTGCATATAATATAGTGAGGATAATTAAAAATACATGCAATGAAAGAGCTGACCTATATATAGAGACTTAATGACAGAAGTAGTACTACTTACAGAAAGTAGCAAGTGATCATTAATTTATCGAGGGCCTTTAGATTGAAAAACGGGAAGAACTCCTCAAATGGAACCATCAACAGTTCAAGTCCAACGAGGTCATGCTCCTTTCTAACTCCCAGCGCCAAAATATTACTCCCCCAGACTCTTTGCAAGTTTTCATGTACCAATCATGGAATCTTCGCATCATTGTTGTTAGAGATCTTTCATCTTTGACGAGAGGCTTCCCGTACACGTATTTGTGTTCGTCCACCTCCACTAAATCAAAAAGTGCATCATCGGGCAGGTAATCTGCAGGATTGGTACCGGGCAACAAGATCCCCGGATGATTAGCGACGATATCGCCAGACAGCTTGAGCGGGGGGAACGATTGGTTCGCTTGTTTGCCGAGCTGGGCAACTTTTTTCCCAGCTCGTCGTTCTGCTAACCTTTGATCAGTGACAGTACTTCCCGACCACTGCGCTTCGGTAAATGACTTTTTAATAATGCGCTCATAGTTGCCTTTCGTCGGAGACTTTGGTGGTTTCTTCAGGGCAGCCAGAGTACGCTTTGCTTTTACCGGATCTATCTTCTCCTCCGGAGGTGGATGTTTTTTTGCTTTCACCCCTTCAAAGAATTTCTTCACTTTGGCTTCCACGATCTTCTCGTTTTCCTCCGGGCTCCTCTCGTATGGTAACTTCTCTAGAGGCTTCGGAGAAGGACCGTATTTGTATTGCCTGCCTCTGGCTGTACTGCTACACGTCGGAGCAGACGGAGCGGCTGCGACTATCTTTCCTTTCTTACCAGGCGGAGGAGAAGGACTACGCGCCGAGGAGCCGGAGCGGCGGCGGGTCTCTTCAGCCCTTGTTGACGAGGTGGAGAAGGAGGAGGCAGCTGGCTGCTCGGGGGCGCCAGCGCGGGCGGAGAAGGAGGCGGAGTGCCGTCACGCGCCGGAGAAGGAGGCTGAGTGCCCTGATCACTCGCCGGAGGAGGCGGAGGAGGAGGCGGGCCCTGACTCGCCGGAGGAGGAGGAGGAGGCGGAGGCGTCCAGTTCGGAAGGTGGATGAGCTCCTTCCGCCATAGGCATGGGGTCTTCAGAGAAGAACCCAGTCGAATCTCCCCTTCACCCGTAGGGTGGTCAAGCTCAAGGTCCTCAAATCCTTCCGTTATTTGATCCACCATCATCCTAGCATATCCTTCTGGAATTGGCTGGCCGTGGTAGTTTAGCTAGGTTCATTAGGTATAACAGAGCCAACAGCTGCCTTGACTTTGAATGTCATCCATTGCGTCATAAGGTAGCAATGTTGAGACTCTGTGATAGCATCCACGGGGTAGCACGTGAAGACAGGCTCCAGCTGCTGAGTCTGCTCGGTGGAAGCAACGCTGCTTCTCCGCTGAGATGGCAGGGTAGCTTCAGGGGAAGCTTCGGCAGGTCGTTTGCTGCGATCTGCTTCTCGTTCCTCTAGCCCTTGTACCCTTTCGTGCAGCTCCTGCAGTTAGCTATGCTCCGCTTTCTTCCTCCTCTCCTGGGTTTTGTAACCCCCTGCGTCCAGAAACCCAGCCTTCCACGGAAGGGAGCCTGGCGTGCCTCGTGTCCGTCGAGGGTGCTCAGGATTCCCGAGGGCCATTGTGAGCTCGTCATTCTCTATGTCTGGAAAGAACGCCCCTTCCTGTGCTACGGCGATATAGTGCTGAAGCTTCCTGACGGGTATTCGCAGTTACTCTTCCGTCCAAACGCACTCCCCTGATATAGGGTCCAAGGTTCCACCAACCCCGAAGAACCAAGTCCGGCAACGGTCTGGCCATCTCAATGTCTCTGGCTCGACCCCTTTAGCAATCAGGTCATTCTCAGCCTTGTCCCACAAAGGTCGGGCTTTGAGGTAACCACCTGACCCCATGCGATGGTGATGCTTCTTCTTTGCAGCATTTTTCTTGTTTGTCGCTGACATCTTCTTACTCTTTTTCGATGTCTTGTGGGCCACAAATGCGGGCCATTGATCTCTGATCTTCTCAAACCGACCGGTGAATTCTGGTGTCTCTTCTTTGTCGACAAATGTTTTCAGCTCATTCTTCCACCTCCTGAATAGTTCTGCCATCTTCTTAAGAGCATGAGACTTGATCAATTCCTCTTTAACTGGCTTCTTTGGATCCTCCTCTGGCGGTAGGGTGAAATTTTCCTTAAGCGTTGTCCAAAGATCTTCTTTCTGTTTATCGGAGACATAAGACGTCGGCACCTCAGGGTCTTCCTTCTTTGGCTTTAACCATTGCTGGATACTGATCGGGATCTTGTCCCTAACAAGAACCCCGCAGTGAGCACGAAATGCATCCCTTGTCCGGATGGGTTCAATCGGCTTGCCATCGCGCGCGATTGCTGTGATCTCAAACCTTTCATCCGAGCGCAACTTTTTCTTCGGGCCTCGTTTCTTTACCGAAGTTGAGGTCGATCCGGAGGGCTAGAGAAAAAAGAAGAAAGACAAGAGTTAATTAATATGTGTACATATGAAAACAATGAATGCATCAATTAACTAGTCAACACGGGCTTAACTAATATATATATACCTGGCCGACTCGGTTCGGCCAACGGAGCAGTCATGAACGCCCTCTTCTTCACCCGGTCCTTCCAGATCATCATGAACGCCCTCTTCTTCACCCGGTCCTTCCAGACCATCGTGAACATAGCCCTCTTCTTCACCCGGTCCCTCCAGACCATCGGTGTCTCTGAGAAACGACGCAATGACATCACTTCCTTGTGCGATTATCTCCCCCAACATCGCTTCTTCCTCTTCGTCTCGGGAGTGATCCATAGTTTCTGCAAATATTTACAACATGTCAATTATTATTCAAACATGGTACACATGGATATATATTAGTGGCAAAAATAGAACTAGCTAGCTAATCACAATAAGGAATCATGTTAGTGGCCTCGACACTGCTTCTCTAGGGTTTGGGGTGGCCTAGACAACGCTTCAAGGGTTTGGGGTGGCCTCGACACAACGCTTCAAGGGTTTGGGGTGGCCTCGACGACAACACTCTTTTAACTTGGTAAATTTGGGAGGGGGTATATACCGACAACGACATACCCGATAAAAAATAAGAAGACAAAATAAGAAATAAAAAGAGGAGAAGAAGAAAGGAATAGAAAAGAAGCAATCGAAGAAAAAAAAGAGAAAAAGGAGAAGAAGAAAGGAATAGAGGAGAAAGAAGAAAAAAATAGAAAATTTCTATTTTTTTTCTTCTTTCTCCTCTATTCCTTTCTTTTTCTCCTCTTCTTTTTCTTCTTTTTTCCTCTTCTTATTTATTTCTCCTCTTCTTCCTCTCCTCTTCTTCTCCTTTCTTCCTCTTCTTATTTTCCTTTTTCTCGTCTCATTCATTTTCTTCTTCTTCGTTATCTTCCTAGCTATATATAATACTTTTCTAAAAATGTAACTTTTGCATATATAGAACTTTTTCTTCTTCTTCCTTCTTCCTTCTTCCTTCTTCCTTCTTTTCCTAAATATATACAACTTTTCTAAAAATGAAACTAACCTAAAATGTACTTAATCAGAGAACATATATAGATAAAACTAACCTAAAATGTACCCAAATGTACTAAAAATCTAACTTCTATAACTTTTATATGCACAGAAAACAAAGGAGAGGACAGGGGCAGAGGCAGAGGCACGGCGCCGGCGTCGGCCTGACCAAGGAGAGGTGTGGCGTGGTCGGGGCAGGGGCAGAGGCACGGCGCCGTTGTCGATGTAGAGGGCGGCGATGGCGGCGTGGTCGAGGCAGGGGCGACGGCGGCGTTGTCGGGGCAGGGGCGATGGCGATCGACGGGGCAAAGGGCGGCGACGGTCGGGGGCGACGACGGCGTGGTCGGGCAGGGGCGACTACGACGTGGTCGGGCCGGCAACGGCGGCGTGGTCGGGGGCGCGGCAGAGGCACGACAAGCTCGGGCAGCCTGGCGGCGTCGTCGGAGGGATCGAAGAACTGCCCAAATTTTCACAACTGCTGGCTTATATAGCGAAGCCATTGGTACCGGTTGGTGGCACCAACCGGGACTAAAGGTCACTTTTCAGCAGCCCAAAGGGCGGGAAGCGGCGGCCTTTGGTCCCAGTTGGTGGCACCAACCGGGACTAAAGGGTGGGCATTGGTACCGGTTGGTGCCACGAACCGGTACCAATGCCCCCTGTGCTGCCCGCGTCGCGGCCAAAGTTTAATCCCACCTCGCTAGTTGAGAGGGGCGCAGTGGTTTATAAGCCCCACTGTGGCACCCCTCTCGAGCTCCTCTCCACTGCAGGCTAACGGGCCTACTTGCTAATGCTTTGCCTCATGTGCCTTCTGGGCCTACTGCGGGCCTGAATCCTGGCCCATGGATGGGTTTCTAGTCGTATTCAGGCCGTGGTGGCCCAGTTGGTGGCAATTTTTTTACTTTTTCCCAGTTTATTTGTTTTTCTTTTTTGCTTTTTTTTGTTTCTAATTACTTATTTATTTTGTTTTATGATAATTCTTTTTGCCATTAAAGTTTCTAACAAAAAAAGTTCTTTATGAAAATTCTTTTTGCTTTTAATGATTTTTAACAGAAAATACTTTGATAATTTTAGTTGCATTTACTCATTATTTTTTCTTTTATTTTTTGTTTTGTTTATTTTGTTTTGTTTCTACTTAAATTCAAAGTGCTAGTTAGCTTATTTTGTTTTGTTTCTACTTACAACAAAATACTTATTTATTTTATTTTATTTTGTTTATAATTACTTATTAATTTCATTTTATGATAATTCTTTTTGCTATTAAATTTTCTCTCATATATGGTGGACACTCCCTCACCTGATTTTTTGACCGTCGATGATGGCCGCTATTCCTTCTTCCCCTAATGCATAACAAATATCTAGCACAAGGAGAAGAAGGAATAGCGACCCCATAACAACAGCCGACATTCTTCTTATCTCATATGCCTGAGCTAGAGTGGCAAGAGCATGGCATGCATGCTCACACCTCAACGCCCAAAAACACAGGAGAGGGGTGGGAGGGGGAGGGTTTATATAGGCAATCCTTTAGTCCCGGTTCATATCTAAAACCGGGACTAATAACATATGCGGCATGCCACGTGTTTGCGCGGCACGCCACATGGTTTCGCTGGATCTTTAGTCCCGGTTTTTGTCCTGAACCGGGACTAATAACATATGCGGCACGCCACGTGTTTGCGCGTCACACCACGTGGTTTCGTTGGATCTTTAGTCCCGGAAACTCGTCTATTACAAAGGGATTTCATTTGTTTGAACTTATTTGAACTCCATAGTTTTTCTGTGTTCAAAATGCACCATTCAAAGCCACATCATCAATTTACAACCCTTACTGACTTCATTTGTTATTTTTCATGCATTTACTGATTATTATGAGTTATAAGACCATGAAATTGAAAAGCATTTGAAATGAACTCTGAAAAGGTTTCAAGTTGGCATGGTATCATCATTTCACCCACATAGCATGTGCGAGAAAGTTGAGAGGGTTACGGCAAAAACTGGATGCATTTTGTGTACAAAACGGACAATCTCTTTCGAAGCATCAGGGTTTCATACGGAAAACTCGTCTGTTACAAAGGGATTTCATTTTTTTGAACTCCATAGTTTTTCTGTGTTCAAAATGCACCATTCAAAGCCACATCATAAATTTACAACCCTTTCTGACTTCATTTGTTGTTTTTCATGCATTTACTGATTATTATGAGCTATAAGACCATGAAATTGAAAAGCATTTGAAATGAACTCTGAAAAGGTTCCAAGTTGGCATGGTATCATCATTTCACCCACATAGCATGTGCGAGAAATTTGAGAGGGTTACGACAAAAACTAGATGCACTTCGTGTACAAAACGGACAATCTCTTTCGAAGTATCAGGGTTTCATACGAAAACTCGCCTGTTACAAAGGGATTTCATTTTTTTGAACTTATTTGAACTCCATAGTTTTTCTGTGTTCAAAATGCACCATTCAAAGCCACATCATCAATTTACAACCCTTTCTTACTTCATTTGTTATTTTTAATGCATTTATTGATTATTTTGAGCTATAAGACCATGAAATTGAAAAGCATTTGAAATGAACTCTGAAAAGGTTCCAAGTTGGCATGGTATCATCATTTCACCCACATGGCATGTGCGAGAAAGTTGAGAGGATTACGGAAAAACTGGATGCACTTCGTGTACAAAACGGACAATCTCTTTTGAAGTATAAGGGTTTCATACGGAAACTCGTCTGTTACAAAGGGATTTCATTTTTTTGAACTTATTTGAACTCCATAGTTTTTCTGTGTTCAAAATGCACCATTCAAAGCCACATCATCAATTTACAACCCTTTCTGACTTTATTTGTTATTTTTCATGCATTTACTGATTATTTTGAGCTATAAGACCATGAAATTGAAAAGCATTTGAAATGAACTCTGGAAAGGTTCCAAGTTGGCATGGTATCATCATTTCACCCACATAGCATGTGCGAGAAAGTTGAGAGGGTTACGGCAAAAACTGGATGCACTTCGTGTACAAAACGGACAATCTCTTTCGAAGTATCAGGGTTTCATACGGAAACTCGTCTGTTACAAAGGGATTTCATTTTTTTGAACTTATTTGAACTCCATAGTTTTTTTGTGTTCAAAATGCACCATTCAAAGCCACATCATCAATTTATAACCCTTTTCGACTCGGGCATTAGTCCCGGTTCGTAATGTACTCCAAAGTGCGTCGGTCACGGTACATCCATTGGCGGTTCATCTCTATTATGAAATTAAGTATATATCAAAAAACCATTGCAGAACAAAATGAATAGAGAAATGACCAAATTAATACAAGTTCATCATCACATTAAAACCAAAGCACAATAGTGATCAAATGTTATTACTGAAAAATAAATACATAAACTTCTCTCATAAAACAACATACAACTATGTAAAACATTTAAATGCAACAACAAACGAGATCAAAATCGCAAGTAAGGTAACAATTGACCCAACAACATAATGATACCAAGCCTGTTTATCAATGGCATATTTTCTAGTATTCCTAATCTTCAAGCGCAGTTCATCCATCTTCAAGCGCATTGCATCCATCTTCAACCGCATCGCATCGATCTTCATCTTGCGATCGTCAATGACCTCGGCAACATGCAACTCCATTTCCATATTCTTATCCTCAATTATTTTCAATTTTTCCTTCAAGTATTTGTTTTCCTTTTCAACCAAAGTTAAGTTCTCGAGAAGCATTTCTAGGTGGGTTGGAATTTCCGGTTCACATACCTCCTAGATTAAAAATATATGTCACGTTGGTCATCATAATTGTCATAAACAATAAATGAACCAAATAGTTATGAAAAGATAATATATACCACATCTGAATCATAGACATGACGAGGGCCGAAGGGGGGATACCAAAACCATTGCACTATATAATAACAAGGAATAATAAAAGTAAGAAAATTAGGCAAGTATCTATCTGAAGTCAGAATTTTTTTCTTTCAGAAAGAAGATAAGAACAAGAGGCTCACCACGGTGGTGTCGGCGACGAGATCGGCACGGGCGATCGACGGCGGTGAAGACGGGGCGGGGACGGGGCGGGGACGGGGCGTGACGGACCGCTAAATCTAGACAAGTCTCGTTGAAAATGGAGCTCGGAGGTCGAGTTTCGAGAGGAGAAAGCTTAACTAGTGTGGCTCGGGCATTTCATCGAACACCTCATGTGCATAGGAGGTGAACTAGAGCACCCAAATGCCCTCCCCTCGCCGGCTCGACAAAAACAGAGCACTGTGGAGTGCTTTGTCGTGGCGGTGGGTATATATGTAGGCAAGTTATTTGTCCCGGTTCGTGGCATGAACCGGGACTGAAGGTTGTGGGCCAGCAGCGAGGACCATTGGTCCCGGTTCGTGGCTCGAACCAGGACAAATGGTTCCACACGAACCGGGATCAATGCCCACGAGGCCCCGCCCGCCCCCTGGGCTCACGAACCGGGTCTAATACCCCCCACGGGTCCCGGTTCTTAAAGAACCGGGACTAATGGGCTGGCCAGGGCCGAACGGTAGCCCTGTTTTCTACTAGTGATGCCTGATACTGCTAGAGATGCTATTTTGCCTTATGATGCTATGCTTGATACTGCTAGAGATACTACTTTGCCTGATGTGCCACTAGGGGGGTTCCTTGATGCTCATATTTCTAGAGTTACTGCCAATGCTCGTGATGCTTCTGAAACTGCTGATACTATTGAGATAGAACCTGCTTTTGCTCCTGCTAGATCTAGCTCTCCTAGATATGAATTGACTGATATACCTGAGGGTTACGTTATGGAGGGAAAGATAGCTCAGGATTTTCTTGCGTGTAAGGATGCCTATGACGCTGAGAAATTACTTCTCAAGTGGAAGCAAAAATCTCTGAAAGCTAGGATTAAATACGACCCGAAGTTTTCCACTTCACCTATCTTTATCACCGATAAGGATTATGAATTCTCTGTCGATCCTGAGATAATCTCTCTAGTCGAATCTGATCGTTTCCACGGTTATGAATCTGAGACGGTTGTAGCCCATCTTACCAAACTACACGATATAGCCACCCTTTTCACTAGTGAGGAGAAGATCCGCCACTACTATATCCTTAAGATGTTTCCTTTCTCTCTAAAGGATGACGCTAAAGCCTGGTTCACTTCTCTTGCTCCTGGATGTGTGAGTAGTCCCCAGGATATGGTCTATTATTTCTGTGAGAAATATTTCCCTGCCCATAAGAAGCAAGCTGCCTTGCAGGAAATATACAACTTTGCCCAACTCAAAGAAGAGAGTATTCCACAAGCTTGGGGGAGGCTCGTCCAGCTACAAAATGCTTTGCCTGATCACCCTCTTAAGAAGAACGAGATACTTGATATCTTCTATAACGGACTTACCGATGCTTCTAGAGACCACCTAGATAGTTGTGCCGGTTGTGTTTTTAGGGAACGAACTGTAGAACAAGCTGAGACTCTACTGAATAACATCTTGATCAATGATAATGCTTGGACTATTCCCGAACCACCTCCTAAGCCAACTCCGAAGAAAAGAGGTATTCTATTCCTCAGTCCCGAAGATATGCAAGAAGCCAAGAAATCTATGCAAGAGAAAGGCATTATATCTGAAGATGTCAAAAATCTACCACCTATCGAAGAGATCCATGGTCTCGATAACCCGATACAGGTAGTAGAAGTAAATTCTCTACGTAGGTTTGATGAGAGTGATATTCCTTTTGATAAACCTGCTAGCCTATGCTTTGATGAATTTGACAACTTTGTTGCCAAACAACAGAGTTTCAATGATTATGTTAGCAGACATTTGGAACAAAGTACTCGTATGCTTAGTCATTTAAGTGCTTGTGTAGACATATTATGTCAATGATCTGAAGCTTCTGAGTAAACATGCCTCTATGATTACTACTCAGGTAGAACAAGTACTTAAAGCTCAGAATGACCTGCTCAATGAATTAAATGACAACTCTGTTAGTCATTACTAGAGGAGGAAAAATGACTTAGGAACCTTTGTATCCTGAAGGCCATCCTAAGAGAATTGATCAAGATTCTCAAGGAATTAATGCTAATGCACCTAGTCATCCTAAGGAGAAGAAGAAGGATGATAAAAACCTGCATGTTAGTTCACCAAATACTGTCACCCCTGAAGAACCAAATGACATTTCTGCGTCTGATGCAGAAATACAATCTAGTGATGAACATGAACCTCGTGACAATATGGACAGCGATGTTCATAATAATGCTAAACCTAGCAATGATAAGGATGTGGAGATTGAACCTACGGTTAGTCCTGATAACCCACAACCTAAGAGATACGATAAGAATGACTTCACTGCTAGGAAGCATGGTAAAGAAAGAGAGCCATGGGTTCAGAGACCTATGTCATTTCCTCCTAAGCCATCCAAGAAAAAGGATGATGAGGATTTTGAGCGCTTTATTGAAATGATAAGACCCGTCTTTCTGCAGATGCGGTTAGTTGATATGCTCAAAATGTCTCCATATGCCAAGTACATGAATGATATCGTGACCAATAAACGGAAGATACCAGATCTTGAGATCTCCACCATGCTTGCCAATTACACTTTCAAAGGTGGAACTCCTAAGAAACTTGGTGATCTCGGAGTGCCCACTATACCTTGCTCAATTAAAGGAAACTACGTAAGAACTGCCTTATGTGACCTTGGAGCCGGAGTCAGTGTTATGCCTCTTTCTCTTTATCGTAGACTTGAACTGGATAAGGTGACACCCACTAAAATCTCTCTGCAAATGGCCGACAAATCAATTGCTTTCCCTGTTGGCATTTGCAAGGATGTGCCTGTTGTGGTGGCTAACACCACTATCACTACTGGAATCTGCTGGTTTGTCGACAGCCAGAGCTGACGGCAAAGGACAGTTTAACTGATGGCAAAGGCTTTGCCGTCAGTGTGTTGTCGGCAAAGGTACCGGCCAAGATTTTATCGGCAATCACCTTCTTTGCCGTCAGCTAAAGGTCGACCGACGACAAAGACTTTGCCATCAGCTTTGTGGCACGGGCTGATGGCAAAGAGCAGTGGCGGCAACGGCGTAGGCCGAGCTCCGTTAGAAGGTTAACGACAGGCTTTGCCCACAGCCGTAGCAAAGCTGACGGCAAAGACGAAACCCCTGGGTCCCCTAGGTCCCCTATTTTCCCACAGCCGTAGCAAAGCTGACGACAAAGCCGAAACCCCTGGGTCCCCTTGGTCGCCTCTTTGCCGACAGCTGGAGCACAGCTGACGGCAAAGCCGAAAATCTGGGAAAATTTGGTATTCCCAGAGTTGTCAGGATACACAGGCTGCCGCCACGTGTCTTCTTTGCCGTCAGTCCACCGACGCCAAAGCCGTTGCCGTCAGTAAGCTGTAGGCAAATACCCCCTCTGCTTTTTTTCATACTTGTTTTCTGTTAATTCCCTGCATTTGCAAAACATAGATACAAACAACAACATATATATATATTCCCAGCCCCTAAACAGCACCACAAGTGCATCACAAAGGGCAAACAGCACAACACAAGTGCAAACAACACGAATATATGTAATTAAAGTGCAAACAAGATCAGAAAGTATTACAAAGCATCACAAGTGCATCCACAAATACAATTGCATTACAAAGTTCATCTAAGACTACACAAGTGCATTACAAAGTCCCTCGAGCATCCATCCATATGCCATGCTGCTTTATCAAAATCTGCATAATGAGAAAGAAGTTAGAAGAAGAATACAATAAGAAAGAAGTTGTCTAAATTAAGCTAAGCAATTAGAAGAAGAAGTGGAAGAAGAAGAAGAACAAGAACAAGAAGAAGAAGTGGAAGAAGTGGAAGAAGAAGAAGAAGAAGAAGATAGAGAAAAAGAAAGAAGAGAAGTTATCTTTTTCTCCTC
Organism: Hordeum vulgare subsp. vulgare; assembly: GCF_904849725.1. NCBI lineage: Eukaryota > Viridiplantae > Streptophyta > Magnoliopsida > Poales > Poaceae > Hordeum > Hordeum vulgare. The sequence continues at coordinate 592,487,644 of NC_058521.1, forward strand.
TTTCTTCTTCTCTTATTTCTTCATCTCTTGTTTGTTCTTCTCTTCTGGTTTCTTTTAAAACTTTCTAAACTAATTATGTCATTTTTGAGCTCTAATATCAACTAGAATTTACTAAGCTAACTAAACCATGGCTAATATCAACTAGAATTTACTAAGCTAACTAAAGCATGGCATAATCTAAGTTGATCTAAACAATAAGAAGAATAAGAAGGAGAGGAATAACTTACCGAATGTCATGAAACGGAGGAGAAGCTCCATCTCCGTTGGTCGCTGGGTTGCTAGGGCTCTCACCAGGACAAGTAAAGGGATCGTGGGATTCAACTCTGGAATGATGCTGCAACAAGGCAAGAGTTAAAATATGTGATTAGCACGGCTCCAGACAATGGTATAAGACCGTGCAAGGTTGGTCATTGAAAGGGAACTCACCGTTCCCACCGGAGAAGGCATCAGCGGAGGGGGCGGCAAACCTTGCTTCTCACACATAGCCTGCAAATTAGTTTTCGAGGAGTCAAAGAAATAGCCTTGTTGCGTCTCACACATAGCCTTGCTTCTCACACAACTGACTTACCGCAACGAAGTCGTGCATGGCCTTCGCATGGGCATTATTGCGTGCCCTCTCCTCCTCAAGCAACCTCTGCGTATTCCGGTCCCTCTCCTCCAACAAGAGCCTGGTGGCCTCCCTCTCCATCATAAGTGCGGCCTGCAACCACTCCTCAAAAGGAATTTTCATCATCCATCCAGGGACAAAAGAACGAAAGAAATAATGAAGAAAACTAACCTCGATGGCAAGATCAACTGGCCTCGCGTGTTGCCGTATTACAGGAGCGGAGCTCGTTTGCCTCGACTTGATCTGAGATAGAGTCTCAGTGATAGGGACGAAGCCATCACACATGGCCAGCGTGCCATGACTCTTACCGCCACCAGAGATCATTAACGCCTCTGGATCGATAGGATTCTGGCTCGGGTCAAAGTCAGGTCCGCGCAGCTGTTTGACCACCTCAGAATAAGACGTCATCTTGTTGTAGGCGGACAGGCTTGTGTACCTCCCTCGCCTATAGCAGAGACACCGGAATTGTTTGTTTTTCGACCGGGCATTGAAAGCTCTTTGCTAGCAGTACGAAAGCGATACCCGTTGATGTCGTACTTCTGAAATGTACATACCTTAAAGTCAAAACCATTAGCTATTTGTCTCAATTCATCGTCGACTTGCTCATCTGAATTAGCCTAGAAGTTAAGAAAAGATAGAGTTTGGTGTGTTACTCATGAGTAATAGCAACAAAGGAAATCACTTATTATATATAAGGGAGGTACCATTTTTTTGAACCAAGAGATGAAACCGGGATAGCCACCTCCTGTCTTTTCAAGAAGTTCATACTCGAGAATGGATTATTTTTTGATTGCAACACCGTTCGAGAATTGTTCGACGTATCGACTGTATCAATTAATAATAGTTGTTAGACACAAAACTTGTTAAAAGTTGCGAAACAATGTACACAACACTTACTCGATGTATGGCCGAACTTCTGTTAAATTGTTCAATATATACATCGTTAGTGTGCGCCACTCCTCGACGCACGGCAACTTTGGTTTTCCCACACCAGAAGGTGCGAGCTTCCGTTCGAAAAGGTTGATATTGGATTCACGTCGTTTGGGGTTGCCCAGATTGTACCGCGGCTTTGGATTATGCAAGCTGTGCATAGTGGCATCATAGTGTGCTGTTACGAAGTTTGCCGCCTCCTCGGTAATGAACGCCTCGACCATCGATGCTTCAATTCTACGTTTATTTTTACATTTTCCTCGAAGTGTCTTCTGCATTCTTTCAGTTGCGTAGCACCAACGATTTTGCACAGGGCCACCCAATCTTGCCTCAGTTGGGAGATGCAAAATCATGTGTTGCATCGGATTAAAGAAGCCCGGTGGAAAACTCTACCCTAACTTGCAGAGTAACTCAGGCGCCAACTCTTCCATGTCATCTATCAAGGCACGCGACAACTCTTTAGCACAAAGAACACGGAAGAAATAGCTCAACTCGGCCAATACTAGCCATTCAGCCTCGGGGATATAGCCATGCAACATCACCGGTATTACCCGCTCAAGCCATATGTGCCAATCATGACTCTTGAGCCCAAATTTTTTTCATTTTTTCAATGCTCGCTCCCCTCGCTAGATTCGCAGCATACCCATCGGGGAACAACAACTTTTTTTGCACCCACAAGAGGATTTCCCTTATTGCTCCCTTCTCAAGATTGTACCAGGCCGGTGGTTTGGACCAATTTTTTCTTCCTTTCGGTTCTCGCATGTTTAGTGATGGCCTATCACACAGAGTCTCCTGGTCAACTCTAGCCTTTGTATTATCTTTGCCCTTATGAGTGCCGAAAAATGTGCGAAGAAGGGCCTCGGCGATATTCTTTTCAGTGTGCATCATGTCAATGTTGTGTGGAAGTAAGAGGTCTTCGAAGTAGGGGAGATCCCAGATGCATGGCTTGCGGGTCCAGGCGTGTTCCTAATTATAACCCAAGAAATACCCTGGACGGTTTGGATCAGGCTCCATAGATTTTAACTGTTCATTAATTTGTGCCCCCGTCAACGCAGGTGGTGCTGAGTGTTTGACAACTTTACCTTTCATGAAATTCTTCTTGTCTTTTCTGAATGGATGGTCCATAGGCAAGAACTGTCTATGCAAGTCAAAGCAGGAATACTTCCCACCCACCGGCAACCAATGAAACTTAAGAGCTGCCTTGCATTGTGGGCATGGGAACCTTCCATGCACACACCAGGCAATGAAAAGCACAAATGCTGGCAGATCATGCAACGAGTATTGGTACCAAACATACATTTGAAAGTTCTCTTTCTTAGCTGCATCGTATGTGTTGACCCCATTCACCCAAGCTTCTTTCAAGTCATCCATCAGCGGTTGCATGTACACACTCATATTCTTCCCCGGGTAGTTTGGCCCTGGAACTATCAACGTCAGAAATATGTGCTTTCTTTGCATAATGGATGATGGTGGAAGATTCAGGGGAATGACAAATACAGGCCAGCAACTATATTGAGTAGCCGTCATACCAAAAGGATTGAACCCATCGAGGCTGATGGCGATTCGACAATTCCTTGGTTCTTTAGCCTTTTCCTTATGTATACTATCAAATGCCTTCCATGCGTCACCATCTGAAGGGTGTACCAACATCGGAACTCCGTGTTCATCTAATTCTTTCCTAATTCCATGTTTGTGCCATGTCATCTGTTTTTCTGTTTCTTTGAGCATGTAAAGTCGTTGAAGTCTTGGTAGGATCGGCAGATACCGTAGGACACTCACGGGGATTTTGCTCTGCTTCTTCTCACCTTCACCGTTTTCTACCTCAATATATCTGGAGGACTTGCAAAATGGACAATATGTTTCGTCCGCATACTCTTTCCTAAATAAGGCACATCCCTTCTCACAAGCATGTATCTTCTCATACGGCATCTTGAGTGCACTAAGGATTTTGTCTGACTCATATAGGTTTGAAGGCATAATATGACCTTCTGGTAGAAAGCGCCCAAATAGGGTCATCACTGAGTCAAACAGGTCTCTTCCAATGTTGAACTGCGCTTTCAGAGCCATTACTTGTGCGATGGCATCTAGCTGAGAAATCTTAGTGTGCTCGTGAAGAGGACGTTTTGAAGACTCCAACATGGCATAGAAGGCTTTCGCGGATTCCTCCATCTTTTCGTCCTTGTTCCGAGCATCATCAAAGTCATTCACCATGTCTTCAATCCCTGTACCATAATCATCGGTGTGCCGACGCAACACCTCGTCTCTGTTACGTTAGGCCGACTCACCATGAAATGTCCACAAGGTATAGTCGGGAGTAAAACCACGCATCTGCAGGTGTTTACCCATTACATCCTTTGTCTGTCGCGAATAATTCTTGCACTTAGTGCAGGGGCACCATGTTTTTGGCTGGCCTTTAGAAAACGCCGTTTCCACGAATTCATAGGTTTTGCTCAACCATTCATCGGTCATATCTCTCTGACTATGGTGACCGGTGTACATCCATTCACGATCAGTCATTCTGGCAAGCTAGCTACATAGTATCCACATATAAAACAATATAAATTATCAATTCATCAAGTATTTTAAATTAATTATGGCCATTTTTTAATCATGGTTAATACATTGGGATGCACGGCATGCACACCTACCAGCTACTAGGTAAAGATGGGTCCTAATCCCACCCGAGTATGTGTAGATTGGGTCACTTCCCCATGCTCTGCTCCCGACCCAACACATAATTTTGGCAGCACCTCCCCGCTGTTCTCCTGATACACGTCTCGGCAACTAACCGAGAGGATGTGTACCCGGAGAACAACGAGGAGCTTTTGAAACTCTGCATGGGATCCGGAGCAAAGCGTGGGAAATGACCCAATCTACACACACCCGGGCTGTCCATGGATAACGTTGGACAATTCGAAAGAATCACCGTTATAAATATGCAAATGCATGCATATTTATGACAGGAACCCTTTCGAACGGGAGACGCATATTGGTTACGCAACACCTTTGCATTTTAATACTAAAAATACCTAGCTAGATAGGGTCATCAACACGAAGGCCGGAACAGAGCAAAATAAAGGGGGTGGAGGAGGAGTTAACAAATGTGCTCACTTTCGAATGCAGGGGAGGTCGTCGAAAACCAATCCCTCGCGGAGAAGCTACTGCACATTTAAATGCACTCAATCAACACAAATACGCACTCGCGGTAATTAAATAATTGCTAACTAAATAATTGCTAACTAAATTTAACTTTTCTCCCCCTTCTACTTTCTCTTTTTCCTTTTCTTCTTCTTCTTTCTCTTTTTCTACTCGCGGTAATTAAATAATTGCTAACTAAATAATTCTCCCCCTTCTTCTTTCTCTTTTTCCTTTTCTTCTTCTTCTTCTTCTTCTCTTACAGCGTGTTTGGTTGGGGGAGTTGGAGGTAGGGAATGTGAGTTTAAGATTAACGAGACTAAAAATCTGTTGATTGGTTCAGGGACTTGGGATTTAACCAGGGAAGGGGAAGGGGAATTACTAGGGCCAACTCCCATCGATCTGTACCCTGGGGAGCCCTCGTAATTCAGCGAAGGAATGGGAGTTGACGTCTGAAAACATATTGTTACTGATTTTGTGGCCCACCTCCAGAAGCAAAAGAAAGAAAAAACTACGAACAAACTAGCTAAATGCATGCGGCACCATAATTTCTCCTCTAAACAAACCGACCAACGCTAACTACTTCCTAATCTACGTCAAATAGGAGCCCATCTCTCGTAACCTACCCTTCCTTTCTTTGTTCATAAGAATTATTCCCACAGATAATTCCCAACCAATACCAAACGCTGGATTGGGACTAAATAGTCCACTACCCATGTAAATCCCTCGGCCAACTCCCTCTCACAAATTCCCAGTCCCTTTCCCATAAACTACCAAACACGCTAAGTATCTCCTTCTAATTGCTAACTAAATAATTGCTAACTCAATTTAACTAAAAATCTACCATTAAGTAATTGCTAACTAAATTTAACTAAAAATCTACTACTAACTGATCTAACTAACATAGAAAAATAAACTAAAAAAAGAAAAAGGGGAGGAGGAGCTCACCGGCGAGTTGGGCGGGGATGGCTCGGGGCAGCGGCGGGGCGGGGTTGGCGCGGGGTGGGGCTGGGCTGGGCCGACGCGGGGCGAGGCTGGTGCGGGGCTGTCGCGGGGCGGCGCGGGGTGGGGCTAGTGCGGGGCGGCGCGGCGGGGCGAGGCGGCGCGGGGTGGGGCTGGCGCGGGGCGACGCGGGGTGGGGCTGGTGCGGGGCGGCGCGGCAGGGTGGCGCGGGGTGGGCTGGTGCGGGACGACGACGGTGGGTCGGGAGAGCAGGGAGAGTAGGGAGAGCAGGGAGAGAGAACCGGCCGTTAGGGCATGCAGTTAGGTCGTGTGTACGGGGGAAACAACCGAGCTATGCCGTCAGCTAGCTGTCAGCAAAGACAACCGTTAGGCTTTGCCGTCAGCTGGCTGTCAGCAAAGCGGTGCCCCGTTAAGCCGTGGTCGGACGTGGGACCGGGGAGCTCCCTATGCCGTCAGTCTCCCTATGTCGTCAGTGTTTTTCGCCTTTGCCGTCAGCTGGCTGACGGCTTAGACAAAGCGGACGGCATAGATTATCTATGCCGTCAGCCTCTCATATGCCGTCAGTACTTATTTTGGCTGAGGGCAAAGTCTCTTTGCCGTCAGCCCCGTGAAATTGTTGATGGCAAAGCTGAAAGCTGTCGGCAAATTATGTTTTTCCAGTAGTGTATGTTAATAGACTTTGTTATCTTGGATATTTCCGAGGACGATGCCATGGTTGTCATCCTCGGAAGACCATTTTAAACACTTCAAGGGCTGTTATAGATTGCAACAAATGTAATGTCACTTTCCATGTCAACGGTAATGAGCATACCGTGCACTTTCTGAAGAAACGATATCAATTACATTGCATCAATGCTATCGAAAAAACTTCATCGATTCTCATTGGGAGCTTTGAATGCCCTATTCCTCATGTCAAGATGAAGTATGATTTGCCTGTTGGGGAGATTCATATCCCCATTGAGGTGGCTTAGTGGCTATTCGAAAATTCTCCATTCTCTTTTGCGATTCGAGAAAGTTTTGTCATAAAGATTTGATCAACCGCATTGACGGATTTCTTTCGATGACCATGAAATGGATGAACCTAAGAGTCACATACCTCTGTTTTAAGCTTTCATTTTCTTTTGCTTAGGAGAAAAATGATAGGTTTAGTTTAGTTTTTTCCTGTTTTCTGTTTTAGCGTCTCGGAGAAAAATACCTCGAAAATAAAAGTTCTCCGATGGTCCTGAAAATCTAGTATGATTTTTTCTGGAATATTTGAAAAATACTGGGACAGAGAGCTGGCCTGGGGGCCACCCCAGTGGGCCACAAGCCCTGTCACCGCGGCCTACCCCCCTGGTCGCGGCAAGCAAGCTTGTGGGGCCCACACGGGCCCCCTCCACTCATTCCAGCTCCCATCCTCTTCTTCTTCCTCAAAAAAAAATTGTTTCGCAGCTCAAACCCGTGTTCTTGCTCATTTGGCTGTGATTTTCGATCTCCTTGCTCAAAGCATCATTCTCCGAACCGTTTTGGGGAAATTACTCCTTGGTAAGTGACTCCTCCATTGGTCCAATTAGTTTTTGCTCTAGCGCTTTATCCTTCGCGTATTCTTGCTACCTTGGTGACCCTATTCTTGAGCTTGAAATGTTGATTTTAGCTGGTCCCAAGTAGTTTTAGCGCGTGATACAGTCTCTAGGCACTAGTCGGAGTAATTGATACAAGGTGTGGTTGGTCTTTATTCACTTTTCTCTTGAACTTCAAAATTTCAGCAAAGAGAAATTATGTTCACGAGGAAGTTTCATGGTGGTTCCTCAAGTAAGAAGGGTCCCCGTCTTTCTTTTCGGGAGCCCGATCCTTATCAACTAAGGGACGCACCGGTACAACCATGTGAATGGCCTTCCGATGAGTTCATGATCGAAGCAGGCTTCAAGGATGAGTTTGATACACTTGTCCGCAATGCTGGGTTAGAAGAATTCCTCTCAAATAAATGTGAACAGTATGCTATGCTCACTGCCTCTTTCGTGCGTAGATTTAAATTTTCAGTTGGCCGTGACTCATCCATACTGTTTGACTTGTATGATAAATCCTATGCCATGGATTTGGAGGATTTCAATAGGATTTGCAAAATACCCGATGGGGGTAATCTTAAAGATCCTGCTAAATCTTCGGTTAGAGATTTCTTCTCTAGTATATCTGTTGGAGAAACTAGAGACATCACGTAAGCTACCATATGAAGCATTCATTTCCCTGCCTTGCACTGCTTTGCCCTCTTCATAGGTAGATGCATTAACGGCAAGGTTGAACATTGTCACCTGTGCGCATCCGACCTTACTATCCTTAAGAGCGCAGTTACGGGTGACAAAATCTTCAACATGGGAGCTATTATAGCAAGGAGGCTGAATAAAAACGCTATTGAGGGAGATTTCTTTGGCGGCATCTATGCCACTCGCATAGCAAATTTTCTTGGAGTACCCATCCGCACAGGAGATCCCCCGCTCCATACAGCTTTCCTTGACCGCGTCACTTTGACACACTACCAGTTTCTTGAGAAGGATGATGAATCCCTCCTATACCGATTGATATTTAACCGGCAGCGTGTCTTCCATATTACCCTTCCTGCTCCTGCTTTCTTTGACTTTCAGGTAAAACGGAGATACTACATAACCATAAGAGAGGCAGAGGAGTATGAGAGGGATGCGACGGCTGCTCGTCTTCGTGAGGCAGCTATCCAGGCAGTGGCTGCAGCGCTCCCGTATAACCCCGATTATGATTTTCGGTTTTGCCAGGACCGTCCTTGGGAGTAGACCAAGCTAGGCCAAAAGCCTAAGCTTGGGGGAGTACGTGTTCTCACCGACCTTACATTCATGCCTATGCTTTCACTTTGTTCGTCGGTGTTTACACTTTGCCAATGTATTATCCATGGTAGTTTATTTTCATTTTCATGCTTTCTTGTTTTGTGTCCTTTTGAGAAAACCCAAAAATATTTTCCTTTCTTATTTTGCTTGTTGGGAGCTTTCCCGTGTAAATAGTTTTCTTTTTCTTTGGGTCAAGGTAGAAGATATTGTTTACAATGTTTAGTGGCTCTTGCATGCATACCTGTTTAGCTTTCAAAGAGCCATATTACTTGTCTTCTCCTTTGTGTTTGCCTGCAGATTCAGCTTAGTCCATTGCACGAGCACGCTTATTATTGTTCACATCGTTCGAAGTGAAAGGCAATAATGATGATATATGATGAAGTGACTGAGAATGGAAAAGCTGGTATGAACTCTATCTATTTTGTTTTTGTAAATATGACTAGCTTGTCATCCCAGATTCAGCTTTGTTGTGAGAGAACCATGTTTGCAATGACAACTTAGAGATCATAGTTTCTGATGCCATGCTTATTTAGCTAGGAGCTTATAATGGTTTGTCTTGAATGCCAACATAGATTTTGAGATGACTATGATGTAGTATGATAGGACAGTATTCTCCTTTGAATGATTCAAGTGGCTTGACTTGGCGCATGTTCATGCATGTAGTTGAAATAAAATCAACATAGCCTATATGATGTTCGTGTTCATGGAGATTTATATCCTATTCATGCTTGCATTCCATGTTAGTCAAACTCATTGCATCTTGATGACTGTTGTCGCTCTCTAGTTGGTCGCTTCCCAGTCTTCTGCTAGCCTTCACTTGTACAAAGTGGAATACTGCTTGTGCATCCACTTCCATAAAACCAAAAGTTTTTCCATGAGAGTCCACCATACCTACCTATGTGCGGTATTTACCTGCCGTTCCAAGTAAATTTGCATGTGCCATTCTCTAAACCTTCCAGAAATAATCTGTTTTGCATGCCCGAACCGCTCATGTGGTGACAGGGGGCTATTGGTATCTTCCATGTTAGGCGTGTTATCCTCGACATGTGTTTATTCACTGTCATTCACGAGAAAGGGGCCGGTAATTGGAATGCCCAGTTCCACGCTTAAATCGAAAACATAACTGTAAAACAAGACTCCCCCCGGATTGATGTTAGTATGGACGGTACCTGAGGATTCGGCTATTCGTGGAGTGTGATTGATTGGTGGTGGGGGAGTTAAAACTTTACTCTTCTGTTTGGGAACCGCCTATAGCATGAATAGCGTGGAAGATATTGAGAACTCTTGGTCATTGCGTTGACAATGAAAGCATGCCACCCAAAATTATTAGCTCTGTTTTCAAAGCTTGAGCTCTAGCACCTCTGCAAATCAATGCTTCCTTCTGCGAAGGGCCTGTCTATTTATTTTCCTGTCGAGTCATCCTCTTCTTATATAAGCACCAATCAGAGAGCACCTCTGTCATTTTTATGCTTTGCTTTTGATTGATATTGAGTATGACTATGACTGGACCTTCGTTGCTATGAATTACAATGTTTAGTCAGCCCTTGATCTTTGAAAGTGCTCTGCATTTATGTTTTGCGGTCTCAGAAAGAGCTAGGAGATACCACCTATTCATATTGCTTCATGCTTGTTTTGATTGACTTGTTGGTATCTGAAACTCTTTATTATTTGCTCGCTAGATGATTATGCCATTGATGTTAGTTTACCATGAGACCTTTGTCTCACTTGCTTATGTGGTTAACTTGTAATCTTGCTGAAATTCTGGTTTTGAGTTAGACATAGTTGCAACAACAAGATCAAACAGAGTTTGTCAAAGTTTTTCTTTCTCTTTCAGTTTGTCAACTGAGTTTCTTGAGGACAAGCAAGGTTTTAAGCTTGGGGGAGTTTGATACGTCTCCATTGTATCTACTTTTCCAAACTCTTTTGCCCTTGTTTTGGACTTTAATTTACATGATTTCAATGGAACTAACCCGGACTAACGCTGTTTTCAGCAGAATTGCCATGGTGTTGTTTTTGTGCAGAAATAGAAGTTCTCGGAACGTCCTGAAAATTTACGGAGAATTTTTCGGGAAAATATGAAAACTACCTGCGCAAAGATCCACCGGAGGGGATGGGCCAGTGGGCCACAAGCCCTGTTGCCGCAACCTCCCCCTGGCCACGGCAACCAAGCTTGTGGGGCCCACATGGCTCTGCCGCCCCCAAACTCAGCTCTATAAATTCACTTTCGCCCTGAAAAATCAGAAGAGAAGATTTCGTCGCGTTTGCGATACGGAGGCGCTGCCACATCCTGTTCTTCATCTGGAGGACAGATCTGGAGTCCGTTTTGGGCTCCGGAGAGGGGAAATCATCGCCATCGTCATCATCAACCTTCTTCCCTCTCCAATTCCGTGAAGCTCTTCATCATTTGTGAGTAATCTATTTGTAGGCTCGCTGGGCGGTGATGAGTAGGATGAGATCTATCATGTAATCGAGTTAGTTTTGATGGGGATTGATCCCTAGTATCCACTATGTTCTAAGATTGATGTTGCTACTACTTTGCCATGCTTAATGCTTGTCACTAGGGCCCGAGTGCCATGATTTCAGATCTGAAATTATTATGTTGTCACCAATATATGTGTGTTTTAGATCCGATCTTGCAAGTTGTAGTTACCTACTATGTGTTATGACCCGGCAACCCCGGAGTGACAATAACCGGAACCACTCCCGGTGATGACCATAGTTTGAGGAGTTCATGTGTTCACCAAGTGCTAATGCGTTGTTCCGGTTCTTTATTAAAAGGAGAACCTTAATATCCTGTAGTATCCTTTTGAACCCCGCAGCCACGGGAGGGATGGACAATAGATGTCATGCAAGTTCTTTTCCCTAAGCATGTATGACTACACACGGAATGCATGCCTACATCACATTGACGAACGGGAGCTAGCCACATATCTCTCTGTGTTATAACTGTTGCATGATGAATATCATCCAAACGAATCACCGACCCATTGCCTACGATTTCGTCCCACTGCTCCTGTTACTTGTTTTGCTCTGCTGCTGTTACTTGTTTTGCTCTGCTGCTGTTACTATTGTTGCTGCTGCTGTTACTAGTGTTGCTACTTGCTACTGCTGTTACTTGCTCTGTTGCTTCTTGCTACTGCTGTTACTACTACTGTTCCTTGCCACTGCTATTACTCGTTACACTGCTGCTACCTGCTATAATTCGGGTTCGCTCGTCGTTGACGGGAAAAGACAATTTCCGTCAACGGGCAACTTCTGGCGCCATTGATACGACAGTTAGGGATAGTCAGCTGTCAAAAGATCGTTTCTGACACCGTTGTTATCATACTACTTTTCTGCTGATACTTTGCTTGCAGATACTAATCTTTCAGGTATGGTTGAATCTGATACATTCAGCTGCTAATACTCGAGAATATTCTCTCACCTCCTGACTGGCGAATCAACAAATTTGGGTCGAATACTCTACCCTCGAAAACTGCCGCGAACCCACGCACTGGTGGGCCATTGCAAGACAATTGCTAATTGTCGAGCAACTGGGAGTGCTAGCAGCATTCTTCTGGCACCGTTGCCGGAGAAGGTATGTTGTCACAGTATCAGCCCCCTCCGGTGGATCTTTGCGCATGTATTTTTCTTTTCTTCCAGAAAAATCTCCGTAAATTTTTAGGACATTCCGAGAACTTTTATTTCTGCACAAAAACAACACCATGGCAATTCTGCTGAAAGCAGCGTCAGTCTGGGTTAGTTCCATTCAAATCATGTAAGTTAGAGTCCAAAACAAGGGCAAAAGAGTTCGGAAAAGTAGATACGACGGAGACGTATCAATAGTGAGAGGGGATTGACAACCCTCTAGCCGGCATTGGGTGAAAGTGTTTGCTTCTTTGTGTGCTGTGGCTGGACACGAGGGTTGGTAGTTACTCCCATTGGTTGAATAAACCTTGGTTCTCTACTAAGGGAAATACTTATCTATACTATGTTGCATCACCCGTTCCTCTTCACTGAAAATACAACACAAATCACAAGTATGAAGCGCGTCGGCGGCTAGTTCTTCATCAAACTCCGGCAGCAGACACGTATGTGGGTATGATTTTTGCGCGCTACGACGTGGTTCTTAGAGATCTTGTTCGACTGAGAGTACTTAAACCCACTTGTCATTCAACTCATCCGTATTCGCTTGAAGTAATTGCTGCTACTTGCATTTCATGCTTTGACCAGTGGTGACAAGGCACCGTCGGAAGCATTCTTATTCGAAGGAATCTTCCGGAATGATAGAGTCCTCGGTACCAAGTCTCTCGTATTCCACGACTCCGGCATGTAATTATTGTCGGCCCCTTCAAAGAGGTCGTAGGGATCCAAGTCCTTGGAATTTTTCCGGGGTTGTCGTTCCGTACTGGGGAGGCTTGAGGGCCTTCTTCAGTGTTATCGGCATCCCCATCCATTGCCTCGTTGTCATCGGCGGTGGCGTTGTTGCTATTGGGTACCCCATTGTTGCCCATTTGACATCTACGCCAATGTCTTGGAGGGGATTTGGGGGTATCCCCATATAGATGTCATAGATGGATGTTACAGTTCACTTGCTAGTGTTTACCAAGCGTGAAGTGTGTTCTGTGGGGCCATCAACATCTTCATCCATGTCCGTTGCCTCATTGTAGTTTAGCCCGTCGGTTAAATCATCGACCGTGGCAACTAGGTGGGTGGTGGGTGGGAAGTAAATTTCCCGATCGTCGGCTTTAAGTCTGATTTTGTCGTAAACCGAAGTCTTCCCATCCGAGATAGACATGCTCTAGATGTGATCGAGGATCTCGTTCAGGTGAGATAGTTCTTCGAAGTTCATTTCCTGGCTATAGAGGGGCTGAATTGAAGCGTGCCCGGTGTATAACTTGGCATGTTTCCGACGTGAAGGGGATCCATGGGTGGTTCTAGATCGGGTGCTGGGGTTGGCTCAAGATCAAACATAGCTTGAGAGATTAGGGTCTGGCCTGGGTCCAGGCTAGGGTTCGAGGGGAGATTGCCTAGAATCGCTACATTGGGGTTCTCCTGCAACACCAAGGTTTCTAGTACAAGAATCCTCGAAAGAAGTCGGTTCCAGAGTCGATCCTCCCGTCCGTGGTAGCCCCTCCATCCAGTCGGGTGTCCAACCTAACAAGATGAGTTCTTTGCGGGAATCCGTGGTGTATTCCAGGTCTCCAAAGTTCAAGATCTGACCCGAGGCGTAGTTATTGATGGAGGCCATATGACCGGTCGAATCAATGCACAAGATCATGTTGTTGACCATAAAAAGTTGGCCGGGGATTTAAATGTTCACGTCACCGTTGTCGATCTGCAGATGATCCATCGATTCTTCTGTAGATCTTACTGCATAATTCTCAATGCAAGCACCAGTGTCCATGTGAAAACCGGCAAACCTCATGGTAGGGGGTCCCGAGTTGTCGATGTGGGTCGTATGGTAACAGGAACAAGGGGACGATGTTTACCCGTGTTTGGGCCCTCTTAATGTAGGTAAAACCATACTTCGTGCTCTTGTTTATATCAATGTAGAAGTATCAAGTACAGAGTTGATCTACCTCAAGATGGCCATATGTGTTCTAACTCTAGGGCAAGGTGAATGATATTACGTTGATGTCCCCTATTTGGTCTAAACCCAATGGCTTATATACACGCCAGGTAGGGAATCTAGGGTTATAAGGTCGGTATCTTGGCGTAGAGGCGGTAGGAGAAGTCTTGGAGTATACGTCAAGCCTTCGGCAGATGCCGTCTTCAGTACTAGCTAGGAAAAGCTTACAGGTAGAATATTACCAGCAGCGATGGAAAAAGATTTGTCACTACTGTTAATTAGTAGTAGGGTCTGGTTAAAACAGATGCTACTAGTAATATCTGGCAGTAGCGTGTGCCCACGTAACAAGTGCTACTAATAGTTGAGGCACACCATACTCACACGGGCTAGCCACAGTAGCAGCACTGGCTCAGCGCTACTGCTAATCATATTAGCAGTGGTGTTGGTCATGGCAAAACGCCGCTACTCTCGCTAGCCTAGGCCTACCTATTCCGTGCACAACTTAGAAGTAGTGCATGTCGCCAACATGCGCTACTGCTAAGTTGTACCTTATCCACTTACTGCCTTCTTCTTCCGAGTGACCCTCACCCTCTCCCTTGCCACTCTCTCACGCATGACTTTCCCCCACGCTCGTCGGCTCTCCCTCGCATGCCTGGACTCCCTCCTCCTTGCAACCGCCCTCCCTGCGTGGCTGCCCACCACCACCCGTAGCTGACTACCCTCCCACGCGTGGCCGCCCTCTCCGGCATCAAGTCTTCCCTCTCTGTCTCGGGCCCAACCCGTCCACCATGAGCACCTCCCTCTCATCCAAATTCAATTTTGTTCGATACCTAGGGTTTTTTAGATGTGTTGGAAGAACTTCACACCGCCTTGTATATATCTCAATGTATGAACCCTAGTTGTTTTTGAGTATTTGTTGGACATTTGCTACTTAGGTTTGGACATAATCATATAGCTGATGCTTAGTTAATTTTTAGTAAAGAATTGAAATAGAATAGAAAATACCTTTAAATATTTTTACATGTATTGGTTCTCTCCTTCGACGTGCGTATGGTTTTGCAGGGTAAACCTCCTAGTGCCTATGTTTTTTCCGAAATGTTGATTCATTTCTGTTCCAAGAAATTTCAGGTGCTCAATATGTCCTATTTGAGCAATGGTCATGCCGAACCTTTTTGTCGATTTCAGCATGTGTTTTACTATAAATTAGGAAATATCAAGTGCCCGTGATATGGCATTACTCCATAAATGTAATGTTAATTGACTTATGATTTGGGTTAACTTTTAGTCTATCGGAGCTCCTCGTGTAACTTTCAGTATGTTCTTGATGGAGGAATCTCAACTATTGTTCTGGGGTCGTTCCCTCTTCTTCTTCTCGCAATATATACCTTGGTATAATGCACGAGAGAGGACGAGGAAGTGACCAACACCGATGGTAGAAATATCAGAGGAAGAATCCCGACTGTTGTTGTGGGGGTCGCTTCCACCTTCTTCTCCGTGTGCTACACAATTTGGTAATGCATGCGGGGATGAAAGGAGGAGCGACCAACACCGATGGTCGAAATTTCTATTGGGAGGAGTGTCCACCACATACACCACCATTGTGAGGGCGTGCACACCATATACACTATGAGATATTGGAGTTTTTCAAGGACAGACCAAAACTCAACCCATGCTGAATAGTTCCTTGTATAATTGTTGTCGATTTTTGGTATTTGAATAATGAACACATGAAATGTCTAACGATGATGGGATCCCCGAGTGTGATTTATGCGACGAAGATCGGGGTGTGTGCGACAAGCCTCACCTGCAAAACTGTAGGTTCTTCACTATCAAGTTGAATGAGACTTTTCGTGTTTTTACTGTACGCAACGATGACAAGTATTTTTTTCATAATTAATTATGACTTGTTTTCTTTGCCTCAACGTGTAATTTCTGTTTTTTCCAATTTGACTAGTGCTTCCCCTACCATGCAAGACGGTATGTCTTGGAGAAGCTCGGTTTCCAAGATAGTGAGAAAATGGTGACGACGAGAGCTTACCTAAGGACTACAGTTGGTTTCACATTTCGGGTTAAACTATACAATGTAGTTACTCGCTCGCATTTTGATTGCTCAAATTGGGATGCTCAAGGCAAGGCATATGGTTTTAAGGAGGGTATGGAAATAACCTTCGATATTCGTCCTGATGATGATATTGAAGGTAATATCAAAATTTGGGTGGATGTCGATATGCTTCCAGTTTTACCTCTATGTGAGTTCGTCAACCATATTTGTTAAGTAATTGTATTGTTTATTTTAAAATAGTTCTTGTTCATCCATACTAAACTTTTTTTATTTATAATTTACATTTTATTTCCTTTCTTGAGTGAAACACGAAAGATAGTAGAAAGGACACACTACACTTATGGACTGCATCCAACTTTGGTGGAGAAGGACGTTCTTGTCACCTTTGTAAATGTTGTCGTGTCTGCTAAGGATGACATGTATAATGGAGCTAGTCCAAATTATACATTATACATGCCACTAGTGCATAGGTTGAGGGTTGATGACATTCGCGCAAATATCTTGGTAAGAGTTCCTAACTACACTACTATTACATGAATTACATTGCTAATTACGCTACTACTATGTAAATTACATTGCTAACTAAGCCACTCTCATGTTCTTCAACAGAAACTACCAAATGATGTTGGTTGTACCTTTGTTGATGCATGACAAAGGTAATATGGCAATTAAAAACGGTATGAGGGCCCATTTCATTTTTCCATACTCAACTGAGCACAAACCACAAGGAAAACTTTAAATTGAAGCACGGGGGGAAATAAAGAAGGATTGCAAGCCACAAGTTGGATGCCATTGGATCTCTTTGCTTCATAATGGAGACAAATGTGTTATTCGATTTTATGACATTTTATCTAGGAGAGAGGACTATGTCCTATGAGAGAGAACTTTTCTGGTTTTAATGATGATAACCCACAAGTGTAGGGGATCGCAACAGTTTTCGAGGGTAGAGTATGTTGGGGAACGTGGTACGGGAAACAAAAAATTTCCTACGCACACGCAATACCTATCATGGTGATGTCCATCTACGAGAGGGGATTTCCGATCTACGTACCCTTGTAGATTGCACAGCGGTAAGCGTTAAGAAACGCGGACGATGTAGTGCAATAGCTTGCGTGATTCAAATCGCCGTAGTCATACTCTTCGTCCCATGATCCGATCTAGCGCCGAACGGATGACACCTCCGCGTTCAGCACACGTACAACGCAACGATGATCTTGGCCTTCTTGATCCAGCAAGAGAGACGGAGAGGTAGATGAGTTCTCCGGCAGCGTGACAGCGCTCCGGAGGTTGGTGGTGATCTATCCCAGCAGGGCTCCGCCCGAGCTTCGCAGAAATATGATCTAGAGGGAAAACCATAGAGGTATGTGGTCGGGCTGCCGTGGCAAAGTTGCCTCAAATCAGCCCTAATACCTCAGTATATATAGGAGGGAGGGGGAGTGACTTGCCTTGAGGCTCAAGGGAGCCCCAAGGGGTCGGCCGAACCAAGGGGAGGAGTCCTCCTCCTCCAATCCTAGTCCAAATAGGATTGGAAAGTGGAGTCCTTCTCCACCTTCCCACTTCCCTTTTTTTTCTTTTTTCCTTTGACTTGTTTATCTCCTGCGCATATGGACTCTTGGGCTGTCCCACCAGCCCACTAAGGGCTGGTTCGGCACCCCTAAGGCCTATGGGCTTCCCTCGGGTGGGCTGCCCCCCCCCCCGGTGAACATCCGGAACCCATTCGTCACTCCCGGTACATTCCCGGTAATGTCCGAAAACTTTCCGGTAATCAAATGAGGTCATCCTATATATCAATCTTCGTCTCCGGACCATTCTGGAAACCCTCGCGACGTCCGTGATCTCATCTGGGAGTCCGAACAACATTCGGTAACCAACCATATAACTCAAATACGCATAAAACATTGCCGAACCTTAAGTGTGCAGACCCCGCGGGTTCGAGAACTATGTAGACATGACCCGAGGGACTCCTTGGTCAATATCCAATAGCGGGACCTGGATGCCCATATTGGATCCTACATATTCTACGAAGATCTTATCGATTGAACTTCAGTGCCAAGGATTCATATAATCCCGTATGTCATTCCCTTTGTCCTTCGGTATGTTACTTGCCCGAGATTCGATCGTCAGTATCCGCATACCTATTTCAATCTCGTTGACCGGCAAGTCTCTTTACTCATTCCGTAATAGAAGATCCCGTGACTTACATTGAGTCACATTGCTTGCAAGGTTTGTGTGTGATGTTGTATTACCGAGTGGGCCCCGAGATACCTCTCCGTCACACGGAGTGACAAATCCCAGTCTTGATCCATCCTAACTCAACGGACACCTTCGGAGATACCTGTAGAGCATCTTTATAGTCACCCAGTTACGTTGTGTCGTTTGATACACACAAGGCATTCCTCCGATGACAGTGAGTCATATGATCTCATGGTCATAGGAATAAAGACTTGACACGCAGAAAACATTAGCAACAAAATGACACGATCAACATGGTACGTTCATTAGTTTGGGTCTAGTCCATCAGATGATTCACTCAATGATGTGATCCAGTTATCAAGCAACAACACCTCGTACATAGTCAGAAGACCTTGACTATCCTTGATCAACTGGCTAGCCAACTAGAGGCTTGCTAGGGAAAGTGTTTTGTCTATGTATCCACACATGTATCTAATACAAGAATTATAATAATAACTTATTTACCATTACCTCTAGGGCATAATTCCAATAGTCTCCCACTTGCACTAGAGTCAATAATCTAGTCCTCACATCGTCATGCGAATTACATTGTAATAAATCTAACAACCATACAGTTCTGGTGTTGATCGTGCTTTGCCCGTGGAAGAGGTTTAGTCAGCGGATCTGCCACATTCAGATCCGTGTGCACTTTGCAGATATTCACGTCCTCCTCCTCGACGTAGTCGCGGATGAGGTTGAAGCGTCGTTTGATGTGTCTGGTCTTCTTGTGAAACCGTGGTTCCTTTGCTAAGGCAATGGCACCCGTGTTGTCACAAAACAGGGTTATTGGATTCAGTGCGCTCGGCACCACTCCAAGATCCGTCATGAACTGCTTCATCCAGACAACCTCCTTAGCTACCTCTGAGGCGGCCATGTACTCCACTTCACATGTAGAATCAGCTACGACGCTTTTCTTGGAACTGCACCAGCTTACCGCACCCCCATTAAGAATAAATATGTATCCGGTCTGCGACTTAGAGTCGT
This sequence comes from Hordeum vulgare subsp. vulgare, assembly GCF_904849725.1. NCBI lineage: Eukaryota > Viridiplantae > Streptophyta > Magnoliopsida > Poales > Poaceae > Hordeum > Hordeum vulgare. The sequence goes on from NC_058521.1 coordinate 592,506,939, forward strand.
CCGGATCTGTGTCAAAGCTTGCATCGACGTAACATTTTACGGGGAGCTCTTTGTCACCTCCATATACGAGAAACATCTCCTTAGTCCTTTTCAGGTACTTCAGGATATTCTTGACCGTCGTCCAGTGATCCACTCCTGGATTACTCTGGAACCTGCCTGCCATACTTATGGCCAGGCTAACGTCCGGTATAGTGCACAACATTGCATATATGATAGAACCTATGGCTGAAGCATAGGGGACGGCACTCATATGCTCTCTGTCTTTATCAGTTGCTGGGCACTGAGTCTTACTCAATCTCGTACCTTGTAAAACTGGCAAGAACCCCTTCTTGGACTATTCCATTTTGAACCTCTTCAAAACTTTATCAAGGTACGTGCTTTGCGAAAGTCCTATCGGGCGTTTTGATCTATCCCTATAGATCTTTATGCCTAGAATGTAAGCAGCTTCTCCTAGGTCCTTCATAGAGAAACTTTTATTCAAGTAATCCTTTATGCTCTCCAAAAGCTCCACGCCGTTTCCAATCAGTAATATGTCATCCACATATATTATTAGGAACGCCACAGAGCTCCCACTCACTTTCTTGTAAATACAGGATTTTCCAACCACCTGTATAAACCCAAATGCTTTGATCAGCTCATCAAAGCGTTTATTCCAACTCCGAGATGCTTGCACCAGGTCATAAATGGATCGCTAGAGCTTGCACACTTTGTTAACATTTTTAGGATCGACAAAACCTTCGGGTTGCATCATATACAACTCTTCCTTAAGGAAACCGTTAAGGAACACCGTTTTGACATCCATCTGCCAGATTTCATAATCGAAAAATGCAGCTATTGCTAACATGATTCGGACGGACTTAAGCATCGCTACGGGTGAGAATGTCTCATCATAGTCAATTCCTTGAACTTGTGAAAAATCCTTTGCCACAAGTCGAGCTTTATAAACGGTCACATTACCGTCAGCGTCCGTCTTCTTCTTAAAGATCCATTTATTCTGAATAGCCTTGCGGCCTTCAAGTAGTCCTTCCAAAGTCCACACTTTGTTTTCATACATAGATCCTATCTCGGACTTCATGGCCTCCAGCCATTTGTTGGAATCCGGGCCCACAATTGCTTCTTCATAGTTCGCAGGCTCATTGTTGTCCAACAACATAATTGATAAGACGGGATTACCGTACCACTCTGGAGCAGTACGCGGTCTCGTCGACCTGCGAGGTCTGATAGGAACTTGATCCAGATTTTCATGATCATCATCTTTAACTTCCTCCTCAACCGGCATCGCAACGACAGGGGTTTCGCCTTGCCCTGCGCCACCATCCAGAGGGATAAGAGGTTCGACAACCTCATCAAGTTTTATCTTCCTCCCACTCAATTCTCTCGAGAGAAACTCCTTCTCGAGAAAAGCTCCATTCTTAGGAACAAACACTTTGCCCTCGGATTTGAGATAGAAGGTATACCCAACCGTCTCTTTTGGGTAACCTATGAAGATGCACTTTTCCTCTTTGGGTTCCAGCTTTTCAGGCTCAAGCTTTTTGACATAAGCATCACATCCCCAAACTTTAAGAAACGACAATTTTGGTCTTTTGCCATACCACAGCTGATATGGTTTCGTCCCAACGGATTTCGACGACGCCCTATTTAAAGTGAATGCAGCTCTCTCCAATGCATAGCCTCAAAACAATAACGGCAAATCGGTAAGAGACATCATAGATCGCACCATCTCTAATAAAGTACGATTTCGACGTTCGGACACACCATTACGCTGTGGTGTTCAATGCGGTGTCAACTGTGAAACAATTCCACATTGTCTTAAGTGAGCACCAAACTCGAAACTCAGATATTCACCCCCACGATCAGACCGTAGGAACTTGATCTTCTTGTTACGATGATTTTCGACTTCACTCTGAAATTGTTTGAACTTTTCAAATGTTTCAGACTTGTGCTTCATCAAGTAGACATAACCATATCTACTCAAATCGTCAGTGAAGGTGAGAAAATAACGATATCCGACGCGTGCCTCCACACTCATCGGACCACATACATCGGTATGTATAATCTCCAACAAGTCGCTTGCACGCTCCATTGTTCCAGAGAACGGAGTCTTAGTCATCTTGCCCATGAGGCATGGTTCGCAAGTATCGAGTGATTCAAAATCAAGTGACTCCAAAAGCCCATCTGAATGGAGTTTCTTCATGCGCTTTACACCAATATGACCTAAGCGGCAGTGCCATAAAAACATGGCGCTATCATTGTTAACCCTAACTCTTTTGGTCTCAATGTTATGTATATGTGTATTATCACTATCAAGATTCAATATGAACAATCCTCTCACATTGGGTGCATGACCATAAAAGATATTACTCATAGAAATAGAACAACCATTATTCTCTGACTTAAACGAGTAACCGTCTTGCAATAAACAAGATCCATATATAATGTTCATGCTTAACGCACACACTAAATAACATTTATTTAAGTTCATAACTAATCCTGATGGTAACTGAAGTGAAACTGTGCCGACGGCGATTGCATCAACCTTGGAACCATTTCCCACGCACATCGTCACTTCATCCTTCGTCAGCCATCGCTTATTCCGTAGTTCCTGTTTCGAGTTGCAAATATGACCAACAGAACCGGTATCGAATACCCAGGTACTACTACGAGAGCTGGTTAAGTACACATCAATAACATGTATATCGAATATACCTGAGTTTTCCTTGGCCACCTTCTTATTAGCCAGATACTTGGGTCAGTTGCGCTTCCAGTGACCCATACCCTTGCAATAATAGCACTCCGTTTCAGGCTTAGGTCCAGCTTTGGCCTTCTTCGTCGGATTGGCAACAGGCTTGCCGCTCTTCTTTGAATTACCCTTCTTTCCTTTGTCGTTTCTCTTGAAACTAGTGGTCTTATTCACCATCAACACTTGATGCTCTTTACGGAGTTCTGACTCTGCGACTTTCAGCATCGCGAATAACTCGCCGGGTGACTTGTTCATCCCTTGCATGATGTGGGTTATCAAGATCAACAGGTTCAATCTCCACATCCTTATCATTGCTAGGTTGAGCATCATCATGAACATCACTATTGATATTATCATTAGGCTCATGTTCATCACCAGATTTGTTTCAGCATCAGAGCCAGAGGCATCGTTTGGACTCTCAGGTGTAGCAGCAAAAGGGTTGCTAGCGTGCAGGTTCCTAACATCTTTCTTCTTCTTTCTAGGATGACTAGGTGCATCAGTGCTAACTCCTTGAGAATCTTGTTCAATCCTCTTCGGATGACCCTCAGGATACAGAGGTTCCTAGGTCATTCTACCGCCTCTAGTGACGACTCTGACAGAATTATCATTCAACTCATTGAGCAAGTCATTTTGAGCTTTAAGTACTTGTTCTACCTGAGTAGTAACCATAGAGGCATGTTTACTCAGAAGCTTAAGATCATTGACGTTTGTGTCCACAAAAGCACTTAAATGACTTAGCATACGAGCATTTTGTTCCAATTGTCTGTTAACATAATCATTAAAACTCTGTTGTTTGGCAACAAAGTTATCAAATTCATCCAGGCATAAGCTAGCAGGTTTATCAAAAGGAATATCACTCTCATCAAACCTACCCAGAGAATTTACTTCTACTACCTGTATCGGGTTATCTAGACCATGGATCTATTCGATAGGTGGTAGATTTTTTACATCTTCAGATTTAATGCCTGCCTCTCGCATAGATTTCTTGGCTTCTTGCATATCTTCAGGACTGAGGAATAAAATACCTCTTTTCTTCGGAGTTGGCTTAGGAGGTGGTTCGGTAATAGTCCAAGCATTCTCATTGCACAAGATGCTATTCAGTAGAATCTCAGCTTGTTCTAAGGTTCGTTCCCTAAAAACACAACCAGCACAACTATCTAGGAGGTCTTTGGAAGCATCGGTAAGTCCATTATAGAAGATATCAAGTATTTCATTCTTCTCAAGAGGGTGATCAGGCAAAGCATTCAGTAGCTGGATGAGCCTCCCCCAAGCTTGTGGGAGACTCTCTTCCTCAGCTTGAGCAAAGTTGTATATTTCTTGCAAGGCAGCTTGCTTCTTATGGGCAGGGAAATATTTTTCAGAGAAGTAGTAGACCATATCCTGGGGACTACGCACACATCGAGGAGCAAGAGAAGTGAACCAGGTCTTAGCATCATCCTTTAGCGAGAAAGGAAATAGCTTGAGGATATAGTAGTGGCGGATTTTTTCCTCACTAGTGAATAGGGTGGCTATATTGTGCAGTTTGGTAAGATGGGCTACAACCGTTTCAGAATCATAACCGTGAAAAGGATAAGATTCGACCAGAGTGATTAACTCAGGGTCGACAGAGAATTCATAATCCTTATCGGTCACAAAGATAGGCGAAGTAGCAAACTTCGGGTCGTATTTCATCCTAGTGTTCGGAGATTTTTCTTTCCACTTGAGCAGTAGTTTCTCAACATCATAGCTATCCTTACACGCAAGAAAGTCCTCAGCTATCTCTCCTTCAATAACATAATGTTCAGGCATAACAGGAAATTCAGGCATAGTAGCAGGTCTACTTCAATAGCATCAGCAGTTTCAGAAGTATCATCACGTCTAGCAGCAACTCTAGCAATATGTGCATTAAGAAATTCACCTAGTGGCAAAGCAGTATCAGGCATAGTATCAAGCATAGCATCATCAGGCATAGTATCAAGCATAGCATCATCAGGCATAGTATCAAGCATAGCTTCATGGGCAGCAGAAGTAGCATCACTAAGCACAGTCGACATATCAAGATTTCTAGGAGGAGGCGAAGTCGCAAACTTACTCAAAACTGAAGGTGAATCAAGTGTAGAGCTAGATGGCAGTTCCTTACCTCTCCTCATAGTGGAAGGCAAGATTTTAGTTCTTGCATCTTTCGGATTCCTCATAATGATCTGCAGATGTCAATCCCAAGTGACTCAAAGAATATAGTTGTGCTTCCCCGGCAACAGCGCCAAAAGATAGTCTTGATAACCCACAAGTGTAGGGGATCGCAACAGTTTTCGAGGGTAGAGTATTCGACCGAAATTTGTTGATTCGCCAAAGGGGAAGCGAAAGAATATTCTCAAGTATTAGCAGCTGAGTTTGTCAGATTCAACCACACCTGAAAGATTAGTGTCTGCAAGCAAAGTATCAGTAGCGAAGTAGTGTGATAGCAACGGTGTCAGAAACAGAACTGTTGACGGCAGACTATTCCTAACTGTTGTATCAATTGCGCCAGTAAGTTGCACGTAGACGGGAACTATTCTTCCCCGGCAACGGTGTTGAAAAAGGGTCTTGCAACAAGTAACAGCGAAGTAGCAAGGACCAACAGTAGCAGCAGCAGAGTAACAACAGTAGCAAAGTGGCCCAATCCCTTTTGTAGCAAGGGACAAGCCTGGACAAAGTAACGTAGCAAGGACCAGTAGTAAAAGACTCGTAGGAAGTGGATCGGTGATGGATGAGTATAACGGATGTGATTCATCATGTAACATCTATAACATGGAGAGATAAGTAACTAGCTCCCGTTCGTCGATCTATTGTAGGCATGTATTCCGTATGTAGTCATACGTACTTAGGGAAAAGAACTTGCATGACATCTATTGTCCATCCCTCCCGTGGCAGCGGGGTCCTAGTGGAAACTACGGGATATTAAGGTTCTCCTTTTAATAAAGAACCGGACCAACGCATTAACACGTGGTGAATACATGAACTCCTCATACTATGGTCATCTCCGGGAGTGGTTCCGGCTATTGTCACTCCGGGGTTGCCGGGTCATAACATATAGTAGGTGACTACAACTTGCAAGATAGGATCTAAAACACACATATATTGGCGACAACATAATAGGTTCATATATGAAATCACGGCACTCGGGCCCTAGTGACAAGCATTAAGCATACCAAGTAGTAGCAACATCAATCTAGAACATAGTGGATACTAGGGATCAATCCCCGTCAAAAACTAACTCGATTACATGATAGATCTCATCCAACTTATCACCGTCCAGCAAGCCTACGATGAGATTACTCACGAACGGTGAAGAGCATCATGGAATTGTCGATGGAGGAAGGTTGATGATGACGATGGCGACGATTTCCCCTATCCGGAGCCCCGAACGGACTCCAGATCTGCCCTCCAGATGAAGAACAGGAGGTGGCAGCGCCTCCGTATCGTAAAACGCGATGAAACCTTCTCTATGATTTTTTTCCGGGCGAGACGGAAGATATAGAGCTAAGTTTGGGGGCGGTGGTGCCACGTGGGCCCCACAAGCCCTCACGGCGCGACCTAGGGGGTGGCCGCGGCCTGTGGGCTTGTGGCCCACTCGCACGCCCCCTCCGGTGGATCTTTGCGCACATATTTTTCTTTTATTCCAGAAAAAATCTCCGTAAATTTTCAGGACATTCCGAGAAATTTTATTTCTGCACAAAAACAACACCATGGCAATTCTGCTGAAAACAACGTTAGTCCGGGTTATTTCCATTCAAATCATGCAGGTTAGAGTCCAAAACAAGGGCAAAAGAGTTCTGAAAAGTAGATACGTTGGAGAAGTATCAAATGACATATATTAACTTGGGATGATTAAGATGATGACTATGGTATTTTTCTGTGTCCTAACATTTCAAATTGGTATGATCAATATGATGATGAGTTGTTAGATGATTAAGAGGATGATAAGTTATATCACATATATTAGATTAAAGTGGATAATGAGCTAGATTAAAGTGGATATGGATGCAAGTGCATGATCAAGTTGAATTAGAGGAAAATATGATGTTACGATTCACAACATCGTATTTTCCTCTAATTCAACCTGGTATCTTGCATCCATCTCATTTAATCTAAATGTGGTTTCTTCCTTAACTTTTACTGATGTTGTGTATTAGTATGTATAATTGCATAAAAATATAATACAAATAAAAAAATAAATATGGGTGATTAGTAGTAGCGCTGGGTAGAGACACACGCTACTAATAGTTAGTAGTAGCGCGTTTAGAGAAACACACTACTCATAGTTTAGTTACGAGTAGTGTCGGTTGACTCACACTACATCTAACAGTTAGTTGTAGCGCCACATCAGTAGCACGGGCGACCGCGCTACTACCAAGTATTATTCCCGCGCTACTACTAGGGTTTTTCCTAGTAGTGTTTGACAACATCATGTCGTACACCTTCGAGAGTCCATCTTGAGAAGTATGAGGGTCTGATACGTCTTCAACATATCTATAATTTTTATTGTTCCATGCTATGATATTACCATTCTAGGGTACTTTTTAGACATTTATTTGATGATTTATATTATTTTTGAGCAATAACCTATTAACCTAGTGCCAAGTGGCTTGGTGGTCTTTCATATATATATGCATGATTATGATATCTTCATAATTCTCTATGATCTACTAATTTGGTTTTGACGACTAGATTGATTTATCTTCAACGGGAGAGGTTAGTTGTAGTGGGTTCAATCATGTTGGAAATATGCCCTAGATGCAATGATAAATAGTTATTATTATATTTCCTGTTTCAAGATAATCGTTTATTATCATGCTAAAATTGTATTGAATGAAAATATAGATACATGTGTGAATACATAGACATAACAATGTCCCTAGCAAGCCTCTAGTTGGCTAGCCAGTTGATCAAGGATAGTCAAGGTTTTCTGACTATATGCAAGTGTTGTCACTTGATAACTGGATCGCATCATTAGGAGAATCATGTGATGGACTAGACCCAAACTATGAACATAGGATATTGATCATGTCATTTTGTTGCTATTGTTTTCTGCGTGTCAACTATTTATTCCTATGACCATGAGTTCATATAACTCACTGGCACCGTAGGAATACCTTGTGTGTATCAAACGTCGCAACGTAACTTGGCGACTATAAAGGTGCTCTAGGTATCTCCGAAGGTGTCCGTTGAGTTCGTATGGATCAAGACTGGGATTTGTCACTCCGTGTGACGGAGAGGTATCTCGGGGCCCACTCGGTAATACAACATCACACACAATCCTTGCAAGCAATGTGAATAAGTGTAAGTCGCGGGATCTTGTATTACGGAACGAGCAAAGAGACTTGCCGGTAACGAGATTGAAATAGGTATGCCTATACCGACGATCGAATCTCGGGTAAGTAACATACCGAAGGACAAAGGGAATGACATACGGGATTATATGAATCCTTAGCACTGAGGTTCAACCGATAAGATCTTCGGAGAATATGTAGGATCCAATATGGGCATCCAGGTCCCGCTATTGGATATTGACCGAGGAGTGTCTCGGGTCATGTATACATAGTTCTCGAACCCGGAGGGTCTGCACACTTAAGGTTCGATGATGTTTTAGTATAGTTGAGTTATATGTGTGGTTACCGAATATTGTTCGGAGTATCGGATGAGATCACGGACATCACGAGGGTTTCCGGAATGGTCCGGAAACGAAGATTGACATATAGGATGGTTTCATTTGGTTACCGGAAAGTTTCGGGCATTTCCGATAGTGTACCGAGAGTGACGAATTGGTTCCGGGTGTTCACCGAGAGGGGCCCACCCACCCAGGAGTGAGCCCATAGCCTTAGGATGGCGCACCAGCCCTTAGTGGGCTGGTGGAATCAGCCCAAGAAGGCTATGGCTCCACATGTGAAAATACCAAAGGAAAGAAAGAAAAAAAAAGAAAAAAAGAGGGAGGTGGGAAGGAAGAGGAGGACTCCTCCTTCCCAAACCGAATTGGAGGAGGAGTCCTACTCCACCTTCGGCCGGCGCACCCTTGGGGCCCTTGTGCCCTAAGGCTAGCCCCTCCCCTCCTCCTATGTATATTAGTGGTTTTAGTGTTTTTGAGACACAACTTTTCCACGTGCAACTCAAACCTATTCCACATAGTTTTGCCTCTAGATCGGATTTCTGCGAAGCTCGGGCGGAGCCCTGCAGGAGTAGATCACCACCACCACCGGAGTGCCGTCACGCTGCCGGAGAACTCATCTACTTCTCCGTCTCTCTTGCTGGATCTGGAAGGCCGATATCGTCATCGAGCTGTACGTGTGCTGAACGCGGAGGTGCCGTCCGTTCGGCGCTAGATCGGAACGGATCGTGGGACGACGGTGATTTGAATCACGAAGCTGTACCACTACATCAACCGCGTTTCTTCACGCTTCCCGCTTAGCGATCTACAAGGATACGTAGATCTAATCTCCTCTCGTAGATGAACATCACCATGATAGGTCTCCGTGTGCGTAGGAAAGTTTTTGTTTCCCATGCAACGTTCCCCAACAAATCCTGCGGTGCTCAATCTGAGTGACAGAAAGGGACATGACATGTATTGTATTGATGCCACTAAGGGTAAAACGATGAGATTCATTCCTATTTATTGGATTTACTTTGTCTACATCATGTCATCATCCTCCAAGTATTACTCTGTTTTACATAATACTCTAGATGCATGCTCGATACCGGTCGATTGGCGGAGTATTAGTAGTAGATGCAGGCTGGAGTCAGTCTACTTGCTAACAGACGTGATGCCTATATGTAATGATCAATGCCATGAATATATATTGCATAAGTATGCGTTTTTATATCAATTGTCCGACAATAATTTATTTACCCACCGTATGCTTTCTACGATAGAGAAGCCTTTAGCGAAAACTGTGGCCCCGAGACCTCCTAATAAATATATTTAACAAAACTCTAAATATCGTGTTGCCTTTTATTATTTGTATTTACTTTTTATATTTAATATATTACACTATCTATCTATCACTACTTATCGCTTGCAAGTAACGAGTTCAAGGGGATTGACAACCCTCTTTCCCGCGTTGGGCGCAAGTGTGTGCTATTTTGTGCGTAGGCGCTAAAGGCGGGAAATTGCGCGGTTCTCCTATTGGTTCGATAACCTTGCTTCTCACTAAAGGAAATACTTACATCTATTGTGTTGCATCATCCCCTCATCTTTGGAGAAAAACCCAATGAAGATCACAACTATGAGGGCCCATTGGTCCAATCCGAGAAGCATGGGCCGACTAGGCTAGTACCCTCTAGGCCACGACACGGTCAGTCACCCCCTTGAAAAATCAAAGTAATAGTGATACTCCCTCTGTCACATTTTAGAATGCATGCTTGGAAATTCTCTCGAACCTAGGTGGTTTTTGATTGGCTGTAAGATAGGCTGAAAAATAACATTCACACTACGCATGCATATAGAAGCAGTACAACGGAGTTCTAATTAGCTGCTAGGAGTAAATGCAATGCGCCTTAAACCTTGTCTATTGTGAAAATGCACGTAAATTTAACCATGCCTTTTAAACTGTGATGGAGGAGTATGTAATTGGCATTAATGGTCTGAGAACTTAATGCTATTTTATATCTATTTGTAAGGATTCTACTTTTATTAACTATACTATACTTCTTAATTTTGAAGGCCTCACAGTCAATTTATGTCTCTATTATGGAACTCGGTCACTCAATTTTGACCAGGTCAATAGTTTCTCAAGGAGTTCTCGCATTAAAATCTTTTAATTCACTTTGCTTACTAATTTTAGAGCTCTCCCATTCGACTGGGGTATTCAATTTTGGAATTGCGTCATATTTTGATCGGGGCAGCCTTTCTTCAAATCAATTGCCAATAACCGGCCTATAAAAACATATCAAGTCTGCCCGACTTCACATCGCCTAGAAAAGCAGGAAGCACCAACATATGAAACTATAGGATCAATATAATAGATGCAGCCATTGACGTAGAAAATTTTCTCACATAGTATGAGCTGTTTAGTTTTTCTTAGTCCAGTATGGATAGATTAATAGATAACACAAAATCACAGTGCAAATGGCCCACTAACACACCACGTTATATAGAAGAAAACACATCATCATTTGTTCCACTAGTCAAACCAATTATTCCCTCAGTTTCAAAACATAAGATGTATTTTTTTTTAAAAGTCAAATTATTGAACATTGACCAACTTCACAGCCAAAATTATCGACATCCACCATAACAGTTAAATAAAATATGAAAATTCATTTCATCAAGAATCTATTGCTACCGATATTGGTCAATAAATTTGGTCAAACATAAAGATGTTTGACTTTTTGAAAAATATAATCGTCGAAAAATTTAAAACGACGGGAACACTTAAGAAAAAAAAACCGAACAACACAGAAGACGCTGCAAGCCAGCAAAGCGCATCAAACCCTTTTTAACTTGCTTGACTGCGGTACTGTAGCACATCTTTGTTTCCTCTCGCTTGGAAGGATTCAGTACGTCCTCAAGTGGGTGCAAAGGAGGTTCAGAGCATTATTTATACCCATCAAACCGGATCTCATTCTCAGGTCAGTTCAGCCCATATCTACTCCTTTTCCCATTAGAGGAGCACCGCTGTTACCATTCCTTGGCTATCATCCGTTAAGTAACCAACATTCTTGTGTTCTGTAGTACTGTACGTGAGACTACAGTAGTACCTGCTTGAGAACATACTCTTGACTCAATGGAGAAGGACCTGTCGTCGTGGTTCCATGTACAAGCGGCGGCGGTGCCGGATCTGTCGCTGGCGTTGGCGCCGGCGGGCAGAAGCCACGACCGGGATCTGGTCGAGGAGTTGGTTCCCATGACGTGCGTGGACGGCAAGCCGGTGCGGCTGTTCCAGTGCCTCTTCTGCGACAAGACGTTCCTCAAGTCGCAGGCGCTGGGCGGCCACCAGAACGCGCACCGCAAGGACCGCTTCGCCGGTTTACTCTCCGACCCCTACCACAAGGACAGCCCATTCGGAGGCGCCGCCGTCGCGGCGGCCTCCAACGGGCCGTCGGGCGACTTGGGCGTCTCCATCGTCTCGCACGGCGGTGGTGGCGTGACCGCGGCCGATGCCTGCAGGCCAGAAAGGAGGGGGTTGGGCGGCGGCGCTAGCCGGTTCGCGGAGCACGCGCCGCCCCAGGACCCGTACGCTGGACGCGACGGTGTGGTGGGCTGGCCAAGGGCTTCCGCCGCAAGCGGGGCCGGCGAGGCGTTGGACCTCGAGCTGCGACTGTAGCTAGCGTCGGCTAGCTGCTGCCATATCGCGCAGGTAATGTCATTTCGGGACCATACTTCTTTTCCCCTCCTCCCAGCGTAAGCCTGTGCATCTGTGTGCTAGAGTAGAAATGCACTTCGGTCTAGACTGAGATTTCCCCGACGATCCTGCTGCAGTGATCTTTCAACTTGTGTACTAGCAATCTTGACGGACAAAGCGTGCCCAGATGCTGAAGATGGTGGAGAGGGGGGGTATCAGATGCGCAACAGGCAATGGATGAACTTCTGGAAGGATACTATCTTCTAGCGGTTTCTGGATTGTAATATGCACATGTTTACCGCTTATTCTTCACCTTCCTTGCTGCGTGTTTTGCTATGACGAACTCCGTTTTTACGGTTTCATGCGCAAGTTGCCCATGCACGCACTGTATTTATGCTCGTCTATCTTCCTCAGAGTCTCCAAAATATGTGCCGTACGTGCACATGTCGTCGATGGAACTTATCACCACGTTTCGCCAATTCGCGCGTACGTACGTATAGCAGTACGACCAACGGACCAAACAAGTAAACAAGCATACTCTCTTCTGCTTGATTTGGTAATAATAAAGCAGTACTAGTGATGAGGTTGCCACAAGGCAGCCAGTCGACCGTCCACCTTTATCCCTTACTCCACCCAGGTATGGGATTCGAAGGATTGCTACAGTACAATAATGTGCCACAAACCCGTGCAAGTGGTGCAGTGGAATGACTCAGATGCCAGGGCCGACGATAAGAGCAACTCTAACAGACCCCGTATTTCGTCCTAACCCGTCAAATAATCGTTAAAATGCGGGTCAGGACAAAAAAACCAGCACCACGCATCCGCCCCGGTCCGTAAAATGTTTAAGGGGGCGCGGCAAAATCCCGACCCGATCCGGAAAAACGCGGGTTTCCCCTTGACGGCTGCGGTGCCCTGCATATAAGCGGAAGCGGTTGGTGGGGGGACATTTCATCCCGTGCTTTCTCCCACCAACCACCTCTCCTCTCCCCCCTCGCGCCGTCGCCGGCCGCGGCCCAAGATTTCGGCAACAGCAGTCGGCAGGAGCACGCCGGAAGGCCGCCACGCGCACGAGGCCTCCCTCCCTTCCCCCTGCGTCGGCGAGCCGCCAGATCTGCGGCACTTCATCGCGGGCCACCGGATTTGGCTTTTTCCCGCCGCCGAATGCTGCCCCACGCGATGGAGTGGTCGGGGAGCCTCTCCCGCAGCCCAGGCAAGGGCGCATCGCCGCATGCAGGCACGGGTTCGTCCGCCCGCCGCCGTCGAAGGTTTGCGGGCATGGACTCGTCCGACCGTCCACCGGGCTCGGCGCTCCCGCAGCGTCTTTGTGGCCTGCCGAGGCCGCTCATAAAGTGCGACGACTGCCCGCACCAAGTGTTGTGGCTCACTTCGGGCACGCCGACGCACCCCGGATGGGTGTTCTATAAATGCGAAAACGACGGGGTACGTGCACTTGCGGTAGCTCGTTCGATAGCTCATTCTTTAGTTTAATTGCGAGCCTGCTCATTCTTTTGTGTAGGATAATGGATGCTCATTTTGGTTTTGGGAAGGCCAATACATTGATTTGTTGATAGAAAGAAACTTAATAGATGTTAGTGCACTCCTTAGTACAATCGAAGGCAATGATGTGGCTGCATGTGCAACTAGAGGGGAAGCAACGTCTACTTCTTTGGAATCAAAGATGAAGAATGAAGAAAGCAAGATCAAGAATCTGCAGATCAACAATGAGTGCATGGAGAAGATATTGCTTCAACTAGTGCGAGCAGTTATGTAAGTTGGAAATCTTCTGAAATGCATACTTATGGTTCTTGTTTTCTTTGGTTTTGCTATTCTAGCCAAGATTTGGTGATATCTTTTGTATCTAATGTTGTTGCAAAAGCAAAGAAAAGCATTGTGCTAGATCAATTTAAGTTGTAAATCTAAGTTTTACGGGCCGGGAGAAGCTGCGCCAGATCAGATCCCGCAGAAGCCGACCCGTAAAAAAAAAATATTCCGCGAATATGCTTTTTTATGGGTCCGTTATGCGGGGTCTGCATCTGTGCCAGCCTGCGTCGGCCCGCAAAAGCGGTTTTGTGCAAACTGCAAATGCCTTTTACGGGCCGGCTGGATGCGGGGTCTGCTAGAGTTGCTCTAAGAGCCCTCAATGCTCTCCGTTTCGCCCCTCGCCTTAGGCTCGCCATAGTGGGGGTAACATAAGCATTAGCAGTATGGCCCTTGCCCTGATGTGGCATCAAATTAAAAAAAGAGTGAGAATGTTGAGAACGGACGTTTGGTTCCCGGGAGCCATGAAGGCCGAAATTTTTGAAAAAATCAAAATTCGAAATTTTTAATTCCAAATAATCTGAAAAAAATATATAATTAAACAAAGATATGATTCGTGTATGTGTAAAATTTCAGGTCGAAATATTTTGAAACGTGACCTGTACAAAAAAGATAAATTCATGGTCTGAAATGATGAATAGTAACATATGTTAAAAAGTTCCAGATTTGTCTTTTTTGCAGAGCCATCATTTCAATGTATTTTGTTCTGAAAATTTGCACACTTGTGTATTATACCTTCATCTATCTATGTATTTGTTTTCGTTTTTTTTTAAATATTAAAATACGAATTTTCACGAAATTTGAAGTTTGAATTTAAAGGCCTCTATGGAGCTCGAGAGCCAAAAGCAATTTCCGAAGAATGTTGTAGGATTATAATTAGATACAGTAACAAAGCACAGGCTACGAGAAAAAATTAATGCAACCTGATCCCGTGCGGGTTGCGCGTCGTTGCTATCCCCGGGGTTCTTTCTTCTCCAGAACTTCTCCTCCCCCGCTATCCCACCTCCACCCCAGCCATTTCCATCCCCGAAGTCAGCTCTTCATCCCTCCTGTCGGCGGCGGCGGCGGGCGAAGGCGCCACCCATCATGGCGAGATCTGGCGCCAACAAGGAGATGATCCCGGTCCAGCCGGTCTATTCTGCTAACACTTCTCAATTGCACGCTCAACGGTAGTACACTGCATCCTTATCAAACGAGTAGTGCAATGTCACAAGAAAAAACTGCATGTATTTTTTCGACATCGTTTTGGCTTCAGTTTTTAAACCGTTTGTCGGAACAAGGCGTATAATATACCATTGGGTTGTTACGAAAAATTCCCAACTTCGTCATGTCAAACTGTTTTCGAGATTTGTCGCGGTTTAAGAGCAGTTTCAAAAACAGTGGGCGGATGACGGGTGGCAGTGAACGTATTTTCGCGTTTTTTGTAAAGCGTACGTCGGAATGAAGCAAACGATATGGCGTTTGAAACGTATTGTCGAGGCACACCTTTTTCATAGATATTTCGTCCTCTATTTCCGTACGTTTTAAGAGCGGTTTCAAATTTACTAAAAAACGAAATTCTGTTTTTTAATTTGTTAATTTTTTGGATACGTTTTTCGCTGCAGTTTTTAAACCTTCATCGAAACGAGGCGTATGATACGGTGTTGAAAAGCTGTGGAATAGGCGCAAATTTTGTATGTTGGTCACTTGTTGAGATTCCTCACGGTTTTAAATGAATTTTGAAAATGGTGTTGGTGTGTACGAGTTGCAGCGAGCGAATTTTCGTAAATTTTTCCGAACAGTTCGTCGGAGAGATGCAAATGATATGTCGTTGGAAAGATCTCGATGAGGTGCAACTTTTACATGTAGAACACTCTTTCTAATTCCTTACGATTTAAGAGCAATTTTGAAATTACCGAAACGCGGACACTCTGTTTTTTGCGACAGCAAAATCGACGTGTGAACCGCATCAGACAAAAGAGCGTTCGGTCGAAACATGCACTGCATCAAAAGGACAAGTGAACTTCATCTTATCTGTTGTCTTTTTCGTAACTGTTTTATGAAACAAGAAACACATGCTACCTCATGGGATGAATGCAGTGCAAATCAGATGTGAAAATGAATCGCTATACAAATCGAAGTGGACTGAATGGCATTTTTGTTCTGTTCAAACTACTCTCTTTATAAATACGTTCGAACTGAATTACTGAGGCTAGTGTATTGCACTTTTTGCAAAATGCTTTTTAAAGTTTGTATGGTTGAGGTTAGTGAACTGCAATATTATTTTTCATTTTTCTGCTCACTTTTTTAATGCGACGAGGCAAGTGTACTGCATCAATATTTCTTAAAAATTGACCACAAAAAACTTCCTTCGCCATGCACCGGACTGCAACCGCACCACAAGAAATAAGCTGATAATTAAAAGTAAATAAATTTAGTCGAAGTGAGTACCAAATACTTTTTAATAATCAATATAAATTATCTAACAAATTTGTTGACACACTCACCTGGCGGTAGAACTAGAATCAACTGATCCGCATGCACCCAAATTTTGATATTATTATCGCGATTGTTGTCATGACCAAGATCGGAGGTAGTGTTCATGTCCTCCTCAAACCAGTAAACCTTGCAAAATGCTCTCCAAGAAGAACAACAAAATATGTGTGATCTACTCCATTTTTTAGCGTAACAACAAAAGTGGAAAGCTTCATGTTTAGCTGAGCTATCTTAGTCTCTCTTTAAAATGGAACTTGTCCAAGATATGGAGTCTTGCATGACAGGGAACGGAGTAGTCGAATTGTATAAAAGAAAATGGTAGGTTAATTAAAGCAAAAAAGCACATGCCATACTTCATTACAAAAAATATATGTCATTTTTATATACTGTAATAATTTCAAAGTCTTTGTTTAGTTTGACGATGAAGGATGTACCGTTGTCTAGGTGAAAATAACGGTTGCATATATCTGTGTCATCGGTGCACATATAGCACTCAGGGATCCCCTCATTGTCAGTCATTTACTGTGTTCATGATTCAATGATTAAAATCCAACAACAATTATACCAGAAACTATTGAGCATGGGTTGACTTTAGGATTGTGGGGCTTTCTTGAAAAACTCTCATATCTCATGGTCTATATGGTGCACGTACACTCTCTCACACTGATATGGTGGTGTATGTTGGTGGACACTCCCTCACACTAATATTTTGACTGTCGTTGATGGTCGCTTCCCCTTCGTATCCGCGTGCATTACCAAAATATCTAAGACACGGGAACGAAGGAGGAAGCGACCACCACGACAACAATCATGATTCTTTCTCTGATATTATGACCGTTGGTGTTGGTCGCTTCCTCTCCCTCTCTCACACATCATACCTTAGGTATATATCTCGAGAAGAGGAGGAGGAAGCGACCCCCACAATAACAGTCAGGATTCTTCCTTTGATATTTCGACTGTCGATGATGGGTGCTTCCTCTTCCTCTCTCACGGATTATACCAAGATATATATCACGAGAAGAAGAAGAGGGAAACGACCTCCACGACAATAGTCGAGATTCCTCCTTAAAGAACATACTGAAAGTCACACGAGGAGCTCCAACAGACTGAAAGTCAACCCAACTCATAAGTCAATTACCGTTACATTTATGGAGTAATGACATAAAAAATGGCCTATGTTTTGCCAAAATGTTATCTAATTCTTGTTCCGACAAATCACGGGCACTTGATATTTCTTACTTTAAGTAAAAGTCAAGCTTAAATTCAAAAAAAGTTTGGCATGACCATTTCTAAAATAAGACATATCGAGCGTCTGAAATTTGTTTGAGCAAAAATGAATCAACATTCCGGCAAAACATAGGCACTAGGAGGTATTCCCAGCAAAATGATACACACGTCCAATAATAACATACAACATTCTATATTAAAAAATAAGCACTACAAATTTCTGTACCTAAATTTTCTATACTACAAATTTTTATACCCAAATTTTCTATACCTCAAAATTACTATATCTAAATTTTCTATACTACAAACTTCTATACCTAAACTTTCTATACTAAAAATTTTGTACCTACAAATACCAATAGGTTTCTATACCTAGATAGGCTATGGCATTAAAAACAAAAGGGAGGAGGGATGGAGGAGGGAGGCGGAAGTGGAGAGAGGAGATACCTTGGCGCTAGGCGGCAGCGGGCAATGGCGACTGGCACGGGCGGCAGACACGAAACGAACGGGGAGGGCGGCCGTGCGAGGGAGGGCGGCGGGCACAAGACGGGATGGGGAGGGCGGCCATGCGGGGGAGGACTGGCCAAGATGGGAGACGATCGGCGCGGGGGACAAATCGAGTGGAAAGGGAGGGAGTGAGGAGGGGGAGTGGGGAGAGTAAGGGGACCGGCATGGGGGAAGATAAAAGGTAGGATTTAGCAGCAACACTGGTCTAGAACAAGTGCCACTGCAAGTTATACTAGCTGTAGCGACAACTCGTAACAAGTGTTGCTGCTAACATGGGCCCATAACAAGCACCATGTGGGCCATTTAGCGGTAGCGCTGCCTAGCTTGCCATGCTACTGCTATGGTTACTACTCATAGCGCTTATTAGGCACCGTGCTACTAGTAACTAATAGTAGCTATTGATAATATTTCACATATAAGCTATTTCCTAGTAGTGTCCCCGGTCGCTCGATCGAATCACAATTCTGAAAGTAGTTGGATTTCACATGAGCGCACACTAAGTTTCAATGATTGAAGTTTATGATCTTTGTATCCGAAACTTGCGATTTTCTCGCTCCCTCTTAACAAGTTTCATAATAAAATGTTAAAGCATATTTTTTGTCGATTGTTGGCAGAAAATAATGATTTTATTGGTTTTGCTCGTACTAAGTTTCAAGAGTTGAAACTTTAAATTTATTTCAAAATTTCATCAAAACAAATTCAAAATATATGTTATTTGAAAGCTCTCGACATAATAAACACGAATATTTACACTTACTTTAAACTTTTCATTCAAAAGATACGGAAGTTCAAAAATTAAATGTTAAAAAAAGGCACGCGCGAAGGACTAAGTGCCCTCACACCTGGTGCCACAAATCCTCTTTCCATGATAAAAAAAAAAGCATAATCGACGAGTGTGGGAGTACATAGATAGGCTGAAGGAGTTGCTAATCAGGATGGATGGAGATGGTGGAAGAGAAAACAGGGTGGCAGAGGCAAGGAGCTCCGTCCACGCTGAGCTAAGCTCACAACAACGAGCTCGGCGAGGTGCATCTAGAGCGATATACCTATAAGTTTTTTCTCATATGAAGGAGAATAGTGTTTTTTCCCTAACTTATTCAAGATATCACTAGACTTGGTTCCGTGTGTTATGCTTTTAGGGTATCTTCAAAGCAGACCCTTAATCCTTCTCTATATGTCTGAATCATTTTTGTCATTATTAATGAAAACCCTATGAGTTCGTAAAATGGTCCAAACGTCTATTTTTCCGCCAACCAGAATCAAGTTGTCGGAGCTATGCAAAAGTCCGGACATGCACTTGGCCAAACCTCCTCTTTTGTTCTTTCTTCATACGCATGATTATCCTCCTCTCTCTTCCAACGATACATCACACAACAATATTTTACCACATGTATAGTTCCATTCTACTCTCTTTCCTCCCAAATAGATAAATTTGTGAATAAATAATGGATGACTTCCTTCCGTATCATGTTCGCGGACCACGTTCGAACAAAAAATAGAACATTTAGTGTGTTTGTGTAGTGGTCAGCATTGAAGATACCCTTAGTTATTATGTCTTTTTCAGTTTCATTTTGCAACCATGAATGCAACCATAGCATCCGCAAGGTTGCATGTTCTTTGCTCCAGATTGATGATGAGTTGTTGCTGGATAGCAAGAATCAAGAGAATCGTGATACAAATTAAAGGGCTAAAGTTCACTTGAAAATTAAGTAGTTCCGCGTAACCCAGCTATATCAATGGATGGAAATTAGATTAGGAATTACATTTCAGCCGAACTGTGGTCTCACCTAGTAAATATCTGTTGCACCATCATTAGTATATAGCCACCACAAGATCATTAAGCAAATAGCAAACCACCATTATGAACAATTTCTTCATGCTAATTCCCATCCAAATCGCTCTCCGTTTATGGTCTTTGATTGCAATTATTGTAAGGTGACAATGATCGATTCATTGGTGATGCGGAGGAGGGAGAGGATTGTTGACACCCATGTGCGGGGGCACCGACT
Organism: Hordeum vulgare subsp. vulgare; assembly: GCF_904849725.1. NCBI lineage: Eukaryota > Viridiplantae > Streptophyta > Magnoliopsida > Poales > Poaceae > Hordeum > Hordeum vulgare. The sequence continues at coordinate 592,527,008 of NC_058521.1, forward strand.
CCCTCGCACATACTTTTTCTTTGGGATTTTGATCTTCAAACTTTCACATCTTTTGAATAAAAAGTTTAAATTAAGTTTTATTTTCATATTCGCATTTCCCGTGACGAGGGCTTTTAAATAAGATCAATTACAAATATATTTTGACGAGTTTTAAAAAATATGTTTGGTTTCAACGGTTGAAACTTTAAAATTTCCGGTGTCCTCATATCGCGATCCAACTATTTCACGAATCGCGAGGCACTCGAGCAACCCAATTGGGCTTGGCAGCTGCGTTGCGTGCCCCTACGAATTTCCGTTGTGAGGACTGCAGTGACATGCACATTACACCCAAGTATGTGTTTTGGAGATCGAGTTGTTAATTTCTTGATTTTTTTTTTCTTACTAGGTCTGTTCCTATGATTCTTGGTTTATATCTTTTGTTGGCTATGTGCATCCATGATGCATAAAGCGAGGACTCGTCGAACCCTTTTGTGATTTTGGTGCCTTGATGTTTAGTTTTACGAAACATTAATACAATCGTTTGTTTCAAAAAAAGTAAAACCACCCTGCTGATCTCTGTAAAGGAAGAGGAAAAGTGGCTACCCTGGTAACGCCATATACAAGCTAGGACAAAAACATATGCACAGTTGACATACCGACAACGTTGGCAACAAGATAGGCGATGAGATTGCCACGATTCATAGATCATCAAACCGTGGTGCGACGTCGTACGTTGGCAGATGGGGTGCCGGGACCTGTCGCCCAAGGTTAGCTACGAGACAGACACATGCATCCCAACGGTTCCGATCCTGTACTCATGTCCCTACCAACTATAGCCGGTCCTAACATATCATAATAATTAGCCGCAAAACAAAACATATACTCCCTCCGTACCTAAATATAAGTCTTTTAAGATATTTCAGTAGGTGTCTACATAAGGAGCAAAATGAGTGAATCTATACCCTAAAATATGTCTATATACATCCGTATGTAGTCCATTAGTGAAATTCTTAGAAAGACTTATATTTAGGAACGGAGGGAGTACTACCTCTGTCATACTATAGAAGGCATGCACGTGTATCTAGGTCGTCAACTTGACTTATATAAAATCTATTGTTTCATATAAAAATTATATCATTAGAAAATAGAACATCTAAAGTTTTTAATGATATATTTTTTGTAATATATGCTTATCATTAAGTTGGTCAAATTGACGACCTATGTACACATGTCGGACTTATAAACTGAGATGGAGGGAGTAATAATAATCTATACCTATTAATAAAAGAAATATATATTCTTAGTCCGTCATGTAATTTTATAGAAAACCCCTGATGTTTTTGACATTAAACCCCCAGTACATATCAAATGTTTTTTAAAATACTCATATTTTGTAAAACATAACTTCAAATTTAACATGTTATACATGAATTTTGATTAGAAAAATATGTAGAATCTGAATATGGTGTTATTTTACCTATTAACCATTTTAAAAATACTATCTAAGATGCAACCGTAATCAATAATACATTACCCGTCTTTCTTTCATACCGGTACCGACTCGGACTGTGGATGAACATCTTAGCAAAGTCAGGAGTAGAGACGAAGTTGAAGATCATTTGACCATTTCTTTGTACATATTAAATCTACATGCAAGTCGTATTTAAATGTAAGACCTGTGGAATCTTGAATTGCGTCTTTGTAGGCTAAAATCATCTTTGTTTGGTTTGTAGCTACAAATACTCAAATTATAGATATTTTTTATAAATTAAGAATATGTGATATTATTTTCTCCCGTTGCAACATACCGGCCCTTTTGCTATAAATAATAGAGCACATATGAAGCCTGCAGGTATATTGACTTTGTAAACGCATGCCAGAAGTAGAAAAGCTCGTTGGCCTGTTCCGGGGCCGGTGCTGGTTGGATGCATGTCGAAGCTACACGTACCCAAGGCCAAGCGTGGCTGCTTGCTGTGTGGCTGCCTCTCACGGGATCAGCTGCTGGTAGAGTGAATGGTGACTGGGCCCAACGTAAGCAACAGGCCAAAGGTGCGAGGCAGAGGCATTGTATATGTCCCACGTTTAATTCTGCATGTCTCAGACTTGCACACAAGTACGACAGAGACCTCACGCTTCAAATCCAACCACATGATCTCTCCCCACAGATTTTGATTTGGCTTCCCGCAGATCCAACCGGGCCCTAGTATGATTAGACACATCGTCCTCATTTAATCGTATTGAAACGAAGAACCTATCCATCACTTCTTTCGTTTCATAATGCAGTGGTTACTGATTTAAGAAAAACATATTTCGCAAACTTTGATCTAAGTTTTTTTAAGAAAAATATTTGCAAACAAACTATCAAATAAATAGCATTAATACATCATAAGGCATATTTTAATATTATATTCACTTCATATTACTTATGTTAATTTTTTTGTCAATATATTTCGTTAAAGTTAAAAATGTTAGAGCATCTACAATCAGACTTGACAAATCCGACCCCCTATACGTTCGTAGGCGCTTCCGTGGACAATGTCTATCGGCCCATCATATGTTATGCCGCACATCCAGATACCTCAAATGCTATCAATGTCCATGAATCATTCGATATAAATTGTCCGAACTCAATAGTTCAACATTCAGTATAAACTGTCTGAATTCAACAATTGAACAGTACAACAAAACAAATCAAATCACAGTTCAATAAACCGGACACGTTAAAAATGAAATCAGTGTCCGAGCGACAAGTGGTGCTTGTCGGGTCACTTGTCGGACGTGTCAATCCATGCCTCCTGCTCGTCCAGCTTGTCCTGTTCCGCTTGGGCAGCCAAGTTCGCCTGCATCCCGGCTGCGTGCTCCGCGTGCATCCTAGCCGCATGATCCGCTGCCGCTGCCGCCCTACGATCGTTGATCTCCTTCTTCTTCTTCGCAAGCCACTTCTTCACATGCTCATTCAAGAGGGTTTCGTCCGTTAACATGATCTTCGCATCCTCTGCGTCCTATGCGAGTTGCAACCTCTCTTTCTTGAGCTCAATCACTACAAATCTCCTGGCCTTCTCGAGTTCCCGTTTGATAGTCGCCTCTTGCTTCTCCAACTCGATCTTCTTCTTTTCAATTCCAACCATCCTCACCACCCTCATCCTATCCCACTCCATCCTCTCTTTTGCGCATTCGAAATGAGCTTGTAACTCTCCTCTTTCTTGTTCTTCCTTGTTGAAAAAATGCTCGTCTATGTGGACGATGTTTTTGTAGTTGCGGTGTCATGGGAGATCCTTGCCTTCTCCCACTTGTTTTCCATGACTTGTCGGTTATCCTTTGGCATGGTAGCTCTTCCAATGATGACAAAAACCTCATAATCCTCATAGTACAACACAACGGATTGGCGGGAGCTTGAGCAATCATTCCTCTTCTTGCCGGCTTTGAGATCGGCCACAACTTGTGACCACTTTGGCTTGCCATTCAATATGAGTCAACAATGGCTAAAACCAAATGGCTTCTTGCCCGCCACCGCCGTCTAGCAAACAACATATGTATAAGCACACGAATTCAAATACAAAATGCATATACAACTGACAATAAGATGAGGCAATTGAGCTTACATGAGTTGCCACTCCCATCCCACTTTGAGGGTGTTTGGTCACTTGTGATTAGTAGACGACATACTTGTTCACTTCTCCTTGAATGATCCCCCATCGACGTTGGAGAGATGCCACACTATGGGTGGTCAGGGTAGGATGCGGCTCGACATACTCCTTTCGTTTGTGATACTCCTTCTAAATCTTCTCCCAATATGTGTTTCCCTTCTGCTCGGTGCCGCATATTAGATCCATTGTTGTGTCCAACCAATATTAGACCAACAAATGTCCTCAAAACTTGAGAAAGCCAGACCTCTTGCCTTCGCCATCTTCTTCTTCTTCTTCTTCTTGCTCGGATTGGGATCTCATGTTGTCCTAACTACAAATGCGGTGGTGGCCTCCAATTCATATTCCATTTCGGTCGGATCTTCATTGTCATTGATCATGCTTGTCAAGTACGCCTTCTAGATGGTAATGGTTTGAAAGTATTCATCATATGCGAACTAATGGACTATTCAAAAGATTGAACATTTGATTGGACAAGAGCAAACAAAATGTAGCCGGTCTTGTTCTGCCATTCCGTCGAACATGTCGAGTGATGTTTGGGCAGTTGCGGTCCGCTTGCGCATCCGCTCCCGAACGAGCGACGATGACTCACTCATAGGCGGGCGGCTTTTGCGTGGATGGAGAGCTGTTCGGAATGGCCTAGCCGACCTTCGAATCATCCTCCTCTGAAAGGACGCCAGGAGGCATAATCCGCGTCGGCGCTTGGATGGATGGGGTGAGAGAAACCGGGCGTGGCTGGGGAGACATCTCCTCGACCATGTCCGCACCCACCCGTGATACTGCCACCGCCTCCCTCTCTCCCTGTCGGCGATGCCGCAACTTTCGGGCAACGTTCTCCGCCTTGCAAAACGTAGTGGGGGAAGGGATGTCGACGGACGAGACAGACTTCGTCTCCATCGCGGCGGTCGGGGACGGGCTGGAAGATATCACGACGACGGATAGGGATCGGTGACGATGCTAAGGAGCAAGGGTGATGGACGGGAAGGGCTCGGACACGGGAAATGTTGGAAGGCGACGGGAGGAGGTGAAAGAATTTTAGAAGATTTGATGCAATTTACAGTAGGGTCGGGCTTTCGGGTCCGACGTGACGGATGTGTCCGGACATCCCATATCCGTCTCATATTTAAGGTGGATATGAGCGTTGTCGACCAGCCCAAGCTTTCGAGGCCCGTCTAAAAAGCCCGTCAAGGTTGAAATTTCCTAACCGATGAGTGACTGGACGCCCTGCCGGAGGTATCAAACGAGTTTGGAGCGCCCTGCTGTAGATGCTCTTAGACTTTTGAAAACAAATCTGCGTGCACTAAATTATGTAATGGAGGAAGCAGCTAGCAATCGTTCATATTGGTTGCAGGCTTGCAGCTATGGCACCATGGCCGGGGAAAGGAAGACGCCACCCCGCAAGCAAGCCATGTATTCATGCGCCGGACACCAACTGATCAGACTGCAGCAACGCTTGCATGCATGCAACTGCGTCAGAGTAGCAGAGGAAAGCTGGACGCGGGTGGCTCGCCGTGGATCCATGCCATGCATCCGAGACAGTCAGACAGGTCAGCAGCAGGCGGCAGTAATAGGGCGCTGCCGTACACAGCTAACGATGAAACAGACGTGCACAACTTTGGGAGTATGAGGCTTGTCCCAATACTCCAACCTGGATCGGTGCTAACCTAGCCACGTAGGAAAGAGATCAGACGTAGAAGAACCACACCTACTTCATCTCCAATTGATTACCAAGAGCAGTGACTCAACTCAATAAAAAAAAGACTCCTTGCCGACCTGACAATAAGGGACACGGTTGAGAGGAAAGTTCACAGTTAGCGACCACAGTTGACGGTCAACACTACACCATCCAAATACCTACTAATAAAATAAATATATATTCTTAGTCCGTCATATTATTTTATAAAAAAACCTTGATGTTTTTATATTAAACTTGTAGTACATATCAACTATTTTTTTAAATGCTCATATTTTCTAAACGGTAACTCCAAGTTTAATATGTTATATATGAATTTTAATTAGAAAAATATATAGAATCTGAATACGATGTTATTTTACCTGTTAACCATTTTCAAAATAATATCTAGGATACAATCTTAATCAATATGCATTAGCCGTCTTTCTTTCATACAGGTACCAACTTGAATTGTGGATGAATATCTCAGCAAAATCAGGATTAAAGACAAAATTAAAGATCACTTGACCGTTTCTCTGTATGTATTAAATCTACATGTAAGATATATTTAAATAAAAGACATGTGGAATCTTGAACTGCGTTTTTCTACGCTAAGATCATCTTTGTTTGGATGGTAGCTACAAATACTTAAATTATAGGCCATTTTTTTGTAAATTAAGAGTATTGGTATTCTTTTCTTTCGTTGCAACGTACGGACCCTTTTGATAGTTCAAATTTAATCATGCCTAAACAAATTGAATTGTTTTTCTGATGGAGTATACTACAATAGTCCTTCCATACCTAATCCCTCCTTTCAAGTTTAAAAGGCCCCGGCCTATTTCTAGATCGGCAATTCGACTAATGGAATACAAATTATATATTAAAATAGTTATACCATTAGAAAATACAAAAAATAGAATTTCTAATGATATGTATTTTGTGATATGTAACTCATATTATGTTTTTAGATTGTTGGCTTAAGGGCATCTTCTACGACGATCCGTAAATTTTTTACCTGCAACCGGCCGCGGACAGGGGATCAGTTCATGAAAACAGATGGGGGAGACCGTCGTCCAACACTATCCGCATATATTTCAGCATTTTTAAACCAATCAGATATAATTTGTGCAAACACGACGGTTTTCATACAAACCGAACAAAGACATTTACATTTTGCACATATTTTAACTAAAATGGTAAAACCATGTGCACGTACGGCTACCCGAAGCTCTATTCCCACGACACGGATACTTTATACTAGTCTACGACCGACTACGACGAATCCCTTTGTCTTCCTCATGTCCGACAGACTACCTAAACCCCGGAGGCATATCCGCCCTTTCCCTATCACTCGCTGGAGTGGCAAAGAGTGTGCTTCAGCCTGAGGGCAAGAGGGTGCTTGTTTTTGGGGCGGTGAACTACGATGGCCGGCGAGAGAGGACGAGACACCGACTCTGGACGCCGGTGACTCGTGTGTGGTGGCCATCTTAGGAGCAAAGCCGCGCCAACCTTTAATGTTCTGCTCTTAATCAGTGTCGTGGGTGGTTGCGGAAGCGCTGGCTACGCACTCGTCTAGCGCCTCGTTGCCAGTTTCTTTCTCCATCGACCTGACGCGGTTTCGTCAATGTTGACGACGGATAGCACGGTGTCTGGTTGTATCCATACCAAGCACGATGGCTGCACCACCATTCTCCCTAACATGCCTTCATGGAGAAACTTGTCACTCATCAATGAGATGGCTTGGAATGGCGAGTTGCTAAATTACGCGCTGGCTTGGAGCGGTAACTTACTCCGTTGGGCTAAGCGAGCGAGGTGGAGTAGTTGTCTCCTTCGCTCGTATATGGTGGTCTCGGCGAGTCAGCCAGTCGGCTTTTATTCCGGAGAACTGCTCTTCCTGTTCGTCGGATGCCATCGAAAAGGTGGAGAAAATGATGGAAAAATGAGATGGGGGAGCGACGGAGTGGTGGGATTCTTGCCCAGTGTCTAGGCTCCTTTAAATAGCGGACGACAGGACGAGATTGCCCGACCTGTGTTTAATGCCGTCCGCTCATAAATGGACGTGTGATCGAAGTAGGTTTCTTGGCTACCACGCGAGTTTATTGGAGGCGTTTGACTACGGCGAAGAGGCGTGTTCAGCAGAGCGTTAGTGGACGGTGCCCTTGGCTGGCGCGCCACTTCAATGGCGAAGGCAGCGAGAGGTCGAGTTTGTCCTGAGCCCTCTTCAATGTGGGTGGCGCGCTATACAACGACATGAATGCAGGCAAGTTGCATCGGGCGGGAATGCACACGGATGAGGAAGGAGATGTTGGGATGGGTCAGGCGGCGAGGCCCGGGTTTGGATGTTGTCCGAACACCCTAAAACTCCCCTTACGCTTGTATCGGATTGCGGAAGAAAGTAGATCTACCGTTGTACAGGCCCGTATTTGGTGTTGCAACACATTCGGACCGCATGGTCCGGACGGACGCGGGTGATTTGCGACTCGCCGTTCGAGATGATAGTTTGTGTCTTTTAAACTGAAAATGAGGGAGTCTATCACACAATGTTATGGCATGCCTTTGGTTAGACCTTTGAAACTTTATTTATATATGGATATCATCTCAATTATTCTGATTGGAAAATTGATAATCATATGTGTAGAAAGACCATGTTAGGGTGTGTTTGGTTTGAGGACCAAAAGTCATGGAATGTCATGGTTTCATTCCAAAGTCATGGGTTGGTTCCATCCTTGTGTTCAGTTGATGATAAAAAATATCATGGGTTGGTTCCGTCCCGGTGTTTAGTTGGAGAGATGAAATGAAAAGAATCTGTAAATGGTGAAATTACTTCTCTGAACAAATAGAGTTCTTTGCATTTGATAAGCCTATAATTTAAATTTTCAGCAACATTTTCATTCTATTTTCAACACATGCAAATAAAAATATATGATCATGAGTACATACCAAATATTTACGAAAAATAATCACGAAAATGAAAAAGTAACCACGAAAAAAAAAATCACGAAAACAAAAAAAACCACGAAAAAATAACCACAAAAACTTTTGTTCGGCTGCGGGGGTGAGCGCGGTGAGAATTGCTTGGTTATTCTTTTTTTTCCTTGCTTTCATGGACGAATAACGAGTCGGTTCCTTCAAATCGGCGGAATCACTTGATGAAGCATCTGGCAGGAATATTTCCTGCATGCGGATGACCCAATTCCGATTCCTAACCCAACTAAACACGAAAACGACTGCTAGGGATGAAACCAACCTGTCCGATTCCACCGATTCCACCTCCTGAAACCAAACACATCCTTAATGTCAAAAGCGTCACGTATTTCTGACATGCTTTGTCGTGTTTGGTTGCAGCTATAGCATCATGGCAGGAGAAAGCAACCCACAGTAATAAAGAAGGCTGATCTCATTTTTCTTTTTTCTTTTTTGCGGGATAGGCATCATGCATGGCCACAGCGTGTTTAAACCGTTTCCATACCGATACAAAAAGTGTCAGGTATCATCAACAGAACAAGGACAACCAATAATCGGCACCGCTGTGGCATCGTGTACAGTGGGCGAGGCATGGTTGGAGCAAACCTTACTATAGAAGAGAATAAAGAGGGTTGATGAAATAATTGTTGTATTGCTTCAGCTTAATGAGTATGTATATACAAGACAAGTTAGAATAATTCCTAGTCTATCTTATATTTTTTAACTAATCACGGTACTCTACCTCCCTGCAGTCATAATGGTAGCGACATAGACGGTGAGACTCAGAATCCGAAGGTAAACCGACGGACATCCCCACAGTCGTAACTGTCGATGTATCGCGGATGTTGTAGCTGGAGTGGAAACCAACGAGGTTGCCGAAGCAAGGCGGTAGCCCTTTGTGCCGATGTCAAGGTAGCCGAGAGCGTAGGGTGGTGTAGCCGTGGTCGAGGTAGCCATTCGAAGAACACCATGGTCGAGTCGAGTCGGGGTAGTCGATGTCGAGGAACTCGCCGTGAAGCCGCGGGCGCATGAAGGCGCCGAGTTAGGGGTGGACGCACTGATGCGTCGGGAAGGAGACGTAGTTGACGACGCGTCGCGCTGGGTTTGCCATGCCCGGGGACACTTCATGGACGAATGCACGCATCGGTGTTGCCAATACCGGGCATGCGTAGACGGACAAAGATGACATTGACGATGCATCACTCCAGGCTTGCCAGGCCTGGGAACATACTGGGGACGAAGGCATGCGTCGGTGTTGCGAGTATCGGGCATACGTAAACGGGGACCTGCACACAAGTTGTATGCCATGTCGACGAGGTAGCCTAGAAGGACTCGACAACGGTTGCCGCTCAAATCGGCGGGGCCGATGTTGCCCGCGGTGGTCGGAGTAGACGAAGTAATCGGGGTAGACGACGACGGCGGTGATGCTGGCGATGAGCTGGTGCTGGACGGATGACGAAGGGGGTGGATGGACGACACGGCTCGGGTGTGCGAGGTACGAGGGCGCCGGAGAAAGGGCGCGACGTGGCTCGGGTGGGCGAGCCGCCACGTCACCAAAGAGGAGCAACGACTGGTTAGGAGTGCGGTGGCGGTGCTCTAAGTAGGCGAGGAAGAACCCGGCAATATGACGAAGACAGGCGCGGACAGTGGCGTTCAGCTGCTTGCGAGTAGTATCCATAGTTGAGGGGACTTAGCCTGAGTGTTTGCCAAAACATTCGAGGGCACTTACAGGCGCCCGGGCGGTATCATGGAGCTGCAACACTGCGTCCAGAAGAGCAACGAAACTCTCCGCGAGTACATCCATCGGTGGACCACATTGAACAACACAGTGAAAAACGTGACTGAGCACCAAGCCGTGTGTGCCTTCAAGGCGGGAACTCCGTACATGGAATTTATCTTAAAGTTCTGACGGAGAGGGGATCTGCCCTCAGTTGGGCCATGGATATCGTCAATCGGTATGCGGACAACGAGGAAGAAGACCGCCTCCGTAGCTGCAAGGACCGAGCTGGCGATGCCCCTCACTCGGGGGGTAACGCGGGGAAGAAGCATAAGCGGAAGGTTGACACATCAGGCAAGGCCGAAGTCGCTGCTATCCTTGCGCACGGCCAAGGCAAGTCCAAGAATAAGAAAACGAAGGATTGGGCGGCCAATAACAAGTCTGAACCCAAGAGCAACCTCTTGGATGAGCCATGCCAAATCCATTCCAAGAGGGATGACGATGGTAATCCCATCTATCCCAAGCATTTCGCTCGCGATTGTTGCCTGCTCCGACAGGAGATTGGCGGAGAGCCCTCTAGGGGAAAAATGACAATGACGAAGACAGAGAGGATGCCTCTGGGTCTCTGAATATCGAGAAGGTCCTCATAATCTTTGCCGATGTTGAGAGCAAGAGCCAATTGAAGGTAATCAATCGTGAGGTTAACATGGGAGTTCGGACTGTCACAAAATACCTCGACTGGGCAAAGATGCTCGTCACATTCGATCACTCTAATCAGCCAGCCCACATTGTCACCCGTGGGCGGCAGGCCTTGGTTGTCGATCCAGCTGTTAACGGGGTCCAACTGCGCAAGGTCCTAATGGACGGAGGCGGCGGCCTTAACATCATCTACGTCAACACACTCACGGCAACGGACATTCCGTTGTCCCAACCAAGCAAAAAGAACATGCACCTGCACGGGGTAATCCCCAGGAAGAAGGCTGAGTCACTCGGCTAGATCGCCCTGAACGCTGTGTTCAGTGGCGAGAAAAAATACAGGAAGGAGCAACTGACGTTCGAGGTGGTGGACTTTTGTAGTGCCTATCATGCTATCCTGGGTAGGCCCACCTACACGTGTTTCATTGCCCAACCATGTTACGTGTATCTTTAGCTTAAGATGCTAGGGCCGAGAGGCGTAATCGCGATGAGTGGCAATCAAAAATACGCCGAGGAGTGCCTCCAGTAGGGTTTCAAAATTGCTAACGAGTGATACATCCCAAACGTATCTATAATTTCTGCTTGTTCCATGATCTTTTGGGTGACATTGTTATATGTTTTGCTACACTTTTATATCATTTTACACATATTTGGACTAACCTACTAACTCAGTGCACCCAGGGCCAGTTTCTCTCTACTGATGTCTATTTTGCAGGGGCTTTTACCCAATTTTCCGAAGCCCAAAAAAATCCAGAAAAATATATAAAAAATCAACTAAACAGAAGCTTTTGGATCACCGAAGGAGCCAGAGGGGGCCAGGGGCCTCCCAGGCGGCGTGCTGGCGTGACCAGGCCCTAGGCCGTGCCAGGAGGTCGCTTGGGTGGGTCCCACCTCCTCTGGTGCCCTCCTTTGGCCTATATTTAGAGTCCCGAGAGGAAACCCTCGCACACTTTATGGAATCACGAATTTCTCAACCGTTCCGCCGCTGTAGCTCTTCCGAGATCGGGAGCGTTAGGAGACCCCTTCTCGGCACCCTGCCGGAGGGAGGATTGACCTCCGGGAGCTTCTCCACCACCATGGATGCTTCCCGGATGTGCCGTGAGTAGTCTTCCTTTTACCATGAGTCCATGACCAGTAGCTATGTGATGTCTTCTCTCCAATCTTGTGCTTCAATGGTTAGACCTTGTGAGCCGCCCTACATGATCACGGCATCTATGTAATTCTCTTGCTATTTCTATGCTCGGTTTGTTGGGATCCGATGGATTATGAGATTATGTTCAGATTGTTATGAGTTATATATTTGATCACTATTGGAATCTAGTTCTTTGCCGTCAGCTGATACGTCCATTTTGCATCATGCTTTCATGTTGGTATTTATTGCTTTTTGGGTTGTTATATTACTTGTGGTACCATATTTATGCCTTTTCTCTCTTATTTTGCAAGGATTATTTGAAGAGGGAGAATTCAGGCAGCTGGAATTCTGGACTGAAAAGGAGCAAATCTTAGTCCACTATTCTGCACATCTCCAAATGCCCTGAAAATTTACGTGGTTTTTTTCTGGAATATATTAAAAATACTGGGCGAAAGGACTACCAGACGGGGGCCACCAGGGCCCCACAAGCTTGCCCACTGCCACCACCCCCCTAGTGGCGCAGGGTAGGCTTGTGGGCTCCCCGAAGGCCCACTAGCCCCCTCTTTGGTATATGAATCGCCCTGGTCTAGAAAAAAATCAATCGGAAGCTTTTTTGTGGTTTCACCGCCGCCACGAGGCGAAACTTGAGCATATCCAATCTAGAGCTCCGGCAGGACGATCCTGTCGGGGAAACTTCCCTTCCGGAGGGGGAAATCGTCGCCATCGTCATCACCAACACTCCTCTTGTCGGAGGGGAGGCATCTTCATCAACATCTTCATCAGCACCATCTCCTCTCCAATCCCTAGTTCATCGCTTGTAATCAATCTTCGTCTCGCAACTCCGATTGGTACTTGTAAGGTTGCTAGTAGTGTTGATTACTCTTTGTAGTTGATGCTAGTTGGATTACTTGGTGGAAGAGTTTATGTTTAGATCCTTGATGCTATTCATTACACCTCTGGTCATGATTATGATTATGTCTTGTGAGTAGTTACTTTTGTTTCTGAGGACATGGGATAACTAATGCTGATAATAGTCATGTGAATTTGATATTCGTTCGGTATTTTGATATGTTGTATGTTGTTTTTCCTCTAGTGGTGTTATGTGAACGTCGACTACATAACACTTCACCATATTTGGGCCTAGAGGAAGGCATTGGGAAGTAGTAAGTAGATGATGGGTTGCTGGAGTGACAGAAGCTTAAACCCCAGTCTATGCGTTGCTTCGTGAGGGGCTGATTTGGATCCACTAGTTTAATGCTATGGTTAGAATTTGTATTAATTCTTATTTTGTAGTTGCGGATGCTTGCGAGAGATGTTAATCATAAGTGGGATGCTTGTCCAAGTAAGGGCAGTACCCAAGCGCCGGTCCACCCACATATCAAACTATCAAAGCAACGAACGCGAATCATATGAACATGATGAAACTAGCATGATAGAAATTCCCGTGTGTCCTTGGGAGCGTTTTTCCTCCTATAAGACTTTGTTCAGGCTTGTCCCTTGCTGCAAAAGGGATTGGGACACTTGCTGCACCGCTGCTACTACTTGTTACTTGTTACTCTTTGCTTGCTACGTTTCACCTCGCTACACAATCACTTGTTACCGCTACTTTCAGTGCTTGCAGTTATTACCTTGCTGAAATCCGTTTATCAGAGCCTTCTGCTCCTCGTTGGGTTCGACACTCTTACTTATCGAAAGGACTACGATTGATTCCCTATACTTGTGGGTCATCAAGACTCTTTTCTAGCGCCGTTGCCGGGGAGTGAAGCGCCTTTGGTAAGTGGAAATTGGTGAGGAAACATTTATATAGTGTGCTGAAATTTATTGTCACTTGTCACTATGGAAACTCTTCCTTTGAGGAGTTTGTTCGGGGTATCTTCACCACGAACGGAAGCATGAGCAGTTTCTCCTCAACCTGAGGTACCTACTGAAAATATCTTTTATGAAATTCCTTTGGGTATGCCTGAGAAACTGCTGGCTAATCCTTTCACAGGAGATGGATCTTCACATCCAGACTTGCATCTAATCTATGTAGATGAAGTTTGTGGTTTATTTAAGCTTGCAGGTTTGCCCGAGGATGAGGTAAAGAAGAAAGTCTTTCCTTTATCTTTGAAGGATAAGGCGTTGACATGGTATAGGCTATGTGATGATGCTGGATCATGGGGCTACAATCGGTTGAAATTGGAATTTCATCAAAAGTTCTATCCTTTGCATTTAGTACATCGTGATCGGAACTTTATTTATAACTTTTGGCCTCGTGACAGGGAAAGCATAGCTCAAGCTTGGGGGAGGCTTAAATCAATGCTATATTCATGCCCCAATCATGAGCTCTCGAGAGAAATCATCATTCAAAACTTTTATGCTCGGCTTTCTCATGAAGATCGTACCATGCTTGACACTTCTTGTGCCGGTTCTTTTATGAAGAAGGATATTGATCACAAGTGGAATTTATTGGAGAGAATCAAACGCAACTCTGAAGATTTGGAGATGGAGGAAGGTAAGGAGTCAGGTATGAATTTCTAGTTTGATTGCGTTAAATCTTTTGTTGAGACAAACACTTCTAGAGATTTAAGCGCTAAGTATGGACTTGACTCTGAGATAGAGCTTCTCTATGTGAATCTTTTGCTGCTCATGTTGATCTTCCCAAAGAGAAGTGGTTTAAATATCATCCTCCTGTAGAAAGCAACATAGACAAAACCAATCTAGTTGAGGAGAAAATCATAGCTTTTAGTGATCATGTTGTTCCTTGTGCTTACAGTGAGAAACCACCATACCCTGCTAGGATAAAGGATTATTCTAAAGCTCCAACTGTGATACGTAGGGGTTACATTAGACCACTTGCACCCCCTGAGGAAATTAGAGTTGAACCTAGTGTTGCTATTATCAAAGATCTCTTAGCCAAAGACATAGATGGGCATGTTATCAAATTCTGTGAGGACTCTGCTAGAATTGCTAAACCTCACGCGAAAGACAAACATGACCTGTAGTTGGCCTGCCCGTTGTTTCTGTTAAGATAGGAGACCACTGTTACCATGGTTTACGTGATATGGGAGCTAGTGTTAGTGCAATACCCCATTCTCTATATGATGAAATCAAAGATGAGATTGCACCTGCTGAGTTAGAATCCATTGATGTCACTATTACGCTAGCCAATAGACACACTATCTGCCCTGTGGGAATTGTGAGAGACGTAGAAGTCATGTGTGGTAAGACGAACTATCCTACTGATTTCCTCGTCCTTCGTACTGCACAAGATAGCTTTTGTCCCATCATATTTGGTAGACCCTTTCTCAACACTGTCAATGCTCACATTGATTGCATTAAGCAGACTGTCACAGTTAGTTTCGAGGGTGTGTCTCATGAATTTAACTTCTCCAAGTTTGGAAGACAACCCCATGAAAGAGAGTCGTCTGGTAGAGATGAAATCATTGATCTTGCCTCTATTGCCGTACCTCCTACGGATCCTTTAGAGCAATATCTGCTTGAGCATGAAAATGATATGCATATGAAGGAGAGAGATGAGATAGATAGAATTGTCTTAGAACAATATCCTATTCTCAAGAATAATATGCCTGTTGAACTGCTTGGGGATCCTCCCCCACCAAAGGGTGATCTTATGTTCGAGCTTAAACAGTTGCCTGATACTCTTAAGTATGCCTATCTTGATGAGAAGGAGATATATCCTGTCATTATTAGTGCTCTCCTCTCACAGCGCGAAGAGAAGAAGTTACTAAAAACTCTGAGGAAGCACCGCGCTGCTATTGAATATACTCTTGATGATCTTAAGGGTATTAGTCCTACTCTATGTCAGCACAAGATTAAAACTGATCCTGACTTTAAACCAGTTGCTGATCATCAGAGGAGATTAAATCCTAAGATGAAAGAGGTCGTTAGAAAATAAATATTAAAGCTTCTAGAAGCAGGAATCAATTATCGTGTTGCTCATAGTGAGTGGGTAAGTCCAGTACATTGCGTACCTAAGAAGGGAGGTATCACCATCGTTCCTAATGATAAGGATGAACTAATCCCACAAAGGATTATTACCGGCTATAGAATGGTGATAGACTTCCGGAAACTGAACAAGGCAACCAGGAAAGATCATTATCCTTTGCCGTTTATCGACCAAATGCTAGAAAGTCTATCAAAACACACACACTTTTGCTTTCTAGACGGTTATTCAGGTTTCTTGCAAATACCTGTTGCACAATCTGATCAAGAGAAAACCACTTTCACCTGCCCTTTCGGTACCTTTGCCTATAGACGTATGCCTTTTGGCTTATGTAATGCACCTGCCACCTTTCAAAGATGTATGATGGCTATACTCTCTGATTTTTGTGAAAATATTGTCGAGGTTTTCATGGATGACTTCTCCGTTTACGGGTCTTCCTTTGATGATTGCCTCAACAACCTTGATCGAGTCTTACAGAGATGCGAAGAAACCAACCTCGTCTTGACTTGGGAGAAGTGCCACTTTATGGTTAATGAAGGTATCGTCTTAGGACACAAAATTTCTGAGAGAGGCATTGAAGTTGATAAGGCTAAGGTTGATGCAATTGAGAAAATGCCTTGCCCCACAGATATTAGAGGTATACGAAGTTTCCTAGGTCATGTTGGTTTCTATAGAAGGTTTATTAAAGACTTCTCTAAGATTTCTAGGCCTCTTACCAACCTCTTGCAGACGGATGTTCCTTTTGTTTTTGATGAGGATTGTGAGGAAGGCTTTGAAATACTTAAGAAGGCTTTGATAACCGCACCTATTGTTGAACCACCTGACTGGAACTTGCCCTTTGAAATCATGTGTGACGCTAGTGATTATGCTGTTGGTGCTGTTCTAGGACAAAGAGTTGACAAAAAGTTGAATGTCATTCACTATGCTAGTAAAACTCTAGACAGTGCTCAAAGAAACTATGCCACTACGGAGAAGGAATTTTTAGCAGTCGTGTTTGCATGTGAAAAGTTCAGATCTTACATAGTTGACTCCAAAGTCACTATTCACTCTGATCATGCTGCTATTAAGTACCTCATGGAGAAGAAGGACGCTAAGCCTAGGCTGATCAGATGGGTTCTCCTGCTATAGGAATTTGATTTGCACGTCGTTGACTGAAAGGGTGCTGATAACCCTATAGCAGATAACTTGTCTAGGCTAGAGAATGTCCTTGATGACCCACTACCTATTGATGACAGCTTTCCTGATGAGCAACTAAATGTCATCCGCACTTCACTTAGTGCACCGTGGTATGTCGATTATGCAAACTATATCGTAGCCACATACATACCATCCAGTTTCACCTATCAACAAAAGAAGAAATTCTTGTTTGATTTGAGACACTACTTTTGGGATGATCCTCACCTTTATAAGGAAGGAGTAGATGGTGTTATTAGACGTTGTGTGCCTGAACATGAACAGGGACAGATCCTACAGAAGTGTCATTCCGAAGCCTACGGAGGACACCACGCTAGAGATAGAACTGCCCATAAGGTATTGCAATCAGGTTTCTATTGGCCCACTCTCTTTAAGGATGCTCGTAAGTTTGTCTTTTCTTGTGACGAATGCCAAAGGATAGGGAACATCAGTAAGCGTCAAGAGATGCCTATGAACTATTCACTTGTCATTGAACCATTTGATGTCTCGGGCTTTGATTATATGTGACCCTTCCCGAGTTCCAATGGATACACTCACATCTTAGTTGCTGTGGATTACGTTACTAAGTGGGTAGAAGCTATCCCCACTAAAAATGCTGATCACCACACCTCTATTAAGATGCTTAAAGAAGTCATATTCCCAAGATTTGGAGTCCCTAGATACTTGATGACTGATGGCGGTTCACACTTCATTCATGGTGTTTTCTGCAAGATGCTAGCTAAGTATGATGTCAACCATAGAGTTGCATCTCCTTACCATCCTCAGTCTAGTGGTCAAGTTGAGTTGAGTAATAGGGAGATCAAGTTGATTTTACAAAAGACCGTCAATAGATCTCGAAAGAACTGGTCTAGCAAACTTGACGATGCACTATGGGCTTATAGGACTGCTTATAAGAATCCCATGGGCATGTCACCGTATAAAATGATTTACGGTAAAGCCTATCATTTACCTCTTGAGCTGGAACACAAAGCTTATTGGGCAATCAAAGAGCTCAACTTTGATTTCAAACTTGCCGGTGAGAAGCGGTTGTTTGATATCAGCTCGTTAGATGAATGGAGAGCCCAGGCATACGAGAATGCCAGGTTGTTCAAGGAAAAGGTTAAGAGATTGCATGACAAACGAATACAGAAACGAGAGTTCAATGTAGGTGATTATGTCTTGCTATACAATTCTCGTTTGACATTCTTTGCAGGCAAGCTTCTCTCTAAATGGGAAGGTCCCTATGTTGTCGAGGAAGTATATCGTTCCAGTGCCAACCAAATCAATAACACGGAAGGAAATTTTCCTAGAGTGGTAAATGGGCAAAGAATCAAGCATTACATCTCTGGTACTCCCATAAATGTTGAGACCAATATCATCAATGTCATAACTCCAGAGGAGTACATAAGGGATGTTTATCAGCCTGTTTCAGACCTTGAAATGAAGATGTATCTGTTTCAGCAAGAAATTGGACTCCGATACTTTTCCAATAGGAAATTTCTTCCATTTTGGAATTTTTGGAAAATTAGAAAAATAAAAAGCAGTCCGGAGAGCGAACGAGGCAGCCACAAGGGCCCACTCCGCCACCACCCCCTGGTGGCGGTGGGCAAGCTTGTGGGCACCTCGTGTGCCTCCCGGATCCTTTTTCTTGCGGAGGACTCCTTGTGGCCCAAAAAAAATCAATATATAGTCGCCCGAAGGTTTTGATCTCCGTATCGCACAGTTTTCCTCTGTTTTCGTTTCGAGCTTGTTCTGCCGCAGATCTAGGTCAAGATGTCTTCTCAAGATTCGGAAGGAGAGATCTATGTGTCCGATGATCGTGCTAACTCTAGGATTAATGGGAACTTGGAACCATATGGCTGGACCACTGATGAGGAAGAGGACTATGAGCCCAAAGGGAAGGAGCAAACAAGTTCCAATGAAGAGGAGGCTCCTCTACCTCAACCTGCAAACACCCATGTGGAGTTCAAGAAGTCAAGCCTCCCTGACCATAGGAAGAAGCCTAAGACCTTGTTTATCCCTTCTCGTTTCTTGCTGGAGAGTAAGCAGGAACTTTGCCATAGAGTGTTGAAACTTGAGGAAGAAAATGACGATCTAAGGGAGCAGAACTTTGTGCTCAAGTGGAAATTAGACAAGCTCAAGACTGCTCCAACAACACCACCATCACCACCCAAGGAAGACAACTAAGCATTGGTATGGGCAATCCCCTTGGCTTCTGCCAAGCTTGGGGGAGTTGCCCTGGTATCGTATCACCTTTATATCTTTTGCTTTTACCTTTGTTTTAGTTCTTTCCTTTTCAGTTTTATTTCTTCTTTTAGAGGAATAAGTCTTTAGTTTTTAGTTTGAGTCTTTTGCTTTTGTCTCTCCCCCGATGTATTCGAGCTTACGAGCTATATAATAAAGAGTGTCTTAGTCAAGGGCTTTGCCTTGTGCCATGATCAAAAGTATGAAAAGAACAATAGCATGAAAGATGATGAGACGATCTTATGGAAAGTGATAACTTCACATATGACAAGTATGATGATTGAAACTTGTTGAGAATAAATCAACATAGACCTCAGTCATTGTTGCAATTAATAAGAAGTAATAAGGAAAGAGAGGTTCACATATAAATATATCATCTTGACACTTTTTACAATTGTGAGCGCTCACCAAACTATTACATGCCTAGGAGTAGATGTTGGACAAGGAAGACAACATAATGAATTGTGTTTGCTTTCTTCCAAACAATGTTATATGATTAGAGATCCCTTAGCATGTGACGATTGCTTCCACCTCATATTAGCCAAAACTCCCGCACCAAGTAGAGATACTACTTGTGCATCCATAAACCTCCAACCCAGTTTTGCCGTGAGAGTCCACCATACCTATCTATGTATTGAATAAGATCCTTCAAGTAAGTTGTCATCGGTGCAAGCAATAAAAATTGCTCTCTAATATGTATGATCTATTAGTGTGTGGAAAATAAGCTTTTTATGAACCTATGATGAGGAAGACATAAAAGCGACAGACTGCATAATAAAGTTCTTTATCACAGGAGGCAATATAAAGTGACGTTCCTCCGCACTAAGAGGACACACATTCAAACCTCAAAAGCGCATGACAACCTCTGCTTCCCTCTGCGAAGGGCCTATCTTGTACCTTTACTTTTTACCCTTGTAAGAGTCATGGTGATCATCACCAATTCCCTTTTTGCCTTTGTCTTGGCTACCGTCACATGCTTGGGAAAGATCTATATCCATATATCAACTTGGAGTTGAGTACTTATGCTTTATTGTTGTTAACTTTACCCTTGAGGTAAATGGTTGGGAGGCAAAACTATAAGCCCCTATCTTCCTTTGTGTCCAGCTGAAACTTTGACACCATGAGTACCACGTGAGTTGTAACAATTGTGGAAAACAAAAGATATGATTGAGTATGTGGGTTTGCCTTACAAGCTCTTATTTGACTCTTTCTGATGTTGTGATAAATTGCAATTGCTTCAATGACTATTGATTATTGTTGGTTACTCCTCGATAAGGTTTTTGCTTCATGCTTTGCTTTGTGAAGGAATTGTTACTTTCCCATAAGAGTCTTTATGATGTATTGTTGTTCTATATGTGATCATGATGCCCCCATGTCCGTATTATGTTTTATCGACACCTTCGTCCCTAAACATGTGGACATGTTTATGGAACTTGGTTTTCGCTTGCGGACAAGCGAGGTCTAAGCTTGGGGGAGTTGATACGTCCATTTTGCATCATGCTTTCATGTTGATATTTATTGCTTTTTGGGCTGTTATATTACTTATGGTACCATAATTATGCCTTTTCTCTCTTATTTTGCAAGGATTATTTGAAGAGGGAGAATTCAGGCAGCTGGAATTCTAGACTGGAAAAGGAGCAAATCCTAGTCCACTATTCTGCACATCTCCAAATGCCCTGGAAATTTACGTGGATTTTTTCTGGAATATATTAAAAATACTGGGAGAAAGAACTACCGGAGGGGGGCCACCAGGGCCCCACAAGCTTGCCCACCGCCACCACCCCCTGGTGGCGCAGGGCAGGCTTGTGGGCTGCCTGAAGGCCCACTAGCCCCCCTCTTTGGCTATATGAAGCGTCCTGGTCTGGAAAAAAAATCAATCGGGAGCTTTTTCGTGGTTTCGCCGCCGCCACGAGGCGGAACTTGAGCAGATCCAATCTAGGGGGACGATCCTGCCGGGGAAACTTCCCTCCCGGAGGGGGAAATCGTCGCCATCGTCATCACCAACACTCCTCTCGTCGGAGGGGAGGCATCTTCATCAACATCTTCATCAGCACCATCTCCTCTCCAATCCCTAGTTCATCGCTTGTAATCAATCTTCGTCTCACAACTCCGATTGGTACTTGTAAGGTTGCTAGTAGTGTTGATTACTCTTTGTAGTTGATGCTAGTTGGATTACTTGGTGGAAGTGTTTATGTTTAGATCCTTGATGCTATTCATTACACCTCTGGTCATGATTATGATTATGTCTTGTGAGTAGTTACTTTTGTTTCTGAGGACATGGGATAACTAATGCTGATAATAGTCATGTGAATTTGATATTCGTTCGGTATTTTGATATGTTGTATGTTGTTTTTCCTCTAGTGGTGTTATGTGAACGTCGACTACATAACACTTCACCATATTTGGGCCTAGAGGAAGGCATTGGGAAGTAGTAAGTAGATGATGGGTTGCTGGAGTGACAGAAGCTTAAACCCCAGTCTATGCGTTGCTTCGTGAGGGGCTGATTTGGATCCACTAGTTTAATGCTATGGTTAGACTTTGTATTAATTCTTATTTTGTAGTTGCGGATGCTTGCGAGAGATGTTAATCATAAGTGGGATGCTTGTCCAAGTAAGGGCAGTACCCAAGCGCCGGTCCACCCACATATCAAACTATCAAAGCAACGAACGCGAATCATATGAACATGATGAAACTAGCATGACAGAAATTCCCGTGTGTCCTTGGGAGCGTTTTTCCTCCTATAAGACTTTGTTCAGGCTTGTCCCTTGCTGCAAAAGGGATTGGGACACTTGCTGCACCGCTGCTACTACTTGTTACTTGTTACTCTTTGCTTGCTACGTTTCACCTCGCTACACAATCACTTGTTACCGCTACTTTTAGTGCTTGCAGTTATTACCTTGCTGAAATCCGTTTATCAGAGCCTTCTGCTCCTCGTTGGGTTTGACACTCTTACTTATCAAAAGGACTAAAATTGATCCCCTATACTTGTGGGTCATCATCAGCCAGGTCTTTGCCATCTGCTGGCTGATGGCAAAGAACCTCTTTGCCGTCAGTTGACACAAGGCAGCCGACAAAGGGCTGACTGATGGCAAAAATACTATTTGCCATGTGTTGGCCCTTTGTCGTTTGCCAGCGGACGGCAAAGAAACCCAGGGCAGACGGCAAAGAGGACGGGTGGGTCCCATGGATGCCGTGTCCGACGGAAGGCTAACTTTGCCATCCGGGGGCCTTTGCCGTCCGCCACTTTGCCGTCGGGGGGCGGACGACAAAGGGCCCGACCCTGTAACGGCCGTCTACTCCCCCTCGCGCTCATTATCTCTCTCTCCCCCACACATTTTCTCTCTCTCCCTCTCACCTCACTCGCCCCCGCCGCCGCCTGCCTCCTCCCACCGACGACCCCCTCCCCGAGGCGACCCCCTCCCCGCGGCCACCCCGGCCCCTCCCCGCGCCCACCTCCTCCCCGCGGCGACCTCCTCCCCCACCACCACACCTCCTCCCTCTGTCATTGGTGAGTTCATTTTTTTGTTGAGTTCATTTTCTTTCATTTTTTTCTTTTTTTCATTTCATTGCATCTGTTAGTTTAGGTTACTGTCTGTGTTAATTAGATTTATGTTAGTTTAGGTTAATTAGGTTATTATTAGTTTAGTGTTAATTAGGTTATTGTTAGTTTAGGTTAATCATGTTACTATTAGTTTAGTGTTAATTAGGTTACTGTTAGAAGAGGAGGAGAAAAAAGAATAATAGTAATAGTAATAAGATGATAAAGAAGAAGAAGAAGAAGAAGAGAGAGGAGAAGAAGAAAGAAGAGGACCCCAACCCCGACCCCCCGCCCACGACCCCCGACGCCTGACGCCACCAACCCCCGACGCCCGACGCCACCAACCCCCGACCCTCGACCCCCGACCCCCGACGCCACTGACACCCGACTCCCGACCCCCGATGCGCGACACCACTGACCCCCGACCCCCGACACCCGACTCCCGACCCCCCATGCCCAACGCCACCAACCCCCGACGCCAGACCCCACCAACCCCCGACCCTCGACCCTCGACCCCCGACGCCACTCACACCCGACTCCCGAACCCCGACGCGTGACACCACGCACCCCCGACCCCCGACTCCCGACGCCCGACACCACTGACCCTCGACCCCCGACCCCCGACCCGTGACCCCCGACGCCAGTGACCCTCGACCCCCGACCCCCTACCCCGACCCCCGACCCCCATCGCCACTAACCCCCAACCCCGGGCCCCCGACACCTCTTTGGCCTATTGTTGATCGAAATGACCCCAACCCCCGACGCTAGTGACCCTCGACCCCCGACGAAACAGACCCCCGACCATCGACGCATTTAACCCGACTCCCGACCACCGACACCCGACACCACCGACCCTTGACTCCACTAAGCCCCGACCCCCGACACCTCTTCTACTTACTGTTGAACGAGAAGGTGCTTTTCGGCCTTCTAGAGGCCCACGGGGTCATAGTTTTGTAAATTATGAGTTAGGTCACATATTTTACGATTATGTTAATTATAAAAACATCATATTCGTGTTGATCGTGTGAATTTCAATGTGCAGTTGTTCGACGACCTCCACGTGCGTTGGACGAGCTCCGCCCCTGCGTTTGTTGGTGAGCACAAATGACTTCTCCTCCTACCCCCTTAATTTGGTCTGTCCCGGTCTTCGTGCCGATGAAACTTGCTAGCTATAGGTTTCTTCAATCATGAGTATGTGTGACCAGTATGCGTCACCCATTCGAAAGGGCGACATCTATAAATATGCATTTCTTTGCATATTTATAACCGCAATAATTTCGAATTGTCCAACATTATCCATGGACAGCCCGAGTATGTGTAGATTGGGTTCGTTTTCCCGTATGTTGTGCTCTGGATCCGATGCAGAATTTCGTCAGTGCCTCCCTGTTGTTCTCCGGGTACACATCCTCTCTGCTTATTGCCGAGACGTGTATCAGGAGAACAGCGGGTAGGTGCTGCCAAAATTCCGCGTTGCATCTGGAGCAGAGCATGGGAAAACGAACCCAATCTACACATACTCGGGTGGGATTAGGACATATCTTTACCTATTAGCGTGTAGGTTGCATGGACGTAATAAAACTGACAAACTTGATTAGCGTATGAATATAGATGATGAATTATATATTTATTTCTTGTGCGCCCATAGGTAACTAGGCAACATGAGTGATCGTGCTTGGATGTACACTGGTCACCCTAGTCAGAAAGACATGACCCATGAATGGTTAACGAAAACCAGGGGGTTTGTGAGAGCCGCATTTGCAAATGGCCAGCAGAAAACATGGTGCCCCTGTCCCAACTGCGACAACTGGAAAAAGCAGACAAAGTTTGAAATGGGTAAACACTTGCAGAAGTGGGGGTTTACGCCTAATTATACGGTGTGGACTTTTCATGGTGAGTCTAACCAACATGCCAGAGCTGAGGTGATTCGTCGTCGCACCGACGAGCATGGTATCGGGATTGAAGACATGGTGCAAGACTTTGATGATGCTCGAGATTCAGACGATGAGATGGAGGAATCTGCAAAGGCTTGCTATGAAATGTTGGAGTCTTCAAATAGTCCTCTGAAGGCTCAATTCAACCTAGGCAGAGAATGCTACGATGCGATGATGACGATATTTGGACGCTTTCTACCCAAAGGCCATGTACTGCCTGCAAACCTGTACCAGTCAGAGAAAATCCTCCGTGTACTTAAGATGCCCTATGGGAAGATACATGCCTATGAGAATGGATGTGCCTTATTTAGGCTTGAGTATGCGGCCTTGAACTATTGCCCCATTTGCAATTCTTCCAGGTATACTGTGGTAGACAACGGTATGGGTGAGATGAATCACATCAAAATCCCCATTAGTGTTCTTCGGTATCTGCCAATCGTACCAAGACTTCAACATCTTTTCATGGTCGAAGAGACGACCAGACAGATGACATGACACAAATTGGGCAAAAGAACCGAACTAGATGCGGATGGGAACAAGATGCTGGTACACACTTCAGATGGTTTTGCATGGAGGCACTTCGATGCATTACATAAGGATAAATCGGAAGATCCAAGGCAACCTAGAGTTGCCATCAGCACGGATGGGTTCAATGTGTATGGTATGACGGCAGCACAATACAGTTGTTAGCCTTTATTTGTCATTCCACTGAATTTGCCACCCGGAGAGATTATGAAAAGAAAGAACATTTTCCTGACATTGATAATTCCAGGGCCCAACTATCCGGGGAAGAATATGAATGTCTACATGCAGCCGCTTAAGTATGAGTTGCAAGAAGCCTGGGATAATGGGATCAAGACCTACGATGCGGCTACCAAACGAAATTTCAAAATGCATGTGTGGTACATGTACTCGACACATGATTATCCGGCGTTTGCGCTATTCGCTGGCTGGTGTATGCATGGAAGGTTCCCGTGCACCACATGCAAGGCAGCTCTTCAGTTCTGTTGGCTGCAGGCTGGTCACAAGTATTCTTGCTTCGACATGCATAGACAATTCCTCGATCCTAACCTTAAGTTTAGAAAATACAAGAAGAATTTCATCAAAGGTAGAGTTGTCAAAAACACTGCATGAGCTGTGTTGATAGGCCAACAGACCCTTGATCAGTTAAACGCTCTCGAGCCTGATCATTTGCGTCCACGATACTTCAAAGGGTATAATACGGAACACGCCTGGACTCACAAGTCATGATTATGGAATCTGCCTTACTTCAAATACCTCCTTTGCCCACACAACATCGACGTGATGCACACTAAAAAGAATATTGCGGAGGCCATTTTGGGTACATTGTTCGGCATAGAGGGGAAGTCAAAAGATAATCCTAAGGCTAGAATCGACCTGGAGGCTCTACGTGATAGACCGTTGCAAAACTTGCGACAACGGAAAGGAAAGAAAAGCATAGCAAAGCCAAAGACATGGTTCAATCTTGAAAGGCCAGCTATGAGGGAAATGCTATTGTGGGTGAAAATGCGGTTGATGTTCCCCGATGGGTATGCTGCGAATCTAAAGAGGGGAGCGAGTCTTGAGAAATTGAAAATATTTGGTCTCAAGAGTCATGATTGGCACATATGGATTGAGAGGGTAATGCTGGAGATGTTGCATGGCTTTATCCCGGAGGATGAATGACTAGTAATGGTAGAGCTGAGCTATTTCTCCCATTCTCTTTGTGCGAAAGAACTATCGCCTCGCGTGCTAGATGAAATGGAAGATTTGGCGGCGGAGTTGATCTGCAAATTAGAAAAGGTCTTTCCACCGGGCTTCTTTAATCCAATGCAACATTTGATTTTGCATCTCCCGACCGAGGCAAGAATGGGGGGGGTCCGTTCAAAATTGATGGTGCTACTCAACTCAGAGGATGCAGAAGACGCGTCGAGCTAAGTGTAAAAATAAACGTAGAATTGAAGCATCGATGGCTGAGGCATTCATTACTGAGGAGGCGGGAAACTTCGTGACAACACACTACGAAGCCAAAAATCATAATTTGCATAACCCGAAGCCTCGGTACAATGATGGCGATCCAAAAAAGTTCGATCCAACCTCAGCCTATTCAAAGGTAAGCTCTCACCATCCGGTGCTTCGAAATGGAAATCGTTGGATGTCAAAGAATGGCGGACCATTTCATTGTATATCTTCACCAACCTAACAGAAGTGCGGCCGTACATCGAGTAAGTTCTCGGTAAATTATTGTTCCGCAACTTCTAATTGCTTTGAACTACTCTTATTCCCGGATATTTGATATAGTCGATACGTCACTGAATTCTCGGATGGAGCGATCATCGAAAAGGATTCCGTCGAAGAGTATGAGCTTCTCGCAAAGCATGGAGGCGACTATCCCGGTTTCATCTCTTGGTTCAAACAAAGGGTAATTAATTACCATTAAGGGCCCATTTGAATTCTTGGTCTAATTTGCGACTAATGCATCCATTCTTTCGTATTAAACTTGTAGGCTGATGCAGAGTCTATGGACGCCGAGTTGAGACAAGTCGCTAATGGTTTTGAATATAAGGTCCGTTCATTTGACAAATACAACATCAACGGGTATCACTTTCATATCTTTGGCAAAGAGCTATCTATGCCCGACCTAAATACTACAAATTGTTCTGTCTCTGTTATCAGCGAAGGAGGCATCGAGTATTATGGAAGAGTTGAAGCAATTTATGAACCCAAGTTAACTCCGAAACGACATATAGTTAGCTAGGCTTCCACCTAAATGACATAATTAGCTTAGTTGGCTCCAAAATGACCTATTTAATAAAAAATGACCTATAGTTAGCTAAGTTCTCTCCTAAATGACATAATAAGGCTAACTTAGCTCCAAGATGACCTATTACCCCTAACTTAGGTATTAAATGGCCTATAATTAGCTTAGCTAGATCCAAAATGGCTTAATAAGCATAATTTGCTCCGGAATGACCTATTTTACCGAAGTTAGCTCCAAAATGACCAATAGTTAGCTAGGCTTCCACCTAAATGATATAATTAGCTTAGTTAGCTCCAAAATGGTCTATTTAATAAAACATGACCTATACTTAGCTAATTATCCTCGAAATGACATAATTAGCTCCAAAAAGGCATTCTTAGCTAATTATCCTCCAAAATGACATATTTAACCCAAGTTAGGTCCGAAACGACATATAGTTAGCTAGGCTTCCACCTAAATGACATAATTAGCTTAGTTAGCTCCAAAATGACCTATAGTTAGCTACGTTCTCTCCTAAATGACATAATAAGGCTAAGTTAGCTCCAAGATGACCTATTCCCCTAACGTAGGTAATAAATGGCCTATAAGTAGCTTAGCTAGATCCAAAATGGCTTAATAAGCATAGTTTGCTCCGGAATGACACATTTTACCCAAGTTAGCTCCGAAATGACCTATAGTTAGCTAGGCTTCCACCTAAATGACAGAATTAGCTTAGTTAGCTCCAAAATGGTCTATTTAATAAAACATGACCTATACTTAGCTAATTATCCTCGAAATAACATAATTAGCTCCAAAAAGGCATTCTTAGCTAATTTAGCCCGAAGAAGGGGACAAGAGGAGAAGAAAGAGGAAAAATGAAAAGAAGGAAGAAGAAGAAGAAGAGAAGAAGAACAAGACAAGAAGAAGGACAAGAAGAAGGAGAAGAAGGAGGAGAAGAAGGAGAAGGAGCTCCTCCTTCTCCTTCTTCTTCCTCCTTCTCATTATCCTTCTTCTTTTCTTCTTCTTATCCTCTTCCTTCTCCTTCTCCTCCTCCTCCTCCTTCTTCTTTTACTTCTTCTTATCTTCTTGCTTCTTCTCTTTCTCTTCTTCTACATAGCTTAGACTCATCGAACAAAGACTAAATTAGCTAATTATCCTACAAATGACATAATTAGCTTAGTTAGGTAAAAACATCATAAGAACCTTGGTTAGCTCATTAAAATAACCAATTTAGCTAAAAAATGAAATAATAAGCTCAAAATGGCATAAGAACCTTGGTTAGCTCATGAAAATTATATACTTAGCTTGGCTTGCACCTAAATGATATAATTAGCCAATTTAGCTCCAATATTGCTTAATAAGCATAGTTAGCTCCAAAATGACATATTTAACCCAAGTGAGCTCCGAAATGACCGATAGTTAGCTAGGCTTCCACCTAAATGACATAATTAGCTTAGTTAGGTCCAAAATGACCTATTTAAAAAAAATGACCTATAGTTAGCTAAGTTCTCTCCTAAGTGACATAATAAGGCTTACGTATCTCCAAGATGACCTATTCCCCCTAAGTTAGGTATTAAATGGCCTATAATTAACTTAGCTAGATCCAAAATGGCTTAATAAGCATAGTTTGCTCCGGAATGACCTATTTTACCCAAGTTAGCTCCGAAATGACCTATAGTTAGCTAGGCTTCCACCTAAATGACATAATTAGCTTTGTTAGCTCCAAAATGGTGTATTTAATAAAACATGACCTATACTTAGCTAATTATCCTCGAAATGGCATCAAAAAGACATTCTTAGCTAATTTAGCCCGAAGAAGGGGACAAGAGGAGAAGAAAGAGGAAAAATGAAAAGAAGGATTAAGAAGAAGAAGAAGAAGAGAAGAAGAAGGACAAGAAGAAGGAGAAGGAGGAGAAGAAGGAGAAGGAGCTTATCCTTCTCCTTCTTCCTCCTTCTCCTTCTCCTTCTTATTTTCTTCTTCTTCTTCTCCTCCTCCTCCTCCTCCCCCTTCTTCTTCTTTTACTTCTTCTTCTCTTCTTTATTCTTCTCTTTTTCTTCTTCTACATAGCTTAGACTCATCCAACAAAGACTAAATTGGCTAATTATCCTACAAAATGACATAATTTGTTTAGTTAGGTGAAAACATCATAAGAACCATGGTTAGCTCATTAAAATGACCAATTTAGCTAAAAATAAAATAATAAGCTCAAAATGGCATAAGAACCTTGGTTAGCTCATGAATATTATATACTTAGCTTGGCTTCCACCTAAATGATATAATTAGCCAATTTAGCTCCAATATGGCTTAATAAGCATAGTTAGCTCCAAAATGACATATTTAACCCAAGTGAGCTCCGGAACGACCTATAGTTAGCTAGGTTTCCACCTAAATGACATAATTAGCTTAGTTAGCTCCAAAATGACCTATTTAATAAAAAATGACCTATAGTTAGTTAAGTTCTCTCGTAAATGACATAATAAGGCTTACGTAGCTCCAAGATGACCTATTCCCCTAACTTAGGTATTAAATGGCCTATAATTAGCTTAGCTAGATCCAAAATGGCTTAATAAGCATAGTTTGCTCCGGAATGATATATTTTACCCAAGTAGCTCCGAAATGACCTATAGTTAGCTAGGCTTCCACCTAAATGACATAATTAGCTTACTTAGCTCCAAAATGGTCTATTTAATAAAACATGACCTATACTTACCTAATTATCCTCCAAATGACATAATTAGCTCCAAAAAGGCACAATTAGCTAATTTAGCCCGAAGAAGGGGACAAGAGGAGAAGAAAGAGGAAAAACGAAAAGAAGGAAGAAGAAGAAGAAGAGAAGAAGAAGGAGAAGGGGGAATAAGAAGGAGAAGGAGAAGGAGGAGAGAAGCTCCTTCTCCTTCTTCTCCTCCTTCTTCTCCTTCTTATTTTCTTCTTCTTCTCCTCTTCCTTCTCCTTCTCCTCCTCCTCCTTCTTCTTCGTCTTCTTTTTCTTCTCCTTCTTCTTCTCTTCTTGCTTCTTCTCTTCTTGCTTCTTCTCTTTCTTCTTCTACGTAGGTTATTTTCCCCAACAAAGACATACTTAGCTAATTATCCTCCCAAATGACATAATTAGCATAGTTAGGTAAAAACATCATAAGAACCTTGGTTAGCTCATTAAAATGACTAATTTAGCTCCAAAATGACATAATAAGGTCGAAATGGATTAATAATCATAGTTGGCTACAAAATGACATATTTTGTCCAAGTTAGCTCTAGAATGACCTATACTTAGCTAAGTTCTCTCCTAAATGACATAATAAGGCTATGTAGCTCCAAGATGACCTATTCCACCTAACTTAGCTATTAAATGGCTTATACTTAGCTAAGTTCTCTCTGAAATAACCTATATATATACTTATTCATCTAGTATTATTCTTCTAAATTTCTTATTTGTCATTTTGCAAATTACATTCACTTCACGGGAAGCTTGGATTATATTGATGGAATGCTTGAAGATGATTTCTTGTACCCTGGCTTCACGGAAGCTTGCATTGAAACTATTGTAGTATATGGATATATATGAAACTTTGGATGCATGTGGATGAAACTGGTGTAATATATGGTTTGGTACGGATGCAACTTGCATAATATGTATGTACTATGGATGAAAGTTATTTTAGTATGCTTATGAGTACGGAAACAAAATTATTTTTGTCAAATATATATATATATATATCCTAATTATTGTGAAAATTGCTGGATATAATAAGAAATAAAATAAAAAGGGGCTGGTCCCTCCCTTTGTTGTTTGCCCCCACATCGCAAAAGGGGAGGGCAGACGGCAAAGAGGGGAGAGAGGGGCTGGTTCCCCACTTTGCCGTCTTCCCCCACATGGCAAAGGGGGCAGGACAGACGGCAAAGAGGGGGGAGAGAGGGGCTGGTTCCCCCCTTTGACGTCTGCCCCACATGGCAAAGGGGGAAGGGCCGACGACAAAGAGGGGAGGGAGAGGGGCTTAGTTCCCCCTTTACCGTCAGCCCCCTCATGTCAAAGGGGGGAGGGCAGACGGCAAAGAGGGGAGAGAGAGGGGCTTAGTTCCCCCCTTTGCCGTCAGCCCCCTCATGGCAAAGGGGGAGGGCAGATGGCAAAGAGAGGAGGCCTTCCGTTAACACTTAACGGGACCGTTGGTGTATCTGTCGTCCCATTTAATTTGCCGTCTGCCCCCTCATGGCAAAGATTCTTTGTCGTCCGCTTTACAAAAGCACACGGCAAAGAACCTCTTCGTCAGATTTTTTTGCCGTCTACTTTGCCGTCTGTTGACCAACGGCAAAGCCTTTGTCGTCTATGGTTCCCCCCTTTGCCGTCAGCCATGGCAGATTGCAAAATTATAAATTCCAGTAGTGGATTGTCCTTTTATATTATGTTCCTTAGTGATTCATGCATGTTCTCCATTGCTATTTATTGCTTTGGCTGAGTAGTAGATTGTAACTCCAAGAGGGAGCGTTATGCATGATTGTGGATTCATGCCCCTCGATGTCTAGCTGGAGTGACAAAAAAATGAGACTAGGGGATGTGCTTGTTGCCACAAGGGAGAAAACAACGGTGCTTGTGACCACGGTTGCAGGGATTGTTTACCTTACACATAGTTCGTTAATGGAGTTGTCCGTTGATTTGAGTTTACACTTTGGGTGGGGCTCGCAACTTAATACCGAAGATATATTCTGGATAGATATCTCAAGGTGGATTATTAGTAAGTAGATGCTAATGAATAAACGGTCTACTTTTCTTGGCGTACTGCCCATTACTATTGAACCTCTAACTATCAAGTAGCATAATTAGCATTGCGGTGCGATCATAATTTTGTCAATTGCCCAACTGTGATTTGTTTACCCATGCATAGTTGTTTATCATCTTTTGGGAGAGAGACATCACTAGTGAACATCATGTGACTCCGGTCCATATCACCATCATTGTTTACACCTCCATCATTTACCACTTCCATTTACTTTTTCGTTGCAATCACTATTACCTTCCCACTTGTGTTTTGATCCTTTGCAAACTACAAGGCCGGAGAGATTGACAACCTCTCTGTACTCGTTGGGAGGAAAGTTATTTGTTGTGTGTGCAGGTCCACGTCTTCTGCTAGCGCCAGGGTGGAACACACCTACTTGTTGAGCCTAGGAGTCCTCTTGGTTTGATAAACCTTATAGTCTTCATGTAAAGGAAATCTGCTGCTGACTACATGTCCACCTTCCACCTGGGGTAACCAACGAGGGATGAGAAGCATATCCATCAACTTGTCATCAAGCGAATTTCTGGCGCCATTGCCAGGGACTCCAGTCTTCAAGATAGGGGAGTCGCAGACTATCTTTTACATTTGCTTTTTAGTCTTATTAGTTTGCTTTCTAGTTTTTCGTTAGAGTCCTATTCCAAAAACCACAAAAAATTAGTTTCTTCGTTCTTGCTTGTTGCTTCTTCTATGGGTTCCACTGAAAACACCAAGCTATGTGACTTCATTAGTTAGGCTTATGGAAAACTGCATGCTTAGTTCGATGCTTGGGGAAGGCCGCTTTACCACACCCGTGGTAGAGAAGTCTCCTCCACTTACTGAATGTATCCCATTCAAAATACAACTTGGGATAATTGAAATAATTAGGAATGATTGTTATGCAGGAGATGGAACAGTGAATCCTAGTATTCATTTGTTGAAACTTAAGAACTTTGTGAGTTGTTCAAGATTTCAGTTTTGACAAGAGATGGAGTCATGAGGAAATTATTTGCCTTGTTAGTGAAAGGAAAAGCATTGGAATGGTATAGGCTACTAGATGATTCTCACCTACGGGATTGGGAAGAGATCCGCTCTCTCTTTTACTCCATGCTTTATCCTCTTCATGAAGTCAATGTGGATCATGGTAACAATGCTTTATGTGATACTTATATTGTTGAGTTTATTCATGATCCTACTGAAAATTATTATGAGAAGGGAACATATGCTTATAGATATTTCAATAATATCAACTTCCCTCTCTTTATGTCGAAGGTTTTGAAGTTGCACTTGTTTTTGCCTTCCTATGCTTATTTCTTTGTTAGACTTAAATGTCTTTGGTATTTGCTTATTTATCTCTCTTTTGATCTACAACTCTTATTCCTACGAGAGCATCATTAAAATCTTAAGCCTATCTTTATGGCTATAAAGAAAGAGCTCTAGGGAGACAACCCTTGTTATCTTTACTTTGAGTTTTTACTTTCAGTTTTGGTGGTCTTGATGCTTGTTACTACTGTAGCAACATCATTGTATCTGTATTTTCAAGCTTTGTGCCAAGTTTACCCTCCGATTGCAAGAAAGTTCAAAAGTTGTGACATGCTGTCCAGAAACAGATTCTGTCTGCCTGATGGAAGAATTCGCCAAAACTCACCAGATAATCTTTTTGATTTTAATTGTTTTGATAGCATGCTCTATATAATTGCCTTTTTGGCATCTATTCTTAGTTTTTCGATTTGAGTTGCAGAAGTGCCCCGAATAAATTATTTACTACCTGTTGTTCTGTTTTCACTGATTCTGCCATGTTTTGTGATTTCATTGTTTTGCGAATCCTAAGCTTCCTATTTATTTGCAAAAATCTTGTGGCAATCATGAGAAGCAGTAGCTTTTCATGAAAATCTTTATTTCCAGCAGGTATTGGATTATTTTATTAAGGGTACTAACCACTCTAATCAGCTTATGATGAGTTTCGTATGAAGGGAGTTTTCAGGTATGCGATGGGAGAGATGATGAAAGAAGATGCAGGAGTGTCAAGCGCTCAAGCTTGGGGATGCCCCCATGCACCCCAAGAAATATTCAAAAGAGACTCAAGCGTCTAAGCTTGGGGATGCCCCCGTGCATCCCCTTCTCTATCAACAATCATCACGTCGTCCATCTCCATGCTATATTTTTATCACTTCATATGATATGTGCTATGCTTGGAGCGTCCCGCTATTTACTTTTTAGTTTGTTTTAGTTTTACTTGCTGTACATAACAAGTCGGAACCTAGCCTACCTTGTTTGGGAGAGAGACATACTCCATTCCACTCTAGAACACAACATGGGTTTTCATGCTTATCTTTTTTGTGTGTTCTCTATCTTTACATAGCTACTGTCATGCTTAGCTCTTAGTTTTCATGCTTATCTTTTTAAGATCTTTTATTTAGGTTGATTTTGGAACTCTCTTGAGTCATCATGCTTATCTTGTTTAGAGAGTTGGCTCATTGCACTGAGTTGTGTGTCTTGCATGAGTAGGTAAATGAGGTTACTATTTAAGTATAGTAGTAACTTGCAATAGTTTTGAGGTATTAATTTGAGTAATGTTTGGACTATTGGTGCCAAGAGCTTGAGCCTATTAGTGATAGGTGTCGTATCTTGGGAAATCCGTGTGTTTTTCGAAAACTAAAAATTAGTTGAGAACTCTAGCTACTAATTGATCGCTAACCTCTCGAGGGGTTGGAATATATAGAGTACCCTCATGTTACAATGAGTCGAGGATGCGCAAGGATAACCAAACCCCCCAAACACTCCTCCTGGGGATACTTGTCTCTTTGTGAATTTCCTAACTAGATAGAGAGTTACCAATAATAAGTGTATGAGTTCTTCAGACTAATGTGAGTATTCGATTGTTGGCACTTCCATCATCCATATTTTGCTAGCCTCATTGGTACCGTGCATTGCCCTTTCTCATATTGGGAGTTGGTGCAAACTCCGCCGGTGCATCCAAACCCATGACATGATACGCTCTGTCATACATAAGCCTCATTATATATTTCCTCAAAATAGCCCCCATACCTACCTATTAAGGCATTTCCACAGCCTTTCCGCGATACATCGCCATGCAACACCCACCATCTCATGACTTGATCTTCATGTCATACATACTTCTGCTTGATCATAGAGCCGCATGATAGTTGGGCCTTGCCCTTATTACTGCTACATGACGCGCTAGTATCATTGCATATCCTGCTACACTGGCAGAGGCATACATTTGCATACATCATGATAGTTTTCACTTGTCTTTATGTTGAGTACTTCTTATAAAGTGTGGTGATTTTTCTTTTCATTCATGTAAAACATAGAATGTTGCCCTTAAGAGAGGAAAAGATCCCAAAGAGTACAAAACAAAAGATCCCAAAGAGGACAAATGGGAGATAAAAAGAAAGAGCCAAAGAGGCCACAAAATAAAAAAAAGAAATAAAAAGAGAGAAGGGGGAAACACTACTATTCCTTTTGAAAGATCCACACTCGTACTCCATTACTATATTGGTACTACATAGAGATTATCATTCATGCTAACTATGTGGGGATCCTTACACTATAGAACTTGGTTTGCATATTCCAATGACGAACCTCCTCAAATGAGCTCTAGGTATTCATGAGCAAACAAGTTGGATGCACCCCCACTAGTTCCATTGGAGAGCTTACCTTAGTTCATATGTGCATCTGTTACATGGCAATCCCTACTCCTCACATCATATCTATCATTTGGCTTTCTCTCGCCTATGGTTGTCTTCATTGATGTGAGCCTTTCACACCTTTTTTGTATTCCTTCCCCATCATTATTCTATTTGCTATCTTAAGTGCCAACATATCTTGCTTACGCTCATCCATTGCATGAGTGCTCAAAGTCGAAAGGGAGAGGATCATTTTGACTTGTGCCTGACTAGTGGTCTCGGGATGAGTCAAAATAAGATTCCGAAGGAGACTAAGTGTGAGGTTTAGTAGATTGAGTTCTCAATTAAAAATATATTTTATGATCTCAAACCATCTCTCACTTCTTGCACGCAAACACCATTTGGAGACATTCGAGTCACGGACAGCGAGAGCTCTTGCACCTTTATGTTCTTACCTTGCTAAATTCAATACTAGATATATACTCTTGCTTGTTATTGTCTTGACTTGAATTGCATATCTCACTTGCTTTACTTTGAAGTTCTTATATGTGTGGTAGCATGTCACCACATAAATTATTGTGTTATCATTTATCTACTCGAGGACGAGAAGAAATTAAGCTTGGGATTGTTGATATACGTCCCAAATGTATCTATAATTTCTGCTTGTTCCAAGATCTTTTGGGTGACATTGTTATATGTTTTGCTACACTTTTATATCATTTTACACATATTTGGACTAACCTACTAACTCAGTGCACTGAGTGCCAGTTTTCGTCTACTGATGTCTATTTTGCAGGGGCTTTTACCCAATTTTTCGAAGCCCGAAAAAATCCAAAAAATATATATAAAAAATCAGCGAAACAGAAGCTTCCGGATCACCGAAGGAGGGCCAGAGGGGGGGCCAGGGGCCTCATAGGTAGCCTGCTGGCGCGGCCAGGCCCTAGGCCGCGCCAGGAGGTCGCCTGGGTGGGTCCCACCTCCTCCGGTGCACCTAGGCCGCGCCAGGAGGTCGCCTGGGTGGGTCCCACCTCCTCCGGTGCACCTAGGCCGCGCCAGGAGGTCGCCTGGGTGGGTCCCACCTCCTCCGGTGCACTCCTTGGGCCTATATTTAGAGTCCCGAGAGGAAACCCTTGCAGATTTTCTGGAATCACGAATTTCTCCACCGTTCCGCCGCCGCAATGCTTACCAGATCGGGAGCGTCCGGAGACCCCTTCCCGGCACCCTGCCGGAGGGAGGATTGACCTCCAGGAGCTTCTCCACCACCATGGACGCTTCCCGGACGTGCCATGAGTAGTCCTCCTTGGACCATGAGTCCATGACCAATAGTTATGTGATGTCTTCTCTTCGGTCTTGTGCTTCAATGGTTAGTCCTTGTGAGCTGCCCTACATGATCATGACATCTATGTAATTCTCTTGCTATTCTATGCTCGGTTAGGAATACCCCACTGCCCAGCTCTCCCTCCATTCACCCCTCTCTCTCCGTGTTTAGAACTCTCTCCGACCCTCTTCTTCGTAGGAACTCGAGCAACCTTGGCCATGGAGCCCCGTCGCCGACGGTCTCCTCCCCGCCGGATCTGGACCCTGCAGCGACCCCGTGTCCCATCCCTAGTGGATCTGCCTCACCCTATCCCCGACAGCCCTTCGTCGGAGCTCCAGATCCAGCCGTCGTCGGCCTCGGCTGCCTCGTGTCGAGAGAAGCAGCGCAACGCTCGCTCCCTCGCCTCCTACGCATGGGCCTCGACCGAGCCAGCGACCTGGGCCACCTCGGTTTGGTCTAGTATCGCCTCGAACGACCCAGCCCCACGCAGCCTCCCACGACCCGCGTTGACCAGGCCCAGTGCCCCTGGCCCGTCCCGCCAGCCGCCTCGGCCCAGCCTCCAAGCCGGCATGCCTCCCTTCGCCCCTTCGACCGGGCCGAAGCCCATGGGTCATCCCCCAAGCGCTCTTTTGCTATATAACGTCTGGTGCACGTCATTGTTATGTTACACCCGCAGAGAACTATTGGCCCACTGCAAAGATTCGACCTGCTAGTTTTTTTTAAGTTCCGGCGAATTTATTTAATTTCAGAAAAAGAACATATTTTCAAACGTGCATAGCTCTCAAACCGTGCATCAGATCGGGATAGTATGTATATGTAGACGTGTTGATTTTTGCGTAGATTAATATTTCAAACTCTCATGCATGTATAAGACTGTTATCGTGTTGTTTGCAGCGGTTTGTGTCTCGACGTGTTAGAAACGGTTTAGGTCATAGTTATTTAACCGTAGCTTCGTTGGAGATGAGCCATATATGTAAATAGACTCGAACGACGAGTAGAATCGCGTGAACCACTTTGTTTTGCAGTTTAACAGACATAAAATATGATTAGAACAAATCTAGACAGAATTAGAATTTAACGCGTGGGGTCGTTTCGGAGATGTTATATGTCGTTTCCGACCTTATTTAAAATGCCTAGATAGGTAGTTTAATTTGTGCTTCACCCCTTGCCATGTTAACAACATTTTAATATTGTGTGTAATAAAATGGAAGTGAACTAAATAATTAAACGTGGAGTTTCGTCAATATGCAACTCGTTGCATATTGAGCTTCACTTAATGTGTAGACTTCACTGTTGTGAATTGCCATGCCCTGCCTTGCATATTTGAAACTAATCATGCATCATATGTGTTGTACGTCATGTCGTGCACGTGCCGTGGTGAATATAGTGTGGTGATTCTTGTTTCCGGTTTGTTTCGTCTCGATAGAGTTCCGAACCGCTGCAGAACGTGAGGATCCGTTCGGCTACGTCGGTTCGTCTCCTTCACGGAGTCGTTCTTCTTCCAAGCAGGTTCTCGAGCAAGATGATCATTTCCCTAGATACCGTTACTATCAATGCCATGCTAGTTGTCTCGTATGTTTGGTTATGTCTCGCTGCATACCACCTGTTTAACATGCCTCCCAACATTGCCATGAAAACCTTCAACCTGTTCACAACCTAGAAAACCACTGATTGGCTATGTTTACACTTGCTTAACCATTGGATAGCGTTGCTAGTTGCAGGTGCAGTTGCTTCCATGTGATAACATGGGTTCCTTGTTATACCACCCTATTAAATGCTATTTAATTAATGCACCTATATACTTGGTAAAAGGTGGAAGGCTCGGACTTTCTAGCTTGGTGTTTTGTTTCACCTTTGCCGCCTTAATTTCTATTACCGGTGTTATATTCCATAACCGAGCGCTCCTAACATGATTAGAGTTGTTATGGGGACCCCCTTGATAATTCGTTTTAGATTAAGACTGGTCTCGCAAGGCCCAACTTTGGTACTACATTTGCCTAATAACTTAATAAAATTGCATAGGGACTTTTCGGACCCCGTGGATAATTAATCAACCCCCGTACCAGTGCTCCGCATGAGTGTTGGTCCAAACGGGCAGACTGCGGGGCCACCGTGGGGCAACCCGGGGTTTGGTTTTACTCCTAGTGTGACCCATCTGTCGTGTCCTGAGAACGAGATATGCAGCTCTTATCGGGATCGTCGACACGTCGGGCGGCCTTGCTGGATTAGTTTTACCTTTGACGAAATATCTTGTGCATCGAGATTCCGGTGATACTTTGAGTAATCTCAGAGTTGAGGTTTTCCACTAAGGAGTCCGACGAGATCGCAAGCTTCGTGATCGAGGATTTCTATGCGGCTTGTGGTAATTTTTGATGGACTATTTGGAGCACCTTGGCAGGGTTAAATCTTTCGAAAAGCCGTGCCCGCGGTTATGTGGCAACGTTGAAATTTTGTTTAACATCCGGTTCTAGATAACTTGAAGTAAACTTAATTAAAATATGCCAACTGAGTGCGTAACCGTGACTGTCTCTTTCGTGAGCTCCTTCTCCAATTAAGGACACGGTGGGGTTATGCCTGACGTAAGTAGGTGTTCAGGATCATTCATTCGATCATCAGTAGTTCACGTTCGCTATACGTAGATCATTCCCCTCTTTTATTCTTCTACACGTAAGTTAGCCACCTCAAATAATGCTTGGTCGCTTGCTACAGTCTCACCACTTAACCATACCACACCCATTAAGCTTTGCTAGTCTTAATACCTTTGGAAATGAGATTGTTGAGTCCTTGTGGCTCATAGATTACTACAAACACCAGTTGCTCGTACATGAAAAGAGTTACTTTGACGTGAGCGCGCTAATTGTGCTACTTGGAGTTTCTTCTTCTTCATCATCGATCTAGGACGGGTTCCAGGCCAGCAGCCTGGGATAGCAAGGATGGACTTCGTTCTTTTATCGTTTGTTTTCGTCCGTAGTCGCACCCTGCTCTTCTTCATGATGATTGTATGTATTGTACTGATGTGCCTCAGATGTAGCTTGTGGCGAGTGTAAGCCAACTCCTTATACTCATCTTTTCAGTACATGTACTTGTCACGCATCCATTCTTGTGAAACGACGAGATGCTTTTCTATCCCCGTCGAGGCCCTCGCGCCAAAATAAGGTTATGACCGCATCTTGGTTGTTTCACCCACCGTATTATTTTACTTTATGAGAGAAGCCTCTAGTGAACCTATGCCCCGGGTCTATTTTCCATATTACACTTTCAGATTATCAATCTTTTATATCTATCTCTATCTGATCTCATCCTTGCAAATAACTCTGAAGGGATTGACAACCCCTCTTTAGCCTTGGGTGCAAGTGTTTGATTGTTTGTGTAGGTACTATGATTGGGGCCTTGCTTGTTCCTCCTACTGGATTGATACCTTGGTTCTCAACAAATTGGGGGAAATACTTATCTACTTTGCTGCATCACCCTTTCCTCTTCAAGGGAAAACCAACGCAAGCTCAAGAGGTAGAAAGCATCTCCAAGGGCCATGAAGCAGACGAGGTCATTGAGTTTTGTGTTGACTTTATTCCTGACCTTCACCCATTTGGAGTTCCTGAATCCCCGCATGAGGGAAGATTGGGTGGAAACGACACGCTAGGAAAGGATTTAGTAATATGTAGAGACGGGCATTCTTGGGTGCAAGCACACTACACAATTCTATAAAATTACACCTTGGTGGATCCGTATATCGAGGAACACATGGATATTGTACGCTCCAAGAACCCATACTAGTCTCAGCCCTGGATCAAACGTGCACACATGGCATCATTCGGCGGTTGGTTGGAAACACGTCTCATGCATGACGACGCTATTGGAAATGAGTTGTACTTGCTGGCCAAGTCACCATCCTTGACTATATTGACTTTGAAATGGTACGATATAAATGTAAATACATTTTGCACAAACTCCCAAGATAAAAAGAGCACCAACCAAAACAGTGGTGTACGCTTTGGTGCACCAAACACCAATAGGCCATATGACATATATTATGATTACATAGAGGAGATGTGGGAACTTGACTATGGACTTGATTTGAAGGTCCGTTTGTTTCAATGCAAATGGGTCAATATGAAAGGAGGCGGGGTAAAGGAAGACCCGTGGTACGGAATGATAAGAGTGGATCTCAACAATTTTGGGTAAACACACGAACCATTCGTCCTAGCCAATGATGTGGCACATGTTTTCTCTGTGAAGGACATGTCTAGCAAGCTGAGAAAAAGAAAAGATAAGGAAGCGAATACTTCATACAACGAGCCAAAGAACCACATAGTTCTTTCAGGGAAAAGAAACATCGTGGGAGTGGAGGATAAGACAGACATGTCAGAAGATTATGAAAAGTTTCATGAAATTCCTCCCGTCATAGTGAACAGTGAACCAAGCATCTTGTTAAATGATGAAGATTGTCCATTGTTACGGTGCAAAGGGACACACGCGAAGAAAAGGTTTTATACCCCAAGATCCGACTCTCGGATGTGACGGGCTTCACCGTCATCAGTTAGTTCTGTAGTGAGTTTACAGACTTATCTCGAAAGTCACACTTCAAGAAAACCGGAGGAAATCTTTGTGTAAGAGTTAGGGTATATATATGTGTTTTGGAATTTGAAACGCGAAGAATCATTATGTAGGAGTTATTCAATGCAATTGTGTGCAAACAAAATATTTTTCATGCATTTAATGATTTTTGAGCTAAGTGATCCTAAAATTGAAAAGCACTACAAATGAACTACGAAAAGGTTCAAACTTGGTATGGTATAAACATTTCACTCACATAACATGTGCTAATAAGTTGAGAGGCTTACGGCAAAAACTGGCTGCAGTTCGTGTACAAACTAGACAATCTCTTTCGAGGTATCATGTTTTCGGACGAAAACTCATACGTTACAAAGGCATTTCAATTTTCTAAACTTATTTTAACTTGAGTCCTTTTGTGCATTCAATATACAACATTCAAAGCCATGTCATCAATTTTCAACCCTTTCCGACTTCATTTGGTATTTTTCATGTATTTAATGATTTTTTTGAGCTAAATGACCATGTAATTGAAAAACACTACAAATGAACTATGAAAAGGATGAAACTTTGCATGGTATCATCATCGCACCCACATAGAATGTAATAAAAAGTTGAGAGGGTTACGGAAAAATCTCCATGCACATCGTTTACAAACCAGACAATCTCTTTTGAAGTATGAGTGTTTCGGACGAAAACTCATGTGTTACAAAGGCATTTCATTTTTTTAAACTTATTTTAACTCCACACTTTTTTGTGTGTTCAATATGCACAATTAAATGTCACATCATCAATTTTCAACTCTTTGTGACTTCATTTGCTATTTTTCATGCATTTAATGATTTTTTTGAGCTATAAAAGTAAAAGAGCTAAACAAATTCTCTTTTTGATTAAAACACCCATTTAAGATAACCTAAAATTTACCAAATTTAATATAATTGTAAAACACATTAATATTAAGCAGCATGAAAAATAATCACTCAAAAATATATATTTAAATTAAAGTTATTCACAAACTAGTGATTCACACAAATTTCAAGGAACTCAAATTGAAACTATTCAAATTTGAAAACTACTAGCACTAAGAGAAAGTTTATAATTTTTGTGACCTAAAGCAAAAAAGATTCACTCACAAACTCTAACTATTTGGATGTGAGTAGAAATAAAAGGAAATAAATAAAGCAAAAAACAAAACGGAAAAACGGGAAAAGTCCTTTAGTCCCGGTTGCCACCGCAAACCGTGACTACAAATAAAAATTAAAAAATGCCCCATCTACTAGGCCACCACGACCTGCATATGACTAGAAACTCAACTAATAATTGGGTCAGGATGCAAGCCCGCATGGCAAGTAGGTCCAAGAGGGCAGAGAGTGGTTCGTTAGGCCCATAGGCTTTCTATAGTGAGGAGCTCGAGGTTGCAGCCGTGGTGGGGCTTATAAACAGGTCTGGGTGCCCTTCGTTTGGCTTCGTGGGACTAACCATCCACCGTACCTCGCCGTGCCAACACCAGGACTTTAGTCCGGGTTAGTGGCTTCAACCGGGACTAAAGGACCCCTTTAGTCCTGGTGCGAGCCAAAAACCGGGACTTAAGGTGGGAAGCGGCGGGAAGGCCAACCGGCAGGAAGCCCATGCTCTTTAGTCCCGGTTGGTGGCTCGCACCGGGACTAAAGGGGGTCCTTTAGTGCCAGTTGGAGTCACCAACCGGGACTAAAGTGTTTTGTATATAAGAATGCACTTAGAGAGTTTTGCAAACTGACAGTTCTCCATTCTCTCGAACGACGCCGAACCACGCCGCCGAGCTACTGCGCCGTCGCTTGCCCTGTCGCCACAAATCATCGCCGCCCCTAACGCCGGCCTCCCGTGCCTCCTCTCCCCAACGCCACATGTGCCTTCTCCCCTGGCCAAGCCCCATTGACGCCGCGCACCCGCGCTCTCCTCCCTTA
The DNA here is from genome assembly GCF_904849725.1 of Hordeum vulgare subsp. vulgare. Classification (NCBI taxonomy): domain Eukaryota; kingdom Viridiplantae; phylum Streptophyta; class Magnoliopsida; order Poales; family Poaceae; genus Hordeum; species Hordeum vulgare. The sequence continues at coordinate 592,570,588 of NC_058521.1, forward strand.
TCGAGCCTCGCCGTTGCCTCGACCTCGCCGTCTCCTACCTTGTCGTCACCTACCTCGTCCGTTGTGATCTCGCCGCCCCCTCGATCTCCGGCGATTATTTTTCACTAGATTATTTCTTTTTCACTAGCTAGTTTTTTTTTCTTTTTTTGTTTTTAATACTTTTAGTGTTGTAGTATAGAAAAAATTGCAAAAAGAAGTTGCATTCAAAAACGTTGACCATATATATGTATAGTATAGAAACAATTTGCATAGGAAAAAAGTTGACCATATGTATAGTATAGAATTTTTTTGCATAGAAACAGTTGCAAAGAAAACATTAGAGGAATTTTGACCAAGCATATAAAACATTTTTCATAGAAAAAAGTTGACTTTGTATTAAAAATATTTTAATGCTATATTTGCAAAAGTTTGTCATGTATTTGCAAAATCAAGTGAACAAGAATTACAAATATCATAGTCAAGCATTTAAAAGATGTTAAATTACCATAGAAACATTTTTGGCGTCAACGATGCCTAGCCCGCATCCTCGTCGTCGACTCGGTGGCGATAACCTCCTTGAGAAGTGCCATGTCTGGGACTTGGTTCCGCCAGGCTGGCAATAGGAGGTGCTAACTTCCGGGACGGGCATCTTGGTGAGGAACCGGGATCCCTTCGTTGACCCAAAGCTTCTTTCGTGGCGGTCGCAGGGGCCTCTTTTGGTCCGGAGACAGCCGACCCCCACAAAGGTTGTACGTCGCCGTGTCAAGGTGGAGGACGAGCACGTCCATTTCTACATGGTTGCATTGGACGCCAGGTTCTCCAATACCTGGCAGGTTCTTCAGGGATCTCACCCGAGCTATGATCCTGTGATGGTTCCTTATCTTTGATGTCCAGCGCCCGCGCCTCATGAACAGTGCGTGAACTAGATTATTCTATAATATTTGATCTATAATAGCTAGTGATGTTATATGATAATATTCGAGATGTATTAGTGATAATACCAGAGATGTATTCAATATTATATTATATAATATTCGATGATGCATTAAGTGGATTATTCATTCTATTAGTGATATTGTATATATGATGATCTTAATAGCTAAAGTGAAATACTAAATTGTTTTCTGTTTATTCTCGATTAGTTAAGCTATGGATGCTAGCGGCAGAGATGACCATGACGTCATGAGAATATCATGTTTGACATCATCCAAAACACAGAGAATGAACCTGCACTTGACGGCTCACAATATTTGAACTATTCCGGTGAGGGAATATTTGAGGAAGAACGAGACGAAGGGCATACAAGCAATGATGGCCTTCAATTAAAAAAGACCGGCGAGGTATATATATAAGGCCTCTGGTGATCATCGTTACATCTATTAATTGATTATATATGTATATATTAATGAATCTTTTTTCTTTTAGCCCTCCAGATTGAGAACATCTTCTACAAGGAGGGAAGTACGAGGCCCGGCCAAAAAGTTACCCGATCGAGGAAATAAAGTACACCATTGATAGATCACAACAGATGGCGAAACGATTTCTTCCAAAAAGAACGAGGACAAATTTGTACGTCAATGCAGAGTTATTGCCAGGGACCAAATCCCAATATCCGTTGAAGAATGGAATGGGCCAAAGAAAGATTGAGAAGTTATTTTTGTGGACGAAAGAGCACAAAATCTACTTTGGGATACGCTCATGTCACATTTGACCCTACCAGAGCATTTCTCATATGCACAATGGGAAAAAGTCAAGAAGTGTTCTCTTAAGAAGATGGCCACACAATTCTGCAACGCGAAGAAATGGTTATGGACCGACTTTGGCAAACAAGGCAAGTCTCTAGAATTCACTAGACCATACGAGAAGGTAAAAGATCACCGAGACTTATTTGTGCAGTTCAAGCAATCAAAAACAGCTACGGATCGCTCGAGGATAAACAAGCTAAATGCTCAGAAAAAAAGTGGCACCATTCTTTGGGGCCAGGTGGCTACAAGAGTGGCATGCCTAAGTGGAATGAATCTGAGCAAAAAATGATTGATTCATGGGTCACTCCAAAAACATTGGATCGGCCCGACACGTGAAGGACTTAGTTTTATGCGCATGGGGGAAAGTTGGACCCTAAGACAGGGGAGATTCTAGAGCAGGGAAGTGTTAAAGATGCCTCTGACGCTTTACTTGCTGCAATACAAGATGCTCAAACGGGGGTATTCCAGCCCGACTGAGAGAGCGACGAGCTTACACGCGCCCTCAAGAATCCTGAACACCTGAGAGAAACATGAGGAAAAGGCATTGTTACATGGGTTGAGGGATTTAAGGAATGGAACGACTCTTACACAAGCCATTCGAGAAAGAAGAATCAGGAGGCAGCTAAGACGGAGGATGCTTACCGGCTTGAAATGGTAGGATCAAAGAGCGCGGAGCTGGAAGGAATTTTTTGCGGCAGCAGGAGCAAATCGACACACTTAGCAAACAAAGGGTGTCTCAGCGGCTGGAGCAACCAGATCTAGCATTGGATAGTATCGTCCCATCGATGCCAAAAAGCAGCATGGGTTCCACGGGGATCCTGGCCGACGATGCACTACTGGCTCGCTACCCCGTGGATGAAATCACAGGGGCGAAAAGTTGTGAGATATAGATGAAACTCAATTAAGAACATATCCAAGAAGGTAGCGATCATCTATGCTTTAGCAAACCCCCCGATGCAACCTTCCATTGCAATCTGATTCCAGCTGGCTATGCTGGTGTCGGGGTGGATGAAGTGATGCCGGGATATGAGTCACCAGGGCTTGACTTTCCTGGAGGTGAAGGGCAGGAGACACTGCGAGATGTCTTACCTGGTATCTGCTTATGGAGAAAGGATTGCATCATCTTTCCAATGCCATCGACTCCTCCTCCAAGTCTGTCGTGTCAGCCGACTCCACGCCACCTCGACACCGAGTGTAGCACTAGTCCGCCACCACGTAAGTAGACTCCAACCCACCCCGACATGGAGCCCAACGCGGGTCCACCATCACGTCAGCCAACTCCAGCCTGCCACCGGGAGACGAAGCCCAGTCTATTCCGCTGTCATTTCGACTTCTAGAGCATCAGCGGACTCCAAAGTGGAAGAGAGCACCAAGGAACAAACCCTCCCCTCATGCCAAAAACAAATTGGCTTACAAGATGACCAAGGAGGAAACCAACTCCAAAGTGGATTCTGAATTGAAGGCCTATTTTGGACCAAACTGCCCTCACCGCAAAAGGAGATAGCACCTCTGAAAACCATACTACGAGTTGTGGAGAATCTTGCTAAACCTCCTCTCGAGAGAAGGCGATCAGACAATGAACGCTCTATTAGCAAGTCATATCATGAACTACAAAAGAAGGAGTTGAGCAGTAGTAAGAAAAGTGTATGATATGACTTTTTTCTCCCGACAAAGAATACCACTACACCTAATGGATGCATGTAATGATCTGCAAGTTGTAGGAGAAATTGTATATGTATATATATATGTGTGTGTGTGTGTGTGTGTGAGTGTGTGTGTGTGTGTGTGTATGAATATGGTCGTATGAAAAAAAGTTATGATATATGATGGGTCCTACGAGAAATTCTATGATATATGCATAACGTGTACAGTATGTAGTAGCATAAAATATGTTTGAAATGAAAAAGAATTAAATGGAAAACACAAAACGAAAAGAAAAAAATAAACAATAAATCCATAAACCCCTAAACCCTAAAGCCTTTAGTCCGGTTGGTGTCACCAAGTTGGACTAAAGGTCCCCGCTCTCGGGACGCGCTCCTAGCCACATGGAAGGGCATAAGTCCTGGGTCGTGGCCAACCGGGACTAAAGGGGGGGGGGCTTTAGTCCCGAGTTATTAGTCCCGGTTAGTGAGCCAGGACTAAAGCCCTTACCCACCGGGACTAATGCATGTTTCTCCACTAGTGATTAAGACCTTCTTTTAATAGAGAACCGGAACAAAGCATTAACACATAGTGAATACATGAATTACTCATACTATGGTCATCACCGAAATGAATCCCAATTGTTACCACTTTGGGATATGCGGATCCTAACACGTAGTAGGTGCATATAAATGGAAAGATCAGATCAAGAACACAGATATAATGGTGAAAACATAGACGGCTTAGATCGGAAATCATAGCACTCGGGCCCTAGTGACAAGCATTAAGCATAGCAAAGTCATAGCAACATCAATCTCCGAAGATAGTGAATACTAGGGATCAAGCCCTAACAAAACTAACTCGATTACATAATGAATATCTTATAGCTATTCACCGACCAGCAAGCCTATTAAGGGATTAATCACTCCCGGTGGAGAGCATCATGGAATTGGCGATGAAGGAGGGTTGGTGATGACGAAGACCGAAGATTCCCCTCTCCAGAGCCCCATACGGACTCCAGATTAGGCCTCCCGATGAAGAACGAGAGGTGGCGGTGGCTCCGTATCCTGAAACGTGATGAAACTTTCTCCCTCATTTCTTCTGTGAAAATAGGATTTTATAGAGCTAGAATCAGGGTAAGTGGAAACCCATGGGCCCCACTAGACAGCAGGCCGTGCGAGGGGGGCTCGCGCACCCTGGTGCCTAGTGGGCACCTGGGGCCTCCCCTCTGGTAGGTCTTGGTTCTACTTTTTTTCCTTTATTCCATAAAAAATCTCCAAGAAGTATCGTTCCATTCCGAGAACTTTTATTTCTGCACAAAAACAACACCATTGTAGTTATGTTGAATAAACAGCGTCACCCCGGGTTAGTTTCATTCGAATCATGCAAATTAGAGTCCAAAACAAGAGAAAACATTAGGAAAAGTAGATACGATGGAGACATATCAATACCCCTCGACGACCTCTCAATCGCACAGGAAGCACTCAGAACACACACAAACACTTGCCATACCCATATTTCTGAGAGAGAGCCACCTAAGCATGTGTTGAGATCAAGATATTCCTATCCATCCATTAGAATCTTGATCTCTAGCCTCCCCAAGTTGCTTTCCACATAATAAATCTCTTGTACCCATGCCAAATCTATGAGATAGTGATTGATTGTTGAGGAGACTATCTTTTGAAGCACAAGAGCAAGGATTTCATCGTTCTACCGCATCTATTACCTTTTGTAGGGTGGTGCCTCCTAGCTTGGTTAGGTGTTGCTTGGGAGCCTCCTACTTCGTTTTGTGGAGTTAAACCAAGAAGTTTGTACACGCAAGGAGATCATCTACTTCGCGAAGATCTACCCCAAATGAGGCTAGTCCTTCATGGACGTAAGCCATGATGGAATAGACAAGGTCGCTTCTTTGTGGATCCCTTGTGGGTGGAGACCTCTATTGACTCTCGCAGCCATTAGGCTCCTTGGTTTGAAGTCTCCACTAACGTGGGCGTACGATAGCACCACCTATCGGAACCATGCCAAAAATCATCGTGTCGATCTTTGCGTCTGATCTTCATAAACTCTACTCCTTACCTTACATGTGCAATGTCTTTACTTTTCGCTGCCATATATGTTGACTAGCATGTCTTGGGTGCACTAGACTTGTTAGAATTGCTAAAATCTGTCAACAATTAAAATTGGAAAAAGCCTAGGTTTGAATTTATGCAAGTAGTCTATTCACCCCGCTCTATACATCCCTTCTAGTGATCCCACAGATGTCAAATTCTTTTGCCGTCATGTTTCCAGTCTTTGTCGTCTGTGCTCGACAAATGGCAAATTATCTGATTCGTATAGTGTAGTACCATATTGCCGACTACTTGATTTATGAGGACCAATATTAAGCTTAGAGATAACAGTTTACCTATCCAACAACTTAATCTTTTTTATAGTCTTTCCTCAATTTGTTTCCATTCAACATTTGGGAGTCTTTGATAGTGTATCTGTATCCCGACATATGTGATTGGAAGCTCGCCAAACCTACACCGGAAACATGTCAGCATACAGGTGGGCCTCGTCTTGAGCCTCGCCAAAACAAAAAAACTCACTTTTGTGGAACTTAATTTTAAGACCTAAGAGTTGCTCAAAAGCTGATAAAATTAATTCAGAATTCTCGCCGTCTATAGACCGGGAACCATGAAGAGAATCGTACTGTCAGCATATTGAAGGATAGAGAGACCACCATCTACAAGATGATTCACTATTCCATCAGTTTGGCAATCAACCTCGGCGCATTCAATCTTTACACCTAACATATTGGCCACTATATCAAATAGCATGGGCGATATTGCATCACTTTGTCTTAATCCCTTCTTTTTTTGTAACTAAATAGTTGTTGACATCATTATTGACTTTAATGCTACGCTACCTTCAGAAAGGAAGCTATGGATCATAGCACACCACTCTGCAAAAAATCTTTTCATCTAGAGATTCTGTTGAAGAAAAGTCCACTTGACTTTTTCATAAGCTTTTTCAAAGTTGATTTTAAGTATTGCCCCATTCAAGTTTATTCGGTGTAATTCATGGATTCTTTCATGAAGGATGACAACACTGTCAAGGATGTTTCTGCCTTGCATAAAAGCAGTCTATGAGGGACGAACCACATGTTCAACAACCGCCTTTAGCCTAATTGTCGCAACATTCGTGAAAATTTTACAACTAACATTAAGGAGGAAAGTAGATCTATATTATTCTTTTGTTTCATCTTCATTCACCTTATGTAATGAAGTAATCTCGCCAAATTTGAAGTGGAACAATACTAGTTGGCCAATATGTAGGTTGCCAAACAAATCCATGAGGTACGGTTTGATTCATTCTCAGATATTTTGAATGAACTCTTATAGGAAAACCAATTGGACCAAGGGATTTGTTGTGATCCATTAGTAAAGGCGTATTTTTATATTCTTCCTCACAAAATGGAGCTCCTAGAAGACTATTCTCCTCATCAGTGACCTGGTAGGTGTCATCTTTCTAGATTCATCCATCGAGATGTTTCTTTCTTCTAGGGCCACGAGTAGATTTTTTTAATAACGAGTGATATAAGATTTCAGTTGCTCATGTCCCTAAATCGTGCCCACCTTCTTCTTTAGGGAATGGATAAGTTCCTTCCGGTGTCTACCATTATCGACACCATGGAAATTTCTAGTATTCTAATCTCCTTTCAAGATAAATTGATAGTTATAGTGTTGGTTTCTTTTGAGCTCCTCCCAACGTAGCACATGAGCTATCTATGCTTTAGATTGACTGTTGATCTCAATGTCATGCTTAGGCAGCAGTCTGACCTCTTCCAAAGCTTGTAATTCAATAGTAATAGATGAAAGACGAAACTTTGCATTTTTAAGGATACACGCAGTATGCCTAGCCCATCCACAAAGGAATTGTGTATTGTACATGTTTTGTTTTTCTATTTGTGAATTGGGGTATATGCCCGACAACCATTTTTTCCACACTTCCATGACTATGTCATGCAAGCCATTCGAATGCAGTCAGCCAAGTTCGAAGTTGAACTTCCATTTGTGTTGTAGGCGTGGCGAACCAGTAGTGGGGAGGATGGGTCCGTGTTTGACAGAGACCTTACGGAATTTGGATTCCGAGTCGATATCCATTTTACATGACATAGTTTCTTGTATGACGGCTCCGGAATACTACTTGCCCACGTAAACTATCTTTCAGTCATGGAAAACTCTAGCATATCTAGACCGTGGATGACATCTTTCAAAAGGAAAGGCCAATGATTATCAAACCTACCATGACTTTTCTCATGTGGTAATTGTAGGAGATTGAAATCCCCAACTATAACAATAGGGTATGGGTTATCATTCACCAGATTAACCTTTTCACAGAGAAAATTGGCCTTGAACTCATCATGGGTGCACCATATGCGGTGATGAGAGTTCATATGAAGTTGTTGGCCTTGTTGCGGATATGGAGTTTAATGTGAAAATCACCATCGAAACTAGCCAAAATATCCACATTCCCTTGTTCAAACCTAGTAAAATACCCCCTGAATATATTTCTTAAAGGTGTTACAATACTAGACACCTACCGTATTTTGCGGAATGTTACATGACTTTGTAATTTTCTCGCGGGTTTTTGCGTGTGTGCACTCATGTTGGCTGTGTTCATCCTAATTATGTAGACGTCAAATGTGTACTATTGTGTTTTGTCAATAAAATTCACCATTTATCAAAAAAGTATTCATGAAGTGATGTAACCTTCCGAAATCAACATGAAAAAAGCGCGAGCACGCACATAGTGGTTCTTCAAACTGTAAAAGATAAATACAATAATAGTAATTCTAGGTTAACAAGATTGAACCATTAGGAATGCATAAATTCATAACACATATTGAAAATTAAGTCTCAAACGTAGACATAGCCAAACAATAAGCAGGAGACAAAATGTTATATACACCCGATGTACCTGCATAATTGTAGTTGAGGAGAACTAGTCTAGTTCTCCGCAACTAGAATTATTTAGGTACAGAGGGAGTAGTTATAAGGGAAATAAAATAACACCACATACAAAAAATACAAAAATATGGTGAAATCCAAATGACATAGCTCTTGGAAATATGCCCTAGAGGCAATGATAAAATAGTTATTGTTATATTTCCTCTTTCAAGATAATCGTTTATTATCCATGATATAATTGTATTGAATGAAAGCATAGATACATGTGTGGATATATAGACAAAACAATGTCCCTAGTAAGCCTCTAGTTGACTAGCCAGTTGATCAAGGATGGTTAAGGTTTTCTCACCATATGCAAGTGTTGTCACTTGATGACTAGATCACATCGTTAGGAGAATAATGTGATGGACAAGACCCAAATTATGAACGTAGCATGTGATCGTGTCATTTTGTTGCAATTGTTTTATGCGTGTCAAGTATTCATTACTATGACCATCAGATCATGTAACTCACTGACACCGGAAGAATACCTTGTGTGTATCAAATGTCACAACGTTATTGGATGACTATAAAGGTGCTCTATAGGTATCTCCGAAGGTGTCCGTTGAATTAGCATGGATCAAGACTGGAATTTGTCACTCCGTGTGACAGAGAGGTATCTCGGGGACCACTCGGTAATACAACATCACATATAAGCCTTGCAAGCAATGTGACTCAAGTGTTAGTCATGGGATCTTGTATTACGGAACGAGTAAACAGACTTGCCGGTATAGGTATAGGGATACCGACGATCAAATCTCGGGCAAGTAACATACCGAAGGACAAAGGGAATGTTATACGGGATTATATGAATCCTTGGCACTGAGGTTCAACCGATAAGATCTTTGTAGAATATGTAGGATCCAATATGGACATCCAGGTCCCGTTGTTGATGTTGGCCGAGGAGTGTCTCAGGTCATGTATGCATAGTTCTCGAACCCTCGGGGTCTGCACACTTAAGGTTCGGTGACGTTTCGGTATAATTGAGTTATAGGTGTTGGTGACCGAAGGTTGTTCGGGGTCCCAAATGAGATCACGGACGTCATGAGGGTTTCTGGAATGGTCCGGAAACAAAGATTGATATATAGGATGGTTTCGTTTGGTGTCCCGAAAGAATTTGGGCATTACCGGAAGTGTGCCGGGAGTGACCAATGGGTTCCGGGTTTCCACCGGGAGGGGCCCACCCACCCGGGAGTGAGTATGAGAGCCCAAGGGTGGCTCACCAGCCCTTAGTGGGCTGGTGAGGCCAGCCCAAGTGGGCTATCACGCACGGAAAAGAAAACCAAAGAAAAAAAGAAGGAAGTGGGAAGGAAGAGGAGGACTCCTCCTTCCCCAAACTGAATTGGAGTTGGTGTCCTCCTCTCCTCTCTCGACGGGCGCCCTTGGGGATCCCTCGAGCCCAATGGCTAGCCCCTCCACTTCTCCTATATATATACTAGAGGTTTTAGGGTTTTTGAGTCACAACTTTCCCACGTGGAACTCAAAACTCTACTCCGTAGTTCTTCCTGTAGATCGATTTTCTGTGGAGCTCGGGCGGAGGCCTCCAAGAATAGATCATCACCATCACCGGCGCACCGTCACGTTGCGGGAGAAGTCATCTACTTCCTCATCTCTCTTGTTGGATCAAGAAGGCGGAGCTCGTCATCGAGCTGTATGTGTGCTGAACGCGGAGGTGCCGTAGCGTTCGGCGCTAGATCGGAACGGATCGTGGGACGACGGTGATATGAATCACGAAGCTGTTCCACTACATCAACCGAGTTTCTTAATGCTTCCCGCTTAGCAATCTACAAGGGTATGTGGATCTGATCTCCCTCTCGTAGATGAACATCACCATGATAGGTCTTCGTATGCATAGGAAATTTTTTGTTTCCCATGCAACATTCCCCAACAATAGCCGTTTTAGCGCGCTACAGAATGTCCAGAAAGGCATATGACAGTTTTCGCACAATGACATATTGGAACTATTTGGACCTCCCCCTCCCACGTCTCTCCCGCAAGCGACCAGGAAGCAATAACCTAGCTGACGCCACCCGGTCCCCTTCCTCACTCCCTCTCCTTCATTGCCTAGCTCATGCCGGTTGGGCCTCTTGTCGGCCACGTGTTCGTTTTAGGGTAGGAATGAGAGCCCTTCTACTGTTCACTGTGCTTCCCGCCTCCTGTGTGGTTGCGTTGGACGGTGGTCTAGGATGTCGGGGCAGCGACCCTGGTGGTGGGAGTTGCCATAAACTTTCACGTGGCGCGCGGCTCAGACGCGGGCCCACGACCATGGCCATGCGGGCGACATGCTAGTAAGTGCTACGTGATTGCGGGTGGGTCCGCTGTCCACTACAAGAAATATGCGCATACATGACGTTTTTAAGACGTCGTTGATGAATTCGTCATAAATCTATGATGATTTCATCCGAGATCGTCGTAAACCGTTGGAGGGGATCAAATCTACATATAAATTATGACGATGTGAGTCAAAAACGTCGTAACCGCATAAGATGAGATTGTCATAACTTTTACGACGATTATAAAAATGTCGTAACATGTTCTAACTATGTTGACATGTCACTCGTGGGTCCATTCTATGTCACGCGCCAAACCCGCCTAGTTTGTGAAGCAACCTACTATTCTATCATTCCAAAAATTCTCGAAAAATTCTCATAAATACTTTGGATCATATATTCCTCAAATATGTGAAAACCCTTCCTTCCATAGTTCAAAAATAATTCAGAAATATTCATTTTCCTATTTTGTTCATAATAGCACTTTGTGAAGGAAGTGCTATTTCTATTTATTTGATTACCCTCATATTTTTTGGGCACTCTTTCCTATCCAAATCATTGCCTCATGAAAATTTTTGGAACCATTTTCCTAGTAAATCTTTCTCAGCAAATTTTCAAAGTTTGCGTTCACCTAACATCTTTGTGAAGGAACCATGGGCCGTGCCAGCCCGACACGACACGATTAGGCAGCGAAGAGCAAAGGAGCGGGGGGACTCGGGAGCGGCCGTGCAGGCGTTGGGCGGGAAAGGGGAAGGGCGTCGGGCGGGAAAGGGGAAGGGCGTCGGGAGGGAATCCCGTGAAGGGTGGGCGGGATCATTTTCGTGGCGGGAATCCAGTGAAAGGGCCGCGGGCACGCGGGAATTGGGTGATTTGGCGGGATATGGCGGGAGAGGGCGAGAGGGAAAAAACAGCAAATCTGTAGCGGGCCGCCATGCCTTAGCGTGTCGCGGGCCGGCCTGATTAGGCCACGTGTCGTGCTTGGGCCTCGGAGGCTGGCACGCGGGCCGGCACGGCCCGGCCCGGCTAATAATCTGGCCAGGCTTGCCGTGCCGTGCCTGGTACGATTACGGCGAGCCGGGCCGTGCCGTGCCGGCCCGGCCCGTTTGGCCAGGTATACATTCATCCGCCCATCCACTTGTGATCCAACCCACCGCACCAAACCCCTCTCTCTCTCACACACCTGAACCACACCCAACCCCTCCTGACCTTTCTATCTGTGTATCTCGCAGGAACCCTATAGCTTCACTCCTCCCTTAACGCCACCACCACTGCCGTGCACGATCCCGACAATCTCCGTCGTGAAACGATGGCTCCTGTCCAGTGAGATCCGGCGCGTGCGTCCTCCAGCGGCCCACGAGCTCTCTCTCGCTCTAACCCACCCAACCCAAGTCGCCTCGTCTCTCCGCACGAACTCCTCTCCCTCGCCGCCACCCGCACCGCCGCCACCCACACCGCCCGGTTCCGGTGAGCTCCATCCGCACGCAGCACACCGGCGAGGTCCCCTTGGTCCGCGCCTCCCTTACCTCCGTGCAGATCCGCGGCCCCCCTTTTGTTCCTCGGAATCCACCACGGAAGGACACGGTGAGGTCAGAGGTGCCCGGATACAGCACCGGTAAGCCTCTCCCCTCCATCGCCCACCATCTACTCCTCGGCTCACCTCATCTTCTCTTCCTTCTCTGCAGGTCGTCATTGGCGTGCCGGAAACGACAACAGGAGGGGCACACCTCCGTGGGACGGGACGCCGACATGGATATGGAGTCCCATTTCCCCCCACCATGCAGCGGCCCCATGGAGCCTCTGAGCACCCCAAACCCTAGCGGAGAGAGAGGATTTGCTCCTAGTATAGCATGCCATGGAAGGTTCTTTTTCTGTTCTGTAATTTTGTTGTTGTTTCTCTTCCCGATCTGAACATGTTGAAGGCCCTTTTCTCACCATCATTTATTCATCTCCCCTTCCTATGTTATGTGCAGGTTGCTCTGATGAGGAGAAGGTTCTGCTACAGGACGTCCTCCACCCCTCCCCTGCATCCACCTCCTACTCCACACATGGTGAGCTCCAACCTATCTTTCTACCCCTTCCAAATATGATCAGAAGTGGACATCAATTGCGATTGTCATGGACCCAACATAACAACAAGTATTGCTTCAGTGTTTGTGTGAAATTTGATTGTCATTCTTCTTTCTTGATGCTTACTTTAGAAAAAGAAAATCATGGATATATAGAAGATGGAAACAGTGAGCTTCCTTTCAAGTTCATAATTCTAAAAATCATTTTCTCATAAATTTTTAATGTCTTCTATAAAATCTGTACATGCCACCATGATTTCAAGATACCATCATTTTCATGGATGAGTATATGCACACATGTGCTCTATAGTTTTAGTTCTTCTTCTTGTGTTATTTCACTTAGTCTATAGAAACAACACCATTAGCTAGGTCCATGGATGGATGGATGTATCAACACATACATCTAGCAGTTCTAGCAACAACAACAAAATAACCCTATGATTGATTCTGTTTAGGCTAGCACGTGCTCTGTTAGTTTTGGAGCCCAACCATGTACTGTACGTACTAAGCTAGCTCCATCCAACTTCCTTCTGATCCAAAAAAACAGAGTAATAGACTTTCACAATGTTTTTCACCTCTGCTTTCTGAATAATCAAGCACACAGGCCAGAGTTCTGTCTGTACCTTTTTCTTCAGGATTCAGGAAACATTACCGCCATCTTCAGTCATGCTCTACATCTTCCTCGCCGGCGTCCCGCCATTCTGAGCCGAGAACGAGAACGCCATCTTCACCGCTGTCCTGCGCGGGTAGGTTGACTTTAACGACGAAGGATCTTGTCAAGAATATGCTCAACATCAACCCCAAGGAGAGGCTCACAACCTTCCAAGTCCTCAGTAAGCACCCTCCCTCCCAAATCGAATTCACGTGTCACATGCAGCACGTAGGACTAGGAGCACGACAATATGGAGTTCAGCGAGGCGGTCGTAGACCAAGAAGAGGAGCATGAGTATGCTGAGGAGGTGAGGACCACATGTAAATCTGGTGTTCCTAGTATTCATGGTATTCTTTCCCCCTGAATCCCTTTCATGTAAATCTGGCGTTCCCGTACATGGATTTAGAGCATGTGTACATGGATGTTAAATACGTGCTTGTTCCCTGAATCTCTTGCATGTATGTCTGCAGACTGCAGTTAAGTATTACTTTCAGTTTACTGTAGTAATGAGAGAGGTAGTAATTGTTTGTTCGCTGAATCCGTCTCATATTTTTCTGTATATTAAGTATTTCTTGCAGTTTACAGTAGTAGAAAAGATTTATAGACTTAGGTAATTTTCATTGGTAACCTTATGAGCACAATTCATATTTTGGTACATGGCGTTATCTACACCTAATTAGCTATGCATGTCAATCAGTAATTAGGTTTTACCACATCGGTGTATTTCTCTCTCAATAGTGCTGTGAATGATTAAGATTCATTACAATCTCACTTGTATTCTGGGCAGATCTACCCTACAAGAAGAAAGCCTAAAAAAACAGAGGATGCAACATATGATTGAAGAGGATAGGATAAAGATGCGGCATGATGTGGCTGTCATTTCAATACTCCTTTTTACATACAATGGTTATGTTTGAGCTAGTGTATTTGTCCCGCTAGGCCGCTAACTCGTCTTGCCGATGCACAAATTGTCTGCAATCCCTCTCCTTGGGGGGTTTTGCCGGTTTGGCACCATAGAAAGCAGGGCAATTGTAGTGCAAAAAAGATTAATAAGATGACTTTGCCTCTTATGGTGTAGAAAAAAAACTGGTAGAGGATCCTTTCTTCTCATGAACTCAGTAGTAGAGGAATTGTAGACAATACTTATTCGCTATTTACATCATTGCGGTAATGTATTATTTTGGTACGGAGGTAGTATTTTGGAGACTCATTGATGAATTTTACTTGAACTTCTCTTTGAAACAAATTGAATATTACTTCCAAAGTGAGTACTGCTGAGCCTCTACTTAAATGTAGGTGTTCACTAGCCCCCACGGAAGGAATGTGGTATTTTTTTGAAGATTAATGATTAAAAACGAGTTTTACCTAAAAGTTAAGGTATGAATTTTGAAGATCAAGCAGGTCTTCGTGGTAAGCGTCTCGGTTCCCCTCCGCGCCTTTGTCTCCTGCTGTTCGTTCGAACTGGTGCTCCCGTGATGGCTGTCCTTGTAAATTATGTGTCCTGATTTGGTTTTTGGTTGGTCGAATTATGTGTCTTTAACTGACTCATGTCTTAGATTATAATTGTCTATCTTGTCATCGCCAATTCCTACCTGCAGACTCACGTTAAAATGTATCTCCTGATGCAGTACTAGATACTGTTGTGTAATTGCTTATTCTTGGATACAGTTTTCATCTGCACCAAGATCGCTTCAGATTTGGTTTGTCAGAAACAGTCGTTCATATGCATTACTGAATTATGCATGCAGGAGCCCGGAGTCGTTGAAGCTGAATTTGCTGTATACGACACGAGTCATAATTTTAAGACGGTCTTTGGAATGCGCAAACCAACTCCTCCTATTCTACGCAGACAAATTTGAGAAGACAGGGTTTACAGGAGGGCTAAACTACTACAGATGCATGGAGTTGTACGTCACCTACGGCCCATTCTCATTGTCTTGGTTTTACAATTAACTGCTTTATTTACTGTTGTAAGCATGGAAAATTATTTCATTTCAATTATTCACTAATGATATAATCTGTACTGCGTAACTTGATGCTTTTGAGTTATCAGATGAGGGGGACACATTTCCTAGAACAATCTTAGATAGTTTGATGTTTAATTTTCAGCTTCTCTGACCTGTTTAGGTTGGACTAATTCTACTTCAGAATTTATATCTCAGGATTTTTGACATCATCTTCAGGATGAATACAATTTTTTTTATTTCTAATATTTTTTATATTTATTTCCTTTTGATTGATTCATGTGCAGTGTAATGTTTTTGTAGGATGACAAGTTGTCGCATCTCGAGCATGCCTCATGGGAGAGCGGAATGAAGTCCACTGTACTATTCTTGTTATATTTCTGTGTAAAAATGTATTCATGAGATGACTTATTGTGTTATGTAAACCTGGGATATGTATTTTGTGATGTTATATGATGGATGATTTTAATTCGACTTGGAGTTTTCTTGATTTGAATATGAAATAGTGTTGGATTTAATACTGGACAAATAATTGGGTTGAAAAGGCCCAACAAATAGAAATGAAACCAAGTTCTGGAACAAAAAGTTGCTGAATTCAAAAATGAATAAAGGCCAAATCTGAAATTGGACCAAATGGATTTGGGCACTAAAAGCCGAGGGCCTAAATTGTAATGATAAAAAAAATCGATCTTTTTTTGCTAAAGTAGTTGTAAATAGGCTAAGGCCCAAAAAGAAGCCCAATAAAAAAGCCCAAAAAAATAAAACCAGCCCATGTGATCAATTGAAATGGGTTGGGCTGATTTCAACCATGATGTTTTGATATCGTCGTAATTTTGCCACGTAGGACTGAGTTTGATTACCAATGACGATTTAGGATCGTCGTAAAGGTTACGACAATCCAGGAATCGTCGTAAAAGTTACGACGATTTTGATCAAAATGTCGTTGCTGTTCATTTGTGACGCTCCGTTTTCGACGCCTGGTTTTTCGTCGTGGGATCGTCGTAAATTAAAAACCGTGACGATGTAGCGACGAAAAAATAGCGTCGTGTATTATTATATTCCATCTAGTGGTCGGAGAGTATGCCCGGGTGTAATTCCTGTCTGGCATGGTCCATACCGACGGCGTCGGTGTCCACGTGCGTCGGCCCCTTCCCGAAGGCGGCATTGCATTTCTCTCCATCTTTCATTTTCTCCGAGTGAAAATTTGATCTTTCTCAATCCCGCGGTGATGATACTCCGATGTCATTCCCTTCCTCAAGGTGTTGTCTTGAAATTCATAATTAGTCGGGCACTTCTACGTCTCTTCCTGGCTTCTCTCTCACATTGGAGTACTTTGGCTACTTCAAGAAGGGCTCCAATTGTATTTCTTTGTTGGCTTGGAGTGGTGGGGGTGGTGTAACTGTTCTCATGCACTGTTGTATCATTTGTTGAGTGTGTGGTGTGGAGTTGTATGCTTCAAGTTGTATGATGGTTGATATATCTATAGAGCCGAGCGTAAATCTTTTTTGTTAATTTTCTGAACAGAAGGTGCTAGATATTTAGCCAGTTGGAAAATTTAGTACAAGTCACCGCACGAGATCCTACGGCTAGAAAATTGGATTGAAAGCGAATTAAAATTAGTTCACACCAAAATAGAATTCTACCAATTTGTTTCCCCCATTGCTTTCTGCTATCAATGACATCGCCAGCAAGGCTGGAACTTAAAAAAAACAAACCCATCTTGTTATATGGTGGACGAGCCCATAGCTTTTTTCTCCACCTCTTTCCCATTAGAGAAGCGCCGCCGTTACCACTTCTGTGCTAGCTATCACCGGTTCTCTCGCTAATATCCTTGTATTGTGTTGTGCTCTTTCCACTCCAACAGCAGCCACCTGAGCTAAACATTTTTCTCGATGGAGAAGGCTACGTCATCGTGGTTCCATGTGCAAGCGGCAGCGGCGGCGGCGGCGGTGCCGGATCTGTTACTGGCCTTGTCTTCAGGGGACAGCAGCCAAGACCGGGACGAGGAAGTGGCACCGACGGTGTGCGTGGACGGCAAGACGGTGCGGCTGTTCCAGTGCCTCTTGTGCGACAAGACGTTCCTCAAGTCGCAGGCGCTCGGCGGCCACCAGAACGCCCACCGCAAGGACCGCCTCGCCGGCTTCCTCTGCGACCCCTACAACAACGACAGCCCATTCCAGGGCGCCGCAGTCGCGGGGGCGTCCACCGGGACGACATGGGATTCAAGTGTCGGCCGGGCCATGTGCACTTCCGTGGCTTCGCACGGCGGCGGCGTCGAGGCGGCACCAACCTCCGATGCCTGCAAGCCCAAGAATTATGGGAGGCGCGGTGGCGCTCCACGCTTCGCGGAGCAAACGCCACTGCTGGACCTATTCGCTGGCCGCGACGGCGTGGTGGGCTGGTCAAGGGCCTCCGTCGCAAGTGGCGCCGGTGAGGCTCTCGACCTGGAGCTGCGCCTCTAGCCAGGCTGCTCCCTTATTGCGCAGGTGATATCAGCTTGAGACAAGACCTCTTTTCAATCGCCTTATCGTAAGGTTGTGCATAAATCGTGTCCTTGTGGGGAGAAAATTTCAAAATTTAGAGTCGCATTGCGGTTTAGACTGAGATTTCTTGACGAATGACCATGCGTTGCAGTGACCTTTAATTAAAGCAAGACTTCAGGAGTCCCGAAGCTGAAGATGCTGTATAGCAATCTGACGCCTGGGCTATTTGGTACTATGAATAATCAATTAATCCGAGGAACACTTGAGGAGTCCGGACGCTGAAGATGGCGATGAGAAGGGGTCGTATGCAGACGACATGAATATGGGTGCCTGCAGCTGCGCAAGGATTGCAATCTGAAAAAGAACTCGGATTGTTGGAACAAAACTGTCTTTAGGTTGTTGTCGTTGGCTTGCTGTATGATGCCTGCACTTTCTGTACTGTGATAAGTACTGTATTAAGTAGTAGATGAATACTGCGTATTGGTTGTGTCCAACCCTACTAATTTTATAGTAATGAACTAGGTAACGGCAGTTTGTTAATGGAAATCCACGAGTCGCTGTACTAGTACTAATTTTGCCAATGAACTATGGCATGCGTCGTGCGTAGTAGTACGACCGATGGACAGAACAAGCAAACTCTCTGCTGCTTAATTTGGGCAAAATAGTTTCAACAAGAAGAACGAGTGAGAGGTTGCCACATGCGAGAGATGCTGGCAAGTCCTACTCCGTATCTCTTCTCCACCCATGTGATTCCACGAGTGTGCTACTGTAGTACGTTAATATGAGCCAGAAAGGTACAAGTGGCGCAGCGGAGTGGAGTGTAGTGACTCAGATGCCGGTGCCGACGACAAGAGCACTCGATGCTCTCCCTGTCGCCCTCCACTGTTTGTCTAGCTAGTACCATAACAACGCAATCGCTGGTTGGTTTTCAGATGGCTACCGCCGTTTGGATGATCAGCTGAATATAAATAACATTTATACAGTAAAGAAAATTACTCCCTCCATTATGGAATGGAGGGAATATGACAGTAAAAATACATGAACTAGACGATGCCCCGCGCTTTGCGGCGGAAACCTTGTTAAAAATGTACGGATAAGTGGTAAAAGACTAAAATTAGTTACTTATGACTTAATTCCAATCAGATAGTTGATGGAAGACTAAAAGCTTTGTTACATGACTTAATTCCTTGGAAAAATAATGCATGAGGTGTTATGTTTTGCAGGAAGATACTAATGAAAAAAGTAACTTAATTATGACTTCATGCATGACTTAATGATGTGACATTGTTGCATAGAGAGGAAAAATTAGCTAGTGGGTTGTAGCTATTTAAGAATATATGACTCCATGCATGACTTGATGAAGTGGCATTGTTGCATGGAGAGGAAAATTAGCTAGTGGATTGTAGCTATTTCAGAATAGAGGATATCATCAGGGCGCTGATAGGTGCTGGGCCGGTCGAGCCCGAGCCGCCCAATACAGGGATTAAGGCTGTCAGATTTGCACGAGTATGGCCTCAAGTTAAATTGTTCCCGGTCCTTCATCATCGTCAACCTCCCGCATGGGGAAAAAGGAGAGGAAAGGGAGTGCCGCCCCCGAACGCCGGCTGCCTCGACTCCTCGTCTTGCCTCACCATTGGTCACCTCCGGTCACCGTCGATCGCCACCCGCCTGCGTTTCTCGTCACCTCCACCTCAACCGGCTGCAACTCCGTCGTAGATTGGTTGCAACTCTGGTCGTCGAAGCTCCATGGTTGTAACATCCGACGTACCACCGCCATTTTGGCGGATTGCATGAACAGTGGCACCAGTAAGTGGCGCCAGTTGTAGGAGAAAACGAGGACGGTTCTAGAAAAAACCAATAGTTTGTACCATCCTTGAAACAGGGTCGCAACTCTGGCTAACGTGGATGTAGTTTCATACATATATGGTTGTATCATTTTTATCCGCCGGTGGTAGCTCTCTGATGTATTTTGTATCCATTTGTCGTCGCCGGCCACATGTTCATCATCACTTGAATGCAACATGTAAGTCCGCCCGCCGAAGCTTTTTTGGTGCCCGTTGTAGGTTTTTTGCTGTGCGTTGCCGCTTTTCTGATCTCCCCGGCTGCATCCATTTGTCATCGCCGGGCACAAAACTCCATTGCCGCTGATTGTAGAAAATAGCGACATCGGTTGTAGAAAAAAAGCGTTGCAGTTGTAGCAAAACCAACTTTGGTTTCAGCTCCCTTATTGGTTGAAGCAAAAACCAACTTCGGTTGTAGCTGGGTTTCTGTCGGTTGCAGCAAAAAAATATGTTGGTTCCAGCACCGTCATCAGACATCCGCTCGTCGGGGTTGCAGCCATTGTCACGGTCATCCATGGAGGTCATCGACACCCCTTGGCACGGTGGCACGACATAGTCCCATTACCTTCCCACGGGAGCCCTGTCGCCCCCCAAAAGCGGAGAAGGGTAGTAGATGGTGTCATGAGGGAATGTCAGCTAGGGAGAACGCCGGCGAGGCGGGATCTACAGCAGCTCGGGAGAACGCCAACGAGGCTGGATCTGCAACAACTCACGATGCCGACGATACGGGATCTATCTGGTAGGAGGAGAGAGAAGACATGGAAGAAGAACAAGGGGTTGGAGAGAAGCCAAAAGAGGATAAGTCCTCATGATTCGGCCCCTAGCACCCCACGTGTCGCGATTTGACTTGATATAGCGCTCGCGCGTGGACATGTCGGACCGAAAGTGGGGCCCTGCGCGCTGCACACAAGCGTTTATCATATCGTAATGGAATGAATTTTCTTATGCATTATTACATTTTAGCCAATCAGGGTTGTTTTTTTCTTTTCTTTCTAATAAAGAGAGAGTGCGGGGCGCTAGAGTCTACTATATATTTTCGGTGATTTCAAACCAGTATTTTTTTGGAATTACAGGGTTTGAAATTAAAAAAAACAAAAGAAAGTTGCAGGTTCCTAAGCGTCTAGGATTTGCCACAAAAACAAAGCTACTAATGCGCAACATACATAACCAAATATCACAAATAAAAACAAACATGGCGAGGTTACGTCAACCTCAAATCAAAAGAACCCAAATGATAAGCGTTGTATGTGTGGCTCGAAGCAATTCCGTCATGAAGTTTTTTACAACTAAAATTGCCACCCAAAAAGGAAAAACAAATCCAAAAAACTAAAACTTGCCATGCAAATAGAAAGTTTCCATCCTCGTGTCATTAAACATGCTATAAAAAATGTTCGAAGTTGTCATGTGGTTCGTGCCATATGTGTGACACTTAACGAGTGTCCATAAAGGAAACATTGACGGAATAGAACAAAATCATGTGTTATCTACAGGTGAAAGGCAATGCTCGGGCACGGCACAAGTTTTAGGCAATGACCAATATGGTTTATCGCCTTTACCCATGCGCCAATTCAAATACTTCATTTGCTAATTGTTCGATAAGTTTTACTTCGCACATCATTACCTCATATTTTTCTTATTTGATCTGCAAGATAGTTCAATAATTCAGCCAAAAGAGTTATTCACAGGGCTTACTCCCCCACCCCACGTGTCGTCCTCCCTAAGCGAGTCGAGGGAGCCAAATCCTAGTTCTAGCAGGTCCCCTCCACACTACCTTCTCCTGCATTGCCACTATCGACGGACATCGACCAACCCATGTGGCCTCCTCAGTGAGCAATGGTTGACTCTTGTTCTCCAATGACTCCATGTCGATGGTTGTGCACTCCCCCGAAAACTCGCACTACGACGTCTGATGGCTCTAGTCCTTAGCGTTTCTCGAGAACAGCTTGAGCCCTATTCATGCCAGACTTCCGCGTATGCTGAACAATTTACAGTTGGGCCATATAAGATTGCAATATTTATAACTATGATCATTCATGGTATAATCTCATACATGTATTACGTCTCTCATAAGTAGACCGTTATTCAACTTCAACAACTACTAATACTCCACCCTCAAACCTCTACTCAACATGCATCTCAAGGTATTAAGTTTGTAAGAAATGGAGTAGGACGATAAACAACATGACATAATGTAGATAGGAAGAAGTCAATCAAAATGACAAAACCCCGTCGTTTTATCCTGAGTGTCAACAATATAATACATGTCTTGGCCCTTATTTTCACTTGGTTAGAGCACTAGAAGATAGAACACACTAGAAAGCGCCACTCTCACTTCAAAAATTAACCGAACTTGGGAAAAGAAGATAGATAGATCAGACAACAAAACAAAGTTAGTTAATTATCCAGCAAAAAATCCAAATAGATTCAATTGATTTCAATGAATAATACAATCATAAAATGACAATTCATCGTGTGTCCCAATAAACACACCACGTATTACATCGAATTGATCTCGATCAAGAATGATAAAATGGTATTGAAGATCGAAAAGTGAGAGACAACCATCTAGCTACTACCATCACTACAAGGAATATGCTAGTACACGACGCTATTTTTTCGTCGCTACATCATCACAGTTTTTAATTTACGACGATCGTACGACGAAAAACCAAGCGTGAGAAATGAACAGCAACGACGTTTTGATCAAAATCGTCGTAACTTTACGACGATTCCTGGATTGTCGTAACCTTTACGACGATCCTAAATCATCGCTGACAATCAAACCCAGTCCTATGTGGCAGTCCTACTTGGCAAAATTACGACGAAATCAAAACGTCATGGCTCAAATCAGCCCAACCCATTTCAATTGATCACATGGGCTGGTTTTAGTTTTTTGGGCTTTTTCTTATTGGGCTTCTTTTTGGGCCTTAGCCTATTTACAGCCACTTCTAGTATTTTTTCGAATTTTTTTATATTATTATAATTTGGGCCCTGGCCTTTTAGTGCCCAAATACATTTGGTCCAGATTCAGTTTTTGACCTTTTTCATTTTGGAATTGAGCAACTTTTTGTTCCAGAATTTGGATTCATTTCTATTTGTTGGGCCTTTTCAACCAAATTATTTGTCCAGTATTAAATCCAACACTATTTCATATTCAAATAAAAAATACTCCAAGTCGAATTAAAATCATCCATCATATAACATCACAAAATACATATCCCAGGTTTACATAACACAATAAATCATCTCATGAATACATTTTCTTACACAGGAATATAGCAAAAATGAACAAAATTGCACAATAGAATAATGGCACATCTTCTACTGTTCCCAACAGTACAGTGGACTTCATTCTGCTCTCCTATGAGGCATGCTCGAAATGCCACAACTTGTCAAACTACAAGAACATTACACGGCACATGAATCAATCAAAAGGAAACAAATATAAAAAATATTAGAAATAAAAAGATTTTGTGTTCATCCTGAAGATGATGTTAAAAATCCTGAGATATAAATTCTGGAGTATAATTAGTCCAACCTAAACAGGTCACAGAAACTGAAAATTAAACTTCAAACTATCTAAGATTGTTCCAGAAAATTCTGGACAAAGGAAATGCAGACAAGCAAACTCAATATGTTTATGGTATTTTTGCTTTACTGGAGGAATTTAAGCACTGACACAAGCAGGATCAATGACACAATAATTAGCAGACATGTAAGATAATACAAAACAAGCTACTCCACATTACTGTGATAACCAAGTGCAAACCAGGGTGTAAGAATATTAGCCCAAAAAATCCTTTCGGCAACATGCATCACTAAATTACGCTATCAATAAGTGCACCAGAGACTCTAATTTATTACCTTCAGAAGTTTTAGATCGAATCAAATGAAAACATGAAAAAGGGACTACCAAAGAGCATTATTGATTTAGATAGAGCTTGATGCTGAGTTGATTTCTGGTGTCAACTAGGGTAATTCTTTAGCCTGATTGGAGAAAGGAAACCTGACTAGCACTCAAGATATTAACCAGAAGACAATAGTAAAACATAAAAGATGGACCAGATTTCTGGCTTGGAATCCTGATGGGATTACATTTGCATTGTTTAGTCATAGTCGATAATTTAGGGAAAGTATCCTCAGGTCCATATAATCCAAGGAAAAAAGCAATTGATCGTCACAGTAAGTGCAGAAACGTGGTATGGATATGATATCATCACTTCTCACAGCAAACAAAAAATGGTGTAGGAGTTTCTATTTATTTAAGACAAGACAACTATACAGCATCCATGACAGAATGTGTTGCTTACTAGACATTCAGAATAAGCAGGAGGAAATTATCATCAAATAGATCACAAACTGTGTGTCTTAATGTCAAAAACAATTATATTTGAAAACAGAAAAATAACAAATAAATGAATTAATGCTCTCTCGGAAAAATGCCTCGATTGTCAACATGGTTTAATAGAATGGATTACATCAGACTCATCATCTGTTTTCATCATCACAGAGAGAACCAACTAAAAAAATTAAGAGTGGGTAGAGATACAAAAACATGACTTCAGATGCCGAATATGCACAACTTAATAATATACTGTATCATAAGACACCTAACAAGTGTTGATCATCATTGATGAATCAACCATAGAAACCAGCTGCAGAAAGAACAATATAGTTGATATGTGTAAACGGGGGTATAGTAACAGGAAGCTCCTTGTATGAGAGCAACCAGTGTCGCAAAAACCCGTTTCCTTCTCGATGTATGCCAATCTAACGAGAAACAAGGCCATGAAAGCAGACCAAGCATCAGGTACCTCATGGCATCCCAAATACCACTATCGAAACAATATTCAGTTCAGTGCTAAGATATGTATGGACAAGTTGAATGCAAAAACCATCTCAAAGAATGGTTCGTGCTAGTATCTTAACCCAAAGTATCTCTAGGCAACGTACAACGCTGAATTACGCTACAAGATAAGCTATCCATATAACTTTCATGTCTGATCTGCTTGGAATATATAAAGGAAGTGTATGTACTTTCTGTCCTATTTCTGAATCAAATATGTATCATTGCAGTTTCAGCCCATGCATGTGAATGCTTAGGAAGACACAACATACATAGTTCAGTTTTGTTGTTGTTCAATGCTATTTACAGAAACAGGCCCACACATAAATTCAATTTTATTTACTAACACTTCTCTATTGAGAATTCTTTCCATTAATTTGTCTCCTTGATAATTTATTTTCCCCTTGGCATTGATCCACCTGATGGACTCTGATAAATGAATCTTGGCTATCAATCTATATGATGTAATCCATGAAGGACATGGCATTAGTAGGAGACAACAAACTATGTGAACGGTGAGCAAAACCGTATATTTTCAAATATTTCTTCTTTTGGTGCAGTGCTGCTCAATGAATCATCGGTTTTGTTTCAATATTGTTACAACCAGCCCTCGGTGCTGAAGATAGTTTCTGAATCTAAACTCAAGCAGCATGCATCAATTGTAAGAGGGGGCGAGCAATTCAAAGCCACACAGACAGAACACAAGTAAGGAAACATAGCAAAATAACGATAATCACCTTGAGCTCCTCAAGGGTGAAGCCTCTGCCAGCCCTCGCCTTCATGTTGAACTTGCGGGTCTGGCATTGCACGATGGGGCGAAGAGGTCGAGAGGTAGGGTGGAGGAAGATCTTCACATCCTTCTTTTGGCGAGCTGTATACAAAAAGAACAGAATGTAAGATGACAGTGAGTCAAACAAACACCACAACAACACAAACATGTTGTCGGACGATTGGATGGTAGTGTATCAGTAAATCCATAATGAAACCAGTGGTGATACATCTACTCTGAACTGCTGTAGCAAACATGTACTTAACTCCTTATTTTATCAGCTCACAATGCATGGTTTTGTGTTTCCCTGATTACTCAAATCGCGGCCATGCGTTACAATAGGATTAAAAAAATAACAGAAAATTAAATACTCAGAGGTCGACTCTACTATGATTACTCAAATTTGGCTTGCTTAGTATAAATAATTTTGTAGGTAGATATTCTAGATGTGTTCTGTTCTGTTAGAAGGGTGTGGGGATCAAAACATTCATTGTGAGGCACATGAGGGGATTGTCAAAGCAGCATACCCTGAGTGTGATAATGAAGCTCATCATCTGAGATTGATTGTGTTCGTTGTGAATAGATGGACAACATGACCACGATGGCAAAGAGAGTGGTAGCACAAATGGATCGTCTGGAACGTGCGAGGTTTTATTTTTCCCGTTGCAACGCACGGGCACATGTGCTAGTATAGAAACAATATAAGAGAAAACAAAAGTAGTTTGTCCTAGTAAAATGTGTTGAGGAAGAAAATCGTAGCATATAAATCAATGAGTTTTAACAACTGACATCATGAACATTCAGTGATCAGTTTTTTATGTATATGAAGCTGAATGAGCTTAACTAAGAAGAGATCCTATGGTCTCATCATCAGAATATGTGCCTTGCGAAGCCTCTTGATGCCGTGATTTACTCCGTGAAAGGTCCACTGAAGGCGGCTCCTTATTTTTGGTTCTGCCATAGATAAAGAGAAACACTCAATATGTCAAAATAGACAAAGACACAGCATAAAACTATTTCACATATCTGTGGCATGTTCACTCTCAACTTTATACTAGCTCTAATATAAAATTGTAATTATTTTGGGACGGAGGGAGTACATCAAAACACCAAGACATAAGAATCTCATCCCAAACCTATAAGAACAGGGGAATACCTGAATGTTAGGAGCAAAACCACCTTCATCTCCGACATTGGTGGCATCCTGCCCATACTTCTTGATAACAGACTGTTACAGAAAATGACAGTTTCAGTCAATTTATTTATTTACAAGATGATAAAGATAGGGTGTGTCTCCATCCATAGAGTTCCAGATCGGTTGCACTTGCACACATGACATAATGACCAGTAACAATATGTACTCTCATCTACCGATCTACGGCTGATGCACGAGCAGGACACACCGTGTGTACACTCTACGTGCAGATGATATCTGCATCCATATCATTGTACTACTATTTATTTTGCATCTGGAGGAAACTTCAAGGAAGCACAGGACATTTTTAGGAGAGTGTGGCAAATGCATCCTTCATGCACCTACAGCTTTAGGTCTCTCATCACATTCATGGTGCAATGCATATGCTAATTTATTTATATCAACTGAAATTTCTCTTCCATTTTTTTTCAGGTGGAACATTCAGATGCCTACAATAATCTTTCACTTATTTACAAGATGATAAAGAGACAAAAAAGCCTAGTATGAACCATTTACAAACTCAGATTCAGATTTAAATGTCGTGAGCATAGCTTGCAAAGAGTAAGTAAGTGGTACTGGTACTACCCGTTGATGTGGAACGGACGAGGTCGTTCTCGTTGCAGCCTGTGCAGGTGCAGAACACACCGCCGCCCTTGAGGCTGTATCGCTTGTGGCGCCTATCGCAGCTGCCGCACAGGACGCACCGCTCGCCGCCGCACCGGTCGTAGGCAGTGAGGGACGTGGCGCCGGCCGCGACGCGTCGGAGCTCGCCCGACTCATGCAAGTGGCAGAGCTCCTCGGCGCTGCTGAGGTGGCGGCCCCCGACGAAGACCTACGGGAACGTGATCCGGCGGGCGCGCGGGAGGAGCGTCGTGAGCTCCTCGAGGTAGCAGGCGTCCATGGCAAGGTCGCGCTCGTCGACGGAGGCGCGGAGCCCACGCGGGATGGCGCGCGCGGCGCGGCAGTCCTCGTAGGTGCCCCAGATGACGTCGAGGGAGGTGTAGTAGAGCAGGACGCGATGGTCGGTCTCGGCGGCGGGTGGTGGCGCCTGGACCCTGGAGGGTGCGGAGCGCGCGGAGGGCAGAGGCAGCCACGCGGACGCGGTGGAAGATGCGGGCAGCGGAGGGGGATGGGGAGGAGGTGGTGGCGGCGAGAGGAGGGGGATGGGGAGGAGGAGGGTTCAATGAGATCTAACTTAGGGTTTGGGTAGTTGGGCTGCAGGTGGTGGTTTCCCTTTTCTTTTTTCCTTTTTTTTTCTATATATAGATGGATGTGAGATGGATGGATGGATGGATGGATGGATGGGTGGATGGCCATGTCATCGATCCGTGTGACAACTAATTCCACCAATGAGAATAAAACGTATGTATTGTATTTTTTATTTTGTTTTTATTTTATAATTTCACGTGAAAATTACAAAGAAATGATGTCTTATTATATACAGGGATGCATATTAGAATGACAAACCATGTTTTTAAACGGAGCTTTCATTTTCTTTGCACGAAAATTTCGTTTTTCATTTTCCGAATGCCCAAAATGAGTTTTGGGCACATTAAGGCACTATAAAAAAATTCATGAGATAATGATTTGGATAGAAAAAAGTGCCCAAAAAATATGAGGGTAATCAAAGAAATAGAAATAGCACTTTCTTGACAAAGTGCTATTCTGAACAAAATAGGAAAATGAATATTGTTGAATTATTTTTGAACTATGGAAGGAAGGTTTTCACATATTTGAGGAATATATGATCCAAAGTATTTATGAGATTTTTTAGAGATTTTTTGGAATGACAGAATAGCAGGTTGCTTCACAAACTAGGATGAGGTGGGATAAAATGGACCCACGAGTGACATGTCAACATAGTTAGAACATGTTACGACATTTTTATAATCATCATAAAAGTTATGACGATCTCATCTTATGCGGTTACGACGTTTTGACTCACATCGTCGTAATTTATATGTAGATTTGATCCCCTCAAACGGTTTATGACGATCTCGGATGAAATCGTCATAGATTTATGACGAATTCATCAACGACATTTTAAAAAACATCACATATGAGCATATTTCTTGTAGTGCATGCAGCCGAAGGTCTTAAAGGAACTATTCAGACATGGTCATGGAGGTAACAATGATAACATGGTTATGGGTGTAACCCATCAGGAATGTACGAATATTTGATGAATGTAAGCTCCGAAAGATTGTTATCATTCTCGCCCTCCACTTCATATTGCGTGATTCATCATCGAATCTATCTTCATGTGATTCGCCTGCTAAACCTAGACCTTGCCATTTTTCAACTAGTCTTAAAAGACCCGCTGACTCAGATTATTGAATATGTCACTAGAAATTCTCAGGTTTTCTTCACAAGTTTTAGGGGAAGTGCAGATACATAAGACTATCATTAATTGAACTACCCCGTCTGTTTTGTATACAAGGTCACCATCCCATTTTTAAGATACCAAGAAGAGAGAGCAAACTAATAAATAGCAGGATTAATTGTGTGAAAAAACTTCTTGTGTTTCGACCCAATTAAACATGTTTCATGCGATGCCCCTTTTTGTATGGTTGCATGTAATGTATGAATTAATCATGTTTTTGGAATAGTACTCTCTCCGTTACGGTTTAGAAGGCACGTTTGAAAAATCTCTCGGAACAAGGTAGTCACCTATTGGTTGTGAGATGTAGCAGGTGTAGATGCTAATGCGCCTAATCAACTGATAAAATACTAGTATTACTGTGTGAGCAGCAAATTGGGAGGACGCATGCATGAGTAGTACTAGTACTAATTAATAAGAGTAATTGCTTTCGCGCCTTAAACCTTGTCTATTTTGAAAACGCACGCAAGTTTAACTATGGCTTCTAAACCGTCACGGAGGAAGTAGTTGTTGTTTCTTGAGATCTCGCCTCGTCTTGTTATTTACGGAGCTTTTGTGTTACTACCAGATTTGTTCCCTTGATTCGCATTCTGTAGTTTTGTTTGTTTCTAAATACTAAAAAGTGCACCTGCACTATTTGGGTGAAACGAGCGCACCCTCACGCAGCACATCATTCCACTCTATTCCATTTTTTTTTTAAAATACTATAACTTTTCAACCAAGCGTCAGAACGACGATACTTTTTATGGTTGTGTTTCTTACGACGAGCTCTTCAAAACTAGATCCCATATGGATAGCTTTCGACAAACGTTTTTTTGACTGATATTTAGGCAACTTTAGTGATAAAGAAAAGCAACTTCTTATTAATTTGCGTAGTATGATCGCCTATCAACAAAAATTCCTTCAAAATTATCTGTCATGACTAGAAGGTTAAATAACTTCACCCTTTAGCAACCACATGACAAATGTGGTCAGCTATATTCAATCTAAAATGGTTAAATTATGCGTCGGATGTGCATGCTAGGGTCCGTATGCGTTGGATATCCATTAATTCATCCATGAAAAAAATTAAAAAGCTATTACTATCAAACCGTGTGTCGAAATTATGATATGTTTTCACCGTTGGGTTCCTCGTGACGAACTCTTCAAAACGAGATCCCATATGCATATGTTGTGAAGAATTTTTTTCAAAAGCAACTTCGATGCTAGATGAGGCAACTTTAGTACTAAACAAAAGCACTTTGATGCTAGATGTATTGCATCGTGTGTATACACATGAGTTGCTTGTTGAATGCTCTGAAGTTGCGCAAAAAACACACTAAAAGTTGCTTACTTTTTTGTGATATCCGAGTGCAATTATGGCAACTATTCACAAATAGCAGGCAACTGAGTATTAATGGCAGGCAACTGAACATTAACCGTAGGCAATTGACCGGCAATTGTGCATCAAAACTGAGCAACTTGATAGTATTTTTGTAGGCAATTGAGTGTCAAAATTAAGCAATTTCACGGTATTTGTAAGCAACTGATCATCATTGTTTAATTATGTAAAGCTTTTAGAGGTGAATCTAGTCAACTGTTAGTCATGGTAATCAACCTAGAAGAATCTTTGCTGATAGATAGTCATACTAAGGAGGAAAAGTAGTTGCTTGCCTATAGCACTAAAGTTGCCTCATCTAACACATTGAGTTGCTAAAAAACGTTCGTCGAAACCTATCCATATGAGTTCTAGTTTTGAAGAGCTCGTCGTAAGAAACACAGCCGTGAAAACAGATCGTTATTCTGACGCTCGGTTTAAAAGGTAGACTTTTTTAAAAATTTAAAACGCTAATAAATACACGTCGGTGGCTCTTTTAAGGTGCTTCAGCTACCTCGTATGGACGCCGCTGCGCTCGGTAGCCGCGTCCTTGTTTGTTACATGCAGAGACGAGAGGCTTGGAATCTTCGTAATCATATCAGCTTGATTTTGTTCAAACTTCTCTTTTCAAAAATATCAAAAGATTTTTCTTTTCCAAAGGAGAATGTTACTTTGCTGATTTCGAAAAAAAGAGAGAAGATATCACTGTGCCGGTAACGCCAAATATTATGCCATGACAAACAAGATCAGGGAGGAGATTACATCGGTCGATGGATCAGTAAATTGTGGCGCAGTCTCCTACGCAGACAGATTCGGTGCCAGGACCTGTCGCCCAAGATTAGCAAGGAGACAGGTACATGCATCCAGTAGGCCTGTGCTCACGTCCCTACCAATTATAGCCGGTCCTAATAATAACATTTAAAAAAGAATCACATATGTACCCTGCTGGTATGTTGACCTGTAAACCCATGGCAGAAGTGGAATGCTCCTTGGCCTATTCCGGGCCGGGTGACCGGCCAGGTTAATTGCATGTCCCATTAACACACGCGCTTGCTGCGTGGGGTCGATTTTTTTTTCTAACCTTTAAGCCAAAGAAATTGCAGATCCGACCCTGTTTCAAAAAAATAAATCTCACCTGACCTTTTTACGTGACGCCAACGTCCCTGGCGTCTGGGTTGCACTAGAGATGCCAGGGACCCTGGCGTCTGGCGCAGCCCCCCTCCATTCCCCCTTTCGTTGACCGACTAACGTGGCAAAGGGACCAGACGTCAGGGGCCATGGCGTCTGGACCCCGACCAGACCCAAACGTTGCGCACCCTGGCGTCTGGCCCCGATAACTACCAGGCCCACCCCCTCTTCTTCCTCCTCACCCCTCCCTCTCTCTGTTTGTGTTCTCTGTCTCTCTCTCGCCCCCACCTTCGTCCTCCCCCCCCTTGATCTACTCCCTCCTCCAGCAAAACTAACATATCGGACTCCCCCAAGCTTCATTGAGGTAATCTTCCCCAAACTATCCAATTATTTTTTGTTTTAACATTATTTTTTGATAGTATTTTGGTATATTAGGTTATGTTAGATTAGATGATTTTCTCTTAGTTTTAGGGATTGTTTGATAGTTGTTAGATTATATAGTTGAATGTGTTTAGGTAGATTTTATGTAGGTGTATGTTGAATATGTTGAATATGTGTATAGTTGAATACGTATGTGTAGATTATATAGTTAGGCATATAAGTACGTGTAGATTAGATTATGTAGGTCTTAGTTTTAGGTAGATTATATAGTTGAATATGTTGTGTAGTTAAATATGTTAGATGATGATATGTATGTGTAGGTGCTAGATATGTTAGATGATATATGTTAGGCATAGTTAGGTATAGTTAGGCATAGTTTATTTGGATGATGATGGTTTTTTTTTGTATAGCATAGTGGATGATATATGTTAGGCATATGTTAGATTATATAATTGGATGATATATGTTAGGCATAGTTAGGCATATTTTTTTTAGATAGGTCTATGTCATGTCCTTTGGTTATTTTTTTGCAAAAGAGAGATGATGAAATTCGATGTATGTTATTTTTTCGTAGGATGACGGATGATAATGGCCCTTGGTATGATGGATTAATAGAAGAGTTTGACAAAGTGCACCGTGGTCGTGCAATTGAGAATCGTAAGGTATGATGGATTAATCGAAGGCTTGTCAAGTATTTGTGTTTTTTATGTTTGTTTGTCGTCCTGACATGAAGCTCACATTCTTTGCAGGATGTAGTAGCTATGCGCATGAGGGGTCATGCTGCAAATGAGTTTTCCTACGACGTTCGATACGAGCCCTACATTGCAAGTTTGGTTCTGCTGCCCTTTGTTTCGCAATTCAAGAGGAACCCACCACCGGTGAACCATGCAACTCTCACCGCACTGACTGGTCGTTGGAGGCCCGAGACACACTCTTTTCACCTTCCTTTTGGGGAGATGACGATGACCTTAGAGGACATGAGACCATGATAAGCGGCCTTCCTCTCAACGGCGATGCCGTTACGGGTCATGTCAGTGCCGTTAACTGGCGACAACGGGTTGGCCTCTTAATTGGTGTTGAACCCCCTCCCGCTCTGGAAGGCAAACCAGATCCCTCAAAAGTGAAGCATTCCTGGTTAAAAGAAGTGAGAGGAGGACCATGCCCTGCAGATGCCGGTGACATTGTCGTGCAGCAATATGCTCGGTCCTATCTTTGGTATATACTAACCAAAGTAGTCTTCACATACGCAACCAGTAACTCGGCACTCTGGATGTATTTGGAGCGTCTATATTTGGAGCGTCTAAGGAACTGGGATGTTCCGTTTAGCTGGGGTTCAGAAGCACTATCATACTTGTATCATCAGGTGAGAGCTATCCGCACGCATTTTCTTTTTAATTTGTCATGGGTCACACATTGCTAACATTTATGTATAATTGTAGTTGGATAAGGCGTCAATGAGGACAAAATATTCATCTTCATTGTGTGGGTTTGTGTGGAGCGGTTGCCGGTTGGACGACCCATGTTAAAGAACCCTGATCACCCAAACCCCAATCCACATGAAGGGCTTCATCATAAAGATCCATATGGTCGCCCAATAGTTGCCTATCATTGGGATCAGGTGTCTGTTTACACAGGAAGCTCTCATCTGCGATACAAGTGTTATGTGAACGAGATGGCACCTTAACTGCTGAGCATGTACCAACATTTCAGTTCCTTGTATTGTATGTTTTTTCTGACGGCCATATTAGAACGTGTACCTAACATCTCAGCTGGTCCTGTTGTTGTAGGTTTTCTGGCGGCCTTATGAGGAAGATCGTGAGTACGACCTCAACCAGATGTGCACGCGGGATAGTAATATTTGGAGGTCTAGGTGTCCAATGATATGCTTTTACGCTGTCGAGTACCACTTTGTAGACCGTGTTGCCAGGCAATTTGGGATACGCCAAGGTATTCCAACTGAGTTGACCAGCAGTGTATCACAAGTCTGCATCGGTAAGCCAAAATGTTTCATGAGATTTTGCACTATAGCATTGTGAAAGTTTATGTTTGATAATCGTTTAAACCACCGTGCATCGTTTTAGGTATAGTCAAAGGAACAATCAGGATATATCTGATTGGCCTGCCAAACACCAATCATGGATGGCAATGTGGAATTAGAGAGAGAGGTTAATTGAAAAAGAGGATAGACCCCACAATGATTTTGCCTACCAGGAATATCTTGTGTAGTATGCGGAGCATTACCGGTTGAAGCTTAAGCCCGGTTGGAGTAGGGAAGAGTGGCCTGCGTTGGTGTCAGAAGATCCATCAACTGTAGAAGGGTATCATGCCTTCAACATGGTTGCGCGGGAGACCGGAGTGAGTCAAGTGGACTATGCACCCATGCATGACGAACTCGTAAGTGAATGAATCAGAACCAACCAGCATTACATTGTCTTCTTCAGTTCTGAATGTTTGTTGTGTTAATGAATTGAAGGCTAGAAAGTTCCTTTTGTGCGTGAACGATGCCAATGTAGCATTTAGTTATCCCCGAGGAGGTGCATCATCTGAGAGAACTCTTAGGACCACGTTTGTGACATCCTCGACTTTTGCTACAGTAATTATTGTAATTAAGCTACACTGATCAACCGCTAATGATGCCAGGTCATCGAATTCCCATCTCAGACCCGCGTTGATTCGAGTTTGTCCGGATCCAAAATTTGAAAACAAAAGAAAAGTATTTTATAAATTCATGTTAAATATTAAAAGAATATGTATATGAAAGAGAGAATTAAAAGTATGTATAATAAATTGTAAAAGAAAGTATAATAAAAGAAAGTATTTAAAAAGAAAAATCAGTTAGTAAAATAAATAGGAAAGAAAGAAATAATAAGAAAAGGCAAAATAAAACAAAACAAAATAAAACAACAAAAAAAAAGGAAAAAAGAAGAAAACCCCCCCACCCCCCTGGCCTGGCTGGGCCAAGAGGCCCAACCGGCCAGGCCCCCGCGCCCCCTCCCGCTCAAACCCTAGAGCCCCCCTGGCGAACAAGCCCCCCCCCCCCCTCGCTACTCCCTCCCCCCCGAGCGCCGCCACTCTCCACCTCTCGCCTCCCACCCCCACCGACACACCCCGCCACCAACCGCTCCTCGTGGGGGCCCCTCCCCATCTCTCCCGTGACTCTCTCCCTCCCGCAGCCCCCCATCTCCCTCCCACGAGCCCTCCTCTCCCGTAACTCCCGTCGCCCCTCCCCTCGGATCCCCACTCCACCGCCTGGTCCCCCCTGCCTTCTCCCTCGGTTCCCCTCCCGTCGGCTCCTTGCTCCTCCAACCGCCGGCGGCCTCCCCCCCGTCGGCCCCTCTAATCCCGCCGGCGAGCCGCCCCCCACGGCCTCCTCCTTCCCGCCGGCGAGCCCCCCACCTCGGCCCTCCACCTCGCCGGCCTACAACCCCGCCCCCGCCGGCCTTCCTCCCGCTCGGTCCAGGAGGGACCGGGCAGGGAGACTTCTTCACCTCGCCGGATCCGGCCGGCTCCCCCTCGCCGGCACGACCTCTCCGGTGACCGGCATCATCATCACCGCCTCGTCCTCCTCCTCGCCGTCATCGCCGCTTCCCGCGAACTCCGGCTTCACCGGCCCCTCCCGTCAACGTCAGTGAGCCCCTCCTCGGGCTCCTCCCACCATGTCGTTCTCCTCACCGCCCCGGTCCCGTTCCGGCAAACGGGACCCCGATCCGTCGACGGTAGACTCCGGTAGGAACGATTGAACGTTTGGTTCTTCTATGTTGAGTTAGCAGAGAGTTGTTTCTCTGTTGTCTGTTGACAGAGAGGGAGATGAGAGTTTTGGGAGAAATAAAAAGAAAAAAGAAATATATGTATTGCGTATGTATGTATGAGATGCGTTGTATGTATTTGCGTATGCAGATATTTGGAGGAATACGATATTTGCACGGTTATGTATCTGTAAAAAAATGAGAAAATAGCCTTAGGCCACTTACCGGTGGGGCCAATGCACCCGCTGTCTATGACAGGGAGGCCCCACGCGATAGTTAATATAAATAATAAAAATATATGTTATTATTAAATAAATAATAAATAGATGTAATAATTAATTAATGAGTTAATGAATTAGTTAAATAAATATATTAGTTAAATTAATTAATTAGAATAATTAGAGTATGACACGTGGGTCCCCCACTAAATTAATCTGATTAATTAATATTTAATCTTAAATAAAACTTGTGCCTATGACGTTCGGGACCCGCTGGTCAGTTGACCAGTCAACTGCTGATGCGAGCCTGACATCGCGATGATGTCCTAATGGGATTTTATTAAAATAGCTAAATCTGTTTTTAATTCCTAAATAATTAATAAAACTTTGAAAATTAATATATAATAATCCGTAAGTCAGATCAAAATAATTTCAACATGAAAGTTGATCAGCAAAACGAGACGAACCCGGATACACGGCCCATTCGTCTGTCACGCGTCCCTAGCATAGCAGACTTGGAACTTTTCCATCGTTTCCAGTATAACCGGTAGTAGCCCGAGACCCGGAAAATATCGTCAGATATTCTTCCGACCCGTCTATGACGGATGTTGCTGCGTTAGCTCATGTCTAGCCTGCATCTTGCCATGTCATGCTTTGTGTTGCATCGGTGCTATTATTTATTGTTTCTTCCTCCTCTTCTTACCGGTAGACCCCGAGACTGACGCTGCTGCCGGGTACATCTACGACCCTGCCGATCAGTCCTTTGCCGCAGAGCAGCAAGGCAAGCAAACTCCCCTTGATCATTCCTATATCGCCTATGTCTTCTTCCTACTGCTTGCATTAGTATTTTGCTACTGTTGTAGTTAGCTCCTATATCTGATGCATAGCCTATTTTTTGATGAACTGCTACTTTCAGTCATGTACTTTAAATATGCTTAGTATAGGTGGAGCAGTCATCCCCTCTGACCCCGTAGATCAGTTGCCCCGCTTGTTTTCTAATCTCGATCTCTGATCGACGAGCCAGACCCGACACAACACATTCACCCCCCTTTGTTGTACGACGCTACAGAGATACTATCGGGTACCGAGGGTGACACCTCACTAAGTACTCCTGATGATATCTCTGTAGTATAGCTAGTCGGTCGTGGTTATCGAGGGTGATTCCTCTTTCACCATTCCCGATGACGTCTATGTCGTGCCACCCCACGAGTGTGGGACCCCCGAGGGTGATTCCTCTGAGCCCACCTTGACGGGTACATCGTTCGGAATCCAACGAGGGTGATACCTCGGATTCCCCCGATGTTACAACCACACAGTTACTCGACCATGTTACTGGGATCATTGGTGATTAGTTGTAAGACGGGTGGATTCCCGTGAGACTGTGTTGCTGGCCTAATTAAAATGTTAATGGATTTGGGTATTTGATCTGGGTTGGTCAGAGACCTTTTCGCACTAACCGGCTACGCGGGAAGAATTATGGTACTCGGCGTCGTGGTATCAGCCGAAGCTTTTCAGATGCCAGCAATGTAGCGGCGCGCGCCGGAGTGGTCCCGAGATGCATCGCGCTTGTGATTAAGGGATGCTAGGACTGACGTCGGCCGCCCACGCCACGTGCAGGAGCGTGAAGGGGAACTGGGCCCACGAACCCTTTGTGCTTAGGATTTAGACCGGCGGGCTGGCCTCTCTGATTAGTCTTAGGTGGGGCTGCGACGTGTCGATATTCCGAGGCCGGGCAGGACCCAGAAAAGTATGTCCGGCCAGAGTGTTATCGAGCGTGACGGGACATGTGGTGCACCCCTGCAGGGATGAAAATTAACTATTCGGATAGCCGTGTCCACGGTTACAGGACGACTTGGAGTTGTGCCCCAATCTTATACAACTACAATTGCTACTTAACTGGAATTAGTTTGCCTCGGGATTGCTTCCTCGCAGGGAGTCGAGGGAGGATCTTTAGGCGTGACCTCACTTTAATATTGCTGCAACAATATGACTATTAATGTGTTACCCCTGTTCTACTCTCATCTATTGCTGCAAGACCCTGAAGATGCTAGTCTTCGATAGGACTAGGCCTTCTCTCTCTATTCTCGCATTGCTGCAGTCAGTCCACATATATCCCCCTTCTTTGATACTGATGCATAATTAGAATAGTTCTGATGTAAGACTTGCGAGTACTTTGGATGAGTACTCACCGCTGCTTTGCTCCCCCCTTGTTCCCTTGATCCGTTTGCTGCGACCAGATGATGGAGCCCAGGAGATGGAGGTCCCCGCCGCCGACGACTGCTACCCCGACGGTGCCTACTACTACATGGAGGCCACTGATGATCAGGAGTAGTCAGGAGGTTCCCAGGCAGGAGGCCTCGCCTCGTTCGATCGTTGTATCTTTTGTGCTAGCCTTCTCTAAGGCACCCCATGTTTATGTATGTACTCAGATATTTGTTGCTTCCGCTGACTCGTGTGTTTATCGAGCTTTCGTATTCTAGCCCTCGAGGCCCCTGGCTTGTAATATGAAGCTGATGTTATTTTATTTGTGTCTAGAGTTGTGTTGTGATATCTTCCCGTGAGTCCTTGGGTTTGGTCGTACGCATTTGCGTGTATGATTAGCGTATGATTAAATCGAGGGCGTCACAACGTTGGAGGTATGATCATGTTTACAAATGTTTGTCTTAATGAATTACTTATTTGTGTCTAACATAGTGTTTCGTGTTTTCTCAGAAGTTTAGGTCAAGGTTCCACAAGTCGGCAGCTATGCTTTCTTGCCACGATGCTCAGTCCGTGGACGTGTTTACACGTGGTACAAGACACTCCTCTAGAGCTCGACGTCATCAGCTAACCATCGATGACACAGAAGAAGAGGAAGAAGAAGAGACGACACACGACCATGAGGTAGATATTGATGCTCCACAACCATCACAGCGGTCATAGCCGTCACAGTCTAGGAAGAAGAAGACACCACGTGCGGTGAGAAAGAAGAAATTAAATTCTCGGCTTCGTAGCCCGGAGTATAGTCGTAATAATTTGCCTAAGGGGATGCGGTATATTAAAGAAGAGGAAGACGAGGAAGAGGAGGAAGATATAGAAGAGGAAGAGGTAGAGGGAGAAGAGGAGTCTAGGGAAGAAGAGGAGGAGGAAGTGCCTACCAGAAAGGGGAAAGCAGCGAAGAGAGGAAGAAGGAAGTGGAGTGAAGTGAAGTGAACTTCATATGTTATCTTTAATTTGTGAACCTCTCGTGAAGTGAACTTGTCATGTAGTGAACATCTTATGTTATCTTAAATTCTTGAAGTTCTCATGTAGTGAACACCTTATGTTATCTTGAATTCGTGAACATGTCATGAAATGAAATGAAGTGCACGTGTTATGTTATCTTTAATTTGTGTACTTGTTATGAATGATAAAGATTACATAGTTGGAATGATAAAGATTACATAGTTCAAATGATAAAGATTACATAATTGGAATGATAAATATTGCATAGTTGGAATGATAAAGATTGTATAGTAGAAATGATAAAGATTGCATAGTTCGAATGATAAAGATTGTATATTTGAAATGATAAAGATTGCATATTTCATATGATAAAGAAAGATTATATAGTTCAAACGATAAAGATTACATAGTTGAAATGATAACGATTACATAGTTCAAATGATAAAGATAACATAGTTCAAATGACAAAGATTACATAGGCTAATTGTCGTTAGGTCCAGGATTGCAGCAAATGACATCATTTCTTTCTTTGACCCATACCCAACGAGAAGCCTGCTTCGGCAGTGGCGAAAAAGGTTGCCTCACTAACCAATCAATGATCTAGCCATGGTTGCGAATGTTAAACTGCTGATGTTCTTCCCTTGTTGCATACAATGCAACTTGCATTGCAAGATCACGACGACAATCTTTTTCCCTCTACTTCAGCTTCTTTATCTCGCTCTCTTTTTGCCGATTATTTTTTTGGCAACGTCCTTACAGAAACAGTAGTTTGAAAAGGCTCTACACGCCGCATTCAACGCATCAACGGCTGCCATCCAGTAGGTCAT
This sequence comes from Hordeum vulgare subsp. vulgare, assembly GCF_904849725.1. Classification (NCBI taxonomy): domain Eukaryota; kingdom Viridiplantae; phylum Streptophyta; class Magnoliopsida; order Poales; family Poaceae; genus Hordeum; species Hordeum vulgare. The sequence goes on from NC_058521.1 coordinate 592,610,271, forward strand.
TTTTTCCTCAATAAATTCGCGTTCACGCTTCCTTGCCGCCTCAGCAGAAGCCTCAACGTACATGAACGGTCTCATCCTGTATTTCAGAAAATGACTACTCAATACACACTAACTTCTCAATACACACTAAATTTAGCTAGGGTTTCTCTAAGATGTACAAAATGTATCATAATATAGAAGTTTCAACAAAAAAAATTGGATGAATCGGAGGAGAATACTACAAGGAACAAAGTTTATAGACAGATTTATGCAAGGGAATCACCTTCTTACTCGGATTCTATGGGGGTCTTGAGTGGAAGGAGATAGGAGGAGAGCAGAAATGAAGCAGCAATGGTAGGGGAAAGTGAGTGTGGTGGGACCCACACCAACAGTCCACCACATAGTATCGTTGTGTTCAGGGGCCAGACGCCATGGACCCTGGCGTCTGGTCATGCGGCCAGGGCCAGACGCCATGGACCCTGGCGTCTGGGTGCGCACAACATGAACCAGTACGTTTGCACTAAACTGGAAATATGAGACGCCAGGGACCCTGGCGCCTGGTCCTGAGCCAGACGCTAGGGTCCCTCGTGTCTGGATGCGCGCAACAGACACCACTAGGTTTGCACTAAATTGGACTTTTGAGACGCCAGGGACCCTGGCGTCTGGCCCCTTCGCCACGTCATCTGGTCAACGGCAGACTGATCGACTGGCCCAGCCAGACGCCATGGTCCCTGGCGCCTCCAGTGCAATCCAAACGCCAGGGACGTTGACGTCACGTAAAGAGGTCAGATCAGGAATTTTTTTGAAACGGGATTAGATCTGCGTTTCCTTTGGCTTAAAGTTTAGAAAAAAAAAATCGGCCGCTTTGTGGCAACCCTCGTCGCCGGATCACCTACAGTTAGACTATTACTTTGCTCTCAAGTTATTTAGTCCTAATGGTTTTGTAATAGTCTAGTCCGCTTGTAACCTTTTATATATATGTACGCGGCTGCAATATACAATCAATAAACTATAGTTCTATTCAATCTTGGACGTCATTCCGTAGCGGCGCCGCATATAGGTCTTATCGTACGACGACCAACTAATCTCTTCACTGATGCATTTTAAGTGTGGCACCTCCCGCCAATCACTATCTGGCCCCCAAAAAGTTGCCCGATGGACCACATGGATGAGCTATTCGGTGACTAGAAAACGTACAACACCACACGTAAGATTCCCTTTCATGTTTGAAATTCAAAAAGTTTTATCTACAAAACCGTTAATTCAATCGATGATCCGCTTTCACCATTGACTTTCTCGCGACGAGTTCTTTGAAACTAGCTCCCATGTTGATATGTTTCGTCAACTATTTTTTTCCGTTCATACTTGCCACATTTTTGGACTCACTTGTCATATTATTAACCACGTACTTGCCTGGGAAAAATAACTTCATTGTCACTTTTTACTGTTGTTTTGTACAAAAAGCCTTGTAAGAGATTTCATTATACATGATATAAAAGCATGTCATAGGTTGTGTTTGTCAATTTAAAATATATCAACTTGTCATATTTACATACAACTTTGCTAGAAAACTATTTTGTGTGCTTGTTAGTTTAACTATGTCGAGTTATCATATTTACAAACGATGACCAAATATTCTTGTGCTCACCGGTTTTAAATATGTTGAGTGTCATATTTTTGCGCGTAATCACCTAAAAAAGTTGTTTGTGCTTGCCAATTTGATTATGTCGAGATGTCATATTATACACAATTTCAAAAAATATGGCAATTAAGTTATTTTTTGTCACACAAGTAAGTACTTAATTACTAATATGACAAGTAAGTGCAACAAATGTGGTAAGTACGAGCAAAAAAAAGTTGTCGAAACATGTCGACATGGGAACTAGTTTTGAAGATTTCGTCGAAACAAAGTCAACAACAAAAATGGATCATCGATCAAATTAACGGTTTAAGAGATAATTTTTTTTTAAATTCCGATCGTTTAAAGTGAATCTGATGACATCATTGCATGCATGCATGCAAGTATGAAGAAGAGAGCACACACAAATCGGTCCGCAAGACGCCGCACGGTAGTGACAAAATGCGGCGCAGTTAGTTACATTTTCCGTTCAATCTTACATGGTATTAGATATTCGGTCCTAGGATATGGCCCCGCCGCCCACACCTCCTGTGTCACAGCTGCCCGGCTACTTCGAACGCGAGGCTGCTATCATTGTTAAAGGAGTCGCGGTTCCCTCTTCTTCTACTCTTGCTCTACCATCACCCATATGGCCATATCTCCCACAATTTCCTTCACCGACACAATCTCCGATGTTAGTCCCTATATCCCTGTAACCCTCGATCTCAATTCCCGCAACTAATACCATTGGCGCCACCTCTTTGAAGTTCACCTCGGGCGATGCAATCTTCGTTCTCACGTTGAGACCACCATCGTGACCCAGCCTTATGATCCAAAATGGGTCAAGGATGATCTCGCCATCATCCACTGGATCTACATGCGAGTCTCCACAAAGATTTTCAATCTCGTCTTCCATGGTCTCGTCACTGCCGTCGTCTCTGTATGGCCTTCCGCCACCTTTCCAGGACAACGTTGATGCTCGCACCAATCTCCTCCACACCGAGCTCAAAAATACGGTGGAAGGCGATACTTCTCTGAGCGCCTATTTCAAACGCCTCAAGTCCATCTCTGATGAACTTTGTGAACTCGGTGATCCAGTTGCTGTCCGCCAGCTCATCAACATCGTGCTCATCGGGCTCAGTGAACAATTTGACAAGCATGCCTCCCTCATCCCCATGACGCGCCCTCCTCCAACCTTTGCTGAGATGCGCTCAATTTTCCAGTGGCTCACCGTGCCCAGTCCAACAAGAATGCTCGCCCTCAGCTCTTCGCCACTGTCCCTCATGCTCCATCACCAGCGGCGCCATCACCAGCAGCGCCTCCTTCACTAGCAGCACCCACTCCGCAAGCGGTTGGCATCCCAGCCCTAACTATCGTGGCAAGAACCTTATCTACACGCCGCCTACGACGCGCTCGACGCCTCCTCCGCCTCCACCAACTCCAAGTGCTCCTCCTATGGCTCCCAGTACTCCGCTTGTGGCTCAACCTTGGCGTCGTGCACATGATCGCTGGATAGAGCTCGTCCAGGCTTGGCCAATGCACTAGTCTGCTCCGTCTCCTCTCGTCGCTCCCACTGCGTATACCGGCGCTTGGTAGCCCCGTGTTCGTCCCCATACTGGTGCTCCTGGGTTACTCGTACCCCGTCATCCGACGCACGCCTACCATGTTGTTCCAACATACACTCCCTATGGCGCTCCCTCACCCTCCTACATTTACGGAGGCTACTACTAAAGCTATCACCGACTTTCCTTCCCCTGCCATCGTATCTTCCGGCCCTGCTACCTACACCGACGTCCGTTACAGCCCTGACCTAGGATCAACCGCGTTCCTCCAGGGCATGAACAAATTTGCCTCCCAAGAGAAGTCTGTTACGGATTGGATTTTTGATTCCGGTGCTTCTAGTCATATGTGTGCTTCTAGTAATTTTCTTTCCTCTTGTACCTATCTTCCTTTCAATCCATCACTCTTGGTGATGGTTCCTCTATTTCAATTTATTCTGTCAGTCAGGCTCAACTTCCATCTACCACTAAACCACTACTTCTTCTTGATGTTCTTGTTGCTCTATCTCTGATAAAAAATTAATTTCTATTCGCCAATTCACTTGTGATAATCTTGTTTATGTTAAGTTTGACCTCCTTGGCTTATCTATGAAGGATTATCAGACCAAGGACGAGATCCCGTGGTTCACTAGCTCCGGTGACTTATACTCTCACCATGGTGTCCCTGTCGCCACTTCTCCAACATCCATGATGGCATCAGTTGATCTCTGGCATCAACATTTAGGGCACCCCAAACCTGTTGTTTTAGCATCCGATCTTAGTGAATTTTCCATACCTTGTAATAAAGCTTCTCACGATTCCTCCTTTTGTGAGTCTTGTCAATTAGGCAAGCATGTGTGTCTTTATTTTAGTTCCTTTAGTTGTTATAACACTTATCTTTTTGAATCAATACATTGTGATCTATGGACATCCCCAATTGCAAGTGTTTCTGGTTTTCAATATTATAGTGCCATACTAGATGATTTTACAAACTTTGTCCGGACTTTCCCTCTACGTAACAAATCTGATGTTCCCACCCTGTTCCTCAATTTTCAGCGACATGTTTCTGTCCACTTCTTGCTCCTGATAACCCACAAGTGTAGGGGATCGCAACAGTCTTCGCGGGTAAGATAACCCAATTTATTGATTCGACACAAGGGGAGCCAAAGAATATTTATAAGCTTTAATAGTTGAGTTGTTAATTCAGCCGTACCTGAAAGATACTTGCTTGGCAACGAAATATTAGTAGCAACGGTGATATGGAAGTGATGGTGGCAACGGAAATAATGGTGGCAATGCATCGAAAGTAAAACAGAAAAAGCAAGCAACTTGTAACCAGCAGGATTAAAACATTGTAGGCTAGGGAGATGGATGGTTGGTCATGGATGAGTGATATCATGTATTTAACTTGGGGCAAGGCACACAGAAAAGTAACAATCATCTAGGCAAATATCAAACATTAGACATGTATCCCAAGGTAGTCGTGCGTGCTTGCAGTACGAACATGCACAACATCTTTTGTCCTATCATCCCGCTACCAACAGGGCCAAAAGGAACTTATGGAGATTAATGTGCTCCTGTCAAAGAGCACCGGAACAAAGCATTAACAATCAATGGATACATAGAATCCTCAAATTATAGTCTATCCCCTTTGGTGTCCCAAGCTGTCACCATTGGAATCGCTGATTCCGGAATATGATGGGTGCATACAACTCATAGATAGGATCAAGAACACAAATATATTCATGAAAACATAATGGGTTCAGATCTAAAATCATGGCACTAGGGCCCTAAGTGACAAGCATTAAGAGCAACAAGTTTTAGCAAAGATGATAAACACCATAGTAGATGATATGCAACATGCCCCCAACAATCTAACGAACTATTACATCATCTAACTCATCCAATTCCTACCATCCCCTTCGCCTACAACACGGAATTACTCACACATGAAAGAGGAAGTCATGGAAGGGTGATGGAGTGGCGATGGTAATGACGATGACGACGATTTCCCCTCTCTGGATGCCAAGGCAGCCTCCAGATTAGCTCTCCTGGAGAAGAATCGAGGGTGGCGGCGGCTCCGCGTCGAGAATTGGCAAAACGACTTTTGTTCTAGAGTTTCTCCATCTCGGGTAAAAATAGGAGCCAAGGTAGGGCACTAGAGGGGGTGGGCCCCACCCAGGTGTGCTCCTTGCGCGGCCAGGGGGCACGCCGCGCCACCAGGTCACCTGGGGGTGTGGTGACCCCCCTCTGGCCCATCTTATGGTCAAGGGTTCCTCCCGGTGCGTGTATTTTCTCTATTTTTTATTGGAATTTTCCGGGACACCTAAAAATCCATTTTCCTGCACAGAAGAAAACCATAGAGGCAGCTATGCTGAAAACAACATCAGTCCGGGTTAGTTTCATTCAAATTATGCAAGAATGAGGCCAAAACAATAGCAAAAGTGTTTAGAAAAGTCGATATGTTTGAGACGTATCAACTCCCCCAAGCTTAGCATATTGCTTGTCCTGAAGCAATTCAGCTCAACGAACTGGACGCTGCTACTTCTTAAACAGCAACGCCAAAAGTTGACACGTTGACGGAGACTTGCTTGCGTTGATTTTTCCCTTGAAGAGGAAAGGGTGATGCAGCACAGGAGCAGTAAGTATTTCCCTTAGTTTGAGAACCAAGGTATGAATCCAGTAGGAGAATCTCGTCAAGTCCAGAGTACCTGCGCAAACACAAAAGAGCTTGCACCCAACGCTATAAAGGGGTTGTCAATCCCTTCAAGATTGATTGCAAAGTGATATCTGAAGGCGGAAAGTGCAACAAAGTAAAAGAGTAAGGCTGAAAATATGGTGTGAAGTAGACCTGGGGGGCCATAGTGTTCACTAGAGGCTTCTCTCATAATAGCAAATATTACGGTGGGTGAACAAATTACTGTGGAGCAATTGATAGAACCGCGCAAAGTCATGACGCTATGTAAGGCAATGATCATACATATAGGCATCACGTTCGAGACAAGTAGACCGATACTTTCTGCATCTACTACTATTACTCTACACATCGACCGCTATCCAACATGCATCTAGTGTATTGAGTTCATGACGAACAGAGTAACCCCTTAAGTAATATGACATGATGTAGAGGGATAAACTCAAACCAATGACGAAAACCCCATCTTTTTACCCTTGATGGCAACAAAACGATGCGTGCCTCGCTACCGCTTCTGTTACTGGGTGAGGTCACCGCACGGTATGAACTCAAAACCAAGCACTTCTCCCATTGCAAGAATCATAGATCAAGTTGGCCAAACAAAACCCACAACTCGAAGAGAATTACAAGGATATGAAATCATGCATATAAGAGATCAGAAGAAACCCAAATAAGATTCATAGATAATCTGATCATAAATCAACAATTCATCGGATCTCGACAAACACACCGCAAAAGAAGATTACATCAGATAGATCTCCATGAAGATCATGGAGAACTTTCTATTGAAGATCCAAGAGAGAGAGAAGAAGCCATCTAGCTACTAGCTATGGACCCGTAGGTCTATGGTGAACTACTCACGCATCATCGGAGAGGTCATGGTGTTGATGAAGAAGCCCTCCGTATCCAATCCCCCCTCCGGCAGGGCACCAGAACGTGCCCCAGATGGGATCTTGCGGAGACAGAAGCTTGCGGCGGCGGAAAAGTACTTTCGATGATTTCCTAATTTTTCTGGAATTTTTGGGAATTTATAGGCGAAAGACCTAGGGCAGAGGAGGCCCAGGGAGCCCACAAGCCTGGGAGGCGCGGGCCCCCCTGGCCGTGGCTAGGGGGCTTGTGGGGTCCCAGGTGGCCCCCTGCCTTGGTTCTCAAGTTTCGTTCCGTTTGGACTCCGTTTAAAATCCTCCTCTGAAAAGGATCAAAAACATGGAAAAAACAGGAACTAGCACTTGGCACTGAGTTAACAAGTTAGTCCCAAAAAAGATATAAAAGGCATACAAAACATCCAAAGTTTGACAAGATAATAACATGAGACCATCAAAAATTATAGATACGTTGGATACATATCAAGCATCCCCAAGCTTAACTCCTGCTCGTCTTCTAGTAGGGAAGTGATAAAGACTGAATTTTTGATGTGGAATGCTACCTAGCATAGTCGTCCTTTGTAACTTCTTTCATGTGACATGAATGTTCAGATCCGTAAGATTCAAAACAATAGTTTGCTATTGACATGAATACAATAATACTTCAAGCAAACTAGCAAGGTAATCATGAACTTTCAAAATAACAAGGCCAAGGAAAGTTATCCCTACAAAATCATATAGTCTGGCTATGCTCCATCATCCTCACACAACTAATTTAAATCATGGACAACCCCAGTATTGGCCAAGTAATTGTTTTCGCACTCTTACTTTCTCAAACTTTTTATAACTATCACGCAATACATGAGCGTGAGCCATGGATATAGCACCATAGGTGGAATAGAGTGTGGTGGTGGTTGTGAGGCAAAAAAGGAGGAGATGGTCACATTGACTCGGCGTATCAAAGGGCTATGGAGATGGCCATTAATATATATCAATGTGAATGAGTAGGGATTGCCATACAAAGGATGCACTAGAGCTATAAGTATGTGAAAGCTCAAAAGGAGAACTAGTGGGTGTGCATCCAACTTGCTTGCTCACGAAGACCTAGGGCAATTTGAGGAAGCCCATCATTGGAATATACAAGCCAAGTTATATAATGAAGATTCCCACTAGCATATGGTGGTGACGAAATGAGCGGCTCTAAATCATGAAGAACATGGTGCTATTATGAAGCACAAGTGTGGAAAAAGATAGTAGCAGTGTCCCTTCTCTCTCTTTTTTTATTTGGGCTCTTGGGCCTCTCTTTTTTTATTTGGGCTCTTTGGCCTTTTTTTATTTCCTCACATGGGACAATGCTCTAATAATGATGATCATCACACTTTTATTTACTCACAACTCAAAGCTCAGAATGATGATGACTCTATAGGAAATGCCTCCGGCAGTGTACCGGGATGTGCAACGATCTAGCTTGGCGTATGATATTGAAACATCTCGCTAGCTATCTTACGATCATGAAATGGAAATATGAGAGTGACGACACAAATCATGAGACGTAACGGTGGGAGTTGCATGGCAATATATCTCGAGATGGCTATGAAAATGCCATAGTAGGTACGTATGGTGGCTGTTTTGAGGAAGGCATATGGTGGGTTTGTGTACCGACGAAAGTTGCGCGGTACTCAAGAGGCTAGCAATGGTGGAAGGTGAAAGTGCATCTATACCATGGACTCACATTAGTCATGAAGAACTCACATACTTGTTGCGAAAGTTTTTATTAGTAATCGAAACAAAGTGCCAAATGCATACTCCTAGGGGAAGGGTTGGTAGCATGTTAACCATCGCGCGGTCCCGACCTCAACACAAAGGATGGCATTCAATAGATCAATTATGCTCCGACTTCCTAACATAGCGGTTCACTATACGTGCATGCTACGAGAATCACTAACTTCAACGCAAGTATTTCTAGGCTCACAACACCCTACTAACATAACTCTTAATATTACCAAATCCACGTCTCAAAACTAATTGAGAGGAAACAAAACTTTTCTTTCTACTCAATGCACATGAAGATGGAAGTTTTTGTATCCTCTTTGGGTACCTATCACCTTTGGGACTACTTTCATAGCACAAGCCAACTACCAAGTCACGCACCACCATGCTCTAAAAGATCTAAGTGAATCACATAGAGCAAAATTATCTAGCTCAAAAGATATAAGTGAAGCACGATGAGCATTCTAGCAAAATCACGATGAGTGCATGTCTCTCTCAAAAGGTGTGTAGCAAGGATGATTGTGACACAACAAAAAGAAAAGACTCCTACGATACAAGACGCTCCAAGCAAAACACATATCACGTGGTGAATAAAAATATAGCTCCAAGTAATGTTACAGATGGATTGAAGACGAAAGAGGGGATGCCTTCCTGGGGCATCCCCAAGCTTAGGCTTTTTGGTGTCCTTGAATTTGGCTTGGGATGCCTTGGGCATCCCCAAGCTTGAGCTCTTTCCACTCCTTATCTCTTTGTCCATGAGAACATCACCCAAAACTTGGAAACTTCACAACACAAAACTTAAACAGAAATTCGTGATAACATTAGCACAAGAAAACAAACTACCACCTCTTTAGATACTGTAGAAATCTTGATTTCTATTTATATTGGTGTTAGATTACTGTATTCTCACTTTTCGATGGCTAGTACCCCCCGATACTATCCATAGTTTCATCAAAACAAGCAACCAACTCAACAAAAACAGAATCTGTCAAAAACAGACCAGTCTGTAGCAATCTGTATACTTCGTATACTTCTGGTACCTCAAAAATTCTGACAAATTATGACTGCCTGGGAAAAAGGCATATCAACCAGCAGCAATAAGAATCAACTCAAGATCTCTTTTCGAATAAAAATGAAAAATAATCTGGTAAGCGAAAAGTTTCTATCGTTTTCCAGCAGGATAAAACAACCATCACCAAGACTAGTCATAAAGGTTTTACTTGGCTCAAACACAAAAAGAAACACAAAAAACACTATCATAACAGAATTATGATGGTGTGGATGCAACAAAACAGAAATAGAAAGATAAATTCATTGTGTTGCCTCCCAACAAGCGCTATTGTTTAACGCCCTTAGCTAGGCATAAAGCGATAGAATCACGTATCGTCGTCTTTGGTGCTCAAACCATAAGTAGCCCTCATCATGGATTCATAAGGCAATATTATTTTCTTTCTAGGAAAATGTTCCATGCCCTTCTTTAAAGGAAATTGAAATCTAATATTCCCTTCCTTCATATCGATGATAGCATCGATAGTCCTTAGGAAAGGTCTACCAAGAATAATAGGGCATGTAGGATTGCAATCAATGTCAAGCACAATGAAATCCATGGGTACATAGTTCCTATTTGCAATAATAAGAACATCATTGATCCTTCCCATGGGTTTCTTGACAGTAGAATTCGCAAGATGCAAATTAAGAGAACATTCCTCAATCTCATTAAAACCCAGAACATCACATAAAGACTTTGGAATTGCAGAAACACTAGCACCCAAATCAAACAAAGCATTGCATTCATATTTTTTGATTTTGATTTGGACAGTAGGTTCCCACTCATCATGAAGCTTTCTAGGGATAGAGACTTCCAATTCAAGTTTTTCTTCAAGAGATTTTATCATATCTTTGACGATATGATCGGTAAAGGCCTTGTTTTGGCTATAAGCGTGTGGAGAGTTCAGCATTGATTGCATCAAGGAAATGCATTAAATCAAGGAGCAACTATCATAATTGAATTCCTTGAAATCCAAAGTAGTAATTTCATTACTACAGAAAGTTTTAATATCTTCAACTCCACTTTCAATGCTTTTAGCATCAAGACAGATGGACTCCGAATCATTGGGGCGTTTTTCAACCAAAGTGGATGTCGTGGGTATAAGTCTGACAGTAGATGTGTAGGGTACAAAAGGATGGGCAGAGCCTTAGCTACGGCGAGGTTGTATGAGTTCAGGCCCCTCTACGGTGGAGGTAAAAGCCCTACGTCTCAGTTCTCTTGGGAGCTTAGTGTCGAGTGGAATATAGGATTACCGTAAAAACCAACCCCTACACCAGTGGGGAAGGGCGGCTTATATAGAGTGCGCTGCCCTTCATAATGGCCCGATGGACAGGGGTGGAATAGTGGCGAATAAATGCCTACGTTACAGGTAACGTATGCCATAAATGCTAATAATGATGTACGAAAACGTATGACCGTTGCCCTCCTGGGAGGTTACGATGTACACAGTGGAATCCAGTCGATACGTTGAATACGCTCCGAATGCTTATCACCGAATCCTTGGGTAGGACCTATAGGGCAGGCCTTGGGTAGTCCTTGGGTAGGACCTATAGGGCAGGCCTATGACCCTACCCTGGGACTATAACCCCATCATTAGTCCCCGAATGGATCGGGGTTGGAACGATGAAGTGATGCTTGGAGTACAGATCCGACCGGTATGGATGTGACTTTGGCGTTGTTTGCCCCGATCCATTTTATCCTTTCAACCATTGATCCGAGTGAATATACCAGTGAAATGAACCGTCAGGGACCGAGTGCTTGCGCGGAATCTTTCGATGTGACCGGTCAACAGACAGCGGCGGATTTTCTCGGATCCTCAAATTTCGGTTGCCGCGCTCTTAGCGGGGATGACGACATCGTCATCGAGTAGTTTCTGCCGCCTCGATTACCGTGCCTTTATCTTCTCCACTAACATCGCAGCAGCCGATCGGGGGATAAGATTTCGGAGCCACCTGTTAGTGACCCAATCGGAAGCTTATTTAAGCCCCTTCGGCGGGGATGTCTTGTTGCGCTGCCCTTGTTACTCGCACTCACCTCGCTTTTCCCGTAGCTCCCTGTGCGCTCCAAGCCTCCTCCTTCCTCTCCTCCTCTGCGGATCTGCTGCCTTCACCATGACGAAGGGGCAGACGAGCAAGCTCGAGTCGCAGAAGAAGAAGAAGAAGGGGGAGGCCCATGTTCATTGGCGACAGCGGGGACTGCCGGCGGGGTGGATCCAGGGGGATTTCCTCCCCTCCACGGTGACGACGGACGACTTGCTGGAGCTGGTTGAGCATGACATGATCGCCAACAAGTCGTGGAGGCTGCCGGCGGCGGGCGAGACGGAGCCGGCGCCGCAGGAGGGAGAGCGTGTCCTGCTGCTCAGCCACGTGTTCCGGGGCTTCTCCTTGCCTCCCCACCCCTTCTTCAGAGGTATTATGAATCACTTCGGAGCGCAGCTCAATCATTTTCCTCCGAACGCGATAGCCCATCTTGCCGCATTCGTCACCCTTTGCGAGTGCTTTATTGGATGTCCCCCCCACTGGGGGCTCTTTAAGTACATCTTCTCCGCTAGGTCCCAGACTGTCAAAAAGCTTAGCCAGTCGGACGATAAAACCCATCTCCTCCAGCTCTGCGGGGACTTAGGCTTCCAGAAGAAAATGAAGAGTAGCTACCCCCCTCTCCAGTTGTCTGAGTCAGTCAGGAACTGGCAGTCGACCTGGTTCTACTGCCAGGACATCGCTTGTCCGAATGCCGCGACTGGGTTGCCACCCTTTAGCCTAGACCGTCCTGCCCCTCCCAGGCAGCTTGTGCTCTCAAAGGTGGAAAAGATCCAGATCCAACCTCTGGTCGACGCGCTGATAGCTGTCGTCCGCAAGGGACTCATCGACACAGATTTGCTGGAGACTTTTCTGGGTCGGCGTATCCAGCCGCTGCAAGCCCGACACCACGCCATGTGGCACTACACGGGGCCTGAGGACTCCATTCGGACTCATCCAGAATGTGTGACCGGGGAGGTTGTGACAGCGTGGGTCCGCGGCATCACAGGCGCATGCGACAACCCCAGAGGAGCCCGGCGGGTGAAGCCCTTCCGTGCCGATAATCCTCCTCCGAATGAGGTGAGCACCTCTTGTCGAGTGCTTTCAATCTTCTTAGCTTTATCGCTTTTCTTGTACCGCCATCTGACCTCTGACGTTGTCGACTGTATTTTGTGTAGGAGTGGACCAACTGGTATTCTCCCGTCTCGAACAGGAATCTAGCTGAGGAAGAGGAGGGCAGCCAGGAGGGCAGCGTGGATAGCGCTGAGTACGTCTCCGACAGTGGGGAGGCGGAGGAGGAGACTGAAGAGGAGGAGGGGGAGGTTGGGGAGCAGAGCTCGCCACCTCCACCATCAGAGCCTCGAACTAAGCGTCGTCACGAACCCGCGGCTCCGCCGGCTCCTCCAGCGGCCCCGAGTGCTCCGCCAGCGTCTCCCGTGGCTCCGAGTGCTTGGAGCGTGAAGAGGACTAGGGACGCTGCTGCCGAGCCTACGGACCAGCCGTCCAAGGTGGCCAAACCTAGCGGGCCCAAGCCTTGGAAAGCTCTGCCTCAGATGAGGATCGCTGTTCCAGTCGCCTCAGCGTAAGTGTCTTGTTCTCCCATCTTCCTTCAGTCTCTAGTTGAACTCGTGCTTATCCGTCGAGTGGATTTTACTCGACAGAGCTGCTACCTCCGCCACCTCTCTGCCGCGCCAGGACGATGATCCCGTGGATACGGATAACGCTGCCACATCCCAGCAAGGTATGTTGTCACGACTCTAAGAGTTTGTATTATTATTTCGCGAGTGTTGTCCTTAATCTTGCCTTTTTTTTCTGTAATCTCATGTTGTTCAGTCGGGCTTCCTTCGGAGGTGATTCATCTGGAGGAGGACAACCAAACGGGGTCAGGGCCAACTTTGACGCCTGTCGTTGAGGGTGTCCCATCTGCTGCTGCTCCCACCATGGACGCGCCGCCGACCGAGACGATGCCGTCGACTGAGGCGGTGCCTCTCGCGGCAGAACTGACTGGAGCGGAGCTTGGGATGCCCAAGGAGTCTTCTGTCGTGCCGGGTTCGTCGACCGTTCAATATGACGCTCGACACCTCCCGGAAGACCAGGTGAGTGCCGCCAAGGAGGCCATGGTGCAGGTGGAGTTGATGGTGGGTGATGCCAAGGGCGCGTATGACTCCATCGCGTCTTTGTACAAGAAAAGCTTGGAACTCCGGGACGATATCCGAGTAAGTGCGCTAGTAAGTGTTTACTTTCCTTTTGTTACCCACTTGGGGTTTCAGTGATCGACTCGGATACAGTAGGATGTTTTTTGCAGTGGGTTCACTCCGAGTGAACACAGTGGGTGTAGTCCCCGAGACTTCTGTCGAGTGCTTGCACCGGCAGTTGTCTTTATATGCATTTTTCCGTGACTTGATCAGATCAGAGCTGATCTGCCCGAATGGTACTAGTGGGGGCACTCCGAGTGCACCCAGTGGGTGTACTCCCCGAGAGTAGTTTTACTGAGGTCGGGTAATAGTAGTCTCATAGGCTTGTCTGTTTGTCATGTAGCTCAATAGGGCAAACCTGTTCGAGCTTCATGCCAGTGGGGTCACTCTTAGTGAAACCACTGGGTGTAGTCCCCGAGACCGCTGTCGATTGCTTGCATTGGCAGGGGTCTGAAGAACTTTGAGCTTTGATTGTTTTCCTTGTTGAATGTGGCTGATCTTCCCTTTGCGCTTATTTGGCAGAAGACTTGTGAAATGGGATCCGCGTACAATGCTTTGAAGGCTGAAAAGATTCAGCTTGCTGCGGACTTGGAGGCGGCTGTGAATGACCTGGCTGGTGTGAAGGGGGCTCTTGCTGACCGAGAGAAGTCTTTGGAGGAGTCCCGGGAGACCAACAAGGCATTGGTAGCCAAAATTGAAAAGTTGAAGAGTCAAAGAACCGAACGGATGGCTCAGCTGAAGTTGATGAGCAATCGGTGCATGGCGCAGGAGAAGTACCTCAGCGACTGGGCAAGGAAGATGATTGCACTGCTCGGTGGTAAGCTTTTTGCCAAGTGCTTCTTGACTTTGTAGTTCATTCTGCGCTTACTTTCTGCTCATCTTTTCTTTGCAGATTTTTGTCTGGACGCTGAGGCTGAAGCAGCTGATATTGAGCGGTCGGTTGTTCTGAACGTTCCACTCGGCGACGAAGCCAATCGGGACTTGCTCGGAGCGCATATTCGCCTTGGCAGAGTGGGACCTTTCATTGGCCTCTAGAGAGAAGTCATCGGCCGGATCGACAAGGAGCTGTGGCTCGAAGACGATTCCCGGCAGGAAATAGAAGGGTTGATGACTCGGCTGGAGGACGTCCCGAACAGAGTGCAGGCATGGAAGAAGTCTGCCGCTCGTTGTGGTGCGGACGTGGCGCTATCGCTGGTCCGAGTGCACTGCAAGGAAGCTCGCAAAAAAAAGTTGAAGGCGTTGCAGGTCGCCAACACCAAGAAGCTTCGATTCGAAGATTTCATGGAGACCTTCCTCGAGACAGCCACTCATGTCGCAGACGGGATCGACCTTGACACCTTCGTGGAGCCTGCCAGTCCCGGTGTCAGTCCTGGTGACGCTTGAAAAACTTTACCTCGGTATGCCGAGTGGTATCTGTATCAAACTTTGGCCACTGCTGTTGGCCGTCACATTCGTGGTCCGGTGTGGATAAGCCTGATCCACACCAAGCCGACTATCGTAGATCCAACTTTGAATTCGAATCGAATATTTTGCTCTTCTCTCGCCAAAAAAAAAATTTGACACGATTTTGGCTCGTTGTTTTTGTTTGGCGTTTCTTGGTGAAGTCAATGGCAAACATGCAGAGCATGTAGTTGTCAGTTGTCTTCACATCCACATGAGCCTCAATGAGGGTTTGCCAAGTCTCCGAGTGCACACTCGGAGCGAGCTTTTACTTAGGCAACTCTTCGTCGCGGCTAAGTCTCCGAGTGCGACTTTTAGTGCACACTCGGAGCGAGTTGCTACTCATGTAGTTGTCAGTTGTCTTCACATCCACATGAGCCTCAATGAGGGTCTGCTAAGCCTCCGAGTGGATCTCGAGGATACGCTCGCAGGAAGCTTTTTTACTTAGGCGACTCTGGATCGCAGCTAAGCCCCCGAGTGCGGTTTTTAGCGCGCACTCGGAACGAGTTTGTACTTAGGCGATTCTGGTTCGCAGCTAAGTCCCCGAGTGCGGCTTTTAGCGCGCACTCGGAACGAGTTTGTACTTAGGCAATTCTGGATCGCAGCTAAGTCCCCGAGTGTGGATTTTAGTGCACACTCGGAGCGAGAGTTTTTACTTAGGCAACTCTAGGTCGCAGCTAAGTCTCCGAGTGCGACTTTTAATGCACACTCGGAGCAAGTTTGTACTTAGGCGATTCTGGATCGCAGCTAAGTCCCCGAGTGCGGCTTTTAGCGCGCACTCAGAATGAGTTTGCACTTAGGCGATTCTGGATCACAACTAAGTCCCCGAGTGCGGCTTTGAGTGCGCACTCGGAGCGAGTTTGTACTTAGGCGATTCTGGGTCACAGCTAAGTCCCCGAGTGCGGCTTTTAGCGCGCACTCGGAGCGAGTTTGTACTTAGGCGATTCTGGGTCGCAGCTAAGTCCCCGAGTGCGGCATCTAGTGCACACTCGGAGAGAGAGAGTTTTTACTTAGGTGACTCTGGGTCGCAGCTAAGTCCCCGAGTGCGACTTTTAGCGCGCACTCGGAGCGAGTTTGTACTTAGGCGATTCTGGGTCGCAGCTAAGTCCCCGAGTGCGACTTTTAGTGCACACTCGGAGAGAGTTTTTTTACTTAGGCTACTCTGGGTCGCAGCTAAGTCCCCGAGTGCGGCTTTTAGCGCGCACTCGGAGCGCGTTTTTTTTACTTAGGCGACTCTGGGTCGCAGCTAAGTCTCCGAGTGCGTGTTTTAGCGCGCACTCGGAGCGAGTTTGTACTTAGGCGATTCTGGGTCGCAGCTAAGTCCCCGAGTGCGGCTTTTAGTGCATACTCGGAGAGAGAGAGTTTTTAGTTAGGCGATTCTGGGTCGCAGCTAAGTCCCCGAGTGCGGCTTTTAGCGCGCACTCGGAGCGAGTTTGTACTTAGGCGATTCTGGGTCGCAACTAAGTCCTGGAGTGCGACTTTTAGTGCACACTCGGAGATAGTTTTTTTACTTAGGCGACTCTGGGTCGCAGCTAAGTCCCCGAGTGCGGCTTTTTGCGCGCACTCGAAGCGAGTTTTTTTTTACTTTGGCGACTCTGGGTCGCAGCTAAGTCCCCGAGTGCGGCTTTTAGCGCGCACTCGGAGCGAGTTTGTACTTAGGCAATTCTGGGTCGCAGCTAAGTCCCCGAGTGCGACTTTTAGTGCACACTCGGAGAGAGTTTTTTACTTAGGCGATCCTGGGTCGCAGCTAAGTCCCCGAATGCGACTTTTAGTGCACACTCGGAGAGAGTTTTTTAGACCGGAGTCTTTAAACGCGGAAGAATTTTGAACCTGTAAGAAATCAATCTGCTTTGTATTACTCCAATGATACTTGTTCTTTACATTGCCCTCGTCGGCAGTCATGTGTAGAAGCGCTTTAGGAGATCTCCGTTCCATGCTGGCGGCTCGTCCATTTTCCTGTGGGGGTTGTAGAGTCGATATGCTCCGTTGTTCAGCACCTTAGAGATGATGAAGGGTCCTTCCCACGCGGGAGCCAACTTGTGAGGCCTCTGCTGATCCACTCGGAGCACCAGGTCGCGTGCGTGGAATGTGCGACTCCTGACGTGCCGCGCGTGAAAACGCCGCAGATCTTGTTGATAAATTGTTGAGCGAGTCAGTGCCATCTCGCGCTCTTCTTCCAGGAGAACCACGCCGTCTTTCCTGGCTTGCTCTGCTTCGGCTTCGGAGAAGAGTTCGACTCGTGGAGAGTTGTAAAGCAAGTCACTCGGAAGGACTGCCTCTGCTCCACAAACGAGGAAGAACGGGGATCGCCTTGTAGATCAATTTGGAGTTGTGCGGAGGCCCCACAACACCGAAGACAGCTCGGTGACCCATGCGCCGGCGTGATGTCCAACTTCTCGCAGGAGTCGACGCTTCAACCCTTGAAGAATAAGTCCATTTGCCCGCTCTGCTTGCCCGTTTGTTTGGGGGTGCGCCACAGATGCAAAATCCACTCGGATACCTTGGCCTGTGCAAAAACCCTTGAATATGTCCGAGTCAAAGTTTGTGCCATTGTCGGTGATTATGTTGTGCGGAACTCCAAATCTGGCGATGATGTCTTTGACAAACTTGATGGCCGTAAGGGCGTCGAGCTTCTTGATGGGCTTGGCTTCAATCCACTTGGTGAACTTGTCGACTGCTACCAACAGATGAGTGAATCCCCCTTGGCCTGTTCTGAATGGTCCGACTGTATCTAATCCGCACACTTCGAACGGCCAAACAAGAGGGATTGTCTTCAGCGCAGATGTTGGCTTGTGGGACTTGTCCGAATAGAACTGACAGCCTTCGCATCGGTCGACCATATCTTTTGCCATTTCATTCGCCTGCAACCAGAAGAAGCCAGCTCTGAATGCTTTGGCGACGATTGCCCTTGAGGAGGCATGATGGCCGCAGGTTCCCGAGTGAATTTCTTCCAGGATTAACTGTCCCTCCTCAGGGGAGATGCACCGCTGAAGGATGCCTGAAACACTTTCCTTGTACAACTGGCGATCAATGACGGTGAAGGACATCGACCTATGAACGATCTGCCTCGCTTGGCCTTCGTCTTCTGGTAATTCTTGCCTCAGGATGTACGCAATGAACGACACAGTCCAATCGGGGATGAGAGCAAGAATCTCCATGATCAAATCAACCACAGCAGGGACCTCGACTTCAGTCGGATCTGTTGAGCTCTTCGGTTGTACTGGTTCCTCTGTAAAAGGATCTTCTTTCACCGAGGGAAGATGTAGGTGCTCGAGGCAGACATCACTCGGGACTGGTCTCCGAGTGGATCCAAGTTTTGCCAATTCATCAGCTGCTTGGTTTTTCAGTCATGGAACATGGTGAAGTTCCAGACCTTCAAACTTCTTCTCGAGCTTCCTTACTGCATTGCAGTATGCAGTCATGGTGGGGTTCCTTACATCCCACTCCTTCATCACTTGATTAACCAACAGATCAGAATCGCCATAGACCATCAGGCGACGGACGCCGATTGTGATGGCCATGCGCAATCCATAAAGGAGAGCTTCGTACTCTTCCTCATTGTTGGAAGAATCGAAATGTATCTGCAACACATACTTAAGTTTATCACCTTTTGGTGATATGATCACTACGCCAGCGCCGGAGCCATTCAACATCTTGGACCCATCGAAGAACATGGTCCAATGAGCCGAGTAGATGTGAGTCGGTTGCTGTTGTTCTACCCATTCTGCTATGAAGTCAGCGAGAGCTTGAGACTTTATAGCCTTCTTGGCTTTGAACTTGATGTCGTAGTATAACATCTCCATTGCCCACTTTGCCACTCGGCCTGATGCGTCTCGATTGTGGAGGATTTCTGACAACTGAGCATCAGAAATGACAGACACCGAGTGGTCTTGGAAATAATGAGCCACCTTCTTTGCAGTCATGTAGATCCCGTAAATAAGCTTTTGATAATGGGGATACCTCTGCTTGGAAGGAGTCAGGACTTCGGAGACATAATATACTGGTCGCTGAACCTTGTATGCTTTGCCTTCTTCTTCGCGTTCGACTGTGAGAACAGTGCCGACGACTTGATTTGTAGCCGCGATGTATAGAAGAAGGGGTTCTTTAGAGAACGGGGCAGTAAGAACCGGCTGGGTGGAAAGCAGGGCTTTGAGGTCGTCGAATGCAATTTGGGCTTCGTCTGTCCACTCGAAAGTATCTGATTTCTTCATGAGTCGGTACAGAGGTAACGCCTTCTCGCCGAGTCGAGCGATAAACCTGCTCAAAGCGGCTAGGCAACCTGTGAGCCTTTTAACATCATGTATTCTGACCGGCCGCTCCATTCGGACGATGGTCCCGATCTTTTCGGGGTTGACATCGATCCCTCGTTCGGAAACGAAGAAACCAAGTAACTTTCCGCTGGGAACACCGAATGAACACTTGGCAGGGTTGAGCTTGATATCGTACCAACGAAGGTTGGCGAATGTTTCTGCCAAGTCAGTCAGCAGGTCGGAACCTTTGCATGACTTGACTATGATATCGTCCATATATGCCTTCACATTTCGACCGATCTGGTCAAGGAGGCATTTTTGGATCATGCGCATAAAAGTTGCTCCTGCATTCTTCAAACCGAATGGCATAGTGATGTAGCAGAAACACCCGAATGGGGTGATGAAGGCAGTTTTTAATTCATCCGGACCATACAGACGGATCTGATGATAGCCCGAGTAGGCATCGAGGAATGATAAACGCTCGCAACCCGTAGTCGAATCAGCAATTTGATCAATGTGGGGGAGCGGGAAATGATCTTTTGGGCAGACCTTATTGAGATGCTTGAAGTCGATGCACATACGGAGAGACTTGTCCTTCTTGGGCACCATGACAACATTGGCGAGCCACTCGGAGTGGTGCACGTCGCGGATGAAGTTGGCTGCCAAAAGTTTAGACACCTCCTCTCCGATTGCCTTCCTCTTGTGCGCGGCGGACCGACGCGGGCATTCTCGGATGGGCCGAGCAGCAGGATCCACATGCAGTCGGTGCTCAGCCAACTCCCTGGGTACACCTGGCATGTCAGCGGGCTTCCATGCGAAAATGTCCCAGTTCTCACGGAGGAATTGGATGAGCTCGACTTTCTATTTTGGATCAAGGGTGCTAGAGATGTTCGTCGGGGCGGCGGTGTCGTCCGTCGGGTGGATGCTGACTTTCTTCGTGTCTCCCGCCGACTGGAATGCAGACTCCGAAGCTGGCTTCTTTGAACGCATCAAGTCAGCGGGGTCGGCTGTCTTCTTGTACTCATCCAGCTCGAGGATAGCCATCTGCTGATCGGCAATCCTCGACCCCTGCTGCAGACACTCCTCGGCCCGCTGCCGATTGCCTGTGACAGTGATAACACCTTTGGGACCTGGCATCTTCAGCTTCAGATACACGTAACATGGACGGGCCATGAAACGCGCATACGCCGGATGGCCCAGAATCGCATGGTATGCACTCTCGAAGTCCACTACCTCAAATGTCAGCTTTTCCTTGCGGAAGTTCTTGTCGGAGCCGAAAACGACGTCCAATGCGATCTGGCCGAGTGACTTGGCCTTTCATCCAGGGACGACTCCGTGAAAGTACATGCTGCTCTCGCTAAGTTTGGACATTGGAATGCCCATCCCCTTGAGAGTGTTGGCGTACATGATGTTCAAGCCGTTGCCGCCGTCCATGAGTACTTTGCGCAGTCGGACTCCTTCCACCACCGGGTCGACGACCAGAGCCTGCCTCCCTGGGGTGGGCACGTGTGCTGGATGGTCCGACTGATCAAAGGTGATCGCAATCTGGGACCATTTGAGGAACGTGGGGTTGGTTGGGGTTGCCATGTTCACCTCCCTGTTCACCAGCTTCAGTCGACTCTTGCTTTCTACGTCAGCAAAAATCATCAATGTTGCATGGACTTGGGGGAACGGATCCTCCTTGTCCTCATCATCCTGCTCGTTGTCCTTTTCACTCGGCTGCCCTTCGCCGAACCCTTGGATCAGGAGGCGACATTGCCGAGTGGTGTGCTTCGGGAATATGGCGTTGCCTTCTTCGTCCATCTTCGTGTGGATTGGACATGGCTGATCCAGGATGGAATTCCCGAACTGCTTCTTCTTGGGGGTGTACTGAGCTTTCCCCTTGCCCTTGAACTTGGCATTTGTAACGGCTGCTGCCTCTGCCTGCGGAGTGGATGGAGCTTTCTGCTTTTGCTTCCGATTGCTGTTCCCATCTCCGTCGGCGACTGCCTTATGCTTGCTGCTACGTATGCGGTCCTCTTCTTCGCCATTTGCATAGCGTGAGGCTATCTCCATCATCTTACTCATGGAGACGTCGCCTGTCTGACCGAATTTCAGGTATAGGTCCCTGTACCGCATGCCTGCCTTGAAAGCGCAGAGTGCTTGATGCTCCGTGACGTTCTCCACCGTGTGGTAGAGGGTCGTCCAGCGCTGGATGAAATCATGCAGGGGCTCATTTTGCTTCTGGACGCAGTGGTGGAGCTCCACGAGACCAGCAGGGCATTTGCACGTGCCCTCGAAGTTCCTGATGCAAACTCGGGACAGATTTGCCCAGCTGTAGATGCTTGATGGAGCCAACTGGTTCAGCCACGCTCGTGCCGAGCCATCAAGCATCAGGGGAAGATGTTTCATGGCGGCCTGGTCATCCCCACCACCGATCTGGACCGCCACTCGGTAGTCGTCTAGCCACGTTTCTGGCTTGGACTCTCCTGTGAACTTGCTGATCCCCGTCGCCAATCGGAAGTTCGGAGGGATGTCAGCTGAACGGATGGCCCGACTGAAGCACTCGGGGCCAGAGACGATGGTCCTGCTTCCACTCGGACGGTTTCTGTCGTGACCATCACGGTGGGCTCGACTCCTGTCGACCTTCCTCTGGGCGATGTACCCTCTTGCGTCGGGCCTGGGATCATACGTGTCACCGACTGAACGCCGATCATCGTGATGTCGGGGCCCGTAAGGCCCACCCCGTGGAGGGGTGCGTGAACGGCGACGATCTTCGGGATTCATGGAACGGCTGCCCCCTCTGCGTCGCTGATGAGAGTCGGGGCTGAAAACCGACCGATGCTTGTTCGCGTGAATAGAACTGTTGTGGATCCTGTTGTGCGACTGGGAGACCGCCGAATTCTACTGCTGTGCTGTGTGCAATAGGGCACGGATCTGCTCGATCCCTCTACCAGCCTCTGAATCAGTAGGTTGGAGGGAATCGGCTATCTTGGTAGCGACAGCCAGGTTGAGGACGGGCGTGCGGAACACCTCGACGTTGCTCTGACGAGTGCTTTGACTGGCAGAACGGTGGTGTTGATGACGAGCGTCGGATGATTCGCCGACCTCATGCTCGTTCCGACCAGTTCGACGGGGACTTTCATGGGAATCGTCCATGAGAACTTCGGCTGCAGGCCCGCGACCCAAGTACTCGGAAGGTAACTCAGTCGGAACTGAGTCCAAGCATTGGGACGACGGCACGACCACAACCGACTCGAGGACCACCACTTGGGAGGACGCGTTCTATCGCGCCTGGGCGTGTTGCACCCAACGCTGGAGCCGTGGACGGCGGGACCGCTTGTTGCGGTGCGTGATGGGGGCGAAGATCGACACCGGGGACGATTGCTGGAGAAGAAGGATGCCGCGGGCACCTGCACGAAAGTGCGTAGCCCCGCGACTGGGGAGCGCCTCGACGTCGAGAGGCGCATCCCGAAGCCATGCCGAATCGTCGACGACAAATGAGAGTGCGCCGAAGAGGATCTCATGACCCATGCACAAATCTCCGCCGGACGACATGATGAAAAGATGAAGTTGCAAACTCGCCGGAAGTCGCTTAGACGCCTGCCCCACGGTGGGCGCCAACTGTCGTGGGTACAAGTCTGACAGTAGATGTGTAGGGTACGAAAGGATGGGCACAGCCTTAGCTACAGCGAGATTGTATGAGTTCAGGCCCCTCTACGGTGGAGGTAAAAGCCCTACGTCTTAGTGCTCTTGGGAGCTTAGTGTCGAGTGGAATATAGGATTACCGTAAAAACCAACCCCTGCACCAGTGGGGAATGGCGGCTTATATAGAGTGCGCTGCCCTTCATAATGGCCCGGTGGACAGGGGTGGAATATTGGCGAATAAATGCCTACGTTACAGGTAACGTATGCCTTAAATGCTAATAATGATGTACGAAAACGTATGACCGTTGCCCTCGTGGGAGGTTACGATGTACAGAGTGGAATCCAGTCGGTACGTTGAATACGCTCCGAATGCTCGTCACCGACTGGATGATGGGAGGAGTCCTTAGTTCAGTCGGAACTGTCTAAGGGCCTTGTCCTCTATGAAGGGTAGTCCTTGGGTAGGACCTATAGGGCAGGCCTATGACCCTACCCTAGGACTATAACCCCATCAGTGGATTCATATCCAGACCCATCATCATTAGGTTTGACACAAGAAAACAAAGATTCAATGGGATTCACACCAAGCACTTTAAGATCTTTGTGATTTTCGTCACAAATTTCAGGTTTAGCAGCCATTTTATTGACAAAAGTAGGCTGTTTATCGGAAATCTGGCCTACCAATTTTTCAAGACGAGCAAACTGAGAATTTAGTGCAAGGAATTCTTTGGCCATATCATCAACTTCTTTATTCATAAAAGACAAAAAATAATTTTGCTCCTTCAGTTCTCTACGAAAGTAACTGTTTTATTCAAACTGAGTAGACATGAAGCCTTTAACACTAGTTTCAATTTCTTCCAACCTCGCATAGTGAGCATCAAAATCCTTTGGCTGGGCCATACAGGTCTTAGCAGGCAGACAAGCGGACAAAGAGCAAGCGAGAGAAAAGGGCGAACGAAAAAGGCAAACGAAGAAAAAGGGCAAATATTTTTCTAAATTTTTGTTTTTCAGAAGTGGCGGAGAGGAAAACGAGAGGCAAAAAAGTAAATGCAAGAGATGAGTTTGCGACCCTTACTTGGATGAGTTCTTGACTTGATCCTCCCCCGCAACGGCGCCAGAAATCCTTCTGCTACTTCTCAAACAACAGCGCCAAAAATTGACACATTGACGGAGACTTGTGCTTGCGTTGGATTTTCCCTTGAAGAGGAAAGGGTGATGCAGCACAGGAGCAGTAAGTATTTCCCTTAGTTTGCGAACCAATGTATCATTCCAGTAGGAGAATCTCATGAAGTCCAGAGTACCTGTGCAAACACAAAAGAGCTTGCACCCAACGCTATAAAGGGGTTGTCAATACCTTCAAGATTGATTGCAAAGTGAGATCTGAAGGCGGAAAGTGCAACGAAGTAAAAGAGTAAGGCTGAAAATATGGTGTGAAGTAGACCCGGGGGCCATAGTGTTCACTAGAGGCTTCTCTCAAAATAGCAAATATTACGGTGGGTGAACAAATTACTGTCGAGCAATTGATAGAACCGCGCAAAGTCATGACGATATCTAAGGCAATGATCATACATATAGGCATCATGTCCGACACAAGTAGACCGATACTTTCTGCATCTACTACTATTACTCCACACATCGACCACTATCCAGCATGCATCTAGTGTATTGAGTTCATGACGAACAGAGTAACGCCTTAAGCAAGATGACATGATGTAGAGGGATAAACTCAAACCAATGATGAAAACGCCATCTTTTTACCCTTGATGGCAACAACACGATGCGTACCTCGCTACCCCTCGTGTCACTGGGTGTGGTCACCGCACGGTATGAACCCAAAACCAAGCACTACTCCCATTGCAAGAATCATAGATCAAGTTGGCCAAACAAAACCCACAACTCGAAGAGAATTACAAGGATATGAAATCATGCATATAAGAGATCAGAAGAAACCCAAATAAGATTCATCGGATCCTGACAAACACACCACAAAAGAAGATTACATCAGATAGATCTGCATGAAGATCATGGAGAACTTTGTATTGAAGATCCAAGAGAGAGAAGAAGCCATCCAACTACTAGCTATGGACCCGTAGGTCTATGGTGAACTAGTCACGCATCATCGGAGAGGTCATGGTATTGATGAAGAAGCCCTCCGTATCTGAATGCCCCTCCGGCAGGGCACCAGAATGTGCCCCAAATGGGATCTTGCGGAGACAGAAGCTTGCGGCAGCGGAAAAGTACTTTCGATGATCTTGGATTTTTTCTAGAATTTTTGGGAATTTATAGGCGAAAGACCTAGGGCAGAGGAGGCCCAGGGAGCCCACAAGCCTGGGAGGCGTGGGCCCCCCTGGCCGCGGCTAGGGGGCTTGTGGGGTCCCTGGTGGCCCGCTGCCTTGGTTCTCAAGTTCCCCGATCGCCTTCTGTTTCGAAAAAAATCTTTTTGGAAGTTTCGTTCCGTTTGGACTCCGTTTAAAATCCTCCTCTGAAAAGGGTCAAAAACACGGAAAAAACAGGAACTCGCACTTGGCACTGAGTTAATAAGTTAGTCCCAAAAAAGATATAAAAGGCATACAAAACATCCAAAGTTTGATAAGATAATAGTATGAAACCATCAAAAATTATAGATGCGTTGGAGATGTATCAGACGCGAGAAAGAAAACTTTGACAAACTCTTTTGCTTCATTAGGTGTATATAAGCATGTACTACGAACAAGTCCAACAAGTATTGAAGCAATGCTACAAATACAATGCACGAAGCAATCCTTCGATCATGCGAAGAGTTTAAAACAACTAAGAATGGATAATATGCAACTGAAAATCATGACGAGATCACAATGCACATGACTTGGACATACTAGAGTGGTATCTCGCTAGGCCCCATGAGTGAAGCAAAACGTAAATGTAGACGAAGTCTTAAAGGAGACTAGAAATAAATATTCAGAATGAGTAATATCACAATCATGCAGAAGACAATGTTGTACTTTGGGACAATGCACATTACACTCAGAATGACAATTATGCTCTCAATAGTTGGTGCTTTGAAGAAACAAGGTGAAGACTCTCGAACCATGGCTTTTGATGGCAAGGTTGAAAACCCATGGCTGGAAGTAAAGACTAAAAAAGTACCAGAGCTCGCGGTTTTGTAAACAGAGATAAAATGCTTTTAAGAGTGTAACTTTCCAGTCAACGGTTGACGGTAAAGGTTCTCAATATCTTCCATGCGAACCATATTCATGGCGGTTCCCATGCTTTTTATGCTTACACTCCCCCTCCACCAATTCTTACACAAGCCATGGCTAGCCGTGTTCTCGGGTACCCTCCATACAATCTCAACCCAAGGGGGAGTGTAAGTTTATTTTTTTATAAACCATTTAGAACTGGGCATTCTCCAAACCAGCCTCTGCCTCATAAATTTTACTAGAGTAAACTTTGTCAAGGAGTAAAATATTTTTAGCATGGAAGATATTGATTGCCCTTGAAGCCCCATGAGCTTGTACAGGTACAAAAACAGAAGTGCATTTGAATAGTTTTGAGATGGTACAAGAAAGTCTTTGTTAGGATGGCTGGTAAATACCATATATATGAAGGTATGGTGGACTGATATGGCGCAATTGGTTTCAAGGATTTTTGATGCACAAGAAGTCAGTCCGCTTAGTACAAACGAAGGCTAGCAAAAGACGGGGAAGCGACCAACTAGAGAGCAATAACGGTCATAATCATGCAGAGCGACAAAGCAACATTAAATCGAGCATGAAAGTGATATAACTATTCTGAAATAAAAAGATCATCATGGCTTGATAGAAATCTAGTCATAAACATGTGTAAGCATGTGCCAAGTCAATCCAAAAACTCTCCGAAGGGAAATACCACTTCAATATGCCAAAACATGAACAATGAAATGCATGCAAATCATTTCAATAAAACATTATGCACTCTAGCTATTTGAGACAAGTCACAAAGGATGCATGAACTACCGGGAAAGCATTGTAAACATAGCACTATGTCGCTACAAGCTGATCTCTAGATCATAAGTACAAGCATATGTACAAAAGTAGAAACAAACAGAGTTCATACCGGCTTTCCTTGTTGTGTCCCTTCCGTATATTGCATCGTCACTTGCACGATCGAACGTAGAAAGATATAATCAAGTGCAATTGCAACCATGGACGTGAGCTGAACTCTGCAAACAAAGCAAACTAAAGAGAGAAAGGAAATCTTTTTGGGTTTTCGAAAGGTTAAACGAAAGCAAAAGAAAAGAGAAATGTTGTATTTGCAAAGAAAGAACAAAGAAGAACAGGCAAAAACTCCGAAAAGATTAAAAAGGAAACCACGGATGATACAATGAAAGGGGAGAAGGGTACGTACTCCCCAAGCTTAAGCTTTTGGCATAAGTTGGGCTTGGCTACTGCGGGCTCGAGGAGCTTCCAGCGGCTCATGGGTGGTACTGGTAGCTCCAAGAATCGTACGGGGCCTCAAACGTGTACACTGATGTCCTGCTGTCCTCCCAAGAAGAAGGGTCGTCTTCCTCATGAACAACCCCCTCCATGGGGTTGTGGAACTGCTGCTGGATCATGAACTTGTCCAACTCAATCGCGGTGAAGGACCATCCGATCCTGTTAGCATAATCAAACAAAAGTGGTGCAGGTAGATGGATCTTGTGAGTAGTAAGCTCGCCAAACCTCATAATATAAACAAGGTTACCAAACTCAGAAGTCCTAGTAACAAACGCATGCCTCTTCATAGCGGTAAGATCAAAGCTTATGAATGGAAAAGGCGCATCATCCGCGCATACAGTGCGCTCGAAATGCTCGAGGATAAGCGTGGCATAAATGCCACTAAAGTGAGGCTCTTTGCCACTGTTAGCGACGAGGCGACGAGCAATCAAAGCACCAATATTATATGTGTTATCTCCTGAGAGGGCGGCTGCCAAGATAGCAACATCCGGAGTAGAAATATTGCTCGTGTTGTCATGATCTAACACCCCTCGAGAAATATAGTATGCGAAATACCTGATGTGGGGAAACAAGATTCTGGAAATCTTCCCCCGGTGAATGCCTTGATGACCCTTGCTGCAAAGGGAGGCGAATAGGGATTTCAGCTCGTAGGGCTGAACTTTAATTCTGGTCGTCTTCCCAACATTCCGCACACCTATAATGCCACAAAATTCTGCCAAAGACATGGTAAAGACTTCCTCATATAATATGAATTAAATCATGGAAGTTGTATCATTATATCTAAACCAGTTGAAAAACTAATAGGTGAGTTTTCTATATTGTGGCACACGTCATGTTACGAGACGTGTCAAACCTGCAGCTTCACACAGGTTATCAAACTCATCCTTAATATGTGCCACCTCGAGGAATTCTGAACACGGGTTTGTCATGGCACGTGTCGTGTCCGTCTCATGGAGCAACTCCGGTCTCATGCAGCTCTAGTTAGTCTATCGGCAGGCTCGGGTCTCTTCTTCCCAAGCCATCCTTTTGCTTTTCCAAACAAACTCATTTCTGAAAATTTTGGTACATAAAAAAAATGAAGGTTTAAGCAAAATGAGTTGGCGTAAACTATTCTACTCACTTCCCCAAGGCATAAACTTGCATCAAAACTTCATAAATGAATTTCTAAACATGCATGCAAGCTCATATGAACAACACCAAGAACTCCTAAATACTCACAATTAAGACTACCAATCAAAATTCTAATTGGAGGGGTGGAGGAGCCGCATAACAAGGAGCAAATGCTCAAATTCTCAATACAAATGATGGGCGGTAGAGAGAGATCGAAATTTTCCACCAAGAACAACAAGAACTCGAGCTCCAGGAGAAAAAAACGGGATTTTTGGAGTGAGAGAGAGAGAAGTGAAGAAGAAATACCTGGAAACGGAACCAGGTGGGCCCAAGCGCCCTGTGGGCGCGACCAGGGGCCAAGTAGCGCCACCTGGCCGCCTGGACTAGGGGTGGCCCCCTGGTCAGCCCCAGGTGCCCGTGTGTCTCTTTTTTGATGGAAATTTTTCTTATATTGTTTTTTGAATTTTTCTGACAACTTCAACTTTGAAAACATTTCGAAGTACCGAAAGCTGCAAAACTTCCGGAAAGCTCGAAGCAATGGTTAAACATATGAAGCTTCAAAAGCATAAAACTTTCGTACAACAAGGAGGATGAAAGATAAAGGAAATGAAAACATGACAAGCTTCTCTTTTTACTCATATAAAACATGTTTGTAAGCAAGGTTGATCAAGTCTTACTACCAAACAGGTGATATATCGAGCAAAAAGTTTGACTTCTTATAAAGCAATCATGCTACCTTTATTTTAATGGATATTGTCCCCACCATAATGGTTTTGTATTTGTAGTGCACATGTAAAGGACAGTCCCACTCTCCAACCTTCATGGTCTCAATATTACCAATAGAATTAAGTCCATGCCTTTTATCAATCTTCTTCTGAAAATATACTATGTGCTCCTTCTCATTAACATTGAAAGGCACCTTTCCTTTATTGCAATCAATAATAGCACCTGCGGTGTTAAGAAAAGGTCTACCAGGAATAATAGACATGCTCCCATCCTCGGGTATGTCAAGCACTACAAAGTCAGTAAGGATCAAGGCAATTAGCAACTTCAACAGGAACATCTTCACAAATACCAATAGGAACAACTATTGACTTATCAGCCATTTGAGGAGAGATATCTATAGGGATTATTTGATCTAGACAAAGCCTTTTGTAAAGAGATAAAGGCATAACAATCACTCATGCACCAAGATCACATAAAGCAGTTCTGATATAATTATTTTTTATGGAGCAAGGAATGGTGGGTATACCTGGATCACCGAGTTTAATACAAAAGAATGGATGCATTAGCTGCAAATTAGACCAAGAAATCAAATGGGCCCTTAATGGTAATTAATTACCCTTTGTTTGAACCAAGAGTTGAAACCGGGATAGTCGCCTCCATGCTTTGCGAGAAGCTCATACTCTTCGACGGAATCCTTTTCGATGACTGCTCCATCCGAGAATTAGGTGACGTATCGACTATATCAAATATCCGGGAATAAGAGTAGTTCAAAGCAATTAGAAGTTGCGGAACAATAATTTAGCGAGAACTTACTCGATGTACGACCACACTTCTATTAGGTTGGTGAATATATACAATGAAATGGTCCGCCATTCTTCGACATCCAACGATTTCCCTTTCGAAGCACCGGATGGAGCGAGCTTACCTTTGAATAGGCTGAGGTTGGATCGAACTTTTTTTGGATCACCATCATTGTACCGAGGCTTCGGGTTATGCAAATGATGATTTTTGGCTTCGTAGTGTGCTGTCACGAAGTTTGCCGCCTCCTCAGTAATGAATGCCTCGTCCATCGATGCTTCAATTCTACGTTTATTTTTACACTTAGCTCGAAGCGTCTTCTGCATCCTCTCAGTTGAGAAGCACCATCGATTTTGAATGGGCCCCCCATTCTTGCCTCGGTCGGGAGATGCAAATTCATATGTTGCATTGGATTAAAGAAGCCCGGTGGAAAGATCTTTTCTAATTTGCAGATCAACTCCGCCGCCAACTCTTCCATTTCATCTAGCACGCTAGGCGATAGTTCTTTCGCACAAAGAGAACGGAAGAAATAGCTCAGCTCTGCCAGTACTAGCCATTCATCCTCAGGGATAAAGCCACGCAACATCACCGGCATTACCCGCTCAATCCATATGTGCCAATCATGACTCTTGAGACCAAATATTTTCAATTTCTCAAGACTTGTTCCCCTCTTTAGATTCGCAGCATACCCATCGGGGAACATCAACCGCATTTTCACCCACAATAGCATTTCCCTCATAGCTGGCCTTTCAAGATTGAACCATGCCTTTGGCTTCGCTATGCTTTGCTTTCCTTTCCGTTGTCGCAAGTTTTGCAACGGTCTATCACATAGAGCCTCCAAGTCAATTCTAGCCTTAAAATTATCTTTTGACTTCCCCTCTATGCCGAACAATGTACCGAAAATGGCCTCCGCAATATTCTTTTCAGTGTGCATCATGTCAATGTTGTGTGGGCAAAGGAGGTCTTGAAGTAAGGCAGATCCCATAAGCATGACTTGTGAGTCCAGGCGTGTTCCGTATTATACCCTTTGAATTATCCTGGACACAAAGGATCAGGCTCGAGAGCGCTTAACTGATCAAGGGTCTGTTGGCCTGTCAACATAGCTGGTGCAGTGTTTTTGACAACTCTACCTTTGATGAAATTCTTCTTGTCTTTTCTGAACTTATGGTCAGGATCCAGGAATTGTCTATGCATGTCGAAGCAAGAAAACTTGCGACCAGCCTGCATCCGACGAAACTGAAGAGCTGCCTTGCATGTGGTGCACGAGAACCTTCCATGCACACACCAGCCAGCGAATAGCGCAAACGCTAGATAATCATGCGTCGAGTACATGTACCACACATGCATTTTGAAATTTGTTTTGGTAGCCGCGTCGTAGGTCTTGATCCCATTATCCCAGGCTTCTTGCAACTCATCCTTAAGCGGCTGCATGTACACATTCATATTCTTCCCCGGATAGTTGGGCCCTGGAATTATCAATGTCAGGAAAATGTTCTTTCTTTTCATAATCTCTCCGGGTGGCAAATTGAGTGGAATGACAAATACGAGCCAACAACTGTATTGTGCTGTCGTCATACCATACACATTGAACCCATCCGTGCTGATGGAAACTCTAGGTTCCCTTGGGTCTTCCGATTTACCCTTATGTAATGCATCGAAGTGCCTCCATGCAAAACCATCTGAAGTGTGTACCAACATCTTGTTCCCATCTGCATCTAGTTCAGTTCTTTTGCCCAATTTGTGCCATGTCATCTGTCTGGCTCTTCGACCATGAAAAGACGTTGAAGTCTTGGTACGATTGGCAGATACCGAAGAACACTAATGGGGATTTTGGTCTGATTCTACTCACCCATACCGTTGTCTACCACAATATACGTGGAAGAATTGCAAATGGGGCAATAGTTCAAAGCCGCATACTCAAGCCTAAATAAGGCACATCTATTCTCATAGGCATGTATCTTCTCATAGGGCATCTTATGTACACGGAGGATTTTCTCTGACTAGTACATGTTTGCAGGCAGTACATGGCCTTTGGGTAGAAAGCGTCCAAATATCGTCATCATCGCATCGTAGCATTCTCTGCCTAGGTTGAATTGAGCCTTGAGAGCCATTACTTGCGCGATGGCATCCAACTGACAAAGCTCAGTCTGCTCGTGGAGAGGACATTTTGAATACTCCAACATATCATAGAAGGCCTTTGCAGATTCCTCCATCTCATCGTGCGACGACGAATCACCTCATCTCTGGCACGTTGGTCAGACTCACCATGAAAAGTCCACACCGTATAATTAGGCGTAAACCCCCACTTCTGCAGGTGTTTACCCATTTCAAACTTTGTTTGCTTTTTCCAAGTGTCGCAGTTGGGCACAGGGGCACCATGTTTTTTGCGGGCCATTTGCAAATGCGGCTCTCACAAACCCCCTGGTTTTTGTTAACCATTCATGGGTCATGTCTTTCTGACTAGGGTGACCAGTGTACATCCAAGCACGATCACTCATGTTGCCTAGCTACCTATGGGCGCACAAGAAATAAATATATAATTCATCATCTATATTTGTCAGTTTTATTACGTCCATGCAACCTACACGCTAATAGGTAAAGATAGGTCCTAATCCCACCCGAGTATGTGTAGATTGGGGTTGTTTTCCCATGGCCTGCTCCAGATGCGACGCAGAATTTCGGCAGTACCTCCCCACTATTCTCCTGATACACGTCTCAGCAATAAGTAGAGAGGATGTGTACCCGGAGAACAATAGGGAGGCAGTGACGAAATTCTGCATCGGATCTAGAGCATAGCATACGGGAAAACGAACCCAATCTATACATACTCGGGCTGTGCATGGACAATGTTGGACAATTCGAAAGGATGGCGGTTATAAATATGCAAAGAAATGCATATTTATACATGTCGCCCTTTCGGACGGGAGACACATACTGGTCACGCATACTCATGATTGAAGAAACTTATAGCTAGCAAGTTTCATCGGCACAAAGACAGGGACAGAGCAAATTAAGGGTGTAGGAGGAGAAGTCATTTGTGCTCACCAACAAACGCAAGGGCGGAGCTCGTCCAACGCATGTGGAGGTCGTCGAACAACTACACATTGAAATTCACACGATCAACACAAATATGATGTTTTGATAATTCACATAATCGGAAAATATGTGACCTAACTCATAATTTACAAATCTATGACCACGTGGGCCTCTAGAAGGCCGAAAAGCAGCTTCTCGTTCAACAGTAAGTAGAAGAGGTGTCGGGGTCGTGGCTTAGTGGCGACGAGGATCGGTGGTGTCGGGTGTCGGTGGTCGGGAGTCGGGTTAAATGCGTCGATGGTCGGGGGTAAGTGTCGTCGGGGGTCGAGGGTCACTAGCGTGAGGGGTTGGGGTCTTTTCGATCAACAAGAGGCCAAAGAGGTGTCGGGGTCCGGGGTTGGGGGTTAGTGGCGTCGGGGGTCGGGGGTCAGGGGTCGATGGTCAGTGACGTCGGGGGTTGGGGGTCGGGGGTCGGGGGTCGAGGGTCAGTGGCGTCGGGAGTTGAGGGTCAGTGGCATTGGGCATCGGGGGTCGGGGGTCGAGGGTCAGTGGCGTCGGGAGTCGAGGGTCAGTGGCGTGGGGCGTCGGGGGTTGGGGGTTAGTAGAGTTGGGGGTCAGGAGTCGGGGGTCGGGGTCGGGGGTAAGTGGTGTCGGTCGTCGGGGGTCGGGAGTCGGGTGCCAGTGGCGTCGGGGTCGGGGGTCGAGGGTCGGGGGTTGGTGGCGTCGGGCGTCGGGGGCCTCTAGAATATATGGGCTAATTATGCCATTTTGGACTTATTATGTCATTTTGGAGCTAAATGGGCTAATTATGCCATTTTGGACTTAGTATGTCTTCTTCTCTTCTTCTCTTCTCTTCTTCTCTTCTTCTCTTCTTCTTCTTCTTCTTCTTCTTCTTCTTCTGCCTTCTTTTCCTTTTCCTCTTCTTCTTCTTCTTCTTCTTCTTCTTCTTCTTCTTCTTCTTCTTCTTCTTCTTCTTCTTCTTCTTCTTCTTCGTCTTGTTCCTTGTTTTCCTTTTTCCTCTTCTTTCTTCTTCTCCTCTATTCTCTTTCTTCTTCTTCTTCTTCTTCTTCTTCTTCTTCTTCTTCTTCTTCTTCTTTCTCCTCCTCTTCTTCTTCTTCTTTTCCTTCATCTTTTCCTTCTTCTTCTAATTCTTTTCTTCTTCTCCTTTTTTCTTTTTCATTTTTCCCTTCTTTTTTTCCTCTTTTTTCTTCTAACCTAACTAACTAACCTAATTGACCTAATAAACTAACTTAATAAACTAATTAACTAACCTAATGAAAAATGAAACTAACCTAATTATAAACTAACCAAATTAACCGAAACAAAAAACATAAAAAATGGAAAAAAGGGGCGACCGACGGTGGTACTCACCGGCGGGGGCGGTGGGGCGGTAGTGGCACCGGGGGGCGGCAGGGGCACTGGGGGCGATGGGGGCGCGGCGGCCAAGCTGGGGTGGGCCGGGGCGGGGTGGGCCATCAGCCATATCTTTACCGTCTATTTTCTCAAAGCTGACGACATAGAGGTTCTTTGCCATCTGCTGGCTGACGGCAAAGATGTGGCAGATGACAAATAACTGAATTCCAGTAGTGTCCGCTTAGGGGGACCTTGTCAAAACTCATAGATTTGGTCCATTCTGACCAGTTTTGTATGATATTACCCACTTTGTTTCGGTCCCGGGGCGCTACAAAAGTTTGGGGAACTCCTCGGTCTGGTTACGGGGATCTCGTAAAAACTCACAAATTTTATACATTCTGGCCAGTTTTGTATGCTATTACTCACTGATTTGGGGTCTCGAGGCGATCCGAACGTTCCGCGAACTCCTGGGACCGGTTATGGGGACCAGTCAAAACTCGCAGATTTGGTCCATTCTAGCCAGTTTTGTATGCTATTACTCAGTGATTTTGTGTCCCAGGGTGATACGGTCTTTCCGCGAACCCCAATGACCGGTTACGGGGACCTCGTCAAAACTCGAAGATTTGGTTTATTTTGGCCAGTTTTCTATGCTATTACTCACTTATTTTGGGTCCCGGGGCGATACGAACGTTGAGCGAATGCCGTGGACTCGTTATGGGGTCCTAGTCAAAACATGCAGATTTGGTCCATTCTGGCGAGTTTCGATGGTATTACTTAGTGATTTTGGGTCGCAGTTGGATACGAACGTTCATGGAACTACGGGTTCCTTTTACGGGGACCTCATCAAAACTGACATATTTTATACATTCTCGCGTGTTTTGTATGGTATTACTCACTGATTTTGGGTTGCGGGGCGATCCGAACATTCCGCAAACTCTAGGGACCTTTTAAGGTGACCTCGTCAAAACTCACAGACTTGGTCCATTCTAGCTAGTTTTGTATGCTAATACTGACTAATTCTGGGTCACGGGGAGATATAGATGTTCGGGGAACTTCAGGGACCGGTTACGAGGACCTCGTCAAAATTCACAGATTTGGTCAATTCTGGCCAATTTTCCATGCTATTACTCACTGATTTTGGGTCCCGAGCGATACGAATGTTCGGGGAACTTTAGGGTCCGGTTTTGGGGACCTCGTCAAAACGCGCAGATTTTATACATTCTAGCCAGTTTTGTATGCTATTATTTTTGATTTTAGGTCCCGGGGCGATCTGAACGTTCCGCAAACTCTAGGGACCGATTATGGGGACCTCATCAAAACTCGCAGATTTAGTCCATTCTGGCCAGTTTTCCATGCTATGACTCACTGATTTTGGGTCCCGGGCCGACACAAGCGTTCTATGAATTTTGGGGTCCGCTTTGGGGGACCTCGTCAAAACTTGTAGATTTGGTCCATTCTGGCCTGTTTTGTATGCTATTACTCACTTTGTTTGGGTCCCCGGGACCTACAAATATTTGGGTAACTCTTGGATCCGGTTATGGGGATCTCGTCAAAACCCACGGATTTTATACATTCTGGCCAGTTTTGTATGCTATTACTCACTGATTTGGGGTCCCGGGGTGATCCGAACGTTCTGCGAACTCCGGGGACCGGTTATGGGGACCTCGTCAAAATTCACCGATTTGGTCCATTCTAGCCAGTTTTCCATGCTATTACTCACTGATTTTGGGTCGCGGGGCGATGCAAGCATTCTGGGAATTTCGGGGTCCGCTTAGGCGGACCTCGTCAAAACTCGTAGAGTTGGTCCATTCTAGCCAGTTTTGTATGCTACTACTCACTGATTTTGGGGTCCCGGGGCGATCTGAACGTTCCGTGAACTCCGGGGACCTCATCAAAACTCGCAGATTTGGTCCATTCTAGCCATCTTTGTATGCTATTACTCAGTGATTTTTTGTCCCAGCACGATCCGAACGTTCCGCGAACCCAGTGACCGGTTACGGGGACCTCGTTGAAACTTGCAGGTTTGTCTAATTCTCGCTAGTTTCCTATGCTATTACTCAGTGATTTTGGGTCCCGAGGTGATACAAACGTTCCGCGAACTCCGGAGACCTGTTATGGGCACCTCATCAAAACTCGAAGATTTGGTCCATTCTGGCTAGTTTTCTGTGCTATTACTCACTGATTTTGGGTTCCGAGGCGATACGAAAATTTGGTATGTGAGTGGCATTGATCCCACCAAAGAAATCCTCTTCATTAGCATTATTATTTAGCCTCCTCGCGATTATAGCTTCCATGTTGAAACTTCTATCACCCATTACTACGCTCTTAAAAATACTAAGGTCAGGTGCGCAGAGGTGACAATGCTCAATCTTGCCGTTAATGCATCTACCTATGAAGACGACAAAGTAATGCAAGGCAGGAAAATGAATGCTTCCCATGGTAGCCTGCGTAATATCTAGTTTCTCCGACAGTTTTTCTAGAGAAAAAATGTCTAACTGGAGATTTAGGAGGATCATTGAGACTAACCCAATCAGGTATCTTCCTAATTCTATTGAAATCCTCTAAATCCATGGTATACGATTTGTCATAGAGATCAAACAGTATGGATGTGTCACGGCCAGCTGACAATTTGAATCTACGAACAAAAGAGGCATTGAGAGTAGTATACTGTTCACATTTATCGGAGATGAATTCTTCAAGTCCAACGTTGTGAACAAGTGTATCAAACTCGTCTTTGAAACCTGCATCAATCATGAATTCATCAGAAGGCCATTCACATGGTTGTACCTGTGCATTCCTTGGTTGGTAAGGATCGGGTTCCGAATAGAGAGACGGGGACCCCTCTTGCTTGAGGAACCACCATGATAGTTTCTCGTGAACATCTTCCTTTTTCTGAAATTTTCAGTGACTCGAAGGAAAAGTGAACAAGGCTCAACAAAAGTCGTAGCAACTACTCCTACAAGTGCCTAGAGGCCATATCACGCATCAAAACTAGTTTGGACCAGCTAAAATTAGCATGCAAAGCTAAAGAACAGGGTCACCAAGGCAGCAAAATACACAACGAATAAGGCACTAGAGCAAAAACTAATTGGACCAATGGAGAAGTCACATACCAAGGAGCAATTTCCCCAAAACAGTTTGGTGAATGGGGGTTTGCACAAGGAGATCGAAAATCGCAGCAAGAAGAGCAAGAACACGGGTTTGAGCTGTAGAATGAATTTTTATGGAGGTAGGAGAAGGAGATGGGAGATGGATAAAGTGGAGGGGGACACGTGGGCCCCACAAGCCTGGTAGGCGCGGCTAGGGGGTGCCCGCGCCTCCTGGGCTTGTGGCCCACTGGTGCATCCCCCTGACAAGCTCTCCGTCTCAGGATTTTTCAAAAATTCCAGAAAACATCATACTTGATTTTCAGGGCATTCGGAGAACTATTATTTTCGGGACCCTTTTCTACGGGACGCAAAAAGGAGAAAATAGGAGAATATAAACTAAATCTATCATTTTTCTTCTAACCAACCGAAGGTAAAGGTTTGGAACGGAGGGCTGTGACTCTCAGATTCATCCATCTCATGGTCATCAAATGAAATCCGTCAATGAGGTTGATCAAGTGTCCTTGACAAAATCTTTTCAAATCGCGCAAAAACGGTGAATTTTGGAATAGCCACTAGGTTACCTCGATGGAGATGTGTATATCCCCAACAAGCAAATCATACTTCATCTTAATAGTAGGTATAGGGCATTCAAAGCTCCCAATAAGAATCGATGAAGTTTTTTCAATATCATTGATGCAATGTACTCGATATTGTTTCTTCAGAAAGTGCACCGTATGCTCATTAGCATTGACATGGAAAGTGACATTGCCTTTGTTGCAATCAATAACAGCCCCTGCAGTGTTTAAAAAAAGGTCTTCCAAGGATGACCACCATGGCATCATCCTCGGGAATATCCATAATAACAAAGTCTGTTCAGATAGTAACTAGCAACCACAACAGGCACATCCTCGCAAATGCCGATACGGAAAGCAGTTGATTTATTGGCCATTTGCAAGGAGATTTCAGTGGGTGTCAACTTATCCAGTTCAAGTCTATGATAAAGAGAGAGAGGCATAACACTAACACCGGCTCCAAGGTCGCATGAAGCAGTTCTAACGTAGTTTCCTTTAATGGAGCAAGGTATAGTGGGCACTCCGGGATCACCTAGTTTCTTCGGAGTTCTACCCTTGAAAGTATAATTAGCGAGCATGGTGGAAATGTAAACCTCAGGTATCCTCCTCTTATTAGTAACAATATCCTTCATGTACTTAGCATACAGAGACATTTTGAGCATATCTGTCAAACACATTTGCAGAAAGACATGTCTAATCATTTCAAAAAATCGCTCAAAATCCTCATCATCCTTTTTCTTGGATGGTTTGGGAGGAAAGGGCATGGGTTTATGAACCCATGGCTCCCTTTGTTTAGCATGCTTCCTAGCAGTGAAGTCGTTCTTATCGTATCTCCTATTCTTAGGGTGTGGGTTATCAAGATCAACACTAGGTTCAATCTCCACATCCTTATCATTCCTAGGTTGAGCATCAACATGAACATCACTATCGAAATTATCATTAGGCTCATGTTCATCACCAGATTGTCTTTCAGCATCAGAAACAGAGACATCGTTTGGATTCTCAGGTGTAACAGCAACAGGGTTTCTAGCATGCAAGTTCCTATCATCTTTCTTTTTCTTTCTAGGATGACTAGGTGCCTCGGTGCTAACTCCTTGAGAATCTTGTTCAATTCTCTTAGGATGACCCTCAGGATACAAAGGTTCCTGGGTCATTCTACCGCCTCTAGTGACGACTCTGACAGAATTGTCATTCAACTCATTGAGCAAATCATTTTGACCCTTAAGTACTTGTTCTACTTGAGTAGTAACCATATAGACATGTTTAGTCAAAAGCTTAGGATCATTGACGTTTCTGTCCACACAAGCACTTAAATGACTAAGCATATATACGAGCATTCTGTTCCAATTGTCTGCTAACATAATCATTGAAACTTTGTTGTTTGGCAACAAAGTTATCAAATTCATCTAAGCATAAGCTAGCAGGTTTATCAAAAGGAATATCACTCTCATTGAATCTACGAAGAGAATTTACCTCTACTACCTGTGTCGGGTTATCAAGACCATGGATGTCTTCCATAGGTGGTAGATTTTTGACATCTTCAGATATAATGCCTTTCTCTTTCATAGATTTCTTAGCTTCTTTCATATCTTTAGGACTGAGGAATAGGATACCTCTTTTCTTAGGAGTTGCTTCGGAGGTGGTTCGGGAATAGTCCAAGCATTCTCATTGCACAAGATATTATTCAATAGAATCTCAGCTTGTTCCACAGTTCCTTCCCTGAAAACACAACCAGCACAACTATCTAGGTGGTCCTTAGAAGCATCGGTTGGTCCATTATAGAAGATATAAAGTATTTCATTCTTCTCAAGAGGGTGATTGGGCAAAGCATTTAGTAGCTGGAAGAGCCTCCCCCAAGCTTGTGGGAGACTCTCTTCATCAACTTGCGCAAAGTTATATATTTCCTGCAACGCAGCTTGCTTCTTATGGGCAGGAAAATATGTCTCAGAGAAGTAGTGGATCATATCCTGGGGGCTACGCACACAACCAGGAGCAAGAGAAGTGAATCAAGTCTTGGCATCATCCTTTAGCGTGAAAGAAGAAAAGCTAAAAGATATAGTAGTGGCGGATCTTTTCCTCACTCGTGAATAGGGTGGCTATATCGTGCAGCTTAGTAAGATATGCTACAACCGTTTCAGACTGATAACCGTGAAAAGGATCAGATTCGACCAGAGTAATTAACTCAGGGTCGACAGAGAATTCATAATCCTTATCGGACACAAAGATAGGCGAAGTAGCAAACTTCAGGTCGTATTTCATCCTAGTGTTCAAAGATTTTTCTTTCCACTTGCGCAGTAATTTCTCAAGATCATGGCTATCCTTACAAGCAAGAAAGTCCTAAACTATCTCTCCCTCCATAACATAACCCTCAGGCATATCAGGCAATTCATATCTAGGAGAGCTAGTTCTAACTGGTGAAATAGCAGGTTCTACTTCAATAATCTCATCAGTTTCAGAAGTATAATCACATCTAGCAGCAACTCTAGCAAGTTGTGCATGAAGAAATGCACCTAGTGGAAAAGCAGTATGAAGCAAAGCATCATCACAAGCATCATGGATAGCAGAAGTAGCACCATCACGCACACGCGACATATCAAAATTTCTAGAAGGAGGTGGTGTCGCAGACTTACTCATAACTGAAGGTGAATCAAGTGCAGAGCTAGAATGCAGTTCCTTACCTGTCCTCGTAGTTGAGGGCAAGACTTTAGTTTTTGGATCTCTCGGATTCCTCATAATGATCAATAGACATAAATCCTAAGTGACTGAGAGAATAGAGCTATGCTCCCCGGCAACGGCACCAGGATATAGTCTTGATTACCCACAAGTATAGGGGATCGCAACAGTTTTTGAGGGTAGAATATTCGACCCAAATTTGTTGATTCGACACAAGGGGAAGCCAAAGAATATTCTCGAGTATTAGCAGTTGAGTTGTCAATTCAACAACACCTGAAAGACTTAGTATCTATAGCAAAGTATCAGTAGCAAAGTAGTGTGATAGCAACAGTAGCAATGGTAACAGTAGCAACAATGACAGGAGTGGCGACAGAGTAACAGTAGCAGAAGTGACAAAAGTAGTAGTAACAGTAGCAGCAGTGACAGTAGTAGCGCCAAAGTAACGTAGCAAGGACCAGTAGGAAAAGCTCCTAGGCATTGGACCGGTGATGGATAATTATGCCGGATGACATTCATCATGCAACAGTTAGAACATGGGTAGATATGTAACTAGCTCCAGTTCGTCAATGTAATGTAGGCATGTATTCTGTATATAGTCATACGTGCTTAGGGAAAAGAACTTGCATGACATCTATTGTCCATCCCTCCCGTGGCAGCGGGGTCCTAATGGAAACTACGGGATATTAAGGTTCTCCTTTTAATAGAGAACCGGCACAAGCATTAGCACTTAGTGAATACGTGAACTCCTCATACTATGGTCATCTCCGGGAGTGGTTCCGGCTATTGTCACTCTGGGGTTGCCGAGTCATAACACATAGTAGGTGACTACAACTTGCAAGATAGGATCAAGAACACACATATATTGACGAAAACATAATAGGTTTAGATCTGAAATCATGGCACTCGGGCCCTAGTGACAAGCATTAAGCATGGCAAAGTAGTAGCAACATCTATCTCAGAACATAGTGGGTACCAGGGATCAATCCCCATCAAAACTAACTCGATTACATGCTAGATCTCATCCAACCCATCACCGTCCAGCCAGCCTACGATGAGATTACTCATGAACGGTGAAGAGCATCATGGAATTGGCGATGAAGGAAAGTTGGCGATAACGATGGCGACGATCTCCCCTCTCCGGAACCTAGAATGGACTCTAGATCTGCCCTCCAAAGGAAGAACAGGTGGTGGCGGCGCCTCCATATCGTAAAACGTGATGAACTCTTCTCCCTGATTTTTTTCCGGACGAAAGGGACTAAATAGAGCTGGAGTTGGAGGCGGCGGAGCTCCGAAGGCGCCACAAGCCTGCTACACTCCTCCGGTTGATTCTTGCGCCAGTATTTTTTATATATTCCACAAAAAATCATCATTAATTTCCAGGTCATTCCGAGAACTTTTATTTTTGCGCAAAAACAACACCATAGTAATTCTGTTGTAAACAGCGTTAGTCCGGGTTAGTACCATTCAAATCATGCAAATAAGAGTCCAAAACAAGGGCAAAAGAGTTCGGAAAAGTAGATACGACGGAGACGTATCAGGGACCTCGTCAAAACTCACAAATTTGGTCCATTCTAGCCAGTTTTGTATGCTATTACTCAGTGATTTTGTGTCCCAGGGTGATACGAACGTTTCGTGAACCCAGTGACCGGTTACGGGGACCTCATCAAAACTCAGAGATTTTTCCCAATCTGGCTAGTTTCCTACGATATTACTCATTGATTTTGGGTCCCGGGGCGATAAGAACTTTCTGCGAGCTTAGGGGACCGGGTACGGGGACCTCGTCAAAACTCGAAGATTTGGTCCATTCTGGCCAGTTTTCTTTGCTATTACTCACTGATTTTGGGACCTGTAGCGATACGAACGTTCAGCGAACGACGGGGACCGTTACGGGGACCTCGTCAAAACTCGCAGGTTTTATAAATTCTAGCCGGTTTTGTATGTTATACTCAGTGATTTTCGGTCCCGGGGCGATCCGAACGTTCCGCGAACTCTAGGGACCGGTTACTCGGACCTCATCAAAAGTGGCAGATTTAGTCTATTCTCGCCAGTATTCCAAGCTATTAGTCACTCATTTTGGTTCGTGGGGCCATGCAAGCGTTCTGGGAATTTTGCGGTCTGCTTAGGGGGACATCATCAGAACTCGTAGATTTGGTCCATTCTAGCCAGTTTTGTATGCTATTACTCAGTGATTTTGTGTCCGAGGGTGATATGAACGTTTGGGGAACTCCTGGGTCCGGTTACGGGGTCCTCGTCAAAAATCACAGATTTTATACATTCTGGCCAGTTTTGTATGCTATTACTCAATCATTTCGGGTCCCCGGGCGAGCCGAACGTTCGGCGAACTCTGGGGACTGGTTATGGGGACCTCGTCTAAACTCACAGATTTGGTCCATTCTAGCCAGTTTTGTATGCTATTACTCAGTGATTTTGTGTCCCAGGGTGATACGAACGTTCCATGAACCCAGTGACTGGTTACGGGGACCTCATCAAAACTCGCAGATTTGTCCCATTCTGCCTAGTTTCCTATGCTATTACTGACTGATTTTGGGTCC
Source organism: Hordeum vulgare subsp. vulgare (assembly GCF_904849725.1). Lineage (NCBI taxonomy): Eukaryota > Viridiplantae > Streptophyta > Magnoliopsida > Poales > Poaceae > Hordeum > Hordeum vulgare. Next base: position 592,653,669 of record NC_058521.1, read on the forward strand.
AGGGGCTATACGTACGTTCCGCGAATTCCCGGGACCGGTTACGGGGACCTCGTCAAAACCCGAAGATTTGGTCCACTCAGGCCAGTTTTCTATGCAATTACTCACTGATTTTGGGTCCCGGAGCTATACGAACGTTCAGCAAACTCCAAGGACCCATTACGGGGACCTCGTCAAAACTCGCAGAGTTTATAAATTCTAGCCGTTTTTGTATGCTGTTACTCAGTGATTTTAGGTCCCGAGGCGATCCGAACATTCCACAAACTCTAGGGACCGGTTACTGGCACCTCGTCGAAATTCTCACATTTAGTCCATTCTCGCCAGTATTCCAAGCTATTAGTCATGGATTTCTGTTCTTGGGGCGATGCAAGTGTTCTGGGAATTTTGGGGTCCGCTTAGGGGGATATCATAAAAACTCGTAGATTTGGTCCATTCTAGCCAGTTTTGTATGCTATTACTCAGTGTATTTGGGTCCCGGGGTGCTACAAACGTTTGGCGAACTCCTGGGTCCGGTTACGGGGACCTCGTCAAGACTCACATATTTTATATATTCTGGCCAGTTTTGTATGCTATTACTCAATCATTTCGGGTCCCGGGGCGATCCCAACGTTCCGCGAACTCCGGGGACCGGTTACGAGGACCTCGTCAAAACTCGCAGATTTGGTCCATTCTAGCCAGTTTTGTATGCTATTACTCAGTGATTTTGTGTCCCAGGGTGATACGAACGTTCCGTGAATCCTAGTGACCGGTTACGGGGACCTGATCAAAACTCGCAGATTTGGCCCATTCTGGTTAGTTTCCTATGCTATTACGCACTGATTTTGGGTCCGGGGGATATACGTACATTCCGTGAACTCCGGGGACCGGTTACGGGGACCTCGTCAAAACCCGAAGATTTGGTCCATTCTGGCCAGTTTTCTATGCTATTACTCACTGATTTTGTGTCCCCGGGCGATACAAACGGTCAACGAACTCCGGGGACCGTTACGGGGACCTCGTCAAAACTCGCAGATTTTATAAATTCGATCCGGATTTGTATGCCATTACTCAGTGATTTTAGGTCCGTGGGTGATCCGAACGTTCCGCAAACTCTAGGGACCGGTTACTCGGACCTCGTCAAAAGTCGCAGATTTAGTCCATTCTCGCAAGTATTCCAAGCTATTAGTCACTGATTTTGGTTCGTGGGGCGATGCAAGCGTTCTGGGAATTTTGGGGTCCGCTTAGGGGGACATCATAAAAACTCGTAGATTTTGTCCATTCTAGCGAGTTTTGTATGCTATTACTCAGTGTGTTTGGGTCCCGGGGTGCTACAAACGTTTGGGGATCTCGTGGGTCCGGTTACAGTGACCTCGCCAAAACTCATAGATTTTATACATTCTGAATAGTTTCCTATGCTATTACTCACTGATTTTGGGTCCGGGGGCTATACGTACGTTCCGCGAACTCCGGGGATCGGTTATCGGGACCTCGTCAAAACCCGAAGATTTGATCCATTCTGGCTAGTTTTCTATGCTATTACTCACTGATTTTAGCTCCCGGAGCTATACGAACGTTCAGCAAACTCCGGGGACCGTTACGAGGACCTCGTCAAAACTCGCAGATTTTATAAATTTTAGCTGTTTTTGTATGCTATTACTGAGTGATTTTAGGTCCCGTGGCGATCCGAACGTTCCGCAAACTCAAAGGACCAGTTACTGGGACCTCGTCAAAAGTCGCAGATTTAGTCCAATCTCGGGAGTATTCCAAGCTATTAGCCATTGATTTTGGTTCGTGGGGCGATGCAAGCATTCTGGGTTTTTTGTGGTCCGCTTAGGGGGACATCATAAAAACTCATAAATTTGGTCCATTCTAGCTAGTTTTGTATGCTATTACTCAGTGTGTTTGGGTCCCGGGGTGCTACAAACGTTTGGGGCACTCCTTGGTCCGGTTACGGGGACCTCGTCAAAACTCATAGATTTAATACATTCTGGCCAGTTTTGTATGCTATTAATCAATCATTTCGGGTCCCGGGGTGATCCGAACGTTCCGCGAACTCCGGGGACCGGTTATGGGGACCTCGTCAAAACTAGCAGACTTGGTCCATTCTAGCCAGCTTTGTATGCTATTACTCAGTGATTTTGTGTCCCAGGGTGATACGAACGTTCCTCGAACCCCAGTGACCAGTTACGGGAACCTCATCAAAACTCACAGTTTTGTCCCATTCTGGCTAGTTTCCTATGCTATTACTCACTGATTTTGGGCCCGGGGGCTATACGTACGTTCCGCGAACTCCGGGGACCGGTTATGGGGACCTCGTCAAAACCCAAAGATTTGGTCCACTCTGGCCAGTTTTCTATGCTATTACTCACTGATTTTGGGTCCTGGAGCTATACGAACGTTTAGCGAACTCCGGGGACCGTTACGGGGACCTCGTCAAAACTCGTAGATTTTATAAATTCTAGTCGATTTGGTATGCTATTACTCAGTGATTTTAGGTCCCGGGGCAATCCGAACATTTTCCAAACTCTAGGGACCAGTTAATGGGACCTCGTCAAAAGTCGCAGATTTAGTCCATTCTCGCCCGTATTCCAAGCTATTAGTCACTGATTTTGGTTCCTGGGGCGATGCAAGCATTCTGTGAATTTTGGAGTCTGCTTAGGGGGAAATCATAAAAACTCATAGATTTGGTCCATTCTAGCCAGGTTTGTATGCTATTACTCAGTTAGTTTGGGTCCCGGGGTGCTACAAACGTTTGGGGAACTCCTCGGTCCGGTTACGGGGACCTTGTCAAAACTCACAGATTTTATACATTTTGGCCAGATTTTGTATGCTTTTACTCAATCATTTCGGGTCCTCGGGCGATTCCAACGTTCCGCGAACTCCGGGGACCGGTTATGATAACGTCGTCAAAACTCACATATTTGGTCCATTCTAGCCAGTTTTGTATGCTATTACTGAGTGATTTTGTGTCCCAGGGTGATACGAACGTTCCGTGAACCCTAGTGACCGGTTACGGGGACCTCATCAAAACTCGCAGATTTGTCCCATTCTGGTTAGTTTCCTATGCTATTACGCACAGATATTGGATCCGGGGGCTATACGTACGTTCCGCGAACTCCGGGGACCGGTTACGGGGACCCGAAGATTTGGTCCATTCTGGCCAGTTTTCTATGCTATTACTCAGTGATTTTGTGTCCCGGGGCGATATGAATGTTCAACGAACTCCGGGGACCGTTACGGGGACCTCATCAAAACTCGCAGATTTTATAAATTCGAGCCGGATTTGTATGCTATTACTCAGTGATTTTAGGTCCGTGGGTGATCCAAACGTTCCGCAAACTCTAGGGTTCGGTTACTCGGACCTCGTCAAAAGTCGCAGATTTAGTCCATTCTCGCTAGTATTCCAAGCTATTAGTCACTGATTTTGGTTCGTGGGGCGATGCAAGCGTTCTTGGAATTTTGGGGTCCGCTTAGGGGGACATCATAAAAACTCGTAGATTTGGTCCATTCTAGCGAGTTTTGTATGCTATTACTCAGTGTGTTTGGGTCCCGGAGTGCTACAAACGTTTGGGGATCTCGTGGGTCCGATTATGGTGACCTCGTCAAAACTCATAGATTTTATACATTCTGAATAGTTTCCTATGCTATTACTCACTGATTTTGGGTCCGGGGGCTATACGTACGTTATGCGAACTCCGGGGATCGGTTACGGGGATCTCGTCAAAACCCGAAGATTTGATCCATTCTGGCTAGTTTTCTATGCTATTACTCACTGATTTTAGCTCCCGGAGCTGTACGAACGTTCAGCAAATTCCGGGGACCGTTACGGGGACCTCGTCAAAACTCGTAGATTTTATAAATTCTAGCCGCTTTTGTATGCTGTTACTCAGTGATTTTAGGTCCCGTGGCGATCCGAACGTTCCGCAAACTCTCAGGACCAGTTACTGGGACCTCGTCAAAAGTCGCAGATTTAGTCCAATCTCGGGAGTATTCCAAGCTATTAGTCACTGATTTTGGTTCGTGGGGCGATGCAAGCATTCTGGGAATTTTGGGGTCTGCTTAGGGGGACATCATAAAACCTCGTAGATTTGGTCCATTCTAGCCAGTTTTGTATGCTATTACTCAGTGTGTTTGGGTCCCGTGGTGCTACAAACGTTTGGGGAACTCCTGGGTTCGGTTACGGGGACCTCGTCAAAACTCATAGATTTTATACATTTTGGCCAGTTTTGTATGCTTTTACTCAATCATTTCGGGTCCTGGGGCGATCCCAACGTTCTGTGAAATCCGGGGACCGGTTATGGGGACCTCGTCAAAACTCACATATTAGGTCCATCCTAGCCAGTTTTGTATGCTATTACTCAGTGATTTTGTGTCCCAGGGTGATACGAACATTCCATGAACCCTAGTGACCGGTTACGGGGAACTCATCAAAACTCGCAGATTTGTCCCATTCTGGCTAGTTTCCTTTGCTATTACTCACTTATTTTGGGTCCGGGGGTATACGTACGTTCCGCGAACTCCGGGGATCGGTTACGTGGACCTCGTCAAAACCCGAAGATTTGATCCATTCTGGCCAGCTTTCTATGCTATTACTCACTGATTTTGGGTCCCGGAGCTATACGAACGTTCAGCGAACTCCGGGGACCGTTACGGGGACCTCGTCCAAACTTGCAGATTTTATAAATTCTAGCCGATTTTGTATGCCATTACTGAGTGATTTTAGGTCCCGGGGCGATCCGAACGTTCCGCAAACTCTAGGGACCGGTTACTGGGACCTCGTCAAAAGTCACAGATTTAGTCCAATCTCGGGAGTATTCCAAGCTATTAGTCACTGATTTTGGTTCGTGGGGCGATGCAAGAGTTCTGGGTTTTTTGGGGTCCGCTTAGGGGGACATCATAAAAACTCATAAATTTGGTCCATTCTAGCTAGTTTTGTATGCTATTACTCAATGTGTTTGGGTCCCGGGGTGTTACAAACGTTTGGGGCACTCCTGGGTCCGGTTACGGAGACCTCGTCAAAACTCATAGATTTAATACATTCTGGCCAGTTTTGTATGCTATTACTCAATCATTTCGGGTCCCGGGGCGATCCGAACGTTCCGCTAACTCCGGGGACCGGTTATGGGGACCTCGTCAAAACTAGCAGACTTGGTCCATTCTAGCCAGCTTTGTATGCTATTACTCAGTGATTTTGTGTCCCAGGGTGATACGAACGTTCCGTGAACCCAAGTGACCAATTACAGGGTCCTCATCAAAACTCGCAGATTTGTCCCATTCCGGCTAGTTTCCTATGCTATTACTCACTGATTTTGGGCCCGGGGGCTATACGTACATTCCGCGAACTCCGGGGACCGGTTACGGGGACCTCGTCAAAACCCGAAGATTTGGTCCACTCTGGCCAGTTTTCTATGCTATTACTCACTCATTTTGGGTCCCGGAGCTATACGAACGTTGAACGAACTGCGGGGACCGTTACGGGGACCTCGTCAAAACTCACAGATTTTATAAATTCTAGCCGCTTTTGTATGCTACTACTCAGTGATTTTAGGTCCCGGGGCGATTCGAACATTCCGCCAACTCTAGGGACCGGTTAGTGTGACCTCGTCAAAAGTCGCAGATTTAGTCCATTCTCGCCCATATTCCAAGCTATTAGTCACTGATTTTGGTTCCTCGGGCGATGCAAGCGTTCTGGGAATTTTGCGGTCCTCTTAGGGGGACATCATAAAACCTCGTAGATTTGGTCCATTCTATCCAGGTTTGTATGCTATTACTCAGTTAGTTTGGGTCCCGGGGTGCTACAAACGTTTGGGGAATTCCTGGGTCTGGTTACGGGGACCTCGTCAAAACTCACAGATTTTATACATTTTGGCCAGTTTTGTATGCTATTACTCAATCATTTCGGGTCCTCGGGCGATCCCAATGTTCCACGAACTTCGGGTACCGGTTATGGGGACCTCGTCAAAACTCGCATATTTGGTCCATTCTAGCCAGTTTTGTATGCTATTACTCAGTGATTCTGTGTCCCAGGGTTATACGAACGTTCCGTGAACCCCAGTGACCGGTTATGGGGACCTCATCAAAACTCGCAGATTTGTCCCATTCTGGCTAGTTTTCTATGCTATTACTTACTGATTTTGGGTCCGGGGGCTATACGTACGTTCTGCGAGCTCCGGGGGTCGGTTACGGGGACCTCGTCAAAACCCGAAGATTTGGTCCATTCTGGCCAGTTTTCTATGCTATTACTCACGGATTTTGTGTCCCGTAGCTATACGAACGTTCATCGAACACCGGGGACCGTTACGGGGACCTCGTCAAAACTTGCAGATTTTATAAATTCTAGCCGATTTTGTATGCTATTACTGAGTGATTTTAGGTCCGGGGGCGATCTAAACGTTCCGCAAACTCTAGGGACCAGTTACTCGGACCTCGTCAAAAGTCACAGATTTAGTCCATTCTCGGGAGTATTCCAAGCTATTAGTCACTGATTTTGGTTCGTGGGGCGACGCAAGCGTTCTAGGAATTTTGGGGTCCGCTTAGGGGGACATCATAAAAACTCATAGATTTGGTCCATTCTAGCTAGTTTTGTATGCTATTACTCAGTGTGTTTGGGTCCCGGGGTGCTACAAACATTTGTGGAACTCATCGGTCCGGTTACGGGGACCTCGTCAAAACTCATAGATTTAATACATTCTGGCCAGTTTTATATGCTATTACTCAATCATTTCGGGTCCCGGGGCGATCCGAACGTTCCGCGAACTCCGGGGACCGGTTATGGGGACCTCGTCAAAACTCGCAGATTTGGTCCATTCTAGCCAGCTTTGTATACTATTACTCAGTGATTTTGTGTCCCAGGGTGATACGAACGTTCCGTGAACCCCAGTGACCAGTTACAGGAACCTCATCAAAACTCGCAGATTTGTCCCATTCTGGCTAGTTTCCTATGCTATTACTCACTGATTTTGGGACCGGGGGCTATACGTACGTTCCGTGAACTCCGGGGACCGGTTACGGGGACCTCGTCAAAACCCAAAGATTTGGTCCACTCTGGCCAGTTTTCTATGCTATTACTCACTGATTTTGGGTCCCGGAGCTATACGAACGTTCAGCGAACTCCGGGGACTGTTACGGGGACCTCATCTGAACTGGCAGATTTTATAAATTCTAGTCGATTTGGTATGCTATTACTCGGTGATTTTAGGTCCCGGGGCGATCCGAACGTTTCGCAAACTCTAGGGACCAGTTAATGGGACCTCGTCAAAAGTCGGAGATTTAGTCCATTCTCGACCGCATTCCAAGCTATTAGTTACTGATTTTGGTTCCTGGGGCGATGCAAGCATTCTGGGAATTTTGGGGTCCGCTTAGGGGGAAATCAAAAAAACTCATAGATTTGGTCCATTCTAGCCAGGTTTGTATGCTATTACCTAATGATTTCGGGTCCCGGGGCGATACGAACGTTCCGTCAACTCCGGGGACCGTTATGGGGACCTCGTCAAAACTCGCAGATTTGGTCCATACTAGCCAGTTTTGTATGCTATTACTGAGGGATTTTGTGTCCTAGGGTGATACGAACGTTCCGTGAACCCTAGTGACCAGTTACGGGGACCTCATCGAAACTTGCAGATTTGTCCAATTCTAGCTAGTTTCCTACGATATTACTCACTGATTTTGGGTCCCGAGGCGATACGAACTTTCCGCGAACTCCAGATACCGGATACGGGGACTTTGTCAAAACTCGAGGGTTTGGTCCATTCTGGCCAGTTTCCTATGCTATTACTCACTGATTTTGCGTCCCGGAGCGATAGGAACGTTCAGCGAACTCCGGGAACCGTTAAGGGGAGCTCGTCAAAACTCCCAGGGCGATCCAGGGAACTGATTTTGTCAAAACCGGTTTTGTATGCTAATACTCAGTGATTTTACGTCCCAGGGCGATCCAAACATTCCGCAAACTCTAGGGACCGGTTACTGGGACCTCGTCAAAAGTCGCAGATTTAGTCCATTCTCGCCTGTATTCCAAGCTATTAGTCACTGATTTTGGTTCATGGGGCGATGCAAGCGTTCTTGGAATTTTGGGGTCCGCTTAGGGGGACATCGTCAAAACTCGTAGATTAGGTCCATTCTAGCCAGTTTTGTATGCTATTACTCAGTGTGTTTGGGTCCCGGGGTGCTACAAACGTTTGGGGAACTCCTGGGTCCGGTTACAGGGACCTCGTCAAAACTCACAGATTTTATACTTTCTGGCCAATTTTGTATGCTATTACCTAATGATTTCGGGTCCCGGGGCGATCCGAACGTTCCGTGAACTCCGGGGACCGTTATGGGGACCTCGTCAAAACTCACAGCTTTGGTCCATTCTAGCCCGTGTTGTATGCTATTACTTAGGGATTTTGGGGTCCGCTTAGGGGGACACCGTCAAAACTCGTAGATTTGGTCCATTCTAGCCAGTTTTGTATGCTATTACTCTGTGTGTTTGTGTCCCGGGGTGCTACAAAAGTTTGGGGAACTCCTGGGTCCGGTTACGGGGACCTCATCAAAACTCACAGATTCTATACATTCTGGCCAGTTTTGTATGCTATTACCTAATGATTTCAGGTCCCGTTGCGATCCGAACGTTCCGCGAACTCTCGGGACCGGTTATGGGGATCTCATTGAAACTCGTAGATTTGTCCCATTCTAGCAAGTTTCCTATGATATTACTCACTTATTTTGGGTCCCGGGGCGATACGAACGTTCCGCGAACTTCGGGGACCGGTTATGGGGACGTCGTCAAAACTCGAGGATTTGGTCCATTCTGGACAGGTTTCTATGCTATTACTCACTGATTTTGCGTCCCGGAGCGATACAAACATTCACGGAACTCTGGGTACCGTTACGGGGACCTCGTCAAAACTCGCAGAATTTTTAATTCTAGCCGGTTTTGTATGCTATTACTCCGTGATTTTAGGTCCCGGGGCGATACGAACGTTCCGCGAACTCCTTGGACCGGTTACGGGGACGTCGTCACAACTCGAAGATTTGGTCCATTCTGGCCAGTTTTTAATGCTTTTACTCACTGGTTTTGCGTCCCGTAGCGATACGAATGTTCAGCGAACTGCAGGGACCATTACGGGGACCTCGTCAAGACTCGCAGATTTTATAAATTCTAGCCGGTTTTGTATGTTATTACTCAGTTATTTTAGGTCCCGGGGAGATCCAAACGTTCCGCAAACTCTAGGGACCGGTTACTGGGACCTCGTCAAAAGTCGCAGATTTAGTCCATTCTCGACAGTATTCGAAGCTATTACTCACTGATTTTGGTTCCTGGGGCGATGCAAGCGTTGTGGGAATTTTGGGGTCTGCTTAGGGGGACCACGTCAAAACTCGTAGATTTGTTCCATTCTAGCCAGTTTTGTATGCTATTACTCAGTGTGTTTGGGTCCCGGGCTGCTACAAACGTTTGGGGAACTCCTGGGTCTGGTTATGGGGTCCTCGTCAAAACCCATAGATTTTATACATTCTGGCCAGTTTTGTATGCTATTACTCAATCATTTCGGGTCCCGGGGCGATCCGAACGTTCCGCGAACTCCGGGGACCGGTTATGGGGACCTCGTCAAAACTCGCAGATTTGGTCCATTCTAGCCAGTTTTGTATGCTATTACTCAGTGATTTTGTGTTCCAGGGTGATACGAACGTTCCGTGAACCCAGTGACCGGTTACGGGGACGTCATCAAAACTCACAGATTTGTCCCATTCTGGCTAGTTTCCTATGCTATTACTCACTGATTTTGGGTCCGGGGGCTATACGTACGTTCCGTGAACTCCGGGGACCGGTTACCGGGACCTCGTCAAAACCCGAAGATTTGGTCCATTCTGGCCAGTTTTCTATGCTATTACTCACTGATTTTGGGTCCCGGAGCTATACGAACGTTCAGCGAACTCCGGGTACCATTACGGGGACCTCGTGAAAACTCGCAGATTTTATAAATTCTAGCCACTTTTGTATGCTAATACTGAGTGATTTTAGGTCCCGGGGCGATCGGAACGTTCCGCAAACTCTAGGGACCGGTTACTCGGACCTCGTCAAAAGTCGCAGATTTAGTCAATTCTCGCTAGTATTCCAAGCTATTAGTCACAGATTTTGGTTCGTGGGGCGATGCAAGCGTTCTGGGAATTTTGGGGTCCGCTTAGGCGGACACCGTTAAAACTCTTAGATTTGGTCCATGCTAGCCAGTTTTGTATGCTATTACTCATGTGTTTGGGTCCCGGGGTGCTACAAACGTTTGGGGAACTCCTGGGTCCGGTAACGGGGACCTCATCAAAACTCACAGATTCTATACATTCTAGCCAGTTTTGTATGCTATTACCTAATGATTTCGGGTCCCGAGGCGATCCGAACGTTCCGCGAACTCTGGGGACCGGTTAAGGGGATCTCATCAAAACTCATAGATTTGTCCCATTCTAGCCAGTTTCCTATGATATTATTTTGGGTCCCGGGGCGATACGAACGTTCCGCGAACTCCGGGGACCGCTTACGGGGACGTCGTCAAAACTCGAGGATTTGGTCCATTCTGGACAGCTTTCTATGCTATTACTCACTGATTTTGCGTCCCGGAGCAATAGGAACGTTCAGTAAACTCCGGGGTCCGGTTACTGGGACCTCGTCAAAACTCGAGGATTTGGTCCATTCTGGCCAGATTTCTATGCTATTACTCACTGATTTTGCGTCCCGGAGCGATATGAACATTCAGCAAACTCCGGGGACCGTTAAGGGGACCTCGTCAAAACTCGCCGATTTTATAAATTCTAGCCGGTTTTGTATGCTAATACTCACTGATTTTAGGTCCCGAGGCGATCCGAACATTCCGCAAACTCTAGGGACCGGTTACTGGGACCTCGTCAAAAGTCGCAGATTTAGTCCATTCTCGACAGTTTTCCAAGCTATTAGTCACTGATTTTGGTTCATGGGGCGATGCAAGCGTTTTGGGAATTTTGGGGTCCGCTTAGGGGGACATCGTCAAAACTCGTAGATTTGGTCCATTCTAGCCAGTTTTGTATGCTATTACTCAGTGTGTTTGGGTCCCGGGGTGCTACAAACATTTGGGGAACTCCTGGGTCCGGTTACGGGGACCTTGTCAAAACTCACAGATTTTATACATTTTGGCCAATTTTGTATGCTATTACCTAATGATTTCGGGTCCCGGGGCGATCCGAACGTTCCACGAACTCTGGGGACCGGTTATGGGGACCTCGTCAAAACTCGCAGATTTGGTCCATTCTAGCCAGTTTTGTATGCTATTACTCAGTGATTTTGTGTCCTAGGGTGATACGAGCATTCCGTGAACCCAAGTGACCAGTTACGGGGAACTCATCGAAACTCACAGATTTGTCCAATTGTAGCTAGTGTCCTATGATATTACTCACTAATTTTGGATCCCGGGGCGATACGAAATGTTCTGCGAACTCCGGGGACCGGTTACGGGGACCTCGTCAAATCTCGAGGATTTGGTCCATTCTGGACAGTTTTCTATGCTATTACTCACTGATTTTGCGTCCTGGAGCGATACGAACGTTCAGCGAACTACGGGGACCGTTACGGAGACCTCGTCAAAACTCGCACATTTTATAAATTCTAGCGGTTTTGTATGTTATTACTCAGTTATTTTAGGTCCCGGGGCGATTCGAACGTTCCGCAAACTCTAGGGACCGGTTACTGGGAACTCGTCAATAGTCGCAGATTCAGTCCATTCTCGCCAGTATTCCAAGCTATTAGTCACTGATTTTGGTTCGTGGGGCGATGCAAGCGTTGTGGGAATTTTGGGGTCTGCTTTGGGGGACATCGTCAAAACTTGTAGATTTGGTCCATTCTAGCCAGATTTGTATGCTATTACCTAATGATTTCGGATCCCGGGGCGATCCGAATGTTCCGCGAACTCTGGGAACCGGTTATGGCGACCTCGTGAAAACTCGCAGATTTGGTCCATTCTAGCCAGTTTTGTATGCTATTACTCACGGATTTTGTGTCCTAGGGTGATACGAACGTTCCGTGAACCCAAGTGACCAGTTGCGGGGACCTCATCGAAACTCGCAGATTTGTGCAATTCTAGCTAGTATCCTATGATATTACACACTGATTTTGGGTCCTCGGGCGATACGAATGTTCCGCGAACTCCGGATACCGGTTATGGGGACCTCGTCAGAACTCGAAGATTTGGTCAATTCTGGCCAGTATTCTATGCTATTACTCACTGATTTTGCGTCCCGGAGCGATACGAACATTCAGCGAACTCCGGGTACCGTTACGGGGACCTCGTCAAAACTCGCAGATTTTATAAATTCTAGCCGGTTTTGTATACTATTACTCAGTGATTTTAGGTCCCGGGGAGATCCGACAGTTCCGCAAACTCTAGGGACCGGTTACTGGGATCTCGTCAAAAGTCGCAGATTTAGTCAATTCTCGCCAGTATTCCAAGCTATTAGTCACTGATTTTGGTTCATGGGGCGATGCAAGCGTTCTGGGAATTTTGGGGTCCGCTTAGGGGGACACCGTTGAAACTCGTAGATTTGGTCCATTCTAGCCAGTTTTGTATGCTATTACTCAGTGTGTTTGGGTCCCGGGGTGCTACAAACGTTTGGGGAACTCCTGGGTCCGGTTACGGGGACCTCATCAAAACTCACAGATTCTATACATTCTAGCCAGTTTTGTATGCTATTACCTAATGATTTCGGGTCCCGGGGCCATCCGAACGTTCCCCGAACTCTGGGGACCGATTATGGGGATCTCGTCGAAACTCGTAGATTTGTCCCATTCTAGCAAGTTTCCTATGATATTACTCACTGATTTTGGGTCCCGGGGCGATACGAACGTTCCACCAACTACGGGGACCGCTTACGGGGACGTCGTCAAAAATCGAGGATTGGGTCCATTCTGGACAGTTTTCTATGCTATTACTCACTGATTTTGCGTCCCGGAGCGATAGGAACGTTCAGCGAACTCTGGGTACCGTTACGGGGACCTCGTCAAAACTCGCAGAATTTATAAATTCTAGTCGGTTTTGTATGCTATTACTCAGTGGTTTTAGGTCCCGGGGCGACACGAAAGTTCCGCGAACTCCGTGGACCGGTTACGGGGACCTCGTCAAAACTCGAAGATTTGGTCCATTCTGGCCTGTTTTCTATGCTATTACTCAGTGATTTTGCGTCCCAGCGCGATACGAACGTTCAGCGAACTGCGGGGACCATTACGGGGACCTCGTCAAAACTCGCAGATTTTATAAATTCTAGCCGGTTTTGTATGTTATTACTCAGTTATTTTAGGTCCCGGGGCGATCTGAACGTTCCGCAAACTCTAGGGACCGGTTACTGGGACCTCGTCAAAAGTCGTAGATTTAGTCCATTCTCGCCAGTATTCCAAGCTATTACTCACCGATTTTGGTTCGTGGGGCGATGCAAGCGTTATTGGAATTTTGGGGTCTGCTTAGGGGGACATCGTCAAAACTCGTAGATTTGGTCCATTCTAGCCAGATTTGTATGCTATTACTCAATGTGTTTGGGTCTCGTGGTGCTACAAACGTTTGGGGAACTCCTGGGTCCGATTACGGGGACCTCGTTTAAACTCACAGATTTTATACATTGTGGCCAATTTTGTATGCTATTACCTAATGATTTTGGGTCCCGGGGCGATCCGAACGTTTCGCGAACTCTGGGAACGGTTGTGGGGACCTCGTCAAAACTCGCAGATTTGGTCCATTCTAGCCAGTTTTGTATGTTATTACTGAGAGATTTTGTGTCCTAGGGAGATACGAACGTTCCGTGAACCCAGTGACCAGTTACAGGGACCTCATCGAAACTCGCAGATTTGTCCAAGTCTAGTTTCCTATGATTACTCTTTGATTTTGGGTCCCGGGGCGATACGAACGTTCCGCGAATTCCGGGGTCCGGTTACGGGGACCTCGTCAAAACTCGAGGATTTGGTCCATTCTGGACAATTTTCTATGCCATTACTCACTGATTTTGCGTCCTGGTGCGATACAAACATTCAACGAACTCTGGGGACCGTTAAGGGGACCTCGTCAAAACTCGCAGATTTTATAAATTCTAGCCGGTTGTGTATGCTAATAATCAGTGATTTTAGGTCCCGGGGCGATCCGAACATTCCGCAAACTCTAGGGACCGGTTACTGGGACCTCGTCAAAAGTCGTAGATTTAGTCCATTCTCGCCAGTATTCCAAGCTATTAGTCACTGATTTTGGTTCCTGGGGCGATGCAAGCGTTGTGGGAATTTTGGGGTCTGCTTAGGGGGACATCGTCAAAACTCGTAGATTTGTTCCATTCTAGCCAGTTTTGTATTCTATTACTCAGTGTGTTTGGGTCCCGGGGTGCTACAAACGTTTGGGGAACTCCTGGGTCCGGTAACGGGGACCTCATCAAAACTCACAGATTCTATACATTCTAGCCAGTTTTGTATGCAATTACCTAATGATTTCGGGTCCCGAGGCGATCCGAACGTTCCGCGAACTCTGGGGACCGGTTAAGGGGATCTCATCGAGACTCATAGATTTGTCCCATTCTAGCAAGTTTCCTATGATATTATTTTGGGTCCCGGGGCGATACGAACGTTCCGCGAACTCCGGGGACCGTTTACGGGGACGTCGTCAAAACTCGAGGATTTGGTCCATTCTGGACAGCTTTCTATGCTATTACTCACTGATTTTGCGTCCCGGGGCAATAGGAACGTTCAGCAAACTCCGGGGTCCGGTTACGGGGACCTCGTCAAAACTCGAGGATTTGGTCCATTCTGGCCAGATTTCTATGCTATTACTCACTGATTTTGCGTCCCGGAGCGATACGAACATTCAGCAAACTCCGGGGACCGTTAAGGGGACCTCGTCAAAACTCGCCAATTTTATAAATTCTAGCTGGTTTTGTATGCTAATACTCACTGATTTTAGGTCCCGAGGCGATCCGAACATTCCGCAAACTCTAGGGACCGGTTACTGGGACCTCGTCAAAAGTCGCAGATTTAGTCCATTCTCGACAGTATTCCAAGCTATTAGTCACTGATTTTGGTTCATGGGGCGATGCAAGCGTTTTGGGAATTTTGGGGTCCGCTTAGGGGGACATCATCAAAACTCGTAGATTTGGTCCATTCTAGCCAGTTTTGTATGCTATTACTCAGTGTGTTTGGGTCCCGGGGTGCTACAAACATTTGGGGAACTCCTGGGTCCGGTTACGGGGACCTTGTCAAAACTCACAGATTTTATACATTTTGGCCAATTTTGTATGCTATTACCTAATGATTTCGGGTCCCGGGGCGATCCGAACGTTCCACGAACTCTGGGGACCGGTTATGGGGACCTCGTCAAAACTCGCAGATTTGGTCCATTCTAGCCAGTTTTGAATGCTATTACTCAGTGATTTTGTGTCCTAGGGTGATAAGAGCATTCCGTGAACCCAAGTGACCAGTTACGGGGACCTCATTGAAACTCACAGATTTGTCCAATTGTAGCTAGTGTCCTATGATATTACTCACTGATTTTGGATCCCGGGGTGATACGAAATGTTCTGCGAACTCCGGGGACCGGTTACGGGGACCTCGTCAAATCTCGAGGATTTGGTCCATTCTGGACAGTTTTCTATGCTATTACTCACTGATTTTGCGTCCCAGAGCGATACGAACGTTCAGCGAACTACGGGGACCGTTACGGAGACCTCGTGAAAACTCGCACATTTTATAAATTCTAGCGGTTTTGTATGTTATTACTCAGTTATTTTAGGTCCCGGGGCGATTCGAACGTTCCGCAAACTCTAGGGACCGGTTACTGGGAACTCGTCAATAGTCGCAGATTCAGTCCATTCTCGCCAGTATTCCAAGCTATTAGTCACTGATTTTGGTTCGTGGGGCGATGCAAGCGTTGTGGGAATTTTGGGGTCTGCTTAGGGGGACATCGTCAAAACTTGTAGATTTGGTCCATTCTAGCCAGATTTTTATGCTATTACCTAATGATTTCGGGTCCCGGGGCGATCCGAATGTTCCGCGAACTCTGGGAACCGGTTATGGCGACCTCGTGAAAACTCGCAGATTTGGTCCATTCTAGCCAGTTTTGTATGCTATTACTCACGGATTTTGTGTCCTAGGGTGATACGAACGTTCCGTGAACCCAAGTGACCAGTTGCGGGGACCTCATCGAAACTCGCAGATTTGTGCAATTCTAGCTAGTATCCTATGATATTACACACTCATTTTGGGTCCTCGGGCGATACGAACGTTCCGCGAACTCCGGATACCGGTTACGGGGACCTCGTCAGAACTCGAAGATTTGGTTAATTCTGGCCAGTATTCTATGCTATTACTCACTGATTTTGCGTCCCGGAGCGATACGAACATTCAGCGAACTCCGGGTACCGTTACGGGGACCTCGTCAAAACTCGCAGATTTTATAAATTCTAGCCGGTTTTGTATGCTATTACTCAGTGATTTTAGGTCCCGGGGAGATCCGAGCTTTCCGCAAACTCTAGGGACCGGTTACTGGGACCTCGTCAAAAGTCGCAGATTTAGTCAATTCTCGCCAGTATTCCAAGCTATTAGTCACTGATTTTGGTTCATGGGGCGATGCAAGCGTTCAGGGAATTTTGGGGTCTGCTTAGGGGGGCACCGTTGACACTCGTAGATTTGGTCCATTCTAGCCAGTTTTGTATGCTATTACTCAGTGTGTTTGGGTCCCGGGGTGCTACAAACGTTTGGGGAACTCCTGGGTCCGGTTACGGGGACCTCATCAAAACTCACAGATTCTATACATTCTAGCCAGTTTTGTATGCTATTACCTAATGATTTCGGGTCCCGGGGCCATCCGAACGTTCCGCGAACTCTGGGGACCGATTATGGGGATCTCGCCGAAACTCGTAGATTTGTCCCATTCTAGCAAGTTTCCTATGATATTACTCACTGATTTTGGGTCCCGGGGCGATACGAACGTTCCACCAACTCCGGGGACCGCTTACGGGGACGTCGTCAAAACTCGAGGATTTGGTCCATTCTGGACAGTTTTCTATGCTATTACTCACTGATTTTGCGTCCCGGAGCGATAGGAACGTTCAGCGAACTCCGGGTACCGTTACGAGGACCTCGTCAAAACTCGCAGAATTTATAAATTCTAGCCGGTTTTGAATGCTATTACTCAGTGGTTTTAGGTCCCGGGGCGACACGAACGTTCCGCGAACTCCGTGGACCGGTTACGGGGACCTCGTCAAAACTCGAAGATTGTTGGGGAACGTCGCATGGGAAACAAAAATTTTCCTACGCGCACGAAGACCTATCATGGTGATGTCCATCTACGAGAGGGGATGTGTGATCTACGTACCCTTGTAGACCGTACAGCAAAAGCGTTAGTGAACGCGGTTGATGTAGTGGAACGTCCTCACGTCCCTCGCTCCGCCCCGCGAACAATCCCGCGAACCGTCCCGCGATCCGTCCCACGATCTAGTGCCGAACGGACGGCAACTCCGCGTTCAGCACACGTACAGCTCGACGATGATCTCGGCCTTCTTGATCCAGCAAGAGAGACGGAGAGGTAGATGAGTTCTCCGGCAGCGTGACGGCGCTCCGGAGGTTGGTGGTGATCTAATCTCAGCAGGGCTCCGCCCGAGCTCCGCAGAAACGCGATCTAGAGGAAAAACCGTGGAGGTATGTGGTCGGACTGCCCTGGCAAAAGTTGTCTCAAATCAGCTCTAATACCTCAGTATATATAGGAGGGAGGGGGAGGGAAGAGGCAGCCTCAAACCCTCAAGGGTTGGCCGAAATTGGAGGTGGAGGAGTCCTACTCCAATCCTACTTCGAGTAGGATTCCACCTTTCCACTTGGAAACTCTTTCCACCTTGTGTTTTTTCCTTCTCAAACCTTATGGGCCTTAGTGGGAACTTATTCCAGCCCACTAGGGGCTGGTTTATCTCTTCCCATAGCCCATGAGACCGCTTGGGGCGTGACACCCCTCCCGATGGTCCCCGGCACCCCTCCCGGCACTCCCGGTACACTACCGATGAGCCCGAAACTTTTCCGGTGACCAAAACAGGACTTCCTATATGTCAATCTTTACCTCCGGACCATTCCGGAGCTCCTCGTGACGTCCTGGATCTCATCCGGGACTCCGAACAACATCGGTAACCAACCATATAACTCAAATACGCATAAAACAACGTCGAACCATAAGTGTGCAGACCCTGCGGGTTCGAGAACTATGTAGACATGACCCGAGAGACTCCTCGGTCAATATCCAATAGCGGGACCTGGATGCCCATATTGGATCCTACACATTCTACGAAGATATTATCGTTTGAACCTCAGTGCCAAGGATTCATATAATCCCGTATGTCATTCCCTTTGTCCTTCGGTATGTTACTTGCCCGAGATTCGATCGTCAGTATCCGCATACCTATTTCAATCTCGTTTACCGGCAAGTCTCTTTACTCGTTCCGTAATACAAGATCCCGCAACTTACGCTAAGTCACATTGCTTGCAAGGCTTGTGTGTGATGTTGTATTACCGAGTGGGCCCCGAGATACCTCTCCGTCACACGGAGTGACAAATCCCAGTCTTGATCCATACTAACTCAACTAACACCTTCGGAGATACCTGTAGAGCATCTTTATAGTCACCCAGTTACGTTGCAACGTTTGATACACACAAAGCATTCCTCCGGTGTTAGTGAATTATATGACCTCATGGTCATAGGAATAAATACTTGACACGCAGAAAACAGTAGCAACAAAATGACACGATCAACATGCTACGTCTATTAGTTTGGGTCTAGTCCATCACATGATTCTCCTAATGATTTGATCCCGTTATCAAGTGACAACACTTGCCTATGGCCAGGAAACCTTGACCATCTTTGATCAAGGAGCTAGTCAACTAGAGGCTTACTAGGGACAGTGTTTTGTCTATGTATCCACACAAGTATTGTGTTTCCAATCAATACAATTATCGCATGGATAATAAACGATTATCATGAACTAAGAAATATAATAATAACTAATTTATTATTGCCTCTAGGGCATATTTCCAACAAAGATTTGGTCCATTCTGGCCAGTTTTCTATGCTATTACTCAGTGATTTTGCGTCCCAGCGCGATACGAACGTTCAGCGAACTGCAGGGACCATTACGGGGACCTCGTCAAAACTCGCAGATTTTATAAATTCTAGCCGGTTTTGTATGTTATTACTCAGTTATTTTAGGTCCCGGGGTGATCCGAACGTTCCGCAAACTCTAGGGACCGGTTACTGGGACCTCGTCAAAAGTCGTAGATTTAGTCCATTCTCGCCAGTATTCCAAGCTATTACTCACCGATTTTGGTTCGTGGCGCGATGCAAGCGTTGTTGGAATTTTGGGGTCTGCTTAGGGGGACATCGTCAAAACTCGTAGATTTGGTCCATTCTAGCCAGATTTGTATGCTATTACTCAATGTGTTTGGGTCTCGGGGTGCTACAAACGTTTGGGGAACTCCTGGGTCTGATTACGGGGACCTCGTTAAAACTCACAGATTTTATACATTCTGGCCAATTTTGTATGCTGTTACCTAATGATTTCGGGTCCCGGGGCGATCCGAACGTTTCGCGAACTCTGGGAACGGTTGTGGGGACCTCGTCAAAACTTGCAGATTTGGTCCATTCTAGCCAGTTTTGTATGTTATTACTGAGAGATTTTGTGTCCTAGGGAGATACGAACGTTCCGTGAACCCAGTGACCAGTTACGGGGACCTCATCGAAACTCGCAGATTTGTCCAAGTCTAGTTTCCTATGATTACTCATTGATTTTGGGTCCCGGGGCGATACGAACGTTCTGCGAATTCCGTGGTCCGGTTCCGGGGACCTCGTCAAAACTCGAGGATTTGGTCCATTCTGGACAGTTTTCTATGCCATTACTCACTGATTTTGCGTCCTGGTGCGATACGAACATTCAACGAACTCCGGGGACCGTTAAGGGACCTCGTCAAAACTCGCAGATTTTATAAATTCTAGCCAGTTGTGTATGCTAATACTCAGTGATTTTAGGTCCCGGGGCGATCCGAACATTCCGCAAACTCTAGGGACCGGTTACTGGGACCTCGTCAAAAGTCGCAGATTTAGTATATTCTCGCCAGTATTCCAAGCTATTAGTCACTGATTTTGGTTCATGGGGCGATGCAAGCGTTCTGGAAATTTTGGGGTCCGCTTAGGGGGACATCGTCAAAACTCGTATATTTGGTCCATTCTAGCCAGTTTTGTATGCTATTACTCAGTGTGTTTGGGTCCCGGGGTGCTACAAACATTTGGGGAACTCCTGGGTCCGGTTACGAGGACCTTGTCAAAACTCAGAGATTTTATACATTCTGGCCAATTTTGTATGCTATTACCTAATGATTTCGGGTCCCGGGGCGATCCGAACGTTCCGCGAACTCTGGGGACCGGTTATGGGGACCTCGGCAAAACTCGCGGATTTGGCCCATTCTAGCCAGTTTTGTATGCTATTACTCAGTGATTTTGTGTGCTAGGGTGATACGAACATTCCATGAACCCAAGTGACCGGTTACGGGGACCTCATCGAAACTCACAGATTTGTCCCATTCAAGCTAGTTTCCTTTGATATTACTCACTAATTTTGGGTCCCAGGGCGATACGAACGTTATGCGAACTCCAGGGCCCGGTTACGGGGACCTCGTGAAATCTCGAGGATTTGGTCCTTTCTGGACAGTTTTCTTTGCTATTACTCACTTATTTTGCGTCCCGAAGCGATACGAACGTTCAACGAATTCCGGGTACCGTTACGGGGACCTCGTCAAAAGTAGCAGAATTTATAAATTCTAGCCGATTTTGTATGCTATTACTCAGTGATTTTAGGTCCCGGGGCGATACGAACGTTTCGCGAACTCCGGGGAGCGGTTACGGGGACCTCGTCAAAACTCGAAGATCTGGTCCATTCTGGCCAGTTTTCTATGCTATTACTCACTGATTTTACGTCCTGGAGCGATACGAACGTTCAACGAACTCTGGGGACCGTTACGGGGACCTCGTCAAAACTCATAGATTTTATAAATTCTAGCCGGTTTTGTATGTTATTACTCAGTTATTTTAGGTCCCGGGGCGATCCGAACGTTCCGCAAACTCTAGGGACCGGTTACTCGGACCTCGTCAAAAGTCGCAGATTTACTACATTCTTGCCAGTATGCCAAGCTATTACTCACAGATTTTGCTTCGTGGGGCGATGCAAGCGTTCTGGGAATTTTGGGGTCCGCTTAGGGGGACATCGTCAAAACTCGTAGATTTGGTCCATTCTAGCCAGTTTTGTATGCTATTACTCAGTGTGTTTGGGTCTCGGGGTGCTACAAACGTTTGGGGAACTCCTGGGTCCGGTTATGGGGACCTCGTTAAAACTGACATATTTTATACATTCTGGCCAATTTTGTATGCTATTACCTAATTATTTCGGGTCCCGGGGCGATCCGAACGTTCTGCGAACTCTAGCGACCGGTTTTGGGGACCTCGTCAAAACTCCTAGATTTGGTCCATTCTAGCTAGTTTTGTATGCTATTTCCGAGGGATTTTGTGTCCTAGGGAGATACGAACATTCCTGAACCCCAATGACCAGTTACGGGGACCTCATCAAAACTCGCAGATTTGTCCAATTCTAGCTAGTTTCCTATGATTACTCACTGATTTTGGGTCCTGGGGCGATACGAACGTTCCATGAACTCCGGGGACCGGTTACGGGGACTTCGTCAAAACTCGAGGATTTGGTCCATTCTGGCCAGTTTTCTATGCTATTACTCACTGATTTTGCATCCCGGAGCGAAACGAACGTTCAGCGAACTCCGGGGTCCGTTAAGGGGACCTCGTCAAAACTCGCATATTTTATAAATTCTAGACGGTTTTGTATGCTAATACTCAGTGATTTTAGGTCCTGGGGCGATCCGAACATTCCGCAAACTCTAGGGACCGGTTAGTGGGAGCTCGTCAAAAGTCGCAGATTTAGTCCATTCTCGCTAGTATTCCAATCTATTAGTTACTGAATTTGGTTCATGGGGCGATGCAAGCGTTCTGGGAATTTTGGGGTCCACTTAGGGGACATCGTCAAAACTCGTAGATTTGGTCCATTATAGCCAGTTTTGTATGCTATTACTCAGTGTGTTTGGGTCCCGGGGTGCTACAAACGTTTGGGGAACTCCTGGGTCCGGTTACGGGGACCTCGTCAAAACTCACAGATTTTATACATTCTGGCCAATTTTGTATGCTATTACCTAATGATTTCGGGTCCCGGGGCGATCCGAACGTTCCGCGAACTGTGGGGACCGGTTATGGGGACCTCTTCAAAACTCGCAGTTTTGGTCCATTCTAGCCAGTTTTGTATGCTATTACTCAGGGATTTTGTGTCCTAGGGTGATACGAACATTCCTTGAACCCAAGTGACCAGTTACGGGGACCTCATCGAAACTCGCAGATTTGTCCCATTGTAGCTAGTTTCCAATGATATTACTCACTGATTTTGGGTCCCGGGGCGATACGAAAGTTCCGCGAACTCCAGGGACCGGTTACGGGGACCTTGTCAAAACTCGAAGATTTGGTCCATTCTGGCCAGTTTTCTATGCTATGACTCACCGATTTTGGGTCCCGAAGCTATACGAACGTTCAGCGAACTCCGAGGACCGTTACGGGTACCTCGTCAAAACTCGCAGATTTTATAAATTCTAGCCGGTTTTGTATGCTATTACTTAGTGATTTTAGGTCCCGGGGCGATCCGAACGTTCCGCAAACTCTAGGGACTCGTTACTTGGACCCCGTGAAAAGTCACAGATTTAGTCCATTCTCGCCAGTATTCCAAGCTATTAGTCACTCATTTTGGTTCGTGGGACGATGCAAGCTTTCTGGGAATTTTGGGGTCCGTTTAGGGGGACCTCGTCAAAACTCGTAGATTTGGTCCATTCTAGCCAGTTTTGTATGCTATTACTCAGTGATTTTGTGTCCGAGGGTGATACGAACGTTCCTGAACCCCAGTGACCGGTTACGGGGACCTCTTCAAAACTCACAGATTTATGCCATTCTGGCTAGTTTTCTATGCTATTACACACTGATTTTGGGTCCGGGGGCTATACGAACGTTCCGTGACCTCCGGGGACCGGTTACGGGGACCTCGTCAAAACTTGAACGTTTTGTCCATTCTGGCCAGTTTTCTATGCAATTACTCACTAATTTTGGGTCCCGGGGCGATACGAACGTTCAGCAACGTCCGGGGACCGTTACGGGGACCTCGTCAAAACTCACGGATTTTATAAATTCTAGCCGGTTTTGTATGTTATTACTCAGTTATTTTAGGTCCCGGGGAGATACGAACGTTCCGCAAACTCTGGGGACCGGTTACTGGGACCTCGTCAAAAGTCGCAGATTTAGTCCATTCTCGCGGGTATTCCAAGCTATTACTCACTGGTTTTGGTTTGTGGGGCGATGTAAGCATTGTGGGAATTTTGGGGTCTGCTTAGGCGGACATCGTCAAAACTCGTAGATTTGGTCCTTTCTAGCCAGATTTGTATGCTATTACTGAGTGTGTTTGGGTCCCGGGGTGCTACAAACGTTTGGGGAACTCCTGGGTCCGGTTACGAGGACCTTGTCGAAAATCACAGATTTTATACATTCTGGCCAATTTTGTATGCTATTACCTAATGATTTCGGGTCCCGGGGCGATCCGAACGTTCCGCGAACTCTGGGGACCGGTTATGGGGACCTCGTCAAAACTCGCAGATTTGGTCCATTCTAGCCTGTTTTGTATGCTATTACTGAGGGATTTTGTGTCCTAGGGAGATACGAACGTTCCGTGAACCCAGTGACCAGTTACGGGGACATCATCGAAACTCGCAGATTTGTCCAATTCAAGCTAGTTTCCTATGATTACTCACTGATTTTGGGTCCTGGGGCGATACGAACGTTCCGCGAACTCCGGGGACTGGTTTCGGGGACCTCGTCAAAACTCGAGGATTTGGTCCATTCTGGCCATTTTTGACCAGTTACGGGAACATCATCGAAACTCGCTGATTTGTCCAATTCAAGCTAGTTTCCTATGATTACTCACTGATTTTGGGTCCCGGGGCGATACGAACGTTCCGCGAACTCCGGGGACTGGTTTCGGGGACCTCGTCAAAACTCGAGGATTTGGTCCATTCTGGCCATTTTTCTATGCTATTACTCACTGATTTTGCGTCCCGGAGCGATACGAACGTTCAGCGAACTCCGGGGGCCGTTAAGGGGACCTCGTCAAAACTCGCAGATTTTATAAATTCTAGCCGGTTTTTTATGCTAATACTCAGTGATTTTAGGTCCCGGGGCGATCCGAACATTTCGCAAACTCTAGGGACCGGTTACTGGGACCTCATCAAAACTCACTGATTTTGGTTCATGGGGCGATGCAAGCGTTCTGGGAATTTTGGGTTCCGCTTAGGGGGGACAACGTCACAACTCGTAGATTGTGTCCATTCTAGCCAGTTCCGTATGTTGTTACTCAGTGTGTTTGG
Organism: Hordeum vulgare subsp. vulgare; assembly: GCF_904849725.1. Taxonomy (NCBI): domain Eukaryota; kingdom Viridiplantae; phylum Streptophyta; class Magnoliopsida; order Poales; family Poaceae; genus Hordeum; species Hordeum vulgare. The sequence continues at coordinate 592,678,150 of NC_058521.1, forward strand.
GTCCCGGGGTGGTACAAACGTTTGGGGAACTCCTGGGTACGGTTATGGAGACCTCGTCAAAACTCACAGATTTTATACATTCTGGCCAATTTTGTATGTTATTACCTAATGATTTCGGGTCCGGGGGCAATCCGAACGTTCCGCGAACTATGTGGACCGGTTATGGGGACCTCGTCAAAACTTTCAGATTTGGTCCATTCTAGACAGTTTTGTATGCTATTACTCAGGGATTTTGTGTCCTAGGGTGATACGAACATTCCGTGAACCCAAGTGACCACCTACGGGGACCTCATCGAAATTCGTAGATTTGCCCTATTCTAGCTAGTTTCCTATGATATTACTCACTGATTTTGGGTCCCGGGGCGATACGAACGTTCCGCAAACTCCGGGGACCGGTTACGGGGACGTCATCAAAACTCGAGGATATATAAATTCTAGGCAGTTTTGTATGCTATTACTCAGTGAATTTTGGTCCCGGGGGATACGAACGTTCCGCGAACTCCGTGGACCGGTTACGGGGACCTCGTCAAAACTCGAAGATTTGGTCCATTCTCGCCAGTTTTCTATGCTATTACTCCCTGATTTTGCGTCCCGGAGCGATACGAACGTTCAGCGAACTACCGGGACCTCGTCAAAACTCGCAGATTTTATAAATTCTAGCCGGTTTTGTATGTTATTACTCACATATTTTAGGTCCGTGGGTGATCCGAACGTTCCGCAAACTCTAGGGACCGGTTACTGGACCTCGTCAAAAGTCGCAGATTTAGTCCATTCTCGCTAGTATTCCAAGCTATTAGTCACTCATTTTGGTTCGTGGGGCGATGCAAGCGTTGTGGGAATTTTGGGGTCTGCTTAGGCGGACGTCGTCAAAACTCGTAGATTTGGTCCATTCTAGCCAGATTTGTACGCTATTACTCAGTGTGTTTTGGTCCCGGGGTGCTACAAACGTTTGGGGAACTCCTGGGTCCGGTTATGAGGACCTCGTTAAAACTCACATATTTTATACATTCTGGCCAATTTTGTACGCTATTACCTAATGTTTTCGGGTCCCGGGGCGATCCAAACGTTCCACGAACTTTAGGGACCGGTTATGGGGACCTCGTCAAAACTTCCAGATTTGGTCCATTCTAGCCAGTTTTGTATGCTATTACTGAGGGATTTTGTGTCCTAGGGTGATACAAACGTTCCGTGAACCCCAGTGACCAGTTACGGGGACCTCATCGAAACTCCTAGATTTGTCCCATTCTGGCAAGTTTCCTATGATATTACTCACTGATTTTTTGGGTCTCGGGGCAATACGAACGTTCAGCGAACTCCGGAGACTCGTTATGGGGACCTCGTCAAAACTCGAGGATTTGGTCCATTCTGGCCAGTTTTCTATGCTATTACTCATTGATTTTGCGTCCCGAAGCAATACGAACGTTCAGCAAACTCCGGGGACCGATAAGGGGACCTCGTCAAAACTCGCAGATTTTATAAATTCTAGTTGGTTTTGTATGCTAATACTCAGTGATTTTAGGTCCCGGGGCGATCCGAACATTCCGAAAACTCTAGGGACCGGTTACTGGACCTCGTCAAAAGTCGCAGATTCGGTGCATTCTCGCCTGTATTCCAAGCTATTAGTCACTGATTTTGGTTCATGGGGCGATGCAAGCGTTCTGGGAATTTTGTGGTCCGCTTACGGGGGCATCGTCAAAACACGTAGATTTGGTTCATTCTAGCCAGTTTTGTATGCTCTTACTTAGTGTGTTTGGGTCCAGGGGTGCTACAAACGTTTGGGGAGCTCCAGGGTCCGGTTACGGAGACCTTGTCAAAACTCACAGATTTTATACATTCTGGCCAATTTTGTATGCTATTACCTAATGAATTCGGGTCCCTGGGCGATCCGAACGTTCCGCGAACTTTGGGAATTGGTTATGGGGACCTCGTCAAAACTCACAGATTTGGTCCATTCTAGCTAGTTTTGTATGCTATTACTCAGTAATTTTGTGTCCCAGGGTGATACGAACGTTCCGTGAACCCTAGTGACCAGTTACGGGGACCTCATCAAAACTCGAAGATTTGTCCCATTCTGGCTAGTTTCCTATGATATTACTCACTGATTTTGGGTCCCGGGGCGATACGAACGTTCCGTGAACTCCATGGACAGGTTACGGGGACCACATCAAAACTCGAATATTTGGTCCATTCTGGCCAGTTTTCTATGCTATTACTCACTGATTTTGGGTCCCGGGGCGATACAAACATTCAGCGAACTCCGAGGACCGTTACGGGGACCTCGTCAAAACTCGTAGATTTTATAAATTATAGTTAGTTTTGTATGCTATTACTCAATGATTTTAGGTCCCGGGGCTATCCGAACGTTCTGCAAACTCTAGGGACTAGTTACTGGGACCTCGTCAGAAATCGCAGATTTAGTCCATTCTCGCCAGTATTCCAAGCTATTAGTCAGTCATTCTGGTTCGTGGGGCGATGCAAGCGTTCTGGGAATTTTGTGGTCTTCTTAGGGGGACATCGTCAAAACTTGTAGATTTGGTCCATTCTAGCCAGTTTTGTATGGTATTTCTTAGTGTGTATGAGTCCCGGGGTGCTACAAATGTTTGGGGAACTCCTGGGTCCGGTTACGGGGACCTCGAAAAAACTCACAGATTTTATACATTATTTCCAGTTTTGTATGCTATTACTCAATCATTTCGGGTCCCGGGGCAATCCGAACGTTCCGCGAACTCCGGGGACCAGTTATGGGGACCTCGTCAAAACACGCAGATTTGGTCCATTCTGGCTAGTGTCCTATGCTATTACTAACTGATTTTGTGTCCGGGGGCTATACTAACGTTCCGCGAACTCCGGGGACCGGTTACGGGGACCTCGTCAAAACTCGTAGATTTTATAAATTCTAGCCGGTTTTGTATTCTATTACTCAGTGATTTTAGGTCCCGGGGCGATCCGAACGTTCCACAAATTCTAGGGACCGGTTACTCGGACCTCGTCAAAATTCGCAAATTTAGTCCATTCTCGCCAGTATTCCAACCTATTACTCACTCATTTTGGTTCGTGGGGCGATGCAAGTGTTCTCGGAATTTTGCGGTCCGTTTAGGGGGACCTCGTGAAAAGTCGCACATTTAGTCCATTCTCGCCCGTATTCCAAGCTATTAGTCACTGATTTTGGTTCCTGGGGCGATGCAAGCATTCTGGGAATTTTGGGGTTTGCTTAGGGGGAAATCATAAAAACTCATAGATTTGGTCCATTCTAGCCAGGTTTGTATGCTATTACTCAGTGTGTTTGGGTCCCGGGGTGCTCCAAACGTTTGGGGAACTCCTCGTTCCGGTTACGGGGACCTCGTCAAAACTCACAGATTTTATACATTTTGGCCAGTTTTTTATGCTATTACTGAGTGATTTTAGGTCCCGGTGCGATCTGAACGTTCCGCAAACTCTAGGGACCAGTTACTCGGACCTCGTCAAAATTCACAGATTTAGTCCATTCTCGGGAGTATTCCAAGCTATTAGTCACTGATTCTGGTTCGTGGGGCGATGCAAGCGTTCTAGGAATTTTGGGGTCCGCTTAGGGGGACATCATAAAAACTCATAGATTTGGACCAATCTCGCTAGTTTTGTATGCTATTACTCAGTGTGTTTGGGTCCCGGGGTGCTACAAACGTTTGGGGAACTCATGGGTCCGGTTACGGGGACCTCGTCAAAACTCATAGATTTAATACATTCTGGCCAGTTTTGTATGCTATTATTCAATCATTTCGGGTCCCGGGGAGATCCGAACGTTCCGCGAACTCTGGGGACCGGTTATGGGGACCTCGTCAAAACTCGCAGATTTGGTCCATTCTAGCCAGCTTTGTATGCTAGTACTCACTGATTTTGTGTCCGAGGGTGATACGAACGTTCCGTGAACCCCAGTGACCAGTTACGGGAACCTCATCAGAACTCGCAGATTTGTCCCATTCTGGCTAGTTTCCTATGCTCTTACTCACTGATTTTGGGCCAAGGGCTATACGTACGTTCCGCGAACTCCGGGGACCGGTTACGGGGACCTCATCAAAACCTAAAGATTTGGTCCACTCTAGCCAGTTTTCTATGCTATTACTCACTGATTTTGGGTCCCGGAGCTATACGAACGTTCACCGAACTCCGGGGACCGTTACGGGAACCTCATCAAAACTCGCAGATTTTATATATTCTAGTCGATTTGGTATGCTATTACTAAGTGATTTTAGGTCCCGCGGCGATCCGAACGTTTCGCAAACTCTAGGGACCGGTTACTGGGACCTCGTCAAAAGTCGCAGATTTAGTCCATTCTCGCCCGTATTCCAAGCTATTAGTCACTGATTTTGGTTCCTGGGGCGATGCAAGCATTCTGGGACTTTTGGGATCCGCATAGGGGGAAATCATAAAAACTCATAGATTTGGTCCATTCTAGCCAGGTTTCTATGCTATTACTGAGTGTGTTTGGGTCCCGGGGTGCTACAAACTTTTGGGGAACTACTGGGGCTGGTTACGGGGACCTCGACAAAACTCACAGATTTTATACATTTTGGCCAGTTTTGTATGCTATTATTCAATCATTTCGGGTCCCGGGGCGATCCCAACGTTCCGCGAACTCCGGGGACCGGTTACGAGGACCTCGTCAAAACTCGCAGATTTGGTCCATTCTAGCCAGTTTTGTATGCTATTACTCAGTGATTTTGTGTCCCACGGTTATACGGATGTTCCGTGATCCCCACTGACCGGTTAGGGGGCCCTCGTCAAAAGTCGCAGATTTTGTCCATTCTCGCAAGTATTCCAAGCTATTACTCGTTGATTTTGTGTCCCAGGGTGATACGAACGTTCCGTGAACCCAGTGACTGGTTACAGGGACCTCATCAAAACTCGTAGCTTTGTCCCATTCTGGCTATTTCCTATGCTATTACTCACTGATTTTGGGTCCGGAGGCTATACGAACGTTCCACGAACTCCGGGGACCGGTACGGGGACATCATAAAACTCGAAGATTTGGTCCATTCTGGCCAGTTTTCTATGCTATTACTCACTGATTTTGGGTCCCGGAGCTATACGAACGTTCAGCGAACTCCTGGGACCGTTACGGGGACCTCGTCAAAACTCGCAGATTTTATAAATTCTAGCCGGTTTTGTATGCTATTACTTAGTGATTTTAGGTCCTAGGGCGATACGAACGTTTCGCAAACTCTAGGAACCGGTTACTGGGACCTCGTCAAAAGTCGCAGATTTAGTCCATTCTTGCAAGTATTCCAAGCTATTAGTCACTGATTTTGGTTCGTGGGGCGAAGCAAGCGTTCTGGGAATTTTGGGGTCCGCTTAGGGCGACATCGTCAAAACTCGTAGATTTGGTCCATTCTAGCCAGTTTTGTATGCTATTACTAAGTGTGTTTGGGTCCCGGGGTGCTACAAACATTTGGGGAACTCCTGGGTCCGGTTACGGGAACCTCGTCAAAACTCACAGATTTTATACATTCTGGCTAATTTTGTATGCTATTACTCAATGATTTCGGGTCCCGAGGCAATCCGAAAGTTCCACGAACTCCGGGGACCGGTTATGGGGACCTCGTCAAAACTCGCACATTTGGTCCATTGTAGCCACTTTTGTATGTTATTACTCATTGATTTTGTGTCCGAGGGTGATACGAACGTTCCGTGAACCCAGTGACCGGTTACGAGGACCTCATCAAAACTCGTAGATTTGTCCCATTCTGGCTAGTTTCCTATGCTATTACTCATTGGTTTTGGGTCCGGGAGCTATACGAACGTTCCGCGAACTCCGGGGACCAGTTACGGGACCTCGTCAAAACTCGAAGATTTGGTCCATTCTGGCCAGTTTTCTATGCTATTACTCCCTTATTTTGGGTCCCGAAGCGATACGAACATTCAGCGAGCTCCGGGGACCGTAACGGGGACCTCATGAAAACTCGCAGATTTTATAAATTCTAGCCGGTATTGTATGCTATTACTTAGTGATTTTAGGTCCCGGGGCGATCCGAACGTTCCGCAAACTCTAGGGACCGGTTACTAGGACCTCGTCAAAAGTCGCAGACTTAGTCCATTCTCGCAAGTATTCCAAGCTGTTTGTCACTGATTTTGGTTCGTGGGGCGAAGCAAGCGTTCTCGGAATTTTGGGTTCCGCTTAGGGGGACATCGTCAAAACTCAAAGATTTGGTGCTACAAACGTTTGGGGAACTCCTGGCTCCGGTTACGGGGACCTCATCAAAACTCACAGATTTTATACATTCTGGCCAATTTTGTATGTTATTACTCAATGATTTCAGGTCCCGGGGCGATCCGAACATTCCACGAACTCCGGGGACCGGTTATGGGGACCTCGTCAAAACTCGTAGATTTGGTCCATTCTAGCTAGTTTTGTATGCTATTACTCAGTGATTTTTTGTCCTAGGGTGATACGGACGTTCCGTGATCCCACTGATCGGTTACGGGGACCTCATCAAAACTCGCTGATTTGTCCCATTTTGGCTAGTTTCCTATGCTATTACTCATTGATTTTTGGTCCCGAGGCGATCCGAATGTTCCGCGAACTCTAGGGACCATTTACTTGGGCCTCGTCAAAAGTCGCAGATATAGTCCATTCTCACAAGTATTCCAAGCTATTACGAACGTTCCGCGAACTCCGGGGACCGGTTACGGGGACCTCGTCAAAACTCGAAGATTTGGTCCATTCTGGCCAGTTTTCTATGCTATTACTCAGTGATTTTGGGTCCTGGAGCGATACGAACATTAAGCGAACTCCGGGGACCGTAACGGGGACCTCGTGAAAACTCGTAGATTTTATAAATTCTAACCGGTTTTGTATGTTATTAATCAATGATTTTAGGTCCCGGCGCTATCCAAACGTTCCGCAAACTCTAGGGACCGGTTACTGGGACCTCGTGAAAAGTCGCAGATTTAGTCCATTCTCGCAAGTATTCCAAGCTATTAGTCACTGATTTTGGTTCATGGGGCGAAGCAAGCGTTCTCGGAATTTTGGGGCCCCTTAGGGGGACATCGTCAAAACTCGTAGATTTGGTCCATTCTAGCCAGTTTTGTATGCTAGTACTCAGTGTGTTTCGGTCCTGGGGTGCTACAAACGTTTGGGGAACTCCTGGGTCCAGTTACGGGGACCTCGTCAAAACTCACAGATTTTATACATTCTGGCCAATTTTGTATGTTATTACTCAATGATTTCACGTCCCGGGGCGATCCGAACGTTCCACGAACTCCGGGAACCGGTTATAGGGACCTCGTCAAAACTCGTAGATTTGGTCCATCCTAGCCAGTTTTGTATGCTATTACTCAGTGATTTTTTGTCCCAGGGTGATACGAACGTTCAGTGATCCCCACTGACCGTTTACGGGGTCCTCATCAAAACTCATAGATTTTTGGTCCCGAGGCAATCCGAATGTTCCGCAAACTCTAGGGACCGGTTACCGGGACCTCGTCAAAAGTCGTAAATTTAGTCCATTCTCGCAAGTATTCCAAGCTATTACTCACTAATTTTGGTTCGTGGGGCGATGCAAACGTTCTGGGAATTTTGGGATCCGCTTAGGGGGACATCATCAAAACTCATAGATTTGGTCCATTCTAGCCAGTTTTGTATGCTATTACTCAATGTGTTTGGGTCCCGGGGTGCTACAAACGTTTGGGGAACTCCTGGGTCCGGTTACGGGGACCTCGTTAAAACTCACAGATTTTATACATTCTGGCAAATTTGGTATGCTATTATTCAATGATTTCGTGTCCCGGGGCGATCCGAACGTTCCACAAACTCCGGCGGCCGGTTATGGGGACCTCGTCAAAACTCATAGATTTGGTCCATACTAGCCAGTTTTGTGTGCTATTACTAAGTGATTTTGTGTCCCAGGGTGATACGATCGTTCCCTGAACCCTAGTGACCGGTTACGGGGACCTCATCAAAACTCGCAGATTTGTCCCATTCTGGCTAGTTCCCTATGCTATTACTCACGGATTTTGGGTCCGGGGGCTATACGAATGTTCCGCGAACTCCGGGGACCAGTTACAGGGACCTCGTCAAATCTCGAACATTTGGTCCATTCTGGCAAGTTTTCTATTCTATTACTCACTGATTTTGGGACCCGGAGCGATACGAACGTTCAGCGAAGTCCGGGGACCATTAAGGGGACCTCGTCAAAACTCGCAGATTTATAAATTCTAGCCGGTTTTGTATGGTATTACTCTGTGATTTTAGGTCCCGGGACGATCCGAACGTTCCGTAAACTCTAGGGACCGGTTACTGGGACCTCGTCAAAATTCGTAGATTTATTCCATTCTCGCGAGTATTCCAAGCTATTAGTCACTGATTTTGGTTCGTGTTGCGAAGCAAGTGTTCTGGGAATTTTGGTGTCCGCTTAGGGGGACATCATCAAAACTCGTAGATTTGGTCCATTCTAGCCAGTTTTATACGCTATTACTTAGTGTGTTTGGGTCCCGGGGTGCTACAAACGTTTGAGGAACTTCTGGGTCCGGTTACGGGGACCTCGTCAAATCTCACATATTTTATACGTTCTGGCCAATTTTGTATGATATTACTCAATGATTTCGGGTCTCGGGCGATCCGAACGAACCACGAACTCCGGGGACCGGTTATTGGGACCTCGTCAAAACTCATAGATTTGGTCCATTCTAGCCAGTTTTGTATGCTATTACTCAGTGATTTTGTGTCCCAGGGTGATACGACCGTTCCGTGAACCCTAGTGATCGGTTACGGGGACCTCATCAAAACTCACTGATTTGTCCCATTCTGGCTAGTTTCCTATGCTATTACTTAGTGATTTTAGGTCCCGGGGAGATCCGAACGTTCCGCGAACTCAAGGAACCGGTTACCGGGACCTCGTCAAAACTCGAACATTTGGTCCATTCTCGCAAGTATTCCAAGCTATTACTCACTGATTTTGGTTCGTGGGGCGATGCAAGCGTTCTGGGAATTTTGGGGTCCGCTTAGGGGGACATCATCAAAACTCGTAGATTTGGTCCATTCTAGCCAGTTTTGTATGCTATTACTTAGTGTCTTTGGGTCCCGGGGTGCTACAAACGTTTGGGGAACTCCTGGGTCTGGTTACGGGGACCTCGTCAAAACCCATAGATTTTATACATTCTGGCCAGTTTTGTATGCTATTACTCAATCATTTCGGGTCCCGGGGCGATCCGAACGTTCCGCGAACTCCGGGGACCGGTTATGGGGACCTCGTCAAAACTAGTAGATTTGGTCCATTCTTGCCAGTTTTGTATGCCATTATTCAGTGATTTTGTGTCCCAGGGTGATACAAACGTTCTGTGAAACCCAGTGACTGGTTACGGGGACCTCATCAAAACTCGTAGATTTGTCCCATTCTCGCTAGTTTCCTATACTTTTATGCACTGGTTTTGGGTCCGGGGGCTATACGAACGTTCTGCAAAGTCCGGGGACCGGTCTCGGGGACCTCGTAAAACTCGAAGATATGGTCCATTCTAGCCAGTTTTCTATGCTATTAATCACTGATTTTGGGTCCCGGAGTGATACGAACGTTCGGCGAACTTCGGGGACCGTTACGGGGACCTCGTCAAAACTCGAAGATTTTTTAAATTCTAGCCGGTTTTGTATGCTATTACTCAGTGATTTTAGGTCCCGGGGCGATTAGAACGTTCCGCAAACTCTAGGGACCGGTTACTGGGACCTCGTCAAAAGTCACAGATTTAGTCCATTCTCGCAAGTATTCCAAGCTATTAGTCACTGATTTTGGTTCATGGGGCGAAGCAAGTGTTCTGGGAAATTTGGGATCTGCTTAGGGGGGCATCATCAAAACTCGTAGATTTGCTCCATTCTAGCCAGTTTTGTATGCTATTACTAAGTGTGTTTGGGTCCCTGCTGCTGGCTATGCCTACAGGGATTTCCTTGGCAAATATGCAAAGGATTCCCCCGCGGCCTTGGAGCCTTGCGTTGGTGTTCCCTTGAAGAGGAAAGGGTGATGTAGCACAACGACGGTAAGTATTTCCCTCAGTTTGAGAACCAATGTATCAATCCAGTAGGAGGATCGCGTCAAGTCACAAGTACCAACACAAACACAAAGAGCTTGCACCCAACGCTATGAAGGGGATGTCAACCCCTTATAGATTGTTTGCAAAGTGAGAATCGAAAGCAAAAAGTAAACAAAGTGAAGTAAAAGTAAAAGCGGAGATGATAGTTGTGAATAGACCCGGGGGTCGTAGTGTTCACTAGTGACTTCTCTCATGAAAGCAAGTAGATGGTGGGTGAAAAAATTACTGTCGAGCAATTGATAGAACCGCGCAAAGTCATGACGTTATCTATGGCAATGATCATACTTGTAGGCATCACGTCCAAAACAAGTAGACCAATACTTTTTGCATCTACTACTATTACTCCACACGTCGACCGCTATCCAGCATGCATCTAGGGTATTGAGTTCATAAGAAGAGAGTAGCGCCTTAAGCAAGATGACATGATGTAGATGGACAATCTCGAATCTATGATGAAAGCCCATCTTGTTACCCTTGATGACAACAACATGATGCGTGCCTTGCTGCCCCTTCTGTCACTGGGAAAGGTCACCGCACGGTATGAACCCAAAACCAAGCACTTCTCCCATTGCAAGGATCATAGATCTAGTTGGCCAAACAAAACCCAAGACTCGCAGAGAATTACAAGGATATCAAATCATGCATATAAGAAATCAGCAAAGACTCAAATATAATTCATAGATAATCGGATCACAAATCCACAATTCATCGGATATCGACAAACACACCGCCAAAGAGGATTACATCGGATAGATCTTGTCATGGGTATAAGCCTGACAGTAGATGTGTAGGGTACGAATGAGATGGGCAGAGTCCTAGCTACCGCGAGGTTGTATGAGTTCGGGCCCCTCTGCGATGGAGGTAACAGCCCTACGTCTCAGTGCTCTCGGAGCTTGTTGTCGAGTGGAATATGGAATACAATGATTTGCTAACCCCTTTACCAGTGGGGGAGGGTGGCTTATATAGAGTACGCTACCCTCCACAACGCTTCTGATTCAGGGGCGGAGTAACGTGGGTTGAATGCATACGTTACAGGTAACGTATGCCCTAAATGCTAACAAATGCACACGGAAACGTATGCCAGTTTCTCTCCACAGAGGTTACGATGTACCGAGTGTATCCAGTCGGTTAGCCTGGTATCCTCCGAATGCTAGTCCCCGACTAGATGATTCAGGACCTGTTACCGACTGGATGATGGGGACTCCTTAATTCAGTCGGGGCAGACTTAGGGTCATGTCCTTTGTGTGGGTAGTCCTTGGGTAGGACCTGTAGGGCAGGCCTATGACCCTACCCTAGGACTATGACCCCATCATTAGTCCCCGAATGGATTGGGGTTGAAATGACGAAGCGGTGCTTGAAGTTCAGATCTGACTGGACTAGATTCAGCTTGGGCGTTGCTTGCCTCTATCCATTTTATCTTTCCTGACCAACGATCCGAGTGGAAGTGCTTGTGAAAAAGACTGTCGGGAGCCGACTGTTTCTGCGGCATCTTTTGACGCGACCGGTCAACTGACACCGGTGGATTTTCCGGGATCTCAAATTTCGGGTTCCGCGCGCTCAGCGGGGATGACGCCAGCGCACTCGAGTAGCGCCTGACGCCTCGATTCTCGCACCTTCAACTCCTCCACTGATATCGCCGCGGCCGGTCGGGCGGATAAGGTTTCGGGGCCACTCGCCAGTGACCCAGTCGGCACTCTATTTAAATCTGGGCGGCGAGGCTTCTTCGTTACGCTCGCCGATTCTTTCGCTCTCACCTGCTCCGTCTTCCTCGCCACCTCCAGCACTCATACACTCCTTCCTTTTCCTCCCTCTCGAGGGTTCGCCGTCGCCTCCATGACCAAGGGTCGGACCAGCAAGATGGAGGCGAGGAAGAAGAAGGGCAAGGCGGCGGCGCCCGCTCAGCGCCGGCAGTGGCCGCTGCCGGCGGGGTGGAACCAAGGAGACTTCCTCTCCTCCACGGTGACGGAGGGAGATCTGCTGGAGCTTGTGGAGCATGGAATGCTCGTGCATAAGTCCTGGAGACTGCCGGCAGACGACGAGGTAGAGCCAGTGCCTCGGGAGGGCTAGCACGTCCTGCTCCTCAGCCATGTCCACCGAGGTTTTTCTTTGCCCCCGCATCCTTTCTTTAAAGGCATCATGAATCACTTCGGGGCCCAACTTCACCACTTTCCTCCGAATGCCATCGCCCATCTTTCTGCCTTTATTGTTTTGTGCGAGTGTTTCATCGGTTGTCCTCCCCATTGGGGTTTGTTCAAACACATCTTCTCCGCCCGATCCCAAACTATCAAACGACTTAGCCAGTCGGATGATAAGACGCACCTCCTCCAGCTCTGCGGAGGTTTAGGATTCCAGAAGAAGAGTCGGAGTAGCTATCCTGCTCTCCAGTTAAGTGAGTCGGTCAGGAACTGGCAGTCGACGTGGTTCTACTGCCAGGATATCGCCTGTCCGAATGCGTCGACTGGGCTGCCTCCTTTTAGTCTAGATCGGCCCGCCCCGCCCAAGCAGCTCGCGCTCTCGAAGGCCGAGAAGAACGACATCCAGCCCTTGGTTGAAGCACTCGTGGATGTCGTCTGGAGGGGGGGTCACCGGTATAGACCTGCTGGAAGTCTTCCTTGGTCGGCGGATCCAGCCTCTGCAGGCTCGCGACCATGCTATGTGGCATTACACGGGGCCCGAAGACTCCACTCGGACCAACGTGGTGGGCGTGACCGAGGAGAGGGTGACCTCGTGGGTGCTCCAAACCACGGGTCCCTATGAGAACCCCAAAGGAGCTCGTCGAGTGAAGCCTTACAGCGCGGAACATCCTCCAGCGAATCAGGTGAGTGGCACTTGTCGAGTGCGTTGAACTGCCTTAATTCCAGTCGTTTGCTTATATCTCCGTGTGATGTCTAATGTTTCCGAATGAACTTTATGCAGGCGTGGACCAACTGGTTCTCCCCCGTCTTGAATAGGAACCCGGAGGAGGAAGAGGAGGAAGGCAGACAGGAGGGCAGCATGGAGAGCACCGAGTACGTCTCCGACAGCGGGGAATCGGAGGAAGAGGAAGAGGAAGAAGATGAGGAGCAAGACTCGCCAGCTCCACGACCAGAGCATCGGACCAAGCGCCGACACGAGCCTGCCGTCCCTTCGGCTCCGCCTGCGTCGTCAAGTGCTCCACCTACTGCTCCGGTGGTCCTGAGTGTTCGAGGCACCAAGAGGGTCAGGGACGCCGCCGCTGAGCCCGCGGGCCAGTCTTCTAGGGCGCCCAAGCCGAGTGGGCCTAAGCCTCGGAAGGCTCTGCCGCGAATGAGGGTTGCTATCCCTGTCACCTCCACGTAAGTGTATCTAGCTTTCGGTTCTTTCTGTTATCCGAGTGAACTTCTGTTTACTGGCCGAATGGATTTCACTCAACAGGGTCGCTACCTCTGCCACCTCTCCGGCCCGCCAAGGGGACGACCCCATGGACACGGACAACGTCGTTTCGTCCCAGCCAGGTGCGTTGTAGGAGAGTCGGGTGTTTTATCCCATCGCGTCTCCAATTCTATCATAGGGCTTCTTTCTTTCTTTTTCTGAGACGTCATGTCATTCGGCCTGTCAGGGGCGATTTGCCTGGACGAGGACGACCAGGGGAGAGCCAACCCCGCCGTGGAGCCTCTTCTTCAGGCTGCTCCTCCTGCTGCCGCTCCCGCCGCCGACGTCCTGCCGACTGTGGCGCCGCCACCGACTGAACCAGTGCTGGTGGAGGAGGAGCCGACTGGGGCGGACCTTGGGATGCCCCAGGAACCTCCGACGATTCCAGGTTCGTCGAATGCTAAATTTAGCATCCGGCGTCTTCCGGAGGAGCAGGTGGGAGCGGCCAAGGGGGCTATGGTGCAGGCGGAGCTGATGGCTGGAGAAGCCAAGAGGGCTTATGACTCCGTTGCGGCCTTGTACCAGCGGAGCTTGGAGCTGCGCGACGATATCTGAGTAAGTGGTCTAGTAAGTATTTACTTTTCCTCTGTAACCCACTGGGTGTTCTTGAATAGCGGCTCTTGTTTGCAATGGGTTCACTCTGAGTGAACCCAGTGGGTGTAGTCCCCGAGACTTCTGTCGAGTGCTTGCACCGACAGTTGTCTTTATACATTTTGCCTTGAGTTTGGTTGTGTCTGTAGATAGGATTACCGAGTGCGAGTATTTGTTGCAGTCGGAGTGCACTTACGGTAAGAGTCACCGAGAGTAAGTTGTACTCAGGTCAGGTAGTATTGGCCTCGGAGGCGTAGATGATAAAATGCATCTCAATAGGGCAGGCCTCCTTGAGGTGCGTGCCAGTGGGGTCACTCTCAGTGAACCCACTTGGAGTAGTCCCCGAGACCGTTGTCGACTGCTTGCGTCGGCAGGGGTCTGAAGAACTTAGACTGTTAACTGTTGAACTTGCTGATTGTCCTTTGTTTCTTGGTGGCAGAAAACTTGTGAAATCGGGACGGCCTATGAGGCTCTGAGAGTGGAGCGGAACCAGTTCGCTGGTGAACTTGATGCGGCTATGCTCGCCATGGCTGGCATGAAGGATGCTCTGGAGGGACGAGAGAAGTCCTTGGAGGAGGCTCGGGAGGCGAACAAGGTGTTGACGGAGGAGGTGGAAAGAATGGGGAAACAGAGGACTGTTCTCATGAATCAGATGGCTGTCCAGAATAGACGATGCATAGCGCAGGAGAAGTATGTCAACGACTGGGCTGGGCAGATGATGACTCGTCTGGCTGGTAAGTCTTATGTTTTGCCGAGTGCTTGAACCGTGTGCGTTACACTCGGTTTTTATTGTATACTTGCCCTTTTTTTGCAGACTTTTGCGTTGATGCTGAAGCTGAAGCAGCGGCTGTGGAGCGGTCCATTCAGGACAACGTGCCACTCGGCGAGGACGCCAATCGGGATCTGCTCCGGGCGCATATCCGTGTAGGCAAAGTGAGTCCTTTCATCGGTCGACTGAGAGAGGTCGTTGGCCGAATTGACAAGGAACTTTGGCCAGAAGACGAGTCGCGGCAGGAGATGGAGACCCTGATGGCGCGACTGGAGGAGATTCTGAGCCGAGTGCAATCGTGGAAGAAATCGGCGGTGCGTTGCGGTGCTGATGTTGCCCTGTCCTTGGTCCGAGTCCATTGCAAGGAGGTGCGGGAAGAGAAGCTGAAGACACTGAAGGTCGCCAACACGAAGAAGCTTCGATTCAAAGACTTCATGGAGACGTCCCTTGAGAGTGCTACCCGCATCGCCGATGGAATCGACTTGGACACCTTCGTGGAGCCCTCCAATCATGGCACCGGCCTAGCTGATGCGTAATAAAACTTTATCCTCGGTATGCCGAGTGTTTATCTGTAAGGTACTCTGGCCACTTCTGTTGGCTGTCATACTTTTAAATTGGTGTGGGTAAGCTTGATCCGCACTGAGTTAGCTATCATTTCTAGACTTTTGGAATCCGAATGAAAGCGTTTACTCTTGTGTTTGAATGTTGTTTGGAGTGCGGCGTTTAGTGCGTACTCGGAGAAAATTAGTACTTAGGTGATTCTTGATCACTGCTAAGTCCCCGAGTGCGATGTTTAGAGCACACTCGGATTCCATTAGACCTTAGGTGATTATGGACCACAGCTAAGTCTCGGAGTGCGTCGTGTAGTGCACACTCGGAAAAAGTGAGAACTTAGGTGATTCTTGATCACAGCTAAGTCCCCGAGTGCGATCTTAAGTGCACACTCGGAGAAAGGTAGAACTTAGGTGACTCTTGATCACAGCTAAGTCCCCGAGTGTGACGTTTGTTGCACACTCGGAGGAAGTTAGTACTTAGGCGATTCAGGATCGCAGCTAAGTCTCCGAGTGTGACGTTTAGTGCACACTCGGAGAAAGGTAGAACTTAGGTGATTCTTGATCACAGCTAAGTCTCCGAGTGTGACGTTTAGTGCACACTCGGAGCAAATTAGTACTTAGGCGATTAAGGATCGCAGCTAAGTCTCCGAGTGTGACGTTTAGTGCACACTCGGAGGAAGTTAGTACTTAGGCGATTCAGGATCGTAGCTAAGTCTCCGAGTGTGACGTCTAGTGCACACTCGGAGGAAGTTAGTACTTAGGCGATTCAGGATCACAGCTAAGTCCCCGAGTGTGACGTTTAGTGCACACTCGGGGGAGGTAAGTACTTAGGAAATTCAGGATCGCAGCTAAGTCTCCGAGTGTGACGTTTAGTGCACACTCGGAGGAAGTTAGTACTTAGGCGATTCATGATCGCAACTAAGTTTTTTTTCTTTGTGTGTGACCGGAGTCTGTGATCGTGGAAAAACTCTGAATGTGCAAAAAATTGAATCTGCTGTATATTATTTCATCAATACTTGTTCGTTACACTGCTTCAGTCGGTGATCACGTATAGAAACGCTTGAGGAGGTCTCCGTTCCATGCACGCGGCTCATCCGTCTCCCTCTGAATGTTGTAGAGTCTGTATGCTCCGTTGTTCAGCACCTTGGAGATGATGAAAGCCCCTTCCCAGGCCGGAGCCAACTTGTGGGGTCTTTGCTGATCCACTCGGAGCACTAAGTCGCCTGCTTGGAATGTGCGACTCCTGACGTGACGCGCATGAAAGTGCCACAGATCTTGCTGGTGAATTGTTGAGCGAGTTAGTGCCATCTCGCGTTCCTCCTCTAGAAGATCTACTCCATCTTGCCTCGCTTGTTCTGCTTCAGCTTCGGAGAAGAGTTTGACTCGTGGGGCGTTATGAAGCAGGTCACTTGGAACGACCGCTTCTGCTCCATAAACGAGGAAGAACGGTGATCGCCTTGTTGATCTGTTCGGAGTGGTGCGGAGGCCCCAAAGCACTGAAGGTAACTCGGTGACCCATGCGCCAGCAGCGTGTCCCACCTCTCGCAGGAGTCGGGGCTTCAAACCATGAAGAACAAGCCCATTCGCCCGTTCAGCTTGTCCGTTGGATTGAGGATGTGCCACGGATGCAAAACCCACTCGGATACCCTGACTCGCACAGAAACCTTTGAATCTGTCCGAGTCGAAGTTTGTCCCGTTGTCCGTGATTATGCTGTGAGGTACCCCGAATCTGGAAATGATGTCCCTGACAAACTTGACAGCTGTTGAGGCGTCGAGTTTCTTGATGGCTTGGCTTCTATCCATTTTGTAAACTTGTCGACTACCACCAATAGATGTGTGTAGCCTCCTTGGGCTCTCTAGAATTGTCCGACTGTATCTAATCCCCAAACTGCAAATGTCCACACAAGAGGGATTGTCTTCAATGCAGATGTTGGCTTGTGGGACTTGTTGGAGTAGAACTGACAGCCTTCGCATCGGTCGACCATATGTTTAGCCATCTCGTTTGCCTGGAGCCAAAAGAAACCGGCTCTGAACGCCTTGGCGACGCTTGCTCTCGAAGAAGTGTGATGACCGCAGGTTCCCGAGTGAATATCCTCCAGGATCAACTGCCCTTCCTCTGGGGAAATGCAACGTTGAAGAATGCCTGAAACACTCTCCTTGTACAATTGGCCATCAAGGACAGTGAATGCCTTCGACCTGCCAACTATTTTCCTGGCTTGGACTTTGTCTTCTGGAAGTTCTTGCCTCAGGATATATGCAATGATCGGCACAGTCCAATCGGGAATGACAGCCAGAATCTCCATGACCAGATCAACCACAGTAGGTACATCGACTTCAGTCGGATCTGTTGCGCTCTTGGGTTGTACCGGTTCTTCTGCGAAGGGATCTTCTTTGACTGAGGGAAGATGGAGGTGCTCGAGGCAAATATCCCTCGGGACTGGTCTCCGAGTGGATCCGAGTTTTGCGAACTCATCACTTCTTGGTTCTTCAGTCTCGTAACATGGTGGAGCTCTAGACCTTCAAACTTCTTCTCCATCTTCCTCACTGCATTGCAGTATGTTGTCATGGTGGGGTTCCTTACGTCCCACTCTTTCATCACTTGATTGACCACCAAATCCGAATCACCGTAGACCATCAAGCGACGGACGCCGAGTGAGATGGCCGTGCGCAATCCGTAGAGGAGAGGTTCATACTCCGCCTCGTTGTTGGAGGAATCAAAGTGTATCTGAAGCACGTACTTGAGCTTGTCGCCCTTTGGTGATATGATCACAACCCCAGCGCCGGAGCCATTCAACATCTTAGACCCATCGAAGAACATTGTCCAATGAGCCGAGTAGATGTGGGTCGATTGCTGTTGTTCTACCCATTCTGCTATAAAGTCAGCCAGGGCTTCAGACTTAATAGCTTTCTTGGCCTCGAACTTGATGTCACAGTACATCATCTCCATTGCCCACTTCGCCACTCGGCCAGATGCGTCTCGATTGTGGAGAATTTCCGACAACGGAGCATCAGAAACGACAGATACCGAGTGGTCTTGGAAATAATGAGCCACCTTCTTCGCAGTCATATAGATCCCATAGATAAGTTTTTGATAATGGGGATACCTCTGCTTGGAAGGAGTCAGGACTTCGGAGACGTAGTACACTGGCCGCTGAACTTTGTATGCTTTGCCGTCTTCTTCTCGCTCGACTGTAAGAACAGTACTGACAACTTGATTTGTAGCCGCGATATATAGAAGAAGGGGTTCTTTACTGAGCGGAGCAGTAAGAACCGGCTGGGTGGAAAGTAGAACTTTGAGGTCGTCGAATGCAACTTGGGCTTCGTCTGTCCACTCGAAGGTATCTGATTTCTTCATGAGTCGGTACAGAGGAAGTTCTTTTTCGCCGAGTCGACTGATGAACCTGCTCAAAACCGCTAGGCAACCTGTGAGCCGTTGAACATCGTGTATTCTGACGGGCCTCTCCATTCGGACGATGGTCCCGATCTTTTCGGGGTTGACGTCGATCCCTCGTTCGGAAACGAAGAAACCGAGTAACTTTCCGCTGGGAACAGCGAATGAAAATTTGGCTGGGTTGAGCTTGATATCGTACCTACGAAGGTTGGCAAACGTTTCTGCCAAGTCAGTCAGCAGGTCGGAACCTTTGCGTGGCTTGACTACGATATCATCCATATATGCCTCCACATTGCGACCGATCTGGTCGAGGATACATTTTTGGATCATGCGCATAAAGGTAGCTCCTGCATTCTTCAGACCGAAAGGCATAGTGATGTAGCAGAAGCACCCGAATGGGGTGATGAAGGCTGTTTTTAACTCATCGGGACCATACAGACGGATCTGATGATATCCCGAATAGGCATCAAGAAATGACAAACGCTCGCATCCCGCGGTCGTATCGACAATTTGATCTATGCGGAGGAGCGGAAAATGGTCTTTCGGTCAGACCTTATTGAGATGCTTGAAGTCAGTGCACATTAGGAGCGACTTGTCCTTCTTGGGCACCATGACAACATTGGCAAGCCACTCGGAGTGGTGAACCTCGCGAATGAAGTTGGCGGCCAACAGCTTGGCCACCTCTTCTCCGATTGCCTTCCTCTTGTGCGCGGCAAACCGGCGCGGGCGCTCTCGGACGGGCCGAGCGACGGGATCCACATGCAGTCGGTGCCCAGCCAACTCCCTGGGTACACCTGGCATGTCAGAGGGTTTCCATGCGAAGATGTCCCAGTTCTCACGGAGGAATTGGGTGAGCTCGGCTTCCTATTTAGGATCGAGGGTGGTGGAGATGTTCGTCGAAGCGGCAGAGTCGTCCGTCGGGTGGATGCTGACCTTCTCCGTCTCCCCCGCCGACTAAAACGCGGACTCAGAAGCTGGCTTCTTTGAGCGCATCAGGTCGGCAGGGTTGACTGTCTTCTTGTACTCGTCGAGCTCGAGTACAGCCATCTGCTGGTCGGCGATCCTTGATCCCTCCTGTAGACACTCTTCGGCCTGCTGACGGTTGCCCGTGATGGTGATCACGCCTTTCGGGCCTGGCATCTTCAACTTCAAGTATATATAGCATGGACGAGCCATGAAGCTCACGTATGCCGGGCGGCCCAGAATTGCGTGGTAAGCGCTCTGGAAATCCACCACCTCAAATGCGAGCTTCTCCTTGCGAAAGTTCTTGTCGGAGCCGAAAACGACGTCCAACACGATCTAACCTAGTGACTTGGCCTTCCGTCCAGGGACGACTCTGTGGAACTGCATACTGCTCTCGCTGAGTCTGGACATCGGAATGCCCATTCCCTTCAGCCTGCTACCACCGTCCATGAGGACTTTGCGCAGTCGGACTCCTTCCACCACCGGGTCGACGACCAGAGCCTGTCTTCCTGGGGTGGGAATATGCGCTGGATGATCCGACTGGTCAAAGGTGATCGCAGTCTGAGACCATTTAAGGAACTTGGGGTTGGTCGGAACGGCCATGTTGACCTCCCTGTTCACCAGCTTCAGTCGACTCTTGCTTTCGATGTCAGCAAAAATCATGAGGGTTGCATGGACTTGGGGGAACGGATCCTCCTTATCCTCCTCATCTTGTTCAGGATCCTTCTCACTCGGTTGTCCCGCGCTGAACCCCTGGATCAGGCGAAGACACTGTCGAGTGGTATGCTTCGCGTATATGGGGTTTCCTTCTTCATCCATCTTCGTGTGAACCGGACAAAGCTGGTCCAGGATGGGATTGTTGAACGGCTTCTTCTTGGGGTAAACTGCGCCTTCCCTTTGCCCTAGAACTTGGCACTGGTCACAGCTGCAGCTTCTGCTTGCGGTGTGGGCGGAACCTTCTGTTTCTGCTTCCGAGTCTTACCTCCGTCGACATCGCCGACTGTCTTGTGCTTGCCGTTCCGGATGCGGTCCTCTTCCTCGCCATTTGCATAGCGAGCCGCTATCTCCATCATCTTTCTCATGGAGATGTCGCCTGTCCGACCGAACTTTAGGTACAGCTCTCTGTACCGCACGCCTGCCTTGAAGGCGCAGACTGCTTGGTGTTCGGTGACGTTCTCCACCATGTGGTAGAGAGTTGTCCAACACTGGATGAAGTCGTGCAGGGGCTCATTCGGCTTCTGGACACAGTGCTGGAGCTCCAGAAGGCCTGCAGGGCGTTTTCACGTCCCTTCGAAAGTCCTGATGAACACTCGGGCCAAATCTGCCCAACTGTAAATGCTCGAGGGGGCCAACTGGTTCAGCCACGCTCGCGCCGAGCCGTTGAGCATCAGAGGGAGGTGTTTCATAGCGACATGGTCGTCCCCTCCTCCGATCTGGACTGCCACTCGGTAGTCGTCTAGCCATGTTTCAGGCTTGGATTCCCCCGTAAATTTACCGATTCCCGCTGCCAATCGGAAGTTGGGCGGGATGTCAGCCGAGCGGATGGCTCGACTAAAACACTCGGGGCCGGACACGATGGTCCTGCTTCCGCTTGGACGATCCATATCGTGACCATCGCGGTGGGCTCGACCCCTGTCGACCCTTCGCTGGTCGATTCGCCCTCTTGCGTCGGGTCTTGGGTCGTAAGTGTCGCCGACTGAACGCCGATCATCATGATGCCGGGACCCATAGGGCCCACCCCGCGGAGGGGTGCGTGAGCGGCGGCGATCTTCGCGGATCATGGAGCGGCTACCTCCCCTGTGGTGCTGATGGGAACCAGGGTTGTGAACCGAGCGATGCGTGTTTGCATGGACGGAACTATTGTAGATCCGGTTGTGCGACTCGGAGACTGCCGAATACTGCTGCTGCGTCGTGTGCAACAGAGCTCGGATCTGCTCGATTCCCCTTCCTGCCTCTGAATCAGTCGGCTGGAGGGAATCGGCAATCTTGGCAGCCGCAGCCAAGTTGAGGAGAGGTGTGCGGAACAACTCCACGTTGCTCCGCCGAGTGTGCCGACTGGTAGAACGGCGAGGTGGACGGCGTGCACCGGATGCTTCACCGATCTCGCGCTCGCTCCGGCCAGCTTGACGGGGATCTTCATGCGAGTTGGCCATGTGTACTTCTACTGCAGGCCCGCGACCTGCGTACTCGGAAGGGAACTCAGTCGGAACCGAGCCCGAGCACTGGGAACGCGGGGCAACCACAACAGACTCCAGAACCGCCACTTGAGAGCACGCGATCTGACGCGCTCGGGCATGCTGCACCCAACGTTGGAGACGCGGACTGCGGGACCGCTTGTTGCGGCGCATGACGGAGGTGCAAGCCGACAACGGAGCCGATTGTTGGAGAAGAAGAACGCCGCGAGCGCCGGCACAGAAGTGCGTGGCCCCGTGATGGGGAAGCGCCTCGACGTCGAGAGGCGCCTCCCGAAGCCACGCCGAATCGTCGACGGTGTAGGAGAGAGCGCCGAAGAAGATCTGGTGACCCATGCTCGAATCTCCACCAGACGACATGACGAAAGGAAGTAGTCGCTAACTCGCCGGAAGTCGCTTAGACACCTGCCCCACGGTGGGCGCCAACTGTCGTGGGTATAAGCCTAACAGAAGATGTGTAGGGTACGAATGAGATGGGCAGAGTCCTAGCTATGGCGAGGTTGTATGAGTTCGGGCCCCTCTGCGGTGGAGGTAACAGCCCTACGAATCAGTGCTCTCGGAGCTTGTTGTCGAGTGGAATATGGAATACAATGATTTGCTAACCCCTTTACCAGTGGGGGAGGGTGGCTTATATAGAGTGCGCTGCCCTCCACAACGGTTCTGATTCAGGGGAGGAGTAACGGGGGTTGAATGCGTACGTTACAGGTAACGTATGCCCTAAATGCTAATGAATGCAGCCGGAAATGTATGGCAGTTTCTCTCCACAGAGGTTACGATGTACCGAGTGTATCCAGTCGGTTAGCCTGGTATCCTCCGAATGCTAGTCCCCGACTGGATGATTCAGGACCTGTTACCGACTCGATGATGGGGACTCCTTAATTCAGTCGGGGCAGACTTAGGGTCCTGTCCTTTGTGTGGGGTAGTCCTTGGGTAGGACCTGTAGGGCAGGCCTATGACCCTACCCTAGGACTATGACCCCATCAGATCTCCATGAAGATCATGGAGAACTTTGTATTGAAGATCCAATAGAGAGAAGAAGCCATCTAGCTACTAACTAGGGACCCGTAGGTCTGAAGTAGACTACTCACGAGTCATTGCAGAGGCAATGATATTAATGTAGAAGCCCTCCAGCTCCAAAGTCCCCTCCGGCAGGGCACCGGGAAGGGTCTCCACATGAGATCTCATGGAAACAGAAGCTTGCGGCGGCACAAAAGTGGTTTCGTGGACGCCCTGATTTTTTCTGGGATTTTAGGGAATATATAGGCCAAAGAGCTAGGGTAGGGGAGCTCTAGGGAGGCCACAAGCCTGGTAGCTGCCCCCCCCCCCGGTCGCGGCTGCAGGTCTTGTGAGCTCCCTGTGGGCCTCCTGCCTTGACCCTCAGGTCCCCCGATCTTCTTCTGTTCTGGAAAAATTCATTTCGGGGATTTTATTCCGTTTGGACTCCGTTCCAAAATCAGATCTGAAAAGAGTCAAAAACAAAGAAAAAACAGGAACTCGCACTAGGCACTAAATTAATAAGTTAGTCCCGAAAAAGATATAAAAGGTATATAAAACATCCAAAGTTGACAAAATAACAGCATGAAACCATCAAAAATGATAGATACGTTTGAGACGTATCAAGCATCCCCAAGCTTAACTCCTGCTCGTCCTCGAGTAGGGAAGTGATAAAGAATGGATTTTTGATGCTTTCATGCTACCTAGCATAGATGTCCTTATAACTCCTCTTATGTGACGTGAATGGTTAGATCTGTTAGATTAAAAACAATAGTTTGCAATTGGCGTGGAGACAATAATACTTCAAGCAAACTAGCAAGGTAATCATGAACTTTCAAAATAACAAGGCCAAAAGAAAGTTATCCCTACAAATTCATATAGTCTGGCTATGCTCTATCATCCTTGCACAACGAATTTAAATCATGCACAACCTCGGTATTGGCCAAGTAATTGTTTTCACACCTTTACTTTCTCAAACTTTTTCAATTCTCACGCAATACATGAGCATGAGCCATGGTTTTAGCACTATGAGTAGAATGGAGTGTGGTGGAGGTTATAAGGCAAACAAGGAGAAGATGGTCACAATGACTAGGCACATCAATGAACTATGGAGATGCTCATTAATAGATATCAATGTGAATGAGTAGGGATTGCCATACAAATGATGCACTAGAGCTAAGAGTATGTGAAAGCTCTTAAAGAAAACTAGTGGGTGTGCATCCAACTTGCTTGCTCACGAAGACCTAAGGCAATTTTGAGGAAGCCCATCATTGGAATATACAAGCCAAGTTATATAATGAAAATTTGCCATTAGCTATATGGTGGTGAAAAAACGAGAGACTCTCAATCATGAAGATCATGGTGCTTAATAAGCACAAGTGTGGAAACGTAGTAGCATTGTCCCTTCTCTCTTTTTCTCTCAATTTTTTTTGATCGGCTCTTTGGCCTCTCATTTTTGTGGGCATCTTTGGACTCTTTTATTTCCTCACATGGGACAATGCTCCATCAATGATGATCATCACACTTACAACTCAAAACTTAGAGCAATGATGACTCTATATGAAATGCCTTCGGTAGTGTATCGTGACAATGATCTAGCATGGCATAGACATCAATGGAAACATCATGCTAGCTATATTATGATCATGCAATGGCAATGTAGAAGCTGTGGCACATGTCAGGGTGGTAGTTGCATGGCAACATATCTCGGAATGGCTTTGAAAAAGCCATAGTAGGTAGGTATGGTGGCTGTTTTGAGGGAAGCTAATGGTGGTTTTATGCGCCGGCGAAAGTTGCACGACACTAAAAAAGATAGTGATGGTGGAAGGTGAAAGTGCATCTAAACCATGGACTCAAAATTAGTCATAAAGAACTCATATACTTGTTGCAAAAGTTTTAGTAGTAATCGAAACAAAGCATTCAAAGCATACTCCTAGGCGAAGGGTTGGTAGGTATAGACCATCGTGCGATCCCGACCGCCACACAAAGGATGACAATCAATAAACTAATCATGCTCAGACTTCACCACATAGCGGTTCACCATACGTGCATGCTACGGGAATCACTAACTTCAACACAAGTATTTCTAGATCCACAACACCTTACTAGTATAACTTCAATATTACCACAACTACAACTCAAAACTAATTGAGATGAATCAAACTTCTCTAACTACTCAATGCACATGAAGGTGGAAGTTTTCATATCCCTTTGGATAACTACCCCTTTTGGTACTACTTTCATAGCATAGATCAACTACCATGCCACGCGCTTCCGTGCTCTAAAAGATAGAAGTGAAACACATAGAGAAAAATCAACTAGCTCAAAAGATATAAGTGAAACACATGTGAGCTGAATTGTCTAACCAAAGGATATAAGTGAAGCTCGACAAAATCACGGCGAGTGCATGTCTCTCTCTCTAGGTGTGCAGCAAGGAAGATTGTGACACAACAAAAATAAAAGACTCCTATGATACAAGACGCTCCAAGCAAAACACATAACATGTGGTGAATAAAAACATAGCCCCAAGTAACGTTACCGATGGATTGAAGACGAAAGAGGGAATTCCTTCCCGGGGCATCCCCAAGCTTAGGCTTTTTAAGCATCCTTGAATCAACTTGTGGTGCCTTGGGCATCCCCAAGCTTGATCTCTTGCCACTCTTTATCTCTTTGTCCATAAGAACTTCACCCAAAACTTGAAAACTTCACAACACGAAACTTAAACAGAAACTCGTGATATCATTAGTATAAGAAAGGAAATCACCACTTCCTTAGGTACTGTAGCAAACTTAAATTCTACTTATGTTGATGTTGGGTTACTGTATTTTAAATCTTCCATGGCTAATACCCCCCGATACTATCCATAGTTTCATCAAAATAAGAAACCAACTCAACAAAAACAGAATATGTTAACAGCAGGCCAGTCTGTAGCAATCTGTATACTTCGTATACTTCTTGTACGTCAAAATTCTGAAAAATTACGACAGTCTGAATAATTTGCGTAGGAATCAATAGAAAAAACAATCAACTCAAAAGCTCTCACAGAAAAAACATGAAAATTCTTTTCGTGAGCAGAAAGTTTCTGTCCTTTCCAGCATGATCAAACGATCATCCCCAAGACTAATCGTAACGGTTTTACTTGGCACAAATGCAAAAAGAACACAAAAAACACAATCATAACAGAATTCTGAAAGTGTGCAAAACACAAAATAGAAATAAAAATGATAGATTCGTTGGGTTGCCTCCCAACAAGCGCTATTCTTTAACGCCCTTAGCTAGGCATAAGGTGATGGAATCACGTATAGTCATCTTTGGTGCTCAAACCATAACTAGCCCTCATCATAGATTCATAAGGCAATCTTATTTTCTTTCTAGGAAAATTCTCCATGCCCTTCTTTAGAGGAAATTGAAATCTAATATTCCCTTCCTTCATATCGATGATAGCACCAATAGTCCTTAGGAATGGTCTACCAAGAAATCCACGGGTACATAGTTCTTATTTGCAACAATAAGAACATTATTGATCCTTCCGATGGGTTTCCTGACAGTAGAATCCGCAAGATGCAAATTAAGAGAACACTCTTCAATCTCATGAAAACCAAGAATATCATATAAAGACTTTGGAATCGCGGAAATACTAGCACCCAAATCACACAAAGCATTGCATTCATAGTTTTTGATTTTGATTTTGATAGTAGGTTCCCACTCATCATGAAGTTTTCTAGGTATAGAGACTTCTAATTGGAGTTTTCTAGGTATAGAGACTTCTAATTCCACGATATGCGCGGTAAAGGCTTTGCTTTGGCTATAAGCGTGTGGATAGTTTGCAATGGATTGCATCAAAGAAATGCATTCAAACAAGGAGCAATTATCATAATTGAATTCCTTGAAATCCAAAGTGGGAGTTTTATTACTACCCAATTTTTTGATTTCTTCTACTCCACTCTCCACACCTTTATCATCAAGATAGGTGGACTCCGAATCATTGGGGCGTTTTTCAACCAAAGTGGATTCATATCCAGCCCCTTCATCAATAGGTTTGACACGCGAAAACAAAGATTCAAGAGGAGTCACACCAAGAACTTTAAGATCTTCGTGATTTGCATCACAAATTTCAGGTTTAGATGCCATCTTATTGACTAAGGTAGCCTGCTTGTCAGAAATTTGGCCCACCAATTTTTCAAGGTGAGCAAGCTGAGAATTTAGTGCAAGGAATTATTTGGCCATATCATCAACTTCTTTATTCAAACATGCCATAAAAGAATTTTTCTCTTTTAATTCCCAACGGAAGTAACAATTTTGGTCAAACTGAGAAGACATGAAACCTTTGACACCAGTTTCAATCTCTTCCAACCTTCTGAAATAATTTGGTTTGGCCATGAGGAAAGGTCTCTCACGAACAAGCCCAAGAGCAAGCGAGAAAAATGGGCGGAAAAAGAAGGGAAAAGACAAAAGAAAACGGCAAAGGCAAATGAAAACGGCAAATGTGAAGTGGGGGAGAGGAAAACTAGAAGCAACTGGCAAAAAAGAGATGAGTTTGTGACACTTACTTGGATAGATCTTGACTTGATCTCCCCGGCAACGGCGCCAGAAATCCTTCTGCTGCTGGTGCGCCTATAGGGATTTCCTTGGAAATTTGCAAAGGATTCCCCCGCGGCCTTGGAGCCTTGCGTTGGTGTTCCCTTGAAGAGGAAAGGGTGATGTAGCACAGCGGCGGTAAGTATTTCCCTCAGTTTGAGAACCAAGGTATCAATCGAGTAGGAGGATCGCGTCAAGTCACAAGTACCTGCACAAACAGAAAGAGCTTGCACCCAACGCTATGAAGGGGTTGTCAACCCCTTATAGATTGTTTGCAAAGTGAGAACTGAAAGCAAAAAGTAAACAAAGCGAAGTAAATGTAAAAGCGGAGATGATATTTGTGAATAGACCCGGGGGCCATAGTGTTCACTAGTGGCTTCTCTCATGAAAGCAAGTAGAGGTGGGTGCACGAATTACTATCGAGTAATTGATAGAACCACGCAAAGTCATGACGTTATCTATGGCAATGATCATACATGTAGGCACCACGTCCAAAACAAGTAGACCGATACTTTCTACATCTACTACTATTACTCCACACGTCGACCGCTATCGAACATGCATCTAGTGTATTGAGTTCATAAGAACAGAGTAACGCCTTAAGCAAGATGACATGATGTAGATGGACAATCTCAAATCAATGATGAAAGCCCATCTTGTTACCCTTGATGGCCCTTCTGTCACTGGGAAAGGTCACCGCACGGTATGAACCCAAAACCAAGCACTTCTCCCATTGCAAGAATCATAGATCTAGTTGGCCAAACAAAACCCAAGACTCGGAGAGACTTACAAGGATATCAAATCATGAATATAAGAAATCAGCAAAGACTCAAATATAATTCATAGATAATCTGATCACAAATTGTGACAGCCCGATGCCGACGTTCCAGAAGATTCCCCCTTTATTCCGTTTTCGTCGTGTGTCTATTTTCTTTTGTCGCACCATCATCGTATCATGCGCATCATCTGCATTGCATCAACATCTTCGTTGTCGCCCGTTTTCAAAAGTTGAATCCGTTATTAGTTGTCGGTTATCGTTGTTGCCCGTTCTGAGCCTGACCACACACGGACGCGCCCGCGACATCGTCAAAACCATGTTTTAAAAGTGTGCGTAAAAATTTCTCTGATCGTGGTGAAACTTGGCATGCGGTCGTAATTAGTTATAGCTAGGCCGCCTGTCGAATTTCGTCTCGATCGGAGTCTGTCTGGTACCCGAACGGTCGACCGTAGCGGTACCGTATTCAGTCTACCGTCGCAGGGTTGTCGGTGTTTTAAAAATCGTTGCCGCGCCGCCCCTTTTCCCTCTCGTCTCTGGTTAACTACTCTACACAGCCACGTACCCGTTCCCGCCTACGGAATCGTTCGAATCCGACCCCACGGTTGGATTTGGAACGAAATTCCGGGTAACCTAGCCCCCTTTTTCTATAAATAGGCCCTCCTCCTATTATTTAGACACCCTCCCTCCATCTCTCCTTGTAATCCGCACCAAAACCCTAATTCCCCCACTCTCTCTCCCCTGTCTCCCACCTCCAGCCGCCGGGCCTGCCGGAGCCCGGGTCAGGTCCGCCGAAGCCCATCTGGGCCTGTGGCTAATGCTAGCTGAACTCCCACGCTCTCCCGAGCCCCTGCCCTCCTCGCGCCGCTCGCCGCTCGCCGCCTGCCCAGCTCGCCGCCGGCCAACGCGGGCAGCCCCGTCGCCGCCACTGGATTTGCCTCGCCGGACCCTGCCTGCTGCCATCCCCGCCGCCGGCCAGCAGCGCCGCCCTAGAACGCCTTCCCTCGCCGGCACTTGGTATGCAGCCGGTGAGCCGTGCCACCAGCCCGCGTCCTCGGCTCCCCGCCGTTCCGTTCCTCATAGCCTCGCGCCAGCCTCCGCCAGGAGCAGGCCGCGTCCCCGTCGCCGGATCTATGCTTGTACTCGTAAGTTTAGCCACCAAATATATGCTTAGCCGCTGCTGCAACCTCACCACTTAACCATGCCTCACCCATTAAGATTTGTTAGTCTTGATACCTTTGGAAATGAGATTGTTGAGTCCCCTGTGGCTCACAGATTACTACAACACCAGTTGCAGG
This sequence comes from Hordeum vulgare subsp. vulgare, assembly GCF_904849725.1. Taxonomy (NCBI): domain Eukaryota; kingdom Viridiplantae; phylum Streptophyta; class Magnoliopsida; order Poales; family Poaceae; genus Hordeum; species Hordeum vulgare. The sequence goes on from NC_058521.1 coordinate 592,707,694, forward strand.
TACAGGTAAAGGTTACTTGGCGCGAGCGCGTTGATTGTTCATTTGGAGTTGCTTCTTCTTCTTCTTCTTCATCGATCTAGGATGGGTTCCAGGCCGGCAGCCTGGGATAGCAAGGATGGACGTCGTTCTTCTTTTCTCGTTTATTTTCATCTGTAGTCGTACCCTGCTTTTACTCTTGGTGATTATCTAATGTACTGATGTGACTCTGATGTTGCTTATGGCGAGTGTAAGCCAATTCTATCTATATATCTCTTCTTTTCAGTACATGTACTTGTAACGATATCCATTCTTGCGACACGACGAGATGCGCTTCTATCCCTGACGAGGCCTTCGTGCCAAATTGAGGATAGGGTCGCATCTTGGGCGTGACACAAATGCACAATTCATCGGATCTCGACAAACACACCGCCAAAGAGGTTTACATCAGATAGATCTCCATGAAGATCATGGAGAACTTTGTATTGAAGATCCAAGAGAGAGAAGAAGCCATCTAGCTACTAACTACGGACACGTAGGTCTGAAGTATACTACTCACGAGTCATTGGAGAGGCAATGATGTTGATGTAGGAGCCCTCTAGCTCCAAAGTCCCCTCCGGCAGGGCACCGGGAAGGGTCTCTAGATGAGATCTCACGGAAACGGAAGCTTGCAGTGGCGGAAAAGTGGTTTCATGGATGCCCTGTTTTTTTCTGGAATTTTAGGAAATATATAGGCCAAAGAGCTAGGGTAGGGGAGCTCCAGGGAGGCCACAAGCCTGGTAGCCGTGGACCCCCCTGGCCGCGGCTACAGGGCTTGTGGGCTCCCTGTGGGCCTCCTGCCTTGGCCCTCAAGTCCCCCGATCTTTTTTCTGTTCTAGAAAAATTCATTTCGGGGATTTTATACCGTTTGGACTCCCTTCCAAAATCATATTTGAAAAGTGTCAAAAACACAGAAAAAACAGGAACTGGCACTTGGCACTGAATTAATAAGTTAGTCCCAAAAAAGATATAAAAGGTATACAAAACATCCAAAGTTGACAAGATAACAGCATGAAACCATAAAAAATTATAGATACGTTTGAGACGTATCAGTCCCGGGGTGCTACAAACGTTTGGGGAACTCCTAAGTCCGGTTACGGGGACCTCGTCAAAACTCACAAATTTTATACATTCTGGCCAATTTTGTATGCTATTACTCAATGATTTCGGGTCCCGGGGCGATCCGAACGTTCCACGAACTCCGGGACCGGTTATGGGGACCTCGTCAAAACTCATAGATTTGGTCCATGCTAGCCAGTTTTGTATGCTATTACTCATCGATTTTGTGTCCCAGGGTGATATGAACGTTCCCCGAACCCCAGTGACCAGTTACGGGGACCTCATCAAAACTCGCAGATTTGTCCCATTCTGGCTAGTTTCCTATGCTATTACTCACTTATTTTGGGTCCGGGGGCTATACGAACGTTCCGCGAACTCCGGGGACTGGTTACGGGGACCTCGTCAAAACTCGAAGATTTGGTCCATTCTGGCCAGTTTTCTATGCTATTACTCACTGATTTTGGGTCCTGGAGCGATACGAACATTCAGCGAACTCCGGGGACGTTAAGGGGACCTCGTGAAAACTCGCAGATTTTATAAATTCAAGCCGGTTTTGTATGCTATTACTCAGTGATTTTAGGTCGCGGGGCTATCCGAACGTTCCGCAAACTCTAGGGACCGGTTACTGGGACCTCGTCAAAAGTCACAGATTTAGTCCATTCTCGCAAGTATTTCAAGCTATTAGTCACTGATTTTGGTTCGTGGGGCGAAGCAAGCGTTCTGGGAATTTTGGGGTCCGCTTAGGGGGTCATCGTCAAAACTCGTAGATTTGGTCCATTCTAGCCAGTTTTGTATGCTATTACTCAGTGTGTTTGGGTCCCGGGGTGCTACAAACGTTTGGGGAACTCCTGGGTCCGATTACGGGGACCTCGTCAAAACTCACATATTTTATACATTCTGGCCAATTTTGTATGCTATTCCTCAATGATTTTAGGTCCCGGGGCGATCCGAACGTTCCACGAACTCCGGGGACCGGTTATGGGGACCTCGTCAAAACTCGTAGATTTGGTCCATTCTAGCCAGTTTTGTATGCTATTACTCCGTGATTTTTTGTCCCAGGGTGATACGAACATTTCGTGAACCCAGTGACCGGTTACGGGGACCTCAACAAAACTCGCTGATTTGTCCCATTCTGGCTAGTTTCCTATGCTATTACTCAATGATTTTGGGTCCCGGGGCGATCCGAACGTTCCGCGAACTCTAGGGACCAGTTACCGGGACCTCGTCAAAAGTCGTAGATTTAGTCCATTCTCGCCAGTATTCCAAGCTATTACTCACTCATTTTGGTTCGTGGGGCGACGCAAGCGTTCTGGGAATTTTGGGGTCCGCTTAGGGGGACATCGTCAAGCTCGTAGATTTGGTCCATTCTAGCCAGTTTTGTATGCTATTACTCAGTGTGTTTGGGTCCCGGGGTGCTACAAACGTTTGGGGAACTCCTGGGTCCGGTTACGGGGACCTCGTAAAAACTCACAGATTTTATACATTCTCGCCAATTTTGTATGCTAGTACTTAATGATTTCGGGTCCCGGGGCGATCCGAAGTTCCGCAAACTCCGGGGACCGGTTATGGGGACCTCGTCAAAACTCGTAGATTTTGTCCATTCTAGCCAGTTTTGTTTGCTATTACTAGGTGATTTTGTGTCCCAGGGTGATACGAACTTTCCCAGAACCCAAGTGACCGGTTACGGGGACATCATCAAAACTCACAGATTTGTCCCATTCTGGCTAGTTTCCTATGCTATTACTCACTTATTCTGGGTCCGGGGGCTATACGAACGTTCCGCGAACTCCGGGGACCGCTTACGGGGACCTCGTCAAAACTCGAAGATTTGGTCCATTCTGGCCAGTTTTCTTTGCTATTACACACTGATTTTGGGTCCCGGAACGATACGAACATTCCGCGAACTCCGGGGACCGTTACGGGGACCTCATGAAAACTCACAGATTTTATAAATTCAAGCCGGTTTTGTATGCTATTACTCAGTGATTTTAGGTCCCGGGGCGATCCGAACGTTCCGCAAACTCTAGGCACCGGTTACTGGGACCTCGTCAAAAGTCACAGATTTAGTCCATTCTCGCAAGTATTCCAAGGTATTACTCACTGATTTTGGTTCGTGGGGCGATGCAAGCGTTCTGGGAATTTTGGGATCCGCTTAGGGGGACATCGTCAAAACTCGTAGATTTGGTCCATTCTAGCCAGTTTTGTATGCTATTACTCACTGTGTTTGGGTCCCGAGGTGCTACAAACGTTCGGGGAACTCCTGGGTCCGGTTACGGGGACCCCGTCAAAACTCACAGATTTTATACATTCTGGCCAATTTTGTATGCTCTTACTCAATGATTTCGGGTCCCGGGGCGATACGAACGTTCCAAGAACTCCGGGGATCGGTTATGGGGACCTAGTCAAAACTCGTAGATTTGGTCCATTCTAGCCAGTTTTGTCCCAAGGTGATACGAACGTTCCGTGAACCCCATTGACCGGTTACGGGGACCTCAACAAAACTCGCTGATTTGTCCCTTTCTAGCTAGTTCCCTATGCTATTACTCAGTGATTTTAGGTCCCGGGGCGATCCGAACGTTCCGCGAACTCTAGGGACCGGTTACCGGGACCTCGTCAAAAGTCACAGATTTAGTCCATTCTCGCAAGTATTCCAATCTATTACTCACTGATTTTGGCTCGTAGATTTTATAAATGGTAGCCGATTTTGTATGCTATTACTCACAGATTTTAGGTCCCGGGGCGATCCGAACGTTCTGCAAACTCTAGGGACCGGTTAACTGGGACCTCGTCAAAAGTCGCAGATTTAGTCCATTCTCGGCAGTATTCCAAGCTATTAGTCGGTGATTTTCGTTCGTGGGGCGATGCAAGCGTTCTGGAAATTTTAGGGTCCGCTTAGGGGGACATCGTCAAAACTCGTAGATTTGGTCCATTCTAGCCAGTTTTGTATGCTATTACTCAGTGTGTTTGGGTCCCGGGGTGCTACAAACGGTTGGGGAACTCCTGGGCCCGGTTACGGGGACCTCGTCAAAACTCACAGATTTTATACATTCTGGCCAATTTTGTATGCTATTACTCAATGATTTCGGGTCCCGGGGCGATCCGAACGTTCCACGAACTCCGGGCACCGGTTATGGGGACCTCGTCAAAACTTGTAGATTTGGTCCATTCTAGCCAGTTTTGTATGCTATTACTCAGTGATATTGTGTACGAGGTTGATACGAACGTTCCGTGAACCCCGATGACCGGTTACGGGGATCTCCTCAAAACTCGCAGATTTGTCCCATTCTGGCTAGTTTCCTATGCTATTACTCACTGATTTTGGGTCCGGGGGCTAGACGAATGTTCCGCGAACTTCGAGGACCGGTTACGCGGACCTCGTCAAAACTCAAAGATTTGGTCCATTCTGGCCAGTTTCGTATGCTATTACTCAGTGAACTGCGGGGACCGTTATGGGGACCTCGTCAAAACTCGCAGATTTTATAAATTGTAGCCGGTTTTGTATGCTATTACTCAGTGATTTTAGGTCCCGGGGCGATCCGAACGTTCCGCAAACTTTTGGGACCGGGTTACTCGGACCTTGTCAAAAGTCGTAGATTTAGTCCATTCTCGCCAATATTCCAAGCTATTAGTAACTGATTTTGGTTCGTGGGGCGATGCAAGCGTTCTGGGAATTTTGGGGTCCGCTTAGGGGACATCGTCAAAACTCGTAGATTTGGTCCATTCTAGCCAGTTTCGTATGCTATTACTAATTGTGTTTGGGTCCCGGGGTGCTACAAACGGTTGGGGAACTCCTGGGTCCGGTTACGGGGACCTCGTCAAAACTCACAGATTTTATACAACCTGGCCAATTTTGTATGCTATTACACAATCATTTCTGGTCCCGGGGCGATCCGAACGTTCCGCGAACTCCGGGGACCGGTTTTGCGGACTTCGTCAAAACTCGTATATTTGGTCCATTCTAGCCAGTTTTGTATGCTATTACTCAGTGATTTTGTGTCCCAGGGTGATACGAACGTTCCGTGAACCCAGTGACCGGATCCGGGGACCTCATCAAAACTCGTAGATTGGTCCCATTCTGGCTAGTTTCCTATGCTATGGGGGTCTCGTCAAAACTCGCAGATTTTATACATTCTCACATGTTTTGTATGCTATTACTCAATGATTTTGGGTCCCGGGGCGATTCGAACATTCCTCGAGCTCTGGAGACCGGTTACGGGGACCTCGTCAAAAGTCATAGACTTGGTCCATTCTAGCCAGTTTTGTTTGCTATTACTAGGTGATTTTGTGTCCCACGGTGATACGAACTTTCCCAGAACCCAAGTGACCGGTTACGGGGATCTCCTCAAAACTCGCAGATTTGTCCCATTCTGGCTAGTTTCCTATGCTATTACTCACTTATTCTGGGTCCGGGGGCTATACGAACATTCCGCGAACTCCGGGGACCGGTTACGGGGACCTCGTCAAAACTCGAAGATTTGGTCCATTCTGGCCAGTTTTCTTTGCTATTACACACTGATTTTGGGTCCCGGAACGATACGAACATTCCGCGAACTCCGGGGACCGTTACGGGGACCTCATGAAAACTCACAGATTTTATAAATTCAAGCCGGTTTTGTATGCTATTACTCAGTGATTTTAGGTCCCGGGGCGATCCGAGCGTTCCGCAAACTCTAGGCACCGGTTACTGGGACCTCGTCAAAAGTCACAGATTTAGTCCATTCTCGCAAGTATTCCAAGGTATTACTCACTGATTTTGGTTCGTGGGGCGATGCAAGCGTTCTGGGAATTTTGGGATCCGCTTAGGGGGACATCGTCAAAACTCGTAGATTTGGTCCATTCTAGCCAGTTTTGTATGCTATTACTCACTGTGTTTGGGTCCCGGGGTGCTACAAACGTTCGGGGAACTCCTGGGTCCGGTTACGGGGACCCCGTCAAAACTCACAGATTTTATACATTCTGGCCAATTTTGTATGCTCTTACTCAATGATTTCGGGTCCCGGGGCGATACGAACGTTCCAAGAACTCCGGGGATCGGTTATGGGGACCTAGTCAAAACTCGTAGATTTGGTCCATTCTAGCCAGTTTTGTCCCAAGGTGATACGAACGTTCCGTGAACCCCATTGACCGGTTACGGGGACCTCAACAAAACTCGCTGATTTGTCCCTTTCTGGCTAGTTCCCTATGCTATTACTCAGTGATTTTAGGTCCCGGGGCGATCCGAACGTTCCGCGAACTCTAGGGACCGGTTACCGGGACCTCGTCAAAAGTCACAGATTTAGTCCATTCTCGCAAGTATTCCAATCTATTACTCACTGATTTTGGCTCGTAGATTTTATAAATGGTAGCCGATTTTGTATGCTATTACTCATAGATTTTAGGTCCCGGGGCGATCCGAACGTTCTGCAAACTCTAGGGACCGGTTAACTGGGACCTCGTCAAAAGTAGCAGATTTAGTCCATTCTCGGCAGTATTCCAAGCTATTAGTCGGTGATTTTCGTTCGTGGGGCGATGCAACCGTTCTGGAAATTTTAGGGTCCGCTTAGGGGGACATCGTCAAAACTCGTAGATTTGGTCCATTCTAGCCAGTTTTGTATGCTATTACTCAGTGTGTTTGGGTCCCGGGGTGCTACAAACGGTTGGGGAACTCCTGGGCCCGGTTACGGGGACCTCGTCAAAACTCACAGATTTTATACATTCTGGCCAATTTTGTATGCTATTACTCAATGATTTCGGGTCCCGGGGAGATCCGAACGTTCCACGAACTCCGGGCACCGGTTATGGGGACCTCGTCAAAACTTGTAGATTTGGTCCATTCTAGCCAGTTTTGTATGCTATTACTCAGTGATTTTGTGTACGAGGTTGATACGAACGTTCCGTGAACCCCGATGACCGGTTACGGGGATCTCCTCAAAACTCGCAGATTTGTCCCATTCTGGCTAGTTTCCTATGCTATTACTCACTGATTTTGGGTCCGGGGGCTAGACGAATGTTCCGCGAACTTCGAGGACCGGTTACGCGGACCTCGTCAAAACTCAAAGATTTGGTCCATTCTGGCCAGTTTCGTATGCTATTACTCAGTGAACTGCGGGGACCGTTATGGGGACCTCGTCAAAACTCGCAGATTTTATAAATTGTAGCCGGTTTTGTATGCTATTACTCAGTGATTTTAGGTCCCGGGGCGATCCGAACGTTCCGCAAACTTTTGGGACCGGGTTACTCGGACCTTGTCAAAAGTCGTAGATTTAGTCCATTCTCGCCAATATTCCAAGCTATTAGTAACTGATTTTGGTTCGTGGGGCGATGCAAGCGTTCTGGGAATTTTGGGGTCCGCTTAGGGGACATCGTCAAAACTCGTAGATTTGGTCCATTCTAGCCAGTTTCGTATGCTATTACTAATTGTGTTTGGGTCCCGGGGTGCTACAAACGGTTGGGGAACTCCTGGGTCCGGTTACGGGGACCTCGTCAAAACTCACAGATTTTATACAACCTGGCCAATTTTGTATGCTATTACACAATCATTTCTGGTCCCGGGGCGATCCGAACGTTCTGCGAACTCCGGGGACCGGTTTTGCGGACTTCGTCAAAACTCGTATATTTGGTCCATTCTAGCCAGTTTTGTATGCTATTACTCAGTGATTTTGTGTCCCAGGGTGATACGAACGTTCCGTGAACCCAGTGACCGGATCCGGGGACCTCATCAAAACTCGTAGATTGGTCCCATTCTGGCTAGTTTCCTATGCTATGGGGGTCTCGTCAAAACTCGCAGATTTAATACATTCTCACATGTTTTGTATGCTATTACTCAATGATTTTGGGTCCCGGGGCGATTCGAACATTCCTCGAGCTCTGGAGACCGGTTACGGGGACCTCGTCAAAAGTCATAGACTTGGTCCATTCTAGCCAGTTTTGTTTGCTATTACTAGGTGATTTTGTGTCCCAGGGTGATACGAACTTTCCCAGAACCCAAGTGACCGGTTACGGGGATCTCCTCAAAACTCGCAGATTTGTCCCATTCTGGCTAGTTTCCTATGCTATTACTCACTTATTCTGGGTCCGGGGGCTATACGAACATTCCGCGAACTCCGGGGACCGGTTACGGGGACCTCGTCAAAACTCGAAGATTTGGTCCATTCTGGCCAGTTTTCTTTGCTATTACACACTGATTTTGGGTCCCGGAACGATACGAACATTCAGCGAACTCCGGGGACCGTTACGGGGACCTCATGAAAACTCACAGATTTTATAAATTCAAGCCGGTTTTGTATGCTATTACTCAGTGATTTTAGGTCCCGGGGCGATCCGAGCGTTCCGCAAACTCTAGGCACCGGTTACTGGGACCTCGTCAAAAGTCACAGATTTAGTCCATTCTCGCAAGTATTCCAAGGTATTACTCACTGATTTTGGTTCGTGGGGCGATGCAAGCGTTCTGGGAATTTTGGGATCCGCTTAGGGGGACATCGTCAAAACTCGTAGATTTGGTCCATTCTAGCCAGTTTTGTATGCTATTACTCACTGTGTTTGGGTCCCGGGGTGCTACAAACGTTCGGGGAACTCCTGGGTCCGGTTACGGGGACCCCGTCAAAACTCACAGATTTTATACATTCTGGCCAATTTTGTATGCTCTTACTCAATGATTTCGGGTCCCGGGGCGATACGAACGTTCCAAGAACTCCGGGGATCGGTTATGGGGACCTAGTCAAAACTCGTAGATTTGGTCCATTCTAGCCAGTTTTGTCCCAAGGTGATACGAACGTTCCGTGAACCCCATTGACCGGTTACGGGGACCTCAACAAAACTCGCTGATTTGTCCCTTTCTAGCTAGTTCCCTATGCTATTACTCAGTGATTTTAGGTCCCGGGGCGATCCGAACGTTCCGCGAACTCTAGGGACCGGTTACCGGGACCTCGTCAAAAGTCACAGATTTAGTCCATTCTCGCAAGTATTCCAATCTATTACTCACTGATTTTGGCTCGTAGATTTTATAAATGGTAGCCGATTTTGTATGCTATTACTCACAGATTTTAGGTCCCGGGGCGATCCGAACGTTCTGCAAACTCTAGGGACCGGTTAACTGGGACCTCGTCAAAAGTCGCAGATTTAGTCCATTCTCGGCAGTATTCCAAGCTATTAGTCGGTGATTTTCGTTCGTGGGGCGATGCAAGCGTTCTGGAAATTTTAGGGTCCGCTTAGGGGGACATCGTCAAAACTCGTAGATTTGGTCCATTCTAGCCAGTTTTGTATGCTATTACTCAGTGTGTTTGGGTCCCGGGGTGCTACAAACGGTTGGGGAACTCCTGGGCCCGATTACGGGGACCTCGTCAAAACTCACAGATTTTATACATTCTGGCCAATTTTGTATGCTATTACTCAATGATTTCGGGTCCCGGGGCGATCCGAACGTTCCACGAACTCCGGGCACCGGTTATGGGGACCTCGTCAAAACTTGTAGATTTGGTCCATTCTAGCCAGTTTTGTATGCTATTACTCAGTGATTTTGTGTACGAGGTTGATACGAACGTTCCGTGAACCCCGATGACCGGTTACGGGGATCTCCTCAAAACTCGCAGATTTGTCCCATTCTGGCTAGTTTCCTATGCTATTACTCACTGATTTTGGGTCCGGGGGCTAGACGAATGTTCCGCGAACTTCGAGGACCGGTTACGCGGACCTCGTCAAAACTCAAAGATTTGGTCCATTCTGGCCAGTTTCGTATGCTATTACTCAGTGAACTGCGGGGACCGTTATGGGGACCTCGTCAAAACTCGCAGATTTTATAAATTGTAGCCGGTTTTGTATGCTATTACTCAGTGATTTTAGGTCCTGGGGCGATCCGAACGTTCCGCAAACTTTTGGGACCGGGTTACTCGGACCTTGTCAAAAGTCGTAGATTTAGTCCATTCTCGCCAATATTCCAAGCTATTAGTAACTGATTTTGGTTCGTGGGGCGATGCAAGCGTTCTGGGAATTTTGGGGTCCGCTTAGGGGACATCGTCAAAACTCGTAGATTTGGTCCATTCTAGCCAGTTTCGTATGCTATTACTAATTGTGTTTGGGTCCCGGGGTGCTACAAACGGTTGGGGAACTCCTGGGTCCGGTTACGGGGACCTCGTCAAAACTCACAGATTTTATACAACCTGGCCAATTTTGTATGCTATTACACAATCATTTCTGGTCCCGGGGCGATCCGAACGTTCCGCGAACTCCGGGGACCGGTTTTGCGGACTTCGTCAAAACTCGTATATTTGGTCCATTCTAGCCAGTTTTGTATGCTATTACTCAGTGATTTTGTGTCCCAGGGTGATACGAACGTTCCGTGAACCCAGTGACCGGATCCGGGGACCTCATCAAAACTCGTAGATTGGTCCCATTCTGGCTAGTTTCCTATGCTATGGGGGTCTCGTCAAAACTCGCAGATTTTATACATTCTCACATGTTTTGTATGCTATTACTCAATGATTTTGGGTCCCGGGGCGATTCGAACATTCCTCGAGCTCTGGAGACCGGTTACGGGGACCTCGTCAAAAGTCATAGACTTGGTCCATTCTAGCCAGTTTTGTTTGCTATTACTAGGTGATTTTGTGTCCCAGGGTGATACGAACTTTCCCAGAACCCAAGTGACCGGTTACGGGGATCTCCTCAAAACTCGCAGATTTGTCCCATTCTGGCTAGTTTCCTATGCTATTACTCACTTATTCTGGGTCCGGGGGCTATACGAACATTCCGCGAACTCCGGGGACCGGTTACGGGGACCTCGTCAAAACTCGAAGATTTGGTCCATTCTGGCCAGTTTTCTTTGCTATTACACACTGATTTTGGGTCCCGGAACGATACGAACATTCAGCGAACTCCGGGGACCGTTACGGGGACCTCATGAAAACTCACAGATTTTATAAATTCAAGCCGGTTTTGTATGCTATTACTCAGTGATTTTAGGTCCCGGGGCGATCCGAGCGTTCCGCAAACTCTAGGCACCGGTTACTGGGACCTCGTCAAAAGTCACAGATTTAGTCCATTCTCGCAAGTATTCCAAGGTATTACTCACTGATTTTGGTTCGTGGGGCGATGCAAGCGTTCTGGGAATTTTGGGATCCGCTTAGGGGGACATCGTCAAAACTCGTAGATTTGGTCCATTCTAGCCAGTTTTGTATGCTATTACTCACTGTGTTTGGGTCCCGAGGTGCTACAAACGTTCGGGGAACTCCTGGGTCCGGTTACGGGGACCCCGTCAAAACTCACAGATTTTATACATTCTGGCCAATTTTGTATGCTCTTACTCAATGATTTCGGGTCCCGGGGCGATACGAACGTTCCAAGAACTCCGGGGATCGGTTATGGGGACCTAGTCAAAACTCGTAGATTTGGTCCATTCTAGCCAGTTTTGTCCCAAGGTGATACGAACGTTCCGTGAACCCCATTGACCGGTTACGGGGACCTCAACAAAACTCGCTGATTTGTCCCTTTCTAGCTAGTTCCCTATGCTATTACTCAGTGATTTTAGGTCCCGGGGCGATCCGAACGTTCCGCGAACTCTAGGGACCGGTTACCGGGACCTCGTCAAAAGTCACAGATTTAGTCCATTCTCGCAAGTATTCCAATCTATTACTCACTGATTTTGGCTCGTAGATTTTATAAATGGTAGCCGATTTTGTATGCTATTACTCACAGATTTTAGGTCCCGGGGCGATCCGAACGTTCTGCAAACTCTAGGGACCGGTTAACTGGGACCTCGTCAAAAGTCGCAGATTTAGTCCATTCTCGGCAGTATTCCAAGCTATTAGTCGGTGATTTTCGTTCGTGGGGCGATGCAAGCGTTCTGGAAATTTTAGGGTCCGCTTAGGGGGACATCGTCAAAACTCGTAGATTTGGTCCATTCTAGCCAGTTTTGTATGCTATTACTCAGTGTGTTTGGGTCCCGGGGTGCTACAAACGGTTGGGGAACTCCTGGGCCCGGTTACGGGGACCTCGTCAAAACTCACAGATTTTATACATTCTGGCCAATTTTGTATGCTATTACTCAATGATTTCGGGTCCCGGGGCGATCCGAACGTTCCACGAACTCCGGGCACCGGTTATGGGGACCTCGTCAAAACTTGTAGATTTGGTCCATTCTAGCCAGTTTTGTATGCTATTACTCAGTGATTTTGTGTACGAGGTTGATACGAACGTTCCGTGAACCCCGATGACCGGTTACGGGGATCTCCTCAAAACTCGCAGATTTGTCCCATTCTGGCTAGTTTCCTATGCTATTACTCACTGATTTTGGGTCCGGGGGCTAGACGAATGTTCCGCGAACTTCGAGGACCGGTTACGCGGACCTCGTCAAAACTCAAAGATTTGGTCCATTCTGGCCAGTTTCGTATGCTATTACTCAGTGAACTGCGGGGACCGTTATGGGGACCTCGTCAAAACTCGCAGATTTTATAAATTGTAGCCGGTTTTGTATGCTATTACTCAGTGATTTTAGGTCCCGGGGCGATCCGAACGTTCCGCAAACTTTTGGGACCGGGTTACTCGGACCTTGTCAAAAGTCGTAGATTTAGTCCATTCTCGCCAATATTCCAAGCTATTAGTAACTGATTTTGGTTCGTGGGGCGATGCAAGCGTTCTGGGAATTTTGGGGTCCGCTTAGGGGACATCGTCAAAACTCGTAGATTTGGTCCATTCTAGCCAGTTTCGTATGCTATTACTAATTGTGTTTGGGTCCCGGGGTGCTACAAACGGTTGGGGAACTCCTGGGTCCGGTTACGGGGACCTCGTCAAAACTCACAGATTTTATACAACCTGGCCAATTTTGTATGCTATTACACAATCATTTCTGGTCCCGGGGCGATCCGAACGTTCCGTGAACTCCGGGGACCGGTTTTGCGGACTTCGTCAAAACTCGTAGATTTGGTCCATTCTAGCCAGTTTTGTATGCTATTACTCAGTGATTTTGTGTCCCAGGGTGATACGAACGTTCCGTGAACCCAGTGACCGGATCCGGGGACCTCATCAAAACTCGTAGATTGGTCCCATTCTGGCTAGTTTCCTATGCTATGGGGGTCTCGTCAAAACTCGCGGATTTTATACATTCTCACATGTTTTGTATGCTATTACTCAATGATTTTGGGTCCCACGGCGATTCGAACATTCCTCGAGCTCTGGAGACCGGTTACGGGGACCTCGTCAAAATTCATAGACTTGGTCCATTCTAGCCAGTTTTGTATGCTATTACTCAGTGATTTTGTGTACCAGGTTGATACGAACGTTCCGTGAACCCCGATGACCGGTTACGGGGATCTCCTCAAAACTCGCAGATTTGTCCCATTCTGGCTAGTTTCCTGTGCTATTACTCACTGATTTTGGGTCCGGGGGCTAGACGAATGTTCCGCGAACTTCGAGGACCGGTTACGCGGACCTCGTCAAAACTCAAAGATTTGGTCCATTCTGGCCAGTTTTCTATGCTATTACTCACTCATTTTGGGTCCCGGAGCGATACGAACATTCAGCGAACTCCGGGGACCGTTACGGGGACTTCGTCAAAACTCACAGATTTTATAAATTCTAGCCGGTTTTTTATGCTATTACTCAGTGCTTTTAGGTCCCGGGGCGATCCGAGCGTTCCACAAACTCTAGGGACCGGTTACTGGGACGTTGTCAAAAGTCACAGATTTAGTCCATTCTCGCAAGTATTCCAAGCTATTACTCACTGATTTTGGTTCGTGGGGTGATGCAACCGTTTTGGGTATTTTGGGGTTCTCTTAGGGGACATCGTCAAAACTCGTAGATTTGGTCCATTCTAGCCAGTTTTGTATGCTATTACTCAGTGTGTTTGGGTCCCGGGGTGCTACAAACGTTTGGGGAACTACTGGGTCTGGTTACAGGGACCTCGTCAAAACTCACAGATTTTTTACATTCTAGACAATTTTGTATGCTATTACTCAATGATTTCGGGTCCCGGGGCGATCCGAACGTTTCGCGAACTCCGAGGACCGGTTATGGGGACCTCGTCAAAACTCACAGATTTGGTCCATTCTAGCCAGTTTTGTATGCTATTACTCAGTGATTGTATGTCCGAGGGTGATACGAACGTTCTGCGAACTCCGGGGACCGGTTACGGGGACCTTGTCAAAACTCGAAGATTTGTTCCATTCTGGCCAGTTTTCTATGTTATTACTCACTGATTTTGGGTCTCGGAGCGATACGAACGTTCATCGAACTCCGGGGACCTCGTTAAAACTCGCAGATTTTATAAATTCTAGCCACTTTTGTATGCTATTCCTCAGTGATTTTAGGTTCTGGGGCGATTCGAACGTTCCGCAAACTCTAGGGACCGGTTACTGGGACCTCGTCAAAAGTCGCAGATTTAGTCCATTCTCCCAGTATTCCAAGCTATTAGTCACTGATTTTGGTTCCCGGGGCGATGCAAGCGTTCTGGGAATTTTGGGGTCCGCTTACGGGGACCTCGTCAAACTCGTCGATATGGTCCATTCTAGCCAGATTTGTATGCTATTACTCTTTGATTTTGTGTCCCACGGTGATACGAACGTTCCGAGAAACCGAGTGACCGGTTACGGGGACCTCATCAAAACTCGTAGATTTGTCCCATTCTGGCTGGTTTCCTATGCTATTACTCACTGATTTTGGGTCCGGGGGCTATACGAACGTTCCGCGAACTCCGGGGACCGGTTACGGGGACCTCGTCAAAACTCGAAGATTAGGTCCATTCATGCCAGTTTTCCATGCTATTACTCACTAATTTTGGGTCACGGAGCGATATGAACGTTCAGTGAACTGCGGGGACCGTTATGGGGACCTCGTCAAAACTCGCAGATTTTATAAATTGTAGCCGGTTTTGTATGCTATTACTCAGTGATTTTAGGTCCCGGGGCGATCCGAACGTTCCGCAAACTTTTGGGACCGGGTTACTCGGACCTTGTCAAAAGTCGTAGATTTAGTCCATTCTCGCCAATATTCCAAGCTATTAGTCACTGATTTTGGTTCGTGGGGAGATGCAAGCGTTCTGGGAATTTTGGGGTCCGCTTAGGGGACATCGTCAAAACTCGTAGATTTGGTCCATTCTAGCCAGTTTCGTATGCTATTACTAATTGTGTTTGGGTCCCGGGGTGCTACAAACGGTTGGGGAACTCCTGGGTCCGGTTACGGGGACCTCGTCAAAACTCACAGATTTTATACAACCTGGCCAATTTTGTATGCTATTACACAATCATTTCGGGTCCCGGGGCGATCCGAACGTTCCGCGAACTCCGGGGACCGGTTTTGCGGACTTCGTCAAAACTCGTAGATTTGGTCCATTCTAGCCAGTTTTGTATGCTATTACTCAGTGATTTTGTGTCCCAGGGTGATACGAACGTTCCGTGAACCCAGTGACCGGATCCGGGGACCTCATCAAAACTCGTAGATTGGTCCCATTCTGGCTAGTTTCCTATGCTATGGGGGTCTCGTCAAAACTCGCAGATTTTATACATTCTCACATGTTTTGTATGCTATTACTCAATGATTTTGGGTCCCGGGGCGATTCGAACATTCCTCGAGCTCTGGAGACCGGTTACGGGGACCTCGTCAAAAGTCATAGACTTGGTCCATTCTAGCCAGTTTTGTATGCTATTACTCAGTGATTTTGTGTACCAGGTTGATACGAACGTTCCGTGAACCCCGATGACCGGTTACGGGGATCTCCTCAAAACTCGCAGATTTGTCCCATTCTGGCTAGTTTCCTATGCTATTACTCACTGATTTTGGGTCCGGGGGCTAGACGAATGTTCCGCGAACTTCGAGGACCGGTTACGCGGACCTCGTCAAAACTCAAAGATTTGGTCCATTCTGGCCAGTTTTCTATGCTATTACTCACTCATTTTGGGTCCCGGAGCGATACGAACATTCAGCGAACTCCGGGGACCGTTACGGGGACTTCGTCAAAACTCACAGATTTTATAAATTCTAGCCGGTTTTTTATGCTATTACTCAGTGCTTTTAGGTCCCGGGGCGATCCGATCGTTCCACAAACTCTAGGGACCGGTTACTGGGACGTTGTCAAAAGTCACAGATTTAGTCCATTCTCGCAAGTATTCCAAGCTATTACTCACTGATTTTGGTTCGTGGGGTGATGCAACCGTTTTGGGTATTTTGGGGTTCTCTTAGGGGACATCGTCAAAACTCGTAGATTTGGTCCATTCTAGCCAGTTTTGTATGCTATTACTCAGTGTGTTTGGGTCCCGGGGTGCTACAAACGTTTGGGGAACTACTGGGTCTCGTTACAGGGACCTCGTCAAAACTCACAGATTTTTTACATTCTAGCCAATTTTGTATGCTATTACTCAATGATTTCGGGTCCCGGGGCGATCCGAACGTTTCGCGAACTCCGAGGACCGGTTATGGGGACCTCGTCAAAACTCACAGATTTGGTCCATTCTAGCCAGTTTTGTATGCTATTACTCAGTGATTGTATGTCCGAGGGTGATACGAACGTTCTGCGAACTCCGGGGACCGGTTA
This sequence comes from Hordeum vulgare subsp. vulgare, assembly GCF_904849725.1. Lineage (NCBI taxonomy): Eukaryota > Viridiplantae > Streptophyta > Magnoliopsida > Poales > Poaceae > Hordeum > Hordeum vulgare. Next base: position 592,724,261 of record NC_058521.1, read on the forward strand.
CGGGGACCTTGTCAAAACTCGAAGATTTGTTCCATTCTGGCCAGTTTTCTATGTTATTACTCACTGATTTTGGGTCCCGGAGCGATACGAACGTTCATCGAACTCCGGGGACCTCGTTAAAACTCGCAGATTTTATAAATTCTAGCCACTTTTGTATGCTATTCCTCAGTGATTTTAGGTTCCGGGGCGATTCGAACGTTCCGCAAACTCTAGGGACCGGTTACTGGGACCTCGTCAAAAGTCGCAGATTTAGTCCATTCTCCCAGTATTCCAAGCTATTAGTCACTGATTTTGGTTCCCGGGGCGATGCAAGCGTTCTGGGAATTTTGGGGTCCGCTTACGGGGACCTCGTCAAACTCGTCGATATGGTCCATTCTAGCCAGATTTGTATGCTATTACTCTTTGATTTTGTGTCCCACGGTGATACGAACGTTCCGAGAAACCGAGTGACCGGTTACGGGGACCTCATCAAAACTCGTAGATTTGTCCCATTCTGGCTGGTTTCCTATGCTATTACTCACTGATTTTGGGTCCGGGGGCTATACGAACGTTCCGCGAACTCCGGGGACCGGTTACGGGGACCTCGTCAAAACTCGAAGATTAGGTCCATTCATGCCAGTTTTCCATGCTATTACTCACTAATTTTGGGTCACGGAGCGATATGAACGTTCAGTGAACTGCGGGGACCGTTATGGGGACCTCGTCAAAACTCGCAGATTTTATAAATTTTAACCGGTTTTGTATGCTATTACTCAGTGATTTTAGGTCCCGGGGCGATCCGAACGTTCCGCAAACTTTTGGGACCGGGTTACTCGGACCTTGTCAAAAGTCGTAGATTTAGTCCATTCTCGCCAATATTCCAAGCTATTAGTCACTGATTTTGGTTCGTGGGGAGATGCAAGCGTTCTGGGAATTTTGGGGTCCGCTTAGGGGACATCGTCAAAACTCGTAGATTTGGTCCATTCTAGCCAGTTTCGTATGCTATTACTAATTGTGTTTGGGTCCCGGGGTGCTACAAACGGTTGGGGAACTCCTGGGTCCGGTTACGGGGACCTCGTCAAAACTCACAGATTTTATACAACCTGGCCAATTTTGTATGCTATTACACAATCATTTCGGGTCCCGGGGCGATCCGAACGTTCCGCGAACTCCGGGGACCGGTTTTGCGGACTTCGTCAAAACTCGTAGATTTGGTCCATTCTAGCCAGTTTTGTATGCTATTACTCAGTGATTTTGTGTCCCAGGGTGATACGAACGTTCCGTGAACCCAGTGACCGGATCCGGGGACCTCATCAAAACTCGTAGATTGGTCCCATTCTGGCTAGTTTCCTATGCTATGGGGGTCTCGTCAAAACTTGCAGATTTTATACATTCTCACATGTTTTGTATGCTATTACTCAATGATTTTGGGTCCCGGGGCGATTCGAACATTCCTCGAGCTCTGGAGACCGGTTACGGGGACCTCGTCAAAAGTCATAGACTTGGTCCATTCTAGCCAGTTTTGTATGCTATTACTCAATGATTTTGTGTACCAGGTTGATACGAACGTTCCGTGAACCCCGATGACCGGTTACGGGGATCTCCTCAAAACTCGCAGATTTGTCCCATTCTGGCTAGTTTCCTATGCTATTACTCACTGATTTTGGGTCCGGGGGCTAGACGAATGCTCCGCGAACTTCGAGGACCGGTTACGCGGACCTCGTCAAAACTCAAAGATTTGGTCCATTCTAGCCAGTTTTCTATGCTATTACTCACTCATTTTGGGTCCCGGAGCGATACGAACATTCAGCGAACTCCGGGGACCGTTACGAGGACTTCGTCAAAACTCACAGATTTTATAAATTCTAGCCGTTTTTTTATGCTATTACTCAGTGCTTTTAGGTCCCGGGGCAATCCGAGCGTTCCACAAACTCTAGGGACCGGTTACTGGGACGTTGTCAAAAGTCACAGATTTAGTCCATTCTCGCAAGTATTCCAAGCTATTACTCACTGATTTTGGTTCGTGGGGTGATGCAACCGTTTTGGGTATTTTGGGGTTCTCTTAGGGGACATCGTCAAAACTCGTAGATTTGGTCCATTCTAGCCAGTTTTGTATGCTATTACTCAGTGTGTTTGGGTCCCGGGGTGCTACAAACGTTTGGGGAACTACTGGGTCTGGTTACAGGGACCTCGTCAAAACTCACAGATTTTTTACATTCTAGCCAATTTTGTATGCTATTACTCAATGATTTCGGGTCCCGGGGCGATCCGAACGTTTCGCGAACTCCGAGGACCGGTTATGGGGACCTCGTCAAAACTCACAGATTTGGTCCATTCTAGCCAGTTTTGTATGCTATTACTCAGTGATTGTATGTCCGAGGGTGATACGAACGTTCTGCGAACTCCGGGGACCGGTTACGGGGACCTTGTCAAAACTCGAAGATTTGTTCCATTCTGGCCAGTTTTCTATGTTATTACTCACTGATTTTGGGTCCCGGAGCGATACGAACGTTCATTGAACTCCGGGGACCTCGTTAAAACTCGCAGATTTTATAAATTCTAGCCACTTTTGTATGCTATTCCTCAGTGATTTTAGGTTCCGGGGCGATTCGAACGTTCCGCAAACTCTAGGGACCGGTTACTGGGACCTCGTCAAAAGTCGCAGATTTAGTCCATTCTCCCAGTATTCCAAGCTATTAGTCACTGATTTTGGTTCCCGGGGCGATGCAAGCGTTCTGGGAATTTTGGGGTCCGCTTACGGGGACCTCGTCAAACTCGTCGATATGGTCCATTCTAGCCAGATTTGTATGCTATTACTCTTTGATTTTGTGTCCCACGGTGATACGAACGTTCCGAGAAACCGAGTGACCGGTTACGGGGACCTCATCAAAACTCGTAGATTTGTCCCATTCTGGCTGGTTTCCTATGCTATTACTCACTGATTTTGGGTCCGGGGGCTATACGAACGTTCCGCGAACTCCGGGGACCGGTTACGGGGACCTCGTCAAAACTCGAAGATTAGGTCCATTCATGCCAGTTTTCCATGCTATTACTCACTAATTTTGGGTCACGAAGCGATATGAACGTTCAGTGAACTGCGGGGACCGTTACGGGGACCTCGTCAAAACTCGCAGATTTTATAAATTGTAGCCGGTTTTGTATGCTATTACTCAGTGATTTTAGGTCCTGGGGCGATCCGAACGTTCCGCAAACTTTTGGGACCGGGTTACTCGGACCTTGTCAAAAGTCGTAGATTTAGTCCATTCTCGCCAATATTCCAAGCTATTAGTCACTGATTTTGGTTCGTGGGGCGATGCAAGCGTTCTGGGAATTTTGGGGTCCGCTTAGGGGACATCGTCAAAACTCGTAGATTTGGTCCATTCTAGCCAGTTTTGTATGCTATTACTAATTGTGTTTGGGTCCCGGGGTGCTACAAACGGTTGGGGAACTCCTGGGTCCGGTTACGGGGACCTCGTCAAAACTCACAGATTTTATACAACCTGGCCAATTTTGTATGCTATTACACAATCATTTCGGGTCCCGGGGCGATCCGAACGTTCCGCGAACTCCGGGGACCGGTTATGCGGACTTCGTCAAAACTCGTAGATTTGGTCCATTCTAGCCAGTTTTGTATGCTATTACTCAGTGATTTTGTGTCCCAGGGTGATACGAACGTTCCGTGAACCCAGTGACCGGATCCGGGGACCTCATCAAAACTCGTAGATTGGTCCCATTCTGGCTAGTTTCCTATGCTATGGGGGTCTCGTCAAAACTCGCAGATTTTATACATTCTCACATGTTTTGTATGCTATTACTCAATGATTTTGGGTCCCGGGGCGATTCGAACATTCCTCGAGCTCTGGAGACCGGTTACGGGGACCTCGTCAAAAGTCATAGACTTGGTCCATTCTAGCCAGTTTTGTATGCTATTACTCACTGATTCTGGGTCTCGGGGAGATACCGACGTTCGGGGAACTTCGGGGACCGGTTACGGGGACCTCACCAAAATTCACAGATTAGGTCAATTCTGGCCAATTTTCCATGCTACTACTCACTGATTTTGGGTCCCGGGCGATACGAATGTTCGGGGAACTTTACGGTCCGGTTTTGGGGATCTCGTCAAAAGTAGCAGATTTTATACATTCTAGCCGGTTTTGTATGCTATTACTGAGTGATTTTAGGTCACGGGGCGATCAGAACATTCCGGACACTCTTCGAACCGGTTACCGGGACCTCGTCAAAAGTCGCAGATTTAGTCCATTCTCGCGAGGTTTCCAAGCTATTACTCACTGATTTTGATTCGTGGGGCGATGCAAGCGTTCTTAGAATTTTGGGGTCCGCTTAGGGAGACCTCATCAAAACTCATAGATTTGGTCCATTCTAGCCAGTTTTGTATAATATTACTCACTGTGTTTGGGTCCCGGGGTGTTACAAACGTCTGGGGAACTCGTGGATCCGGTTACGGGCACCTCGTCAAAACTCACAGATTTTACACATTCTGGCCAGTTTTCTATGCTATACTCACTGATTTGGGGTCCCGAGGCGATCCGAACGTTCCGCAAACCCCAGTGACCCGTTACGGGGACCTCGTCAAAACTCGCAGATTTGTCCTATTCTAGCCAGTTTTCTATGCTAATTACTCACTGATTTTGGGTCCTGGGGCGATGCGAACGTTCCGTGAACTCCGGGCGACCGGTTACGGGAACCTCGTCAAAACCCGCAGATTTGGTCCATTCTAGCTAGTTTTGTATGCTATTACTCGGGGATTTTGTGTCCCAGGGTGATACGAAAGTTCCGTGAACCAAGTGACCGGTTATGGGGACCTCGTCGAAACTCGCAGATTTGTCCCATTCTGGCCAGTTTCCTGTGCTATTACAAACTGACTTTGGGTCCGTGGGCGATCCGAACGTTCCGCGAACTCCGGGGACCGGTTATGGGGAACTCATCAAAAATCACAAACTTGGTCCATTCTAGCCAGTTTTGTATGCTATTACTCACTGATTTTAGGTCCCGGGGAGATACGATCGTTCGGGGACCTCGTCAAAATTCATAGATTTGGTCAATTCTGGCCAATTTTCCATGCTATTACTCAGTGGTTTTAGGTCTCGGGGTGATCCGAACGTGCCGCAAATTCTAGGGACCTCGTCAAAAGTCGCAGATTTAGTCCATTCTCGCGAGTTTTCCAAGCTATTACTCACCGATTTTGGTTCGTGGGGCGATGCAAGCTTTCTCGGAATTTTGGGGTCCTCTTAGGGGGGCCTCGTCAAAACTAGTAGATTTGGTCCATTCTAGCCAGTTTTGTATGCTATTACTCACTGTGTTTGGGTCCCGGGGCGCTACAAACATTTGGGGAACTCCTAGGTCCAGTTACGGGGACCTCGTCAAAACTCATAGATTTTATACATTCTGGCCTGTTTTGTATGCTATTACTCACTAATTTAGGGTCTCGGGTGATCCGAATATTCCGTGAACTCCGGGGACCGGTTATGGGGATGTGACAGCCCAAGACCGACACTCGAGAAGATTCCCCCTTTATTCCGTTTTCGTCCTGCGATTATTTTAGGGAACTCATGGGTCCGGTTACGGGGACCTCGTCAAAACTCACAAATTTGATACATTCTGGTCAGTTTTGTATGCTATTACTAACTGATTTGGGGTCCCGGGGCGATCCGAACGTTCCACGAACTCCGAGGACCGGTTACGCGGACCTCGTCAAAACTCGCAGATTTGGTCCATTCTAGCTAGTTTTGTATGCTATTACTCAGTGATTTTGTCTCCCAGGGTGATACGAACGTTCCGCGAACCCAGTGACCAGTTATGGGGACCTCGTTGTAACTCGCAGATTTGTCCCATTCTGGCCAGTTTCCTATGCTATTACAAACTGATTTTGGGTCCTAGGGCGATCCGAACGTTCCGCGAACTTCGGGGACCGGTTATGGGGAACTCGTCATAACTCATAGACTTGATCCATTCTAGCCAGTTTTGTATGCTATTACTCACTGATTCTAGGTCCCAGGGACATACAGACGTTCGGGGAACTTCGGTGACCGGTTACGGGGACCTTGTGAAAATTCATAGATTTGGTCAATTCTGGCCAATATTCCATGCTATTACTCACTGGTTTTGGGTCCCGCGCGATACGAATGTTCGGGGAACTCTAGGGTCTGGTTTTGGGGTCTTCGTCAAAAGTCGCAGATTTTATACATTCTAGCCGGTTTTCTATGCTATTACTCCAAGATTTTAGGTCCCGGGGAGATCTGAATGTTCCACAAACTCTAGGGACTGGTTACGGGGACCTCGTCAAAAGTCGCATACTTGGTCCATTCTAGCCACTTCTGTATATACTATTACACACTAACTCTGGGTCCCGGGGAGATATACACACGTTCGTCGAACTTCGTGGACTGGTTACGGGGACCTTATCAAAGCTGACAGATTTTACACATTATGGCATGTTTTGTATGCTATTACTCACTAATTTTGGGTCCCCGGGCAATCCGAACGTTCCGCGAACTCTGGGAACGGTTATGGGGACCTCGTCAAAACTAACATACTTGGTCCATTCAAGCCAGTTCTGTATGCTATTACTCACTAATTTTGGGTCCCAGGGAGATACACATGTTCGGGCAACTTCTTGGACCGTTTACGGGGACCTCGTAAAAATTCACAGATTTGGTAAGATCTGGCCAGTTTTTTGTGCTATTACTCAGTGATTTTGTGTCCCGGGCGATATGAATGTTTGGGGAACTTTAGGGTCTGGTTTTGGGGACCTCGTCAAAACTCGCAGAGCTTATACATTCTAGTGGGTTTTGTATGCTATTACTTAGTGATTTTATGTCTCGGGCGATCCAAACGTTCCGCAAACTCTAGGGACCGGTTCTCGGGACCTCGTAAAAACTCGCAGATTTAGTCCATTCTTGCCAGTTTTCCATGCTATTACTCACTGATTTTGGGTTGCCAGTCGATGCAAGCGTTCTGGGAATTTCGGGATCCTCTTAGGAGGACCTCGTTAAAACTCGTAGATTTGGTCTATTCTGGCCAGTTTTGTAAGCTATTACTCACTTTGTTTGGGTCCCGGGGCGCTACAAATGTTTGGGGAAATCCTAGGTCCGGTTACGGGGATCTCGTCAAAACTCACAGATTTTATACATTCTGGACAGTTTTATATGCTATTACTCAATGATTTTGTGTCCCAGGGTGATCCGAACATTCCGTGAACTCCGGGGACCGGTTATGGGGACCTCGTCAAAACTCGGAGATTTGGTCCATTCTAGCCAGTTTTGTATGCTATTACTGAGAGATTTTGTGTCCGAGGGTGATACGAACGTTCCGTGAACCCCAGTGATCAGTTACGGGAATCTCATCAATACTCGTATATTTGCCCATTCTGGCTAGTTTCCTATGCTATTACTCATTAATTTTGGGTCTTGGGGCGATACGAACGTTTCACGAACTCCGGGCACAGGTTACGGGGACCTGTCAAATCTCAAAGATTTGGTCCATTCCGGCCAGTTTTCTATGCAAGTACTCACTAATTCTGGGTGTCGGGGCGGTACGAACATTCAGCGAACTCCGGGGACCGGTTACGGAGACCTCGTCAAAACTCACAGATTTGGTCCATTCTGGCCAGTTTCTATGCTATTACTCAGTGATTTTGGGTCGCGGTGCGATACGAACTCTCCGAGAACTCTGGAGACCGGTTACGGGGTCCACGTCAAAACTTACAGACTTGGTCCATTATAGCTAGTTTTGTATGCTATTACTCACTAAATATGGGTCCCGGGGAGATACACACGTTCGGGGAACTTCGGGGACCGGTTACAGGGACCTCATCAAAATTCACATATTTGGTCAATTCTGGCCAATTTTCCATGTTATTACTCATTGATTTTGGGTCCCGGGCGATACGAATGTTCGGGGTACTTTAGGGTACGGTTTTGGGGACCTCGTCAAAACTTGCAGATTCTATACATTCCAGCCGGTTTTGTATGCTATTACTCAGTGATTTTAGGTCCCGGGGTGACCCGAACGTTCTGCAAACTCTAGGGACTGGTTACGGGGACCTCGTCAAAAGTCGCACATTTAGTCCATTCTCGCTAGTTTTCCAAGCTATTACTGATTGATTTTGGTTCGTGGGGCGATGCAAGCATTCTGGGAATTTTGGGGTCCGCTTAGGGAGCCTCGTCCAAACTCGTAGATTTGGTCCATTCTGGCCAGTTTTGCATGCTATTACTCACTGTGTTTGGGTCCTCGGGCGCTACAAACGTTTGGGGAACTCCTAGGTCCAGTTACGGGGACCTCGTCAAAACACATAGATTTTATACATTATGGCCTGTTTTGTATGCCATTACTCACTCATTTAGGGTCCCGGGCGATCCGAATGTTCCGCGAAATCCGGGGACCGGTTACGGGGACCTCGTCAAAACTCGTAGATTTGGTCCATTCTAGCTAGTTTTGTATGCTATTACTTAGTGATTTTGTGTCCCAGGGTGATACGAACGTTCCGCGAACCCAGTGACCGGTTATGGGGACCTCATCAAAACTCGCAGATTTGTCCCATTCTGGCTAGGTTCCTATACTAGTACTTAGTGATTTTGGGTCTTCGGGTGATACGTTGCACGAACTCCGGTGACCGTTTACGGGGACCTCGTCAAAACTCGAAGATTTGGTCCATTCTGACAAGTTTTCTATTACTCACTGATTTCGGGTCCCGGGGCAATACGAAGGTCCCCGGAACTCCGGGGAGCAGTTACGAGGACCTCATCAAAAGTCATAGATTTGATCCATTCTGGCCAGTTTCCATGCTATTACTCACTTATTTTCGGTCATTGTGCGATACAAACGTTAAGGGAACTTCGGGATCCGGTTACGAGGACCTCATCAAAACTCGCAGATTTTATACATTGTGGCATGTCTTGTATATTATTACAAGCTGATTTTGGGTCCCGGGGCAATCCGAACGTTCCGCGAACTCTAGGGACCGGTTACACAGACCTTGTCAAAACTCACAGTCTTGGTCCATTCTAGCCAGTTTTGTATGCTATTACTCACTCATTCTAGGTCCCGGGGAGATACGGAAGTTCGGGGAACTTCGGGGACCGGTTACGGGGACCTCGTCAAAATTCACAGATTTGTCAATTCTAGCCAATTTCCATGCTATTTGTCGCAGATTTAGTCCATTCTCGCCAGTTTTCCAAGCTATTACTCACTGATTTTGGTTTGTGGGGTGATGCAAGCGTTCTGGGAATTTTGGGGTCCGCTTAGTGGGACTCATCAAAACTCATAGATTTGGTCCATTCTGGCCAGTTTTGCATCCTATTACTCACTGTGTTTGGGTCCCGGGGCGCTACAAACATTTGGGGAACTCCTAGGTCCAGTTACGGGGACCTCGTCAAAACTCATAGATTTTATACATTCTGGCTTGTTTTGTATGCTATTACTCACTAATTTAGGGTCTCGGGTGATCCGAATGTTCCGTGAACTCCGGGGACCGGTTATGGGGATGTGACAGCCCAAGACCGACACTCGAGAAGATTCCCCCTTTATTCCGTTTTCGTCGTGCGATTATTTTATTTGTCGCATCATCATCGCATCATCTGCATTGCATCGCATTATGTTGCCGCCAGTTTTAAACCTTGCACCCGTTATTAGTTGTCGGTTCTCTCCGTGTTCATCGTTGCCCATTCTGAGCCCGACCACACACGCACGCGCCCGCGGCATCGTTTAAATCCTTGGTTCTAAAAGTGTGAGTAAATCTTCTGTGATTGGGTTGAAACTTGACGTGCGGTCTTATTTAGTTATAGGTAGGCCGCATGTGAAATTTCGTCGCAATCGGAGTCCGTCTGGTACCCGAACAGTCGACCGTAGCGGCACCGTCTTCGGATTATCGTCGGAAGTTTTTTCGGTGTTTTAAAATCACGTTGCCGCACCGCCCCATTTCCCTCTCATCCCTACATAGCCCATCTACACAGCCCATCAAACCCAACTAGCCACTTCCTCCATTTGTGGTCATCGGATCGCGATCGGACGGACGAGGTCCACACCTCCATAGCCCAACCATATATAAGACCACCCCATGGAGAGACCTCTCTCACTTCACTAGGGTTCCCCCTAGTCATTTTTGCAGCCACCCCCCTCAAAAACCCCACCTGCTAGCCCCATCTCGTCTCTCCCCCGAAATCCCATCCCAGGTCAGATCTGGACCATTGGATTTCCATCCAGAGGCCTAGATTCGTCCAAAACCCCACCTACCGGACATGTATGTGGCCAACTCGGACATGTCCGGGTGACCGCAGTGCCCGAGCTCCAAATCGGGGAGGAGCCCCGATCCAGAGCAGCCCCTGCCCGAGCAGAGCCAGCCCCCGCGGCCAGCTCCTCGCCGCCGGAAGCGGCGCCCCCAGCCGCCGCTGGTTCCCCGCGGAACCCGCAGCTCGTGGCGCCACCTAGTCCGTTGTCGGATCTCGCGCCCCGACGAGGCCGTGCCTCGGATCTGTGCACGCGCTGTCGTGTCCTCCTCGCCTCGCCTCATGCGGGAGGGGCACGAGAGCTGGCTGCCCCGTTGACCGCAGCGTGCCCACCACCTGGCCTCTCCGCCGCCTCGGCCCAGATCCGACCCCGAGCGGAGGCCCTCCTAGCCACGCCTTCGCCCCCAAGCCGAGGCCAGCGCCTCGCTTCCAACTTCAACCGCAAACAGGTGCTCCGTGGCCCATCAACGCCCAACGGCCCAGTCCCGCGCCGCCTCGCCCTTGGCCTGCCTCGCCTCCTCTCCTGGGCCTTTGCCCACTAGGTGAGCAGCCCCCTTCCTCTATCCCTCGCCCCCACGCATAGCAGCAAACACACGCTCCCGTTTTGGCCTAGTAGCCAGATTCGGCATGTTTAGTAATTTAGGAATTTCTCTGGGATTTAGTTAATTTCAGAAAATGCTATATATTTCCAATTCCCGTAGATTTAAAATCGTGCATCGGATCGCGACGTTTTGTATATCAAACTTGTGTAGTTTCGCGCGTAGATTCATAATTTGCAACTTGCATGCATGTTTGAAATAGTTTGACCCGCCGAATGCCAAGTTTTGCATGTTGTCCCAATAGGGAGTTGTTCCGTATTTATTTTTCGTGCGTGTCCGGATTGCTCGAACCCCATAGGTAAAATGCTCATGTTTTTAGGGACCTTTTGCCATGTATTTTACAGTAGTTGTTGGTATTTTTGCATGTAGGATTCAGTACATAGTTTGCTATATCGCGTTTAGGACATATTCTCACATATACGTGTGGCGTTATTTTACTTTTGCAACCCCACTTGTTATATATGTTTTCGGGGTAGAAAAATCCATAGAATTTAACTGTGTATTTAGTTTTAGCTTTTGAGCAAGTTAGTTCGCGTGATATTTTTCCATGATGCCCTTTTGTTTATTTTGTGGGATTTAATCCGTGCAGGATATGAAGGAGTTGTCAACTAGAGATATGCCCTTGGATGTGTAGACTAGCCCCTGGTAATTTTGGTTGCAATAGAAATCCATGTTTAGGTGTGGTTTGCTTGCTCTCAACTTGCTAGAAAATAGTGCTGATTTGGAGTTTCTGAAATATATCTAAGTCTGAAATCTGTTATATTTTGTTGCTGTCTTGTCATGAGTATATCTGGTGATCTGTAGCTCTTTTGAGGTTAGTGCAATGGAGTTAGTTGTAGACTTTAGGATTCTCTAGCATGCTGTCAATTTTCATGCCATTTGGAGTCCTGTAGCTTATGGTTTAGCTTCTGTCAATATGCCTTCAGATCGAAAACTGCACTTTCATAAACTGTGTTTTTCACTAAGTCTGAAACTGCGTGTGAGCAACCATTTTGTGACTTCTTTTTCTAGTGATCCATGCTTCCATGCTAGATGTTATTGATCGTATGTTGTAGTGCTTCTTGCCCTCTACTATCTCATGCTTTGTTTGAACATTTTGGATTTCTGTAGCTCATAGTTGTGGGCTGTAGAAAATGCTATGTGGTTGATTTTGGCAGATTATGTCTATTCCTTGTTTAGCTCGTAGTTGTTGAACCGTTGCTCCATTTTGATCGTGTCCTACATGAAACTTGCGTAGAATCTCATGTAGTTTCATATTATCTTGCTGGTTGTGTGTTTTCAAATACTTGTGACTGTCGCTGCACACATATTGCATTCATGCCATCATATCTTGCAGTGTTCATATCTTTTGAACCGTAGCTCGGTTGGAGATGGTCTCTATGTGTAAATTGATTGTAACGACGCGTAGAACCACATGAACCAATTTATGTTGCTGTTTAACAAACATTTAAAGGTGTTAGCTCAGATCTGGATAGAATTATGTCTTCTCAGTTTGACCAAAACAGTTACTTCCGTAGGGAATTAAAAGAGCAAAATTCCTTTTTGGTCTGTTTGAATAAAGAGGTTGATGATATGGCCAATGATTTCCTTGCAATGAATTCTCACCTTGCTTGCCTTGAGAAATTGGTGGGCCAAATTTCTGACAAGCAGGCTACCTTAGTCCATAAGATGGCAGCTAAACCTGAAATTTGTGATGCAAATCACGAAGATCTTAAAGTGCTTAGTGTGTCTCCTCTTGAATCTTTGTTTTCGCGTGTGAAACCTATTTATGGAGGGGCTGGATATGAATCCACTTTCGTTGAAAAACACCCCAATGATTCGGAGTCCACCCATCTTGATGATAAAGGTGTGGAGAGTGGAGTAGAAGAAGTCAAAATTTTGGGTAGTAATGAAACTCCCACTTTGGATTTCAAGGAATTCAATTATGATAATTGCTCCTTGTTTGAATGCATTTCTTTGATGCAATCCATTGCAAACTCTTCACATGCTTATAGCCAAAGCAAAGCCTTTACCGCGCATATCGTAGATGCTATGATGAAATCTCTTGAAGAGAAGCTCGAACTAGAAGTCTCTATACCTAGAAAACTTCATGATGGGTGGGAACCTACTATCAAAATCAAGATCAAAAACTATGAGTGCAATGCTTTGTGTGATTTGGGTGCTGGTGTTTCCGCGATTCCAAAGTCTTTATGTGATATTCTTGGTTTTCATGATATTGAAGAGTGTTCTCTTAACTTGCATCTTGCGGATTCTACTGCCAAGAAACCCATGGGAAGGATCGATGAAGTTCTTATTGTTGCAAATAAGAACTATGTACTCGTGGATTTCATTGTACTTGACATAGATTGCAATCCCTCATGTCCCATTATTCTTGGTAGACCTTTCCTAAGGACTATTGGTGCTATCATCGATATGAAGGAAGGGAATATTAGATTTCAATTTCCTTTAAAGAAGGGCATGGAGCACTTTCCTAGAAAGCAAATAAGATTGACTTATGAATCTATGATGAGGACTACCTATGGTTTGAGCACCAAAGATGACTATACGTGATTCCATCACCTTTTGCCTAGCTAAGGGCGTTAAACAAAAGCGCTTGTTGGGAGGCAACCCAACGAATCTATCCTTTTTCTTTCTGTTTTGTGTTTTCCACACTTTCATAATGCTGTTATGATTGTGTTTTTTGTGTTTCTTTTCGCGTTTGTGCCAAGCGAAACCGTTATGATTAGTCTTGGGGATGATCGTTTGGTCATGGTGGAAAAGACAGAAACTTTCTGCTAACGAAACGAATTTTCATTTTTCTTTTCTGTAAGAGATTTTGAGTTGATTCTTTTCGCTGCGGATTGCTACGCAAATTCTTCAGAGTGTCGTAATTGTTTAGAATTTTTGAAGTACCAGAAGTATACAAAGTATATAGATTGCTACAGACTGGTCTGCTGTTAACAGATTCTGTTTTTTGTTGTGTTGGTTGCTTATTTTGATGAAACTATGGATAGTATCGGGGGTATTAGCCATGGAAGATCGAAAATACAGTAAACCAACATCAGCACAAGTAGAATTTAAGTTTCCTACAGTACCTGAGGAAGTGGTGGTTTGCTTTCTCATACTAATGTTATCACGAGTTTCTGTTTAAGTTTCGTGTTGTGAAGTTTTCAAGTTTTGGGTGAAGTTCTTATGGACAAAGAGATAAAGAGTGGAAAGAGCTCAAGCTTGGGGATTCCCAAGGCACCCCAAGATATTCAAGGATGCCGTAAAAGCCTAAGCTTGGGGATGCCCGGGAAGGCATCCCCTCTCTCGTCTTCAATCCATCGGTAACGTTACTTGGGGCTATATTTTTATTCACCACATGTTATGTGTTTTTGCTTGGAGCATCTTGTATCGTAGGATTCTTTTATTTTTGTTGTGTCACAATCATCCTTGCTGCACACCTAGAGAGAGAGACATGCACACAACGTGATTTTGTCGAGCTTCACTTATATCTTTTGGTAGACAATTCAGCTCACATGTGCTTCACTTATATCTTTTGAGCTAGATACTTTTGCTCTATGTGTTTCACTTATATCTTTTAGAGCACAGCGGTGTGTGGCTTGTTAGTTGATCTATGCTTTGAAAGTAGTCTCAAAAGGGGTAGTTATCCAAAGGGATACGAAAACTTCCACCTTCATGTGCATTGAATAGTTAGAGAAGTTTGATTCATCTCATTTAGTTTTGAGTTGTGGTTGTGGTAATATTGAAGTCATGCTAGTAAGGTGTTGTGGATCTAGAAATACTTGTGTTGAAGTTAGTGATTCCCGTAGCATGCACGTATGGTGAACCGCTATGTGATGAAATCTGAGCATGATTAGTCTATTGATTGTCATCCTTTGTGTGGCGGTCGGGATCGCGCGATGGTTTATACCTACCAACCCTTCCCCTAGGAGTATGCGTTGAATGCTTTGTTTTGATTAGTAATAAAACTTTTGCAACAAGTATATGAGTTCTTCATGACTAATGTTGAGTCTATGGTTTATATGCACTTTCACCTTCCACCATCACTATCTTCTTAATACCGTGCAACTTTCGCGGGTGCACAAAACCCACCATTAGCCTCCCTCAAAACAGCCACCATAACTACCTACTATGGCTTTTTCAAAGTCATTCTGAGATATATTGCCATGCAACTACCACCATGACATGTGCCACCACATCTACATTGCCATTGCATGATCTTAAGATAGCTAGCATGATGTTTCCATTAATATCTATGCCATGCTAGATCATTGTGACGGTACACTACCGAAGGCATTCCATATAGAGTCGTCGTTGCTCTAAGTTTTGAGTTGAAAGTGTGATGATCATCATTAATGGAGCATTGTACCATGTGAGGAAATAAAAGAGGCCAAAGAAGCCCACCAAAATAAAAAATAAAAAAAAGAGGCCAAAGAGCCCACGAAAAAAAATGAGAGAAAAAGAGAGAAGGGACAATGCTACCACTTTTCCACACTTGTGCATATTAAGCACCATGATCTTCATGACTGAGAGTCTCTCGTTTTGTCACCACCATATAGCTAGTGGGAAATTTTCATTATATAACTTAGCTTGTATATTCCAATGATAGGCTTCCTCAAAATTGCCTTAGGTCTTCATGAGCAAGCAAGTTGGATGCACACCCACTAGTTTTCTTTAAGAGCTTTCACATACTCGTAGCTCTAGTGCATCATTTGTATGGCAATCCCTACTCATTCACATTGATATCTATTGTTGAGCATCTCCACAGCTAATTAATATGCCTAGTTAATGTGACTATCTTCTCCTTTTTTGTCTTGCAACCTCCACCACACTCCACACCATCTATAGTGCTATAACCATGGCTCACGCTCATGTATTGCGTGAGAGTTGAAAAGGTTTGAGAAAGTAAAGGTGTGAAACAATTACTTGGCCAATACCGGGGTTGTGCATGATTTAAATTCGTTGTGCAATGATGATAGAGCATAGCCAAACTATATGCTTTTGTAGGGATAACTTTCTTTTGGCCTTGTTATTTTGAAAGTTCATGATTACCTTGGTAGTTTGCTTGAATTATTATTGTTTCCACGTCAATAGCAAACTATTGTTTTGAATCTAATGGATCTGAACATTCACGTCACATAAGAGGAGTTACAAAGGACATCTATGCTAGGTAGCATGAAAGCATCAAAAATTCATTCTTTATCACTTCCCTACTCGAGGACGAGCAGGAGTTAAGCTTGGGGATGCTTGATACGTCTCAAACGTATCTATAATTTTTGATGGTTTCAAGTTGTTATCTTGTCATATTTGGATGTTTTATGTACCTTTTATATCTTTTTTGGGACTAACTTATTAATTAGTGCCAAGTGTGAGTTCCTGTTTTTTCTGTGTTTTTGGCTCTTTTCAGATCTGATTTTGGAACGGAGTCCAAACGGAATAAAATCCCCGAAATGATTTTTTTCCCGAACGGAAGAAGATCAGGGGGCATGTGGGCCAAGAGGGGAGGGCTCCAGGGAGCCCACAAGCCCCCACTCCGCCACCAGGGGAAGCCGCGGTGGGGAGGCTTGTGCCCTCCCTAGCGCCCCCCTGGCCTAGGTCTTGCACCTATATATTCCCTAGAAATCAGATAAAAAATCAGGGGAGCCTCGAAAATACTTTTCCGCCGCCGCAAGCTTCCGTTTCTGCGAGATCCCATCTAGAGACCCTTCCCGACGCCCTGTCGGAGGGGACTTTGGAGTTGGAGGGCTTCTTCATCATCATCATCGCCCCTCCAATGACTCGTGAGTAGTTCACTTCAGACCTATGGGTCTGTAGTTAGTAGCTAGATGGCTACTTCTCTCTCTTGGATCTTCAATACAAAGTTCTCCATGATCTTCATGGAGATCTATCTGATGTAATCTTCTTTGGCAGTGTGTTTGTCGAGATCCGATGAATTTTGGATTTGTGATCAGATTATCTATGATATATATTTGAGTCTTTGCTGATTTCTTATATGCATGATTTGATATCCTTGTAAGTCTCTCCGAGTCTTGGGTTTTGTTTGGCCAACTAGATCTATGATTCTTGCAATGGGAGAAGTGCTTGGTTTTGGGTTCTTACCATGTGGTGACCTTTCCCAGTGACAGTAGGGGCAGCAAGGCACGCATTGAGTAGTTGCCATCAAGGGTAACAAGGTGGGCTCTGTCGTTGATATGAGATTGTCCATCTACATCATGTCATCTTGCTTAAGGCGTTACTCTGTTCTTTTGGACTTAATACACTAGATGCATGCTGGATAGCGGTCGACGTGTGGAGTAATAGTAGTAGATGCACAAAGTATTGGGCTACTTGTTTTGGATGTGATGCCTATAGATATAATCATTGCCATAGATGACGTCACGACTTTGCGCGGTTCTATCAATTGCTCGACAGTAATTTGTTCACCCACCGTCTACTTGCTTTAATGGGAGAAGCCACTAGTAAACACTACGGCCCCCGGGTCTATTCACATATATCGTTTACACCTTCGCTTTTACTTTAATTTGTTACTTTGTTGCTTTCAGTTCTCACTTGGCGAACAATCTATAAGGGATTGACAACCCCTTCATAGCGTTGGGAGCAGGTTCTTTGTGTTTGTGCAGACACTTGTGATACTCCTTCACTGGATCGATACCTTGGTTCTCAAAACTGAGAGAAACACTTACCACCGCTGCGCTACATCACCCTTTCCGCTTTGACGGAACACCAACGCAAGGCTCCAAGGCCACGGGGAAATCCTTTGCATATTTGCCTAGGAAGTCCCTAAAGGCGTAGCCGTAGCAGAAGGATTCCTGGTGCTGTTGCTGGGGAGAATCAAGACAAGAACAGTCTCCCGTCAGCACGTGTTTCTGGCGCCATTGGAAGGTCTTTTGTTGCAGTAGCAGCCTCTAGGCACTTGTTGGAGTAGTTGCTACGAGTTTAGTTGAGCCTTGTTCACTCTTCCTTAGAATCACTAAAAATTTCAGAAATTTTTAGAGATAAGAAAGGGAAAAGATGAGGAAGTTCTCAAGAGGCTCGTCAAGCCGTGACCCCAAGGATGATGGGAGTGAGAAGAAGCCCAAGTATTTGGTCCCTCGACTCGCAGAAGTTCGAGCGTGCGAGTGGCCAAGCGACGTGTTCTTACACGCCGCTGGAATTTATGAGGACTTTTATCACTTGGTGGAGAACGCAGGTCTTACCGCCTTCGTCGAAGATAAGTGTCCGCAATACCTCCTCCTCACTAATATCTTCGTACAAAGCTTTAACTTCTATCCGAGGAAGAATCCTCCTATGGTTGAGTTTAAACTTTATGATATCCCCTAGCGCATTACACTTCAGGATTTTTGCAATGTTTGCAAATTATCTTACGTTGGGGATATTCATGAACCTCGTCCACGGGACTTGGAAGCTTTCATCGATACAATTGTTGTAGGAGAGGAAAGAGGAGTGTCTTGCGCTAGAGCTGCTAGCATACATTTTCCCGTGCTTCGGTACTTCTCACTATTTATGGGAAAATGTTTGACTGGCCGTGGAAAAGCTGGGTCCCTTAGTTCCCCAGATCTTGCGGTCTTGCGCGAAGCCCTTTATAACGATAAAACTTATAGCTTGGGCGCTATAGTAGCTCAACGGTTGAACACGAACCGTTCTAAAGGCATTGTCTATGGAGGTATCTATGCTACTCGTCTTGCTAGTCACTTTGAGATACCTATTAGACTGGACGAGGAAGAAGAGATTCTTCTTCCCGAGAGATATCTAGATTACGATAGCATGGTTCGCCATGACTTTCTTGATAGAGATATAAATAGAAGGATGATTTATAACCTGGTATTTAGTCAGGGTACTCGTGAGACTATTACTTTGCCTGCTCCTTCTTTGTTCAATCTTCATGCAGGCAGGTACATTATTATGCCCTCAGACATCTACGCATATTGGGGCTTAGCCCAACCACAGGTGCCCGTGCCCGAGCCGCCAGTCGAGTACCAGACGCAAGTTTATCAGTGCGAGCCAGAGGAGCTCACACAGCAGTGGCATCCTCAGTCCACTCCGGAGTACCCCGAAGCTGGTTACTTCCCTCCTTGGGAGTAGACCAACCTAGGCCAAAAGCCTAAGCTTGGAGGAGTACCTGTTCTCACCGACTTTACATTTTTTCTTATGCTTTCACTTTGTTAGTCGGTGCTCACACTTTGCCACTGTATAATCCATGCTAGTTTATTTTCTTTTTCTCATTTTCTTTTCGTGTGTTTGTCTAGTTTGAGAAAAATCAAAAAGATTTTCTTTTTCTTCTTTTGCTTGTTGGGAGCTTTCCCGTGTAAATAGTTTTCTTTTTCTTTGGGTCAAGGTAGAAGATATTGGTTACAATGTTTAGTGGCTCTTGCATGCATACATGTTTAGCTTTCATAGAGCCATATTACTTTTTCTTCTCCTTGGTGTTTGCCTGCAGATTCCATCTGTAGTCCAATGCACGAGCACGCTTATTATTGTTCACATCGTTCGGTCGTGCAAGTGAAAGGCAATAATGACGATATATGATGAAGCGACTGAGCCTAGAAAAGCTGGTATGAACACGATCTATTTTGTTTTTGTAAATATGACTAGCTCACCGTTCCTAGTTCAGCTTTGTTGTGAGAGAAACATGTTTGCAATGACAACTTAGAGATCATAGTTGTTGATGCCATGCTTAATTAGCTAAGAACTTATAATGGTTTGCCTTGGATGTCAAGATGAATTCTGAGATGACTGTGATGTAGTATGATAGAATGGTATCCTCCTTTGAATGTTTCAAGTGGCTTGACTTGGCGCATGTTCACGCATGTAGTTGAAACAAAATCAACATAGCCTCTATGATGTTCATGTTCATGGTGATTTATGTCCTACTCATGCTTGCACTCAATGTTAGTTAATCTCAATGCATTTTGATGATTGTTGTCGCTCTCTAGTTGGTCGCTTCCTAGTTTTTTGCTAGCCTTCACTTGTACTAAGCGGGAATACTGCTTGTGCATCCACTTCCATAAACCCAAAGTTGTTCCATGTGAGTCCACCATACCTACCTATGTGCGGTATCTACCTGCCGTTCCAAGTAAATTTGCATGTGCCACTCTCTAAATCTTCAAGAAATAATCTGTTTTGCATGCCCGAACCGCTCATGTGGTGACAGAGGGCTATTGGTATCTTTCATGCTAGGCGTGTTCTCCTCGATATGTGTTTATTCACTATCATTCACGAGAAAGGGGACGATAATTGGAATTCCCAGTTCCATGCTCAAATTGAAAAGATAATTGCAAACAAAACTCCCCCAGGATTGATGTTAGTATGGACGGTACCCGAGGATTCGGCTAGCCGTGGAGTGTGATTGATTGGTGGTTGGGGGAGTCAAAACTTTACTTTTCTGTTCGGGAACCGCCTATAGCATGAGTAGCGTGGAAGATGTTGAGAACTCTTAGTCATTGCGTTGACAATGAAAGCATGCCACCCAAAATTATTATCGCGGTTTTCAAAGCTTGAGCTCTCGCACCTCTGCAAATCAATGCTTCCCTCTGCGAAGGGCCTCTCTATTTATGTTCCTGTTGAGTCGTCCTCCTCTTATAAAAGCACCAATTAGAGAGCACCTCTATCATTTTTATGCTTTGCTTTTAACTGTGTTGAGTATGACTGTGACTGGATCTTCTTTGCCATGAATTACAATGTTTAGTCAGCCCTTGGTCTTTGTAAGTGCTCTGCATTTATGTTTCGTGGTCTCAGAAAGAGCTAACGAGATACCATCTGTTTGCACTGCCTCATGTTGTTTTGATTGAAGTGTTGAAATTTGAGGCTTATTATTATTTGCTCGCTAGTTGATTATGCCATTGATATGAGTTTACCGTGAGACCTAGATGTCATTTGCTTATGTGGTTTGCTTGTGATCTTGCTGAAATTCTGGTTATGAGTTAGACATAGTTGCAACAACAAGATCAAACAGAGTTCGTCAAATTTTTTCTTTTGTCTCTTTCAGTTTGTCAACTAAATTGCTTGAGGACAAGCAAGGCTTTAAGCTTGGGGGAGTTGATATGTCTCTGTCATATCTACTTTTTCGAACACTTTTGCCCTTGTTTTGGACCCTAATTTGCATGATTTGAATGGAACTAACCCGGACTAACGCTGTTTTTAGCAGAATTGCCATGGTGTTGTTTTTGTGCAGAAATAGAAGTTCTCAGAAAGTCCTAAAAATTTATAGAGAATTTTTCTAGAATAAATGAAAAATACCTGCGCAAAGATCCAACGGAGGAGGTGCGCCAGTGGGCCACAAGCCCAGGGGCCGCAGCCACCCCCTGGCCGCGTCGTGAGGGCTTGTGGGGCCCACATGGCACCACCACCTCCAAACTCAGCTCTATATATTCCGTTTTTCCCGGAAAAAATCACAGAGAAGGATTCATCGCATTTTACGATACGGAGGCGCCACCACCTCATGTTCTTCATCTGGAGGGCAGATCTGGAGTCTGTTTTGGGCTCCGTAGAGGAGAAATCATCGCCATCATCATCATCAACCTTCCTCCATCGACAATTCCATGATGCTCTTCACCGTTCGTGAGTAATCTCATCATAGGCTTGCTGGACGGTGATGAGTTGGATGAGATCTATCATGTAATCGAGTTAGTTTTGACGGGGATTTATCCCTAGTATCCATTATGTGCTGAGATTTATGGTGCTACTACTTTGCCATGCTTAATGCTTGTCACTAGGGCACGAGTGCCATGATTTCAGATCTGAACCTATTATGTTGTCGCCAATATATGTGTGTTTTAGATCCTATCTTGCAGGTTGTAGTCACCTAGTATGTGTTATGACCCGGCCACCCCGGAGTGACAATAGCCGGAACCACTCCCGGAGATGACCATAGTATGAGGAGTTCATGTATTCACCAATTGTTAATGTGTTGGTCCTGTTTTTTATTAAAAGGAGAACCTTAATATCCCGTAGTTTCCATTAGGACCCCGCTGCCACGGGAGGGATAGACAATAGATGTCATGCAGGTTCTTTTCCGTAAGCACGTATGACTACATACGGAATACATGCCTACATTTGATTGACGAACAGGAGCTAGTTACATATCTCTCCGTGTTATAGTTGTTACATGATGAATCACATCAGTCATACTCATCCATCACCGATCCACTGCCTACGAGTCTTTTACTACTGGTCCTTGCTACGTTACTTTGTCGCTACTACTGTTGCTACTGTTGTTACTCTGCTGTTACTGGTTACTGTTGTTACTTGTTGCTGCTGTCACCACTGCTGTTATGTGCTACTTTGATGTTACCTGTTGCAAGAATTTTCTGGAGCCGTTGCTGGGGAAGAATAATCCCCCGTCAACGTGCTATTTACTGGCACCATTGATACAACAGTTAGGAATAGTCTGCCATCAACATATCTTTTTCTGGCACCGTTGCTATCATACCACTTTGCTACTGATACTTTGCTTGCACACACTAATCTTTCAGGTGTGGTTGAAACTGACAAATTCAGCTGCTAATACTTGAGAATATTCTTTCGCTTCCCCTTGTGTCGAATCAATAAATTTGGGTTGAATACTCTACCCTCGAAAACTGTTGCGATCCCCTACACTTGTGGGTTATCAATGTTCACTAGTGATGTATCTCTCCCAAAAGACGATAAAAACTATGCTTGGGTAAACAAATTACAGTTGGGCAATTAATAGAATTATGAACGCAACGCAATGCTAATTATGCTACTCGATAGTTAGAGGTTCAATAGTAATGGGCAGTACGCCAAGACAAGTAGACCGTTTATTCATCAGCATCTACTTACTAATCATCCACCTTGAGATATCTATCCAGAACATCTCGCCGGTATTAAGTTGCGAGCCCCACCTAAAGTGTAAATCAAAGCAACGGACAACTGCATTAATGAACTATGCGTAAGGTAAACAATCCTTGCAACCATGGTCACAAGCACCGTTGTTTTCTCCCTGGTGGCAACAGCACATCCCCTAGTCTCATGTTTCTGTCACTCAAGCTATACATCGAGGGGCATGAACCCACAATCATGCATAACACTCCCTCTTGGAGTTACAATCTACTACTTGGCCAAAGAAATAAATAGCAACAGAGAACATGCATGAATCACTAAGGAACATAATATAAAAGGATAATCAAATATATAACTCATAACAATCTGAACATAATCTCATAATCCATTGGATCCCAACAAACTGAGCATAGCAATAGCAAGAGAATTACATAGATGCCTTGATCATGTAGGGAAGCTCACAAGGACTAACCATTGAAGCACAAGATTGGAGAGAAGACATCACATAGCTTCTGGTCATGGACCCATGGTCAAAGGATGACTACTCACGGAACATCCGGGAAGCGTCCATGGTGGTGGAGAAGCTCCCGGAGGGTGCCGAGAAGAGGTCTCCTGACGCTCCCGATCTCGAAAGCGCTGCGGCGGCGGAACGACGGAGAAATTCGAGATTCTGGATGTGATGGAAGGGTTTCCTCTCGAAGAGTTAAATATAAGCCGAAGGAGGGCACCGGAGGAGGTGGGACCCACCCAAGTGTTGGAAATATGCCCTAGAGGGAATGATAAATAGTTATTATTATATTTCCTGTTACAATATAATCATTTATTATCCATGCTATAATTGTATTGAATGAAAATATAGATACTTGTGTGGATACATAGACAAAACAATGTCTCTAGCGAGCCTCTAGTTGGCTAGCAAGTAGATCAAGGATAGTCAAGGTTTTCTGACTATGTGCAAGTGTTGTCACTCGATAACTAAATCACATCATTAGGAGAATCATGAGATGTACTAGACCCAAACTATGAGCGTAGCATATTGATCGTGTCATTTTATTGCTATTGTTTTCTGCATGTCAAGTATTTATTCCTATGACCATGAGATCATATAACTCACTGGCACGAGAGGAATACCTTGTGTGCATCAAACGTCGCAATGTAACTGGGTGACTACAAAGGTGCTCTACAGGTATCTCCGAAGGTGTCCGTTGAGTTAGTATGATTACTCTTTGTAGTTGATGCTAGTTGGATTACTTGGTGGAAGATTATATGTTCAGATCCTTGATGCTACTCATTAACTCTCTGGTCATGAATATGATTATGCTTTGTGAGTAGTTACTTTTGTTCATGAGGACATGGGATAAGTCTTGCTATAAGTAGTCATGTGAATTTGGTATTCGTTCGATAATTTGATGTGTTGTATGTTGTTTTTCCTCCAGTGGTGTTATGTGAACGTCGACTACATAACACTTCACCGTTATTTGGGCCTAGAGGAAGGCATTGGGAAGTAGTAAGTAGATGATGGGTTGCTAGAGTGACAGAAGCTTAAACCCTAGTTTATGCGTTGCTTCGTAAGGGGCTGATTTGGATCCACTAGTTTAATGCCATGGTTAGACTTTGTCTTAATTCTTCTTTCGTAGTTGCGGATGCTTGCGAGAGGGGTTAATCATAAGTGGGATGCTTGTCCAAGTAAGGGCAGTACCCAAGCGCCGGTCCACCCACATATCAAACTATCAAAGTAGCGAACGCAAATCATGTGAACATGATGAAAACTAGCTTGACAGAAATTCCCATGTGTCCTCGGGAGCGTTTTACCTCCTATAAGACTTTGTCCAGGCTTGTCCCTTGATACAAAAGGAGTTGAGCCACTTTGCTACACCGTTGTTACTTTTGTTACTTGCTACTTGCTACGAATCATCTCACCGCACAACTACTTGTTACCGATAATTTCAGTGCTTGCAGATATTACCTTGCTGAAAACCACTTGTCAGATCCTTCTGCTCCTCATTGGGTTCGACACTCTTACTTATCGAAAGGACTACCATAGATCCCCTATACTTGTGGGTCATCATCTCCCACTTGCACTAGAGTCAACAATCTAGTTCACATCACCATGTGATTTCAATGAATCCAACACCCATGTAGTTGTGGGGTCTGATCACATCTTGCTTGTGAGAGAGGTTTTAGTCAATGGTTCTGAATCTTTCAGATCCGTGTGTGCTTTACAAATCTTTATGTCGTCTTATAGATACTGCTACTACGTGTTATTCGGAAATACTATAAATATCTACTCTACTATATGAATACGTTTTACTACTCATAGCTATTCGGATTAGTGTCAAAGCTTGCATCAACGTAACCCCCTACGACGAACTCTTTAACCACCTCCATAATCGAGAAATATTCCTTAGTCCATTAGTTACTAAGGGTAACTTTGACCACTGTTCAGTGATTCAATCCTGGATCACTCTCTCTACCTCTTAACAGACTTGTGGCATGGCACACATCAGGTGTGGTATACAGCATGGCATACTGTAGAGTCTGCGACTAAGGCACAGAGGACGACCTTCATCCTTTCTCTTTCTTCTGCCATGGTCTGGCTTTTGAGTCTTACTCAAATTCACACCTTACAACACAGTCAAGAACTCTTTCTTTGCTGATCTATTTTGAACTCCTTCAAAAACTTGTCAAGGCATGCATTTCATTTGAAAGTTCTGCTTAGCATTTTGATCTATCTCCATAGATCTTGATGCTCAATGTTCAAGTAGCTCTAGCCAGGTCTTCCTTTGAAAAACCCTTTCAAACAACCTTTATGCTTTACAGAAAATCTACATTACTTCTGATCAACAATATGTCAACCACATACACTTATGAGAAATTCTATAGTGCTCCCACTCACTTCTTTGGAAATACAAGTTTCTTATAAACCTTGTACAAACCCAAAAGCTTTGATCATCTCATCAAAGCGTATATTCCAACTCCGAGATGCTTGCACCAGTCCATGAAAGGATCACTGGAGCTTGCACACTTGTTAGTATCCTTAAGATCGACAAAACCTTCTGGTTGTATCACATACAACCTTTCCTCAAGGAAACCATTGAGGAAACAATGTTTTGACATCCTATGTGCAATATTTCATAAATAGTGCAGCAACTGCTAACATAATTCCAACATACTTTTAGCATCGCTACGAGTGAGAAACTCTCATCATAGTCAACTCTTTGAACTTGTTGGAAACATCTTTGCGATAAGCCATGCTTTTCTTAATGGTGAATAGTCGCCATCATCGTCTGTCTTCCTTTTAAATATCCACCTTTACTCTATAGTCCTACGACCATCAAGTAGTTCTTCCAAAGTCTACACTTTGTGTTTCATTCATGGATCCTCTCTCGGATTTCATGGCCTCGAACCATTTGTCAGAATCCGGGCCCACCATCGCTTCTCCATAGCTCGTAGGTTCATTGTTGTTCAACAACATGACCTCCAAGACAGGGTTACCGTACCACTCTGTAGTAGTATGTGACTTTGTCGACCTACGAGGATTGTGGTAACTTGATCCGAATCTCAATGATCACCATCATCAGTTTCCACTTCAATTGATGTAGGCACCACAGGAAAAACTTCCTGCGCCCTGCTTCACACTGGTTGAAGTGACGGTTCAGTAACCTCATCGAGTTCCACCACCATCCCACTCAATTCTTTCAAGAGAAACCTTTCCTCTAGAAAGGACCCGTTTCTAGAAACAAACACTTTGCTTCCGGATCTGAGATAGGAGATGTATCCAACTGTTTTGGATATCCTATGAAGATGCATTTATCCGCTTTGGGTTCGAGCTTATCAGACTGAAACTTTTTCACATAAGCGTCGCAGCCCCAAACTTTCAAGAAACGACATCTTAGGTTTCTCCAAACCATAGTCTATGATGTTTCATCTCAACGGAAATACATCGTCCCCTATTTAAAGTGAATGTGGTTGTCTCTAATGCATAACCCATAAACGCTAGTGGCAATTCGATAAGAGACATCATAGTATGCATCATATCAAATAGGGCGTGGCTATGACATTTAGACACATCATCACATTATGGTGTTCTTGGTGGAATGAATTGCGAAACAATTTCCACATTGTCTTAACTGTGTACCAAAAACTCGCAACTCAGATATTCATCTCTATGATCATATTGTAGACAGTTTATCCTCTTGTCACGACGATCTTCACTCTGAAATAGCTTTGAACTTTTCAATATTCCAGACTTGTGATTCATCAAGTAAATACTCCTGTATCGACTCAAATCGTCAGTGAAGTAAGAACATAACGATATCCACTGTGTGCCTCAGCACTCATTGGACCGCACACATCAAAAATGTATTACTCCCAACAAGTTACTCTCTTGTTCCATGTGGTATGATTTGCATGTCTCAAGTGATTCAAAATCAGGTGAATCCAAACGATCCATCCATATGGAGTTTCTTCATGCGTTTTATACCAACATGTGTGGTTTGCATGTCTCAAACGTTTCAAAAATGAGTGAGTACAAAGATCCATCAGCATGGAGCCTCTTCATGCATTTTACACTAACATGACTCAAGTGGCAGTGCCACAAGTAAGTGGTACTATCGTTACTACTTTGTATCTTTTGGCATAAATATTATGAACATGTGTAACACTACGATCGAGCTTTAATAAACCATTGAAGGTAATTATTCAGGCAAATAGAATAACCATTATTCTCTTTAAATGTATAATCGTATTGCAATAACACGATCCAATCATGTTCATGCTCAACGCAAACACCAAATAACAATTATTTAGGTTTAAGACCAATCCCCATGGTAGAGGGAGCGTGCGATGTTTGATCACATCAACCTTGGAAACACTTCCAGCACTTATCGTCACCTCGCCTTTAGCTAGTATCCGTTTATTTCGTAGCTATTATTTCGAGTTACTAATCACTTAGCAACCGAACCGGTATCCAATACCCTCATGCTACTGGGAGTACTAGTAAAGTACACATCAATATCATGTATATCAAATATACTTCTATCGACTTTGCAAGCCTTCTTATCTACGAAGTATCTAGGGTAGCTCCGCCTTAGTGACTGTTCCCCTCATAACAGAAGCACTTAGTCTCGGGTTTGGGTTCAATCTTGGGTTTCTTCATTAGAGCAGCAACTGGTTTGCCGTTTCATGAAGTATCCCTTCTAGCCCTTGCCCTTCTTGAAACTAGTGGATTTACTAACCATCAACAATTGATGATCCTTCTTGATTTCTACTTTCGCAGAGTCAAACATTGTGAATCGCTCAAGGATCATCAAATCTATCCTTGATATGTTTTAGTTCATCACGAAGCTCTAGCAGCTTAGTGGCAGTGACTTTGGAGAACCATCACTATCTAATTTGGAAGATTAACTCCTACTTGATTCAAGGGATTGTTGTACTCAGACAATCTGAGAACATGCTCAACGATTTGAGCTTTTCTCATTTACTTTGTAGGCAAAGAATCTTGTCGGTGGTCTTATACCTCTCAACAAGGGCACGAGCATGAAATCTCAATTTCATCTCTTAGAACATCTCTTATGTTCCGCAACGTTTTCAAAAACGTCTTCGGCACCTTGCTTCTAAGCCATTAAGTATTACGCACTGAACTATCATGTAGTCATCAAAAATGTGTATGTCAGATGTTCGCAACATCCACAGATGACGCTCGAGGTGTAGCATACCGAATGGTGCATTAAGGACATAAGCCTTATGCGCAGCAATGAGGACAATCCTTAGTTTTACGGACTCAGTCCGCAAAGTTGCTACTATCAACTTTCAACTAAATTTTCTCTAGGAACATATAAAAATAGTAGAGCTATAGCGCAAGCTACATCATAATTCGCAAAGACCATTTGACTATGTTCATGATAATTAGTTCAATTAATCATATTACTTAAGAACTCCCACTCCAAAAGTACATCTCTCTAGTCACTTGAGTGGTACATGATCCAAATCCACCAACTCAAGTCCGATCATCACGTGAGTTGAGAATAGTTTCAGTGGTAAGCATCTCTATGCTAATCATATCAACTATACGATTCATGCTCGACCTTTCGGTCTCATGTGTTATGAGGCCATGTCTGCACATGCTAGGCTCATCAAGCTTAACCCGAGTGTTCCGCGTGTGCAACTGTTTTGCACCCGTTGTATGTGAACGTTGAGTCTATCACACCCGATCATCACGTGGTGTCTCGAAACGATGAACTATCGCAACGGTGCACAGTCGGGGAGAACACAATTTTGTCTTGAAATTTTAGTGAGAGATCACCTTATAATGCTACCGTCGTTCTAAGCAAAATAAGGTGCATAAAAGGATTAACATCACATGCAATTCATAAGTGACATGATATGGCCATAATCTTGTACTTCTTGATCTCCATCACCAAGGCACCGGCACGATCTTCTTGTCACCGGCGCCACACCATGATCTCCATCATCATAATCTCCATCAACGCGTCGCCATCGAGGTTGTCGTGCTACTTATGGTATTACTACTAGAGCTACGTCCTAGCAATATAGTAAACGCATCTGCAAACACAAACGTTAGTTTAAAGACAACCATATGGCTCATGCCGGTTGCCGTACCATTGACGTGCAAGTCGATATTAACTATTACAACATGATCCTCTAATACATTCAATATATCACATCACGTCATTGGCCATATCATATCACAAGCATACCCTGCAAAAACAAGTTAGATGTCCTCTAATTTGTTGTTGCATGTTTTACGTGGCTGCTATGGGTACCTAGTATGATCGCATCTTACTTACGCAAAAACCACAACGGAGATGTGCAAATTGCTATTTAACCTCTCCAAGGACCGCCTCGGTCAAAACCAATTCAACTAAAGTTGAAGAAACCGACACCCGCCCGTCATCTTTATGCAACGAGGTTGCATGTCAATCGATGAAACCAGTCTTTCATAAGTGTACAAATAATGTCGGTCCGGGCCGCTTCAATCCAACAATACCGCTAAATCGAGAAAAGAGTAAGAAGGGCAGCAAATCGAACATCACCATCCACAAAACCCTTTGTGTTCTACTCGAGATAACATCTACACATGAAGCTAGCTCATGATGCCACTGTTGGGGAACGTTGCATGGGAAACAAAAAATTTCCTACGCACACGAAGACCTATCATGGTAATGTCCATCTACGAGAGGAGATTTGGATCTATGTACCCTTGTAGATCGCACTGCAGGAAGTGTTAAGAAACGCGGTTGATGTAGTGGAACGTCTTCACGTCCCTCGATCCACTCCACGAACCGTCCCATGACCCGTCCCACGATCTGTTCCGATCTAGTGCCGAACGGACGGCACCTCTGCGTTCAGCACACGTACAGCTCGACGATGATCTCGGCCTTCTTGATCCAGCAAGCAAGACGAAGAAGTAGATGAGTTCTCCGGCAGCGTTATTATCTTAATGATGTGATCCCGTTATCTAGTGACAACACTTGCCTATGGCCAGGAAACCTTGACCATCTTTGATCAGCGAACTAGTCAACTAGAGGCTCAATAGGGACTGTGTGTTGTCTATGTATCCACACATATATTTGAGTATCCAACCAATACAATTCTAGCATGGATAATAAACGATTATTACGAACAAGGAAATATAATAATAACTAATGTATTATTGCCTCTATGGCATATTTCCAACAACTTAATCAACTCTCGTAGTAGTGCCTGGGTATTCGATACCGGTTTTGTTGCTCATATTTGCAACTCGAAACAGGAACTGCGAAATAAACGAAGGTTGGCGAAGGATCAAGTGACGATGCACGTGGGAAATGGTTCCAAGGTTGATGCAATCGCCGTCGGCACAGTTTCACTTCAGTTACCATGATGATTAGTTATGAACTTAAATAATTGTTATTTAGTGCCTGTGTTAAGCATGAACATTATATCTGGATCTTGTTTATTGCGAGACGGTTACTCGTTTAAGTCAGAGAATAATGGTTGTTCTATTTCTATGAGTAATATCTTTTATGGTCATGCACCCAATGTGAGAGGATTATTCATACTGAATCTTGATAGCAATGATACACATATACATAACACTGAGACCAAAAGAGTTAGAGTGAACAATGATAGCGTCATGTTTTGTGGCACTGCCGCTTAGGTCATATTGGTGTAAAGCGCATGAAGAAACTCCATTCCGATGGACTTTTGGAGTCACTTGACTTTGAATCACTTGACACGTGCGACCCATGCCTCATGGGCAAGATGACTAACACTCCGTTCTCCGGAACAATGGAGCGTGCAAGTGACTTATTGGAAATCATGCATACCGATGTGTGCGATCCGATGAGTGTGGAGGCGTGCAGCGGATATCGTTATTTTCTCACCTTCACTAACGATTTGAGTAGGTATGGATATATCTACTTGATGAAGCACAAGTCTTAAATGTTTGAGAAGTTCAAGCAATTTCAGAGTGAAGTTGAAAATCATCGTAACAAGAAGATCAAGTTCCTACTGTCTGATCGTGGGGGTGAATATATGAGTTTCGAGTTTGGCGCTCACTTAAGACAATGTGGAATTGTTTCACAGTTAACACCGCCTGGAACAGCGTAATGGTGTCTACGAACGTTGTAATCGTACTTTGTTAGAAATGGTGCGATCTATGATGTCTCTTATCGATTTTCCGTTATCGTTTTGGGGTTATGCATTAGAGAGAGCTCCATTCACTTTAAATGGGGCACCATCAAAATCCGTTGAGATGACACCATACGAACTGTGGTATGGCAAAAGACCGAAGTTATCGTTTCTTAAAGTTTGGGGATGCGATGCTTATGTCAAATAGCTTCAGCCTGAAAAGCTGGAACTCAAAGCAGAAAAGTGTGTCTTCATAGGTTACCCAAAGGAGGTAGTTGGGTACACCTTCTATCTCAAATCCGAGGGCAAAGTATTTGTTGCTAAAAACGGAGCTTTTCTTGAGAAGGAGTTTCTCTCGAAAGAATTGAGTGGGAGGAAAATAGAACTTGATGAGGTTATCGAACCTCTAGTCCATCTAGATGGTGGCACGGGGCAAGGGGAAACCCGTGTCGTTGCGACACAGGTTGAGGAGGAATTTGATGATGATGATCATGAAACTTTGGATCAAGTTCCTATCGGACCTCGCAGGTCGATAAGATCACGTACTACTCGTGAGTGGTATGGTAATCCTGTCTTATCAATTATGTTGTTCGACAACAATGAACCTGCGAATTATGAAGAAGCAATGGTGGGCCCGGATTCCAACAAATGGCTGGAGGACATGAAGTCCAAGATAGGATCTATGTACGAAAACAAAGTGTGGACTTTGATAATACTACCTGAAGGTCGCAAGGCTATTCAGAACAAATGGATCTTTAAGAAGAAGACGGACGCAGGCGGTAATGTCACCGTTTATAAAGCTCGACTTGTGGCAAAGGGTTTTTCACAAGTTCAAGGAGTTTACTATGATGAGACGTTCTCACCGCTAGCGATGCTTAAGTCCGTCCAAATCATGTTAGCAATAGCTGCATTTTTCGATTATGAAATCTGGCAGATGGATGTCAAAACGGCGTTCCTTAACGGTTTTCTTAAGGAAGAGTTGTATATGATGTAACCCGAAGGTTTTGTCGATCCAAAGAATGCTAACAAAGTGTGCAAGCTCCAGCGATCCATTTATGGACTGGTGCAAGCATCTCGGAGTTGGAATAAGCGCTTTGATGAGGTGATCAAAGCATTCGGGTTTATACAAGTGGTTGGAGAATCTTGTATTTACAAGAAAGTGAGTGGGAGCTATGTGGCGTTTCTAATATTATATGTGGATGACATATTGTTGATTGGAAACAACGTGGAGTTTTTGGAGAGCATAAAGGATTACTTGAATAAAAGTTTCTCTATGAAGGAACTAGAAGACGCTCCTTACATTCTAGGCATTAAGATCTATAGGGATAGATCGAAACGCCTGATAGGACTTTCACAAAGCACATACCTTGATAAAGTTTTGAATAAGTTCAAAATGGATCAGTCCAAGAAAGGGTTCTTGCCAGTATTACAAGGTATAAAATTGAGTAAGACTCAGTGCCTAGCAACTGTGGAAGATAGAGAACAAATGAGTTCCGTCGCCTATGCTTCACCCGTAGGTTCTATCATGTATGCAATGATGTGCACTAGACCAGATATCAGCTTGGCCATAAGTATGGCAGGCAGGTTTTAGAGTAATCCAGGAGTGGATCATTGGACGGCGGTCAAGAATATTCTGAAGTACCTGAAAAGGACTAAGGAAATTTTTCTCGTTTATGGAGGTGACGAAGAGCTTGTCGTAAAGGGTTACGTCCACGCAAGCTTTGACACCGATCCGGATGACTCTAAGTCGCAAACCGGATACGTATTTATTCTTGATGGGGGTGCGATACGCTAGTGCAGTTCCAAGCAAAGCGTCCTAGCAGATTCTACATGTGAAGAGGAGTACATGGCTTCCTCGGAGGCAGCAAAGGAGGGTGTCTGGATGAAGCAGTTCATGACAGATCTTAGAGTTGTGCCGAGCGCACTAACACTACTGGAATTCCTTTATTTGTCGTCTGCCAAATCTTTGCCATCAGCCAGCAGATGGCAAAGAACATATTTGCCATCAGCTTCAGGAAAACAGACGGCAAAGAGGTGGCTGATGGCAAACTACCTATTTGCCATCAGCCACCTCTTTGTCGTCCGCCCACAGACGGCAAAGGAAGAAAAGGCGGACGGCAAAGCTGACGCCATCACCCACCTCTTTGCCCCACTCCACCCGCGCCCACCCCACCCCTTTGTCGTGTGCCTTCTCTTCCTTTGCCATCTGTCGCAGACGGCAAAGTGTATGGACACCTAACGATAACGGTCGCCGCGCCCTCCTCTCTCCCACTCTCTACACTCTCTCCACTCTCCCTCACCGCAGCCTCACCCAACTCCCAGCGCCGTCGCCGCCCCCACCCCAGCGCCGCCGCCGCCGCCGCCGACGCCACCCCCACCCCAGCGCCCCACCCCACCGCCGCCGCCCTCCTCGCGCCCCTCACTGTGCCCCTCCTCCCCCTGTGGCCCTCCTCCCCCTGCTGCCCTCCTCCCCCTGCGGCCTCTCCTCCCCCTGCGGCCCTCCTCCCCCTTTGGGTTAGTTTTATTCTTATTTTTTAATAGTTTTTGTCTAATTAGTTATATGTTTTAGTGAGGTTTTGGCTTAGTTTTAGTTTAGTTTAGTTTAGGTTCAGTTTTAGTTTAGTGTTAGTTAGGTTAGTTTCCTGTTTAGTAAAGGAGAAAAGGAGAATAAGAAGAAGAAGGAGAAAGGAGAAGATGAAGAAGGAGAAAGGAGAAGAAGAAAAAGGAGAAAGGAGAAGAAGAAGAAGGAGAAAGGATAAGAAGAAGAAGGAGAAAGGAGAAGAAAAAAATAAGAAGAAGAAGGAAAAGAAGAAGAAGGAAAAGGAAGGGAAGGAGAAGAAAGAAGAAGAAGAAGAAGAAAAATAGGAGAGGAAGAGAAGAATAAGAGGAAAAAAGAAAATAAGAAGAAGAAGAAGAAGAAGAAGAAAACAAGAAGAAGGAGAAGAAGAATAATAGGAAAAAACAATAAAGAAAATAAGAAGAAGAAGAAGAAGAAGAAGAAGAAGAATAAGAGAAGAAGAAAAGAAGAAGAAGGAGAAGAAGAAGAATAAGAGGAAAAAAGAAAAAAGAAAATAAGAATAAGAAGAAGAAGAAGAAGAAGAAGAAGAAGAAGAAGAAGAGAAGAAAAGAAGAAGAAGAATAAGAAGAATAAGAGGAAAAAAGAAAATAAGAAAATAAGAAGAAGAAGAAGAAGAAGAAGAAGAAGAAGAATAGGAAAAAAGAAAAAAGAAAATAAGAGTTAGGTCACATATTTTTTGATTATCTTATAAAAATAAAAACATCATATTTGTGTTGATCGGGTGAATTTCAATGTGCAGTTGTTCGACGACCTACACGTGCGTTGGACGAGCTCCGCCCCTACGTTTGTTGGTGAGCACAAATGACTTCTCCTCCTACCCCCTTAATTTGCTTTGTCCCGGTCTTCGTGCCGATGAAACTTGCTAGCTATATATAGGTTTCTTCAATCATGAGTATGCGTGACCAGTATGCGTCTCCCGTTCAAAAGAGCGACATCTATAAATATGCATGTCTTTGCATATTTATAACCGCCCTCCTTTCGAATTGTCCAACATTATCCATGGACAGCCCGAGTATGTGTAGATTGGGTTCGTTTTCCCGTATGCTGTGCTCTGGATCCGATGCGGAATTTCGTCAGTGCCTCCCTGTTGTTCTCCGGATGCACATCCTCTCTGTTTATTGCGGAGACATGTATCAGGCGAACAGCTCGGAGGTGCTGCCAAAATTTTGCGTTGGATCCGGAGCAGAGCATGGGAAAACGAACCCAATCTACACATACTCGGGTGGGATTAGGACCTATCTTTACCTATTAGCGTGTAGGTTGCCTGGACGTAATAAAAATGGCGAACCTGATTAACCAATGAATATAAATGCTAAATTATATATAAATATATTTCTTCTGTCTTTAGTAGCTACGCAAGATGAGTGATCGTGCGTGGATGTATACCGGTCACCCTAGTCAGAAAGAGATGACGAAAGAATGGTTTGTAAAAACAAAGGAATTTGTGAAAGCCGCATTCGCAAATGGCCAGGAAAGAAACTATTGCCCCTGTCCTGGATGCGACAACTATAAAAAGACGACAAAGGCTGTAATGATTAAACACCTGCAGAGGAGGGGTTTTAAGCCTAATTATACGGTGTGAACATTTCATAGTGAGTCTATACAACGCACAAGAGCTGAGGTGGTCCGTTGTTGCACGGACGAGCATGGTACCGGGATCGAAGACATGGTGCAAGACTTTGATGATGCTCGGGATTCGGAAGATGAGATGGAGGAATCTGCAAAGGCCTTTTATGAAATGTTGGAGTCTTCAAAACGTCCTTTCCATGAGCACACTGAGCTCTGTCAGCTGGATGCAATTGCACAAGTAATGGCTCTGAAGGCTCAGTTCAACTTGGGAAGAGAATGCTACGACGCGATGATGACACTATTTGGACGTTTCCTACCCAAAGGCCATGTCATGCCTGCAAACCTGTACGAGTCGGACA
This sequence comes from Hordeum vulgare subsp. vulgare, assembly GCF_904849725.1. Classification (NCBI taxonomy): domain Eukaryota; kingdom Viridiplantae; phylum Streptophyta; class Magnoliopsida; order Poales; family Poaceae; genus Hordeum; species Hordeum vulgare. The sequence goes on from NC_058521.1 coordinate 592,760,007, forward strand.
AAATACTTCGTGTACTTAAGATGCCCTATGAGAAGATAGATGCTTGTGAGAAAGGATGTGTCTTATTTAGGAAGGAGTATGCACACTTGGACTATTGTCCCAATTGCGAGTCTTGCAGGTATCTTGTGGTAGACAACGGTATGGGTGAGAAGAGGCAGACCAAAATCGCAGTTAGTGTTCTTCGGTATATGCCAATCGTACAAAGACTTCAACATCTTTTCATGGTCGAAGAGACAGCCAGACAGATGACATGGCACAAATTGGGCAAAAGAGCCGAACTAGATGCGGATGGGAATAAGATGATGGTACACACATCGGATGGGAAAGCGTGGAAAGATTTCGATGGATTCCATCAGGATAAAGCGGCAGATCCAAGGAATCCTCGAGTCTGCACCTCCACGGATGGTTTTAATCCCTTCGGCATGACGGCAACTCAATACAGTTGTTGGCCTGTATTTGTCATTCCACTCAATCTCCCCCCCCCCCCCCCGGTAGATTATGCAAAGAAAGAACATATTTCTGGCGTTGATAATTCCACGGCCCAATTATCTGGGGAAGAATATGAATGTGTACCTGCAACCGCTTAAGGATGAATTGGAAGAAGCTTGGGATAATGGGGTCAAGACATACGAATCCGCTAGACAAGAAAACTTCAAAATGCATGTGTGGTACATGTACTCTACGCATGACTTGCCAACGTATGCGCTATTCTCTGGATGGTGTGTGCATGGAAGGTTCCCGTTCCCCCAATGCAAGGCAGCTCTTCAGTTTCATTGGTTGCAGGAGGGTCGGAAGTATTCTTGCTTTGACTTGCATAGACAGTTCCTGGATCCTGACCATCAGTTCAAAAAAGACAAGAAGAACTTTACCAAAGGTAAAGTTGTCAAAAACTTGGCACCACATGCGTTCACAGGCCAACAGATCATGGATTAGTTAAACGCCCTCGAGCCTGATCCAGAGCGTCTAGGGTATTTCAAGGGGTATAATTCAAAACACGCCTGGACTCACAAGCCATACTTCTGGGATCTGCCTTACTTCAAAGACCTCCTTCTTCCACACAATATCGACATGATGCACACTGAAAAGAATATCGAAGAGGCTACTTTTGGTACATGGTTCGACATAGATGGGAAGACAAAGGATAATATTAAGGCTAGAGTCGATCAAGAGACACTATGTCATAGACCATTACAAAACATGCGAGAAGGCAAAGGAAAGCAGAAGTGGTCGAAGCCAAAGGCCTGGTTCAATCTTGGAAGGCCAACTATGAGGGAAATTATCTTGTGGGTCAAAATGCACTTGATGTTCCCCGATGGGTATGCAGCGAATCTAAAGAGGGGAGCAAGTCTTGAAAAATTAAAAATATTTGGTCTCAAGAGTCATGATTGCCACATATGGCTAGAGCGGGTAATGCCGGTGATGTTACGTGGCTTTATTCCTGAGGATGAATGGCTAGTACTGGCGGAGCTGAGCTATTTCTTCTGTGTTCTTTGTGCGAAAGAATTGTCGCCTGGCGTGGTAGAAGACATGGAGGAGTTTGCACCGGAGTTGTTGTGCAAGTTAGAGAAGATCTTTCCACCGGGCCTCTTTAATCCAATGCAGCATTTGATTTTACATCTACCGACCGAGGCAAGATTGGGTGGGCCCTTGCAAGATCGTTGGTGCTATGCAACTGAGAGGATGCAGAAGACCCTTCGAGCTAAATGTAAAAATAAGCGTAGAATTGAAGCACCGATGGCTGAGGCATTCATTACTGAGGAGGTGGCAAACTTTGTGACAACGCACTACGAAGCCAAAAATCATCATTTGCATAATTCGAAGCCTCGGCACAATGATGCAGACCCTAAAAAAGGTGGGTCCAACCTCAGCCTATTCAAAGGGAAGCTCGCACCACCGGTGCTTCGAAACCAATAACGTTGGATGTCGAAGAATGGCGGAACATTTCGTTGTATATCTTCAACAACCTAACAGAAGTGCGGTCGTACATCGAGTGAGTTCTCGGCACATTTTCTCGTAACTTCTAATTCATTTGAACTGCTCTTATTCCCAGATATTTCAAACAGTCGTTACGTCACCAAATTCTCGGATGGAGCGGTGATCGAAAATGATTCCGTCGAAGAGTATGAGCTTCTGTCAAAGACAGGAGGCGGCTATCCCGGTTTCATCTCTTGGTTCAAACAAACGGTAATTATCAATAATGGACCATTTCATTCTTGGTCTAACTTGCGGCTAATGCAACAACCGTTTCGTATTAAACTTGTAGGCTAATTCAGAATCTATGGACGCCGAATTGAGACAAGTCGCTAATGGTTTTGACTATAAGGTCCGTTCATTTGAGAAATACAACATCAACGGGTATCTCTTTCGTACCTTTGGCAAAGAGCTATCTATGCCCGACCGGAAATCTACAAATTCTGGTGTCTCTGCTATCGGCGAAGGTGTTATCAAGTATTATGGAAGAGTTGAAGCAATTTATGAACTTCAATTCTATGGTGAAAACCCACCGAACGTCGTAGTCTTCAAATGTTATTGGTTCCAGCCGAAAAAGACTAGAAGGACTCATGAACATATAGGACTAGTCGAAATCAATCCAAACACCCATTTAGATGTTCCCGATGTCTATATTACGGCTCAACAGGTGACCCAAGTTTTCTATCTACCGTGGGCATGCCAAGCGGATAAGACTCTGGAAGGTTGGTATGTTGTTTATGAAGTGCCGCCACATGTCAGACCACCTATCCCAAATGAACAGCATTATGAACCTCACATTAACCCAGACACATATGATGGAGAATTCTTCCAAGAAACACGTCTTTCCAAGAAACGTTTCAAGAACCGCCGTGTTTCACCCAAGAACATGGAAGTAGATAGCGACAATGAATCCGACTCCAACCCTGAGCCGGAACTAGAAGACCTGGAACTCGTAGAGGTTACTGATGCGGATGACCTCTCAATGCTTCAACGATTAAAGGAAGGCCTTTCACAACTTCACGCCGTTGAACCAGACGAGCACGTCATTCATGAAGACATGCGTGATAGTGATGATGATGATGCATTTATTGATGATGATTATTAGTTTGTAAGATTCTCAACTTAAATTATATATATTTTAATCTGTATTATTCATGTACATATTATTATTCATGTCAGTTATTCAATTTTTTTATGTTGTACTAATTTCTTTTAATCTTTATCATGGCAGGTCACCAGGTGTGGAAAGATGGTGGGCGCTGGTCCAGATCACTCGACGGGTTCTTCCCAGGCGCCCCGCACGAGGGGTGGTACTTCCCTTCCACCCCTATCTCTCCGTAGAGCCTTGGCAGAAAGTCTGTCGACACCACCCGTGGGTTCTTCTTCGTCGGCGGCATTGCCCACAGGGATAGGTGTTGGTCGGGTAGGGAAGAAGGGGAAGGGTACAGGGAGAGGTGGTGGTCGCGGAAGATCCAGGAGGACTGTTGAGCCGTCCTCGCCACCACCACCAGCTCATTCACCCGAGCATAGGACTACTATGGTCGACCCGTTTGCGGAGGAGGCTACGGGGCCTCCGTTCTAGGAGCCTGTTGTTGACCGGCATTCGTCCCATGAGACTCCGGTCCAGGAGCACCCTCGGGTCGAAGTGCATTCGGCCCAGGAGCAGCCGGAGGAGACTACGGTTCCGGAGGCTTCACCCGACGTGGAGAGGCCCGGATGGGAGACCTGGCCGGATCGTACCGATTTGCCGGATTGGACCGAGGGTCCGGGTGGCTCAAGGGGCGGGGATGGCGGGGATGAGCTTACGGATAGTGAGGGCGATGTGCAGGTGGACGGGGCCACCGTGTACAAGCGTGGTAGTACACGTCTCCCGGTCGCGCCGGCTACCCGCGAGCAGAGGCCGGTGATTAAACCTGAATGGGATAGGTAAGTACATTTACTCTTTTTTTAGCTTTTGCCTTCAAGTTTGTTCAAATATCTAATGCGTTGACCTTATCATACTGGAGGGGATGGGTACACCCTCTTGGAGTCCGCAGGCCGAACTCTGTCCTTGGTGTGCTTTGCCGGACAAATTTTCCGGGGTTTGTCACGTTGCCTGGTGAGGGTCAGGTTCCTACACTAGGATTTTCCTGGGACCACTACCAGGCTGCGCAGGCCCCGCCGGAGGATATTATAGATGGTGTCTTGTGCCACACGAGGGCCGAGATGGTGATCAAGAGCTTTTCGGTAAATTATCCTTTTACAGAATCTAAAATTAACAATATAGCTTATTATTGTACTAATCGGTGTTTTCACGTTTGATTGCAGACCTTCTATAGGTGTGAGGATGGATATGAGGAGGAGGCGGCCAGGGTTCTCGAGGCCGAGTGTAGGCGGTTACTACAGAACTTGCGCCATGAGGCTCGGCCGCAGGCTATTCGAGATTACTACGCCACGCGTGGTATTAAGAAGCAGAAGAAGGATTGCCGCGGAAAGTTTCTAAAGAAGGAGCAATACATGAAGGTAATTACCTATTCTTAAGTCCTTCTACGTAGTTTTCTTGATTTCATTCATAGGCGTAGCGCTGAAAATTATTTCTAATAACTTACAGGTGCCCCCGAGATGGTGTGCGGATAAGATGGATTGTTGGGAGGCGTTGGTTGATGAGTGGTGCACAGGAAGCTGGCGAGCCGTCCACGAGAATGCGAAGGATCGGCGTAGCCAAATGGTTGGTGTGCCACACCATCAAGGCAGCGCCAACTTACTTCAGTTTGGACGAAACTGGGTATGTGATTTGCTTCATGATTCATGCAATTCATTCTTGATACTAATATTTTGTTCCTCTCTTTTAGGCGCATCACAATAAGACGGAGATGCCACACTTGTACGACCTTTATGGCATGGCCCATACTGCCTCGTACAAGAAGGCGAAGGCATTCTCTCAGTCTGACCTGGATGATCCCAATAACTTCACCAACATATCATCCCACCAGAAGCTCGTGGCATACAGGGACGCGGGGAAGGCTACGAAAGGGGATGACTTTAACCCTAGCCAGGAACCTTTGGATCCAGAGCTGGTGATGATATCTGGTGGCGGGAGGCCCCATGGCTCGATAGCCATTGGAGATGGGATAATATGTTGTCCACTCACTCTTCCGGAGATCAAGGCGCGCGAGTCGAGCAGCTGTCCTGAGATAATGCGTCGTCCACGGCCAGTCGAACTTGCCATCGAGGTTAGTTGTACGGACTAAGAACACTTTCATCCATTTCATTATGTGTGTCACCATATATCATTACCGTGGTAACTAGGAATGGTGTTTCAGGCTGCTCTTCAGAAAGAGAGATTGGCAAACTAGGTTGCTCTTGAGAAAGAGAGATTGGCAAGCCAGGCTGCTCTTGAGGCTGCTCTTGAGAAAGAGAGATTGGCAAGTCAGGCTGCTCTTGATGAGAGGGACCAGACCACGGCACAATTGATTGAGGAGGAGAGATCCCGGAATGAGGCGGGTCAACGGGCCCTGTACGAGCTTTTTGTGGTAAGTTTTTTTTCACATTAGCCAAATCATGTGTGTAATGTCTGTTTCATTACTAACTAGTACGACCCACTCTTCAGGGTGTGTGCGAGAAGAGCGGTCAAGTCCCTCCGCAGATGCCCGTCTTCTTTTCGATTGGCACGGTGAGTTTCATTATAAACTAGTATTAATAATTGAGTGTCATCATGCTAACTGAGACACTGCAATATATCTATTCTGCAGAATAACTCCCGAGCGGCATCGCACGACCCTTCTCCAGGTGTTTCTCCTCCTTGATGACCACTACGGTAAGTTTCTCTTCCCCTCTTTCATATTCTCCTTGCCTTAATTTCCCCAACAATGACATAGTTAGCCCATTTACCTCCAAAAAGACATAATTAGCCCATTTAGCTCCAAAATGCCATAATAACCTCAAAATGGCATAAGAACCTTGGTTAGCTCATTAATATTATATACTTAGCTTGTTTTCCTCTAAAATGAGATAATTAGCCCATTTAGCTCCAAAAATACATAGTTAGCTAATTTAGCTCCAAGAAGAGGAGAAGAAATAGGAAAAATGAAAAGAAAGAAGAATAAGAAGAAGAGAAGAAGGAGAAGGAGGAGGAGGAAGAGGAGGAGGAAAAGGAGGAGAAGGCCAAGGACCTTCTAGTCCTTCTCCACCTCCTCCTTCTCCTACTTCTCCTCCTTCTTCTTGATTTCTTCTTCTTCTCCTCCTCCTCCTCTTTCTTCTCCTATTTTATATTATCCTTGCTTTAATTTCCCCAAAAAGACATAATTAGCCCATTTAGCTCCAAAATGCCATAATAACCTCAAAATGGCATAAGAACCTTGGTTAGCTCATGAATATTATATACTCAGTTTGTTTTCCTATAAAATGAGATAATTAGCCCATTTAGATCCAAAAAGACATAATTAGGTAATTTAGCTCCAAGAAGAGGAGAAGAAATAGGAAAAATGAAAAGAAAGAAGAAGAAGAAGAAGAAGAGAAGAAGGAGAAGGAGGAGGAGGAGGAGAAGGAGGAGAAGGCCAAGGACCTTCTAGTCCTTCTCCTCCTCCTCCTTCTCCTCCTTCTCCTCCTTCTTCTTGATTTCTTCTTCTTCTCCTCCTCCTCCTCTTTCTTCTCCTCTTTCATATTATCATTGCTTTAATTTCCCCAACAATGACATAATTAGCCCATTTAGCTCCAAAATGCCATAATAAGCTCAAAATGGCATAAGAACCTTGGTTAGCTCATGAATATTATATACTTAGCTTGTTTTCCTCAAAAATGGGATAATTAGCCCATTTAGATCCAAAAAGACATAATTAGGTAATTTAGCTCCAACAAAAGGAGAAGAGGAGAAGAAATAGGAAAAATGAAAAGAAAGAAGAAGAAGAAGAAGAAGAAGAAGAAGAAGAAGAAGAAGAAGAGAAGAAGGAGAAGGAGGAGGAGGAGGAGGAGGAGAAGGCCAAGGACCTTCTAGTCCTTCTCCTCCTCCTCCTTCTTCTTGATTTCTTCTTCTTCTCCTCCTCCTCCTCTTTCTTCTCCTCTTTCATATTATCCTTGCTTTAATTTCCCCAACAATGACATAATTAGCCCATTTAGCTCCAAAATGCCATAATAAACTCAAAATGGCATAAGAACCTTGGTTAGCTCATGAATATTATATACTTAGCTTGTTTTCCTCTAAAATGGGATAATTAGCCCATTTAGCTCCAAAAAGAAAAAATTAGGTAATTTAGCTCCAACAAGAGGAGAAGAGGAGAAGAAATAGGAAAAATGAAAAGAAAGAAGAAGAAGAAGAAGAAGAAGAAGAATAGAAGAAGGACGAGAAGGAGGAGAAGGCCAAGGATCTTCTAGTCCTTCTCCTCCTCCTCCTTCTCCTCCTTCTCCTCCTTCTTCTTGATTGCTTCTTATTCTCCTCCTCCTCCTCTTTCTTCTCCTATTTCATATTATCCTTGCTTTAATTTCCCCAAAAAGACATAATTAGCCCATTTAGCTCCAAAATGCCATAATAACCTCAAATTGGCATAAGAACCTTGGTTAGCTCATGAATATTATATACTTGGCTTGTCTTCCTATAAAATGAGATAATTAGCCCATTTAGCTCCAAAAAGACACAATTAGGTAATTTAGCTCCAACAAGAGGAGAAGAGGAGAAGAAATAGGAAAAATGAAAAGAAAGAAGAAGAAGAAGAAGAAGAAGAAGAAGAAGAAGAAGAAGAAGAAGAAGAAGAAGAGAAGAAGGAGAAGGAGGAGGAGGAGGAGAAGGAGAAGGCCAAGGACCTTCTAGTAATTCTCCTCCTCCTCCTTCTCCTCCTTCTCCTCCTTCTTCTTGATTTCTTCTTCTCCTCCTCCTCCTCTTCTTTCTTCTCCTCTTTCATATTATCCTTGCTTTAATTTTCCCAACAATGACATAATTAGCCCATTTAGCTCCAAAATACCATAATAAGCTCAAAATGGCATCAGAACCTTGGTTTGCTCATGAATATTATATACTTAGCTTGTTTTCCTCTAAAATGGGATAATTCACCCATTTAGCTCCAAAAAGACATAATTAGGTAATTTAGCTGCAACAAGAGGAGAAGAAATAGGCAAAATGAAAAGAAAGAAGAAGAAGAAGAAGAAGAAGAAGAAGAAGAGAAGAAGGAGAAGGAGGAGGAGAAGGCCAAGGACCTTCTAGTCCTTCTCCTCCTCCTTCTCCTCCTTCTCCTCCTTCTTCTTGATTTCTTCTTCTTCTCCTCCTCCTCCTCTTTCTTCTCCTCTTTCATATTATCCTTGCTTTAATTTCCCAAACAATGACATAATTAGCCCATTTAGCTCGAAAATGCCATAATAAGCTCAAAATGGCATAAGAACCTTGGTTAGCTCATGAATATTATATTCTTAGCTTGTTTTCCTCTAAAATGGGATATTTAGCCCATATAGCTCCAAAAAGACATAATTAGGTAATTTAGCTCCAACAAGAGGAGAAGAGGAGAATAAATAGAAAAAATGAAAAGAAAGAAAGAAGAAGAAGAAGAAGAGAAGAAGGAGAAGGAGGAGGAGGAGGAGGAGAAGGCCAAGGACCTTCTAGTCCTTCTCCTCCTCCTTCTCCTCCTTCTTCTTGATTTCTTCTTCTTCTCCTCCTCCTCCTCTTTCTTATCCTCTTTCATATTATCCTTGCTTTAATTTCCCCAACAATGACATAATTAACCCATTTAGCTCCAAAATGCCATAATAAGCTAAAAATGGCATAAGAACCTTGGTTAGCTCATGAATATTATATTCTTAGCTTGTTTTCCGCTAAAAATAACATAATTAGCTCAAAAACATCATATTTTGTTCTTCTTCTGACTTTCTTATTCACATTTTTGCAGATTGGATATACTACATGGATGGAAGGTGGCATTCATGGAGTTGAACAATGTCGATGGATGAACTTTATATGTATATCATCTAGTTTTTATTTGAGTTGATGAACAATGTCGAACTATATGTATATGTATATATGGATAAACAGTGCAATACTTTGTATGTTGGTTCTTTCGATATATGGGGATGTACATTGATTTATATGTATATCATATATGTGTGGTGAATTATATATATGTGTTGGCAAGTATATGAGTATATGTGTGGTGAACTATATATCATATATGTGTGGTGAATTATATAAATGTGATGTCAAATATATATATATATGTGTGTGTGTGTGTGTGTTGTGAAATAATATAAAACAAAAAAACAGGTAGTATATGGGCTCTTTGTCGTCTGCCAGCTGATGGCAAAGACCTGTGCCATCAGCTGGCAGATGGCAAAGGTTTCACATGGCACCCAGCTGTGCATCATGGGGTGTCTATATAGGCTCTTTGCCGTCTGCCTCCAGGGTGGGCAGACGGGAAAGAAGAGGGCACAGAGGAGGGGGGAGGAGGAGGCAGACGGCAAAGAGTGGAGGGGGGAGGAGGAGGAGGTAGACGGCAAAGAATAAGGGGGAGGCAGACGGCAAATAATAAGGGGGAGGCAGACGTCAAAGCCTCCGTTAACCCCTAACGGAGGCAACGCCTGTTGGCTGCCGTCTCGAGCACTTTGCCGACTGCTCCTATGGAAAGCTGACGGCAAAGAGCTTTGCCGTCCGCTTTGTGGGGACAGACGGCAAAGAAGGAACGATGCCGTCGTAGGCTGACGCAGAAATTTTGCCGGTCGTGAGATTCTTTGCCATCTATGGTAGTCTCTCTGCCGTCCGGGATTTAGTCTTTGCCGTCTGTGATGGCAGACGGCAAAGAAGCTGATTCCTGTAGTGTAAATCCAATAACTCTATTCTGTGACAACACTGGTGCCATTTCCTTAGCAAAGGAACCAACGTTTCACAAGAAGACCAGGCACATCAAACGACGCTTCAACCTCATCCGCGACTATGTCGAAGGAGAGGATGTGAATATTTACAAAGTGCACACGGATCTAAATGTAGCACACCCGCTGACTAAACCTCTTCCACGGACAAAACATGATCAACACCAGAACTGTATGGGTGTTAGATTTATTACAATGTAAATCGCATGGCGATGTGAGGAATATATTATTGACTCTAGTGCAACTGGGAGACTGTTGGAAATATGCCCTAGAGGCAATGATAAATAGTTATTATTATATTTCCTATTACAAGATAATCATTTATTATCCATGCTATAATTGTATTGAATGAAAACATAGATACATGTGTGGATACATAGACAAAACAATGTCCCTAGCAAGTCTCTAGTTGGCTAGCCGGTTGATCAAGGATAGTCAAGGTTTTCTGACTATGTGCAAGTGTTGTCACTCGATAACTGGATCACATCATTAGGAGAATCATGTGATGGACTAGACCCAAACTATGAACGTAGCATATTGATTGTGTCATTTTATTGCTATTATTTTCTGTGTGTCAAGTATTTATTCCTATGACCATGAGATCATATAACTCACTAGCACCGGAGGAATACCTTGTGTGCATCAAACGTCGCAACGTAACTGGATTACTATAAAGGTGCTCTACAGGTATCTCCGAAGGTGTCCGTTGAGTTTGTATGTATCAAGACTGGGATTTGTCACTCCGTGTGACGGAGAGGTATCTCGGGGCCCACTCGGTAATACAACATCACACACAAGCCTTGGAAGCAATGTGACTAAGTGTAAGTCACGGGATCTTGTATTACGGAACGAGTAAAGCGACTTGCCGGTAATGAGATTGAAATAGGTATGTGGATACCGACGATCGAATCTCGAACAAGTAATATACCGTAAAATTAGTCAACCTTTAAAAAGTTTGACTACAGACAAATGTTATATCTGAAGTAAGAAGAAACAAACGAAGTATCGTATAGCGTCGACTTCACCTGCTCAATCTATACATGCATTCCTTACTAGCTAGTACTCCCTCGGTCCAGTGAAGAGTGTACGTTTGGCCTTAAAAATTATCCACAAAAGAGTGTACTTTTATATTTACAATGCATTTTAAAGTAGAAAAAAAATGCCTCTCTCTCGTCACATGGTAATCAAGACAATGCTTGTCTCTGAAACTTAGGTGATTATTGATTGATTGTGGGATGAGCTGAAAAATAGCATTGACACTACGCATGCATATAGAAATAGTATAATGAAATACTAATTAGCTGCTAGAAGTAATGCAATGCATCATAAATCTTGTCTATTATGGAAATCTACGTAAATTTAATCATGCCTTCCAAACCATGACGAAGGAAGTACATATAGTCTCCTTAATTTTTACATGCACTTAGCTCATTGGGGTTGGATAGTTAAAAAGAAGAAATATGGTGGATTACACCTTTCCAATGCATTTGTGCTAAAATGTCTATATATACACTTTTCATCAGAAGAAGGAAGTACTTAGTTGTTGGGACTGGATTAACATAAACTGTTCGTGCGAGTGAAAGGTATAAGTGATGAAGCCGACAACGGATATTATTAATGTATCCATGAGGTCGCCATTAATCCTAGCTAGCTAAATGGCCTGAGGCGCCAAGGTGTGCATAGCAACATATAGAAGAAAAGATACTCCCTCCGTTTCTCTATATAGTGCGCATAATCTTTTACATATGGGGAGTAGACGGATCATTCACCAGCAAACAAATAGTGGAGTACCAGCTAGCTAGAACATCACAATGTCCATGGTGCGGCGTCCATATGCTGAGAGGTGCGAAGTTGACGTGCATCGTGTGACCGTACGTCAGGTCCTATCTCCATTTCAGCTAGCCAAGCTTGATAGGTACTCTCAACTTGTGCGGCTACTAGAGCATCTAAAGCCAGACACCTTATACTGCCCTTAAATGTCCGGACAGGCCGTCCGGTCAATGACCTGTTACAAAAAATGACCCAACCCGCACCCTCAAACGTCCCTGAAACGTCTGAACTGACCGGCACCCCTCATATTTAGGGCATGTTTGGGACTGCTTCAATTCACCAAAATCAGCTTCACTTCATCAAATTTATTTTGGAGCAGTTTCATACAGAAGCTATAGCACTATCAAGAGAATGTTTGGCTTCCGTTTAGCTCCAGCTTCAAGAATAGAAAATTTGGTGGAAAAAATCTATTTGATTGGTTGAGGGGAAAGAAATGAAGGGGTATCCACTTGCTGGTGGCAGTGGTGGGTAATTTCCTCCCAACTCTAGCTTTTAGAGTTTTTTGGAGCACCCTCTTAGGAGCTTCATAAAAACTCTGAAGTTGAATCGCAAATTCTAGTTTTTTCGCGGAGCAACACATCGTGGAGCTACCCCGTTTGGCTTGTCTTTTCTAAACCAAAGCTGAATTTTAAGGAGCAGATCAGTCCCAAACAGGCTCTTAATCCAAACATAGGGCAGATATAAGGGGGCCCAGGCGCGTCCGGGCACGCCCTCCTCGCCCGCGCAGGCACGCATCGACCCCACATATATTCGTGCTCATCCGTTAGCCGGACTAAACCCTCGCCACTTCACTCCACTCCCATCCGTCACCCTAGCTCACCTTCGGCGATCTCCGACCGTCTCCGTCATGGAGGACAGCGGATCTAACTCCGACCAATCAGGATCCCTCGACTGGGGGTCGTCCACTGTGGATTGGAGGAGGTAATGGCGGTTCACATTGCACTCCATTGCTCCCGCGAGGACAGCGCCCGGCCGACGGCGGGATCTGTCGGCCGTGCCTTCATAGCGTCCGCTCAACGGGCGCTTGGTTCCTCCGAGGGATCATCAAGGTCCTGATGGGCGGATCCATTGACTGGTCCGACGGACTTTGAGTCCATCGAAACGGGCTGCCCGTCGTGGCAAGGAAAGGATAAGGGTCGCCAAGGCCTATCTCCCGGAGGAACTGACGGAGGCGGAGGCGGCTGATGGGGCGGCACGGGCGGCCGCAGAGAAGGAAGCCATCTGCGCCCGCATTTTAAAGAGGCGGCAGCGGAGGAACACACGCGCCCTCGCCGGCCTGCTGAATCCGGCAGTCCGTGGAATGGCCGGACTGCCATCGAAGGAGGAGAAGGAGGTGAGCGACGTCGAGGACAGCTCCGGCGACAAGCAGATCCGGCTCAATCTATATAGCGTCTTTGACTGGTACTTCCACGACAAGGAAGGCAAGGGCGCCGGGATGGACAAGGGCAGCCGTGGATGATCTCCATCATAGCCAAACATGTCAAATTTTGATAGTCCGATGGGATGTTAGAATTGGTGGAGTAGTCGGACGATGTGTTTAATGCGTCGACATAGTAGTTTCATGGATTGTATGGATTCGAGATATGAGATTTGAGGCGTGATTGGTCAGTGTCCGTGGACGCGCCCGGACGCGTCTGTGAGCGTTTGATGAGTCGGATTTGCAAGGTACCGTTGTAGATGCTTTTAGTTCCTGCACACATGGCCATATGGGCCAAAATCTTTGTTTTGATACTTTCATCTAATATTAGCAGGATTTGAAAATAATTTGGATCTGACCCTTTTTCAGAGACCCTGCAACGGGGCGTTTTGCCCAACACCATAACGCTGAGCGCAAGAGAGTTATGCCATGCGCCCCTGCCGGCATTGCTTTTGTTGCACATCATAGGGCCCTTCACCATGCGGTGTTATGGTATAGACCATACCATAACACCCTTCTCCATGTTGCTATGCTGGAGGTTCTTTTTTGCCGGTATGGGGTTGTTCTCCCGCATGCTGGCAAGGTCACAGTGCCCGTATGCTCAGTGTTATGGTGTTGAGCAAAATGCCCTGTTGCAGGCGCCATGAAAAGGGTCAGTTTCAGGTAAGAATTTAATGTAGGGTCAAATCCTGCTAATCTTTGATTAAAGGGTCAAAACAGTGGTTTCGGGCGGCTAGATGGGTAATGCATACAGCACTAGTTTCTTGACTAGTAAACGCTTCAGCTAGCTAGATACAGTAGCTATGTTTGCTTACCTGGAAACGGATCTCGATGATGGGATGTCTTTTGGCCGCTTGCTGGGTCGGTTACCGGCTGTGTAGGTGGACGTCGCGATTGCTGTTCGCTGTGTGGGGATCGATGGCGACCGCGGATCAGCTACTATTGATTGGTCCAGGTCAGGGACCCTCATCGTTCGTTTTCACTTTGTCACTCTCTCACGTGGCACGCCCAATAAGGGGTCTGGTCGTTCGTTTTCACTTTGTCACTCTCTCACGTGGCATGCCCAAGACGAAGAAACAGACCCCGTGAGCGAATATCTAATATTCTATACGGGCCTTTGCTAAAAGGGTCTTCGAAAAATTACAAAAAGTCTCTAAGAGCAAATCATTTTAGGCCTCTAAGTGTATATTTCTTAAAACAAGTACAATCAAAGGTGATCACATACACGTACATACAATCATCCCTGTTGACGCAACACGCAGAACCCTGATGGGCTAGTTCCACCACGAAGAACCAAATCATCTAAGCTTACATGCTTCTTTCTCTTTAGGATGTGTTACTCTGTGCACCTCACACCACAATACTTCAATTTTTTATGTTTCCATCACATATGTTTCACTAATACTTTATGTTCCAATTCCAAATTCAAATGTACCATATGGTTCACAAAAACCAAAAATGTGGATCGAACATGAAAAAACTATTTCAAAGAACACAACCAAGAGTTAGCCAATGCAGCAACAGTGGGGAGGAGGCCACGTCGAGCGAAAAGGATTGGGTCGCAGCACATGACAGGATGCAATACCTAGAGTCGTCCAGACAGAGGAGGCATGTCGACGACCTTGGCACAAAACAGTCTTGTGGTGCCATGGGGTGGGAAGGCACACACATGCGGGGAGGGAAGTCATGCATGGTGGGGGCATCGGAGGTGGGCTTGTAACGACTGATTGTCGCGGTGCGGATGAGAGGGCTCTCCTCGTACGTACGCAGCCTTCTAAAAAGTTGGGCCCAAGCCCATATGCGCTGGTGCACCAAGAACCGCGGTCATTGCTAGGTTTTTCAAGGGAGGGGGGATAGGCTTCCAACAATGGCCCATCAACCACCAAAGCACTAGAGGAGAGGTTGCGAGACCACGGGAAAATACCAGTTCTAGAACTGCGTCTAGGAGTAGATAGAAGGACTAGAATGAACTTGCCTTGCTATCGTGCATGGTACTACGAGACTAGAAGCACATGCATGGATAAGGTTTCGACATTAGCATTGGGATAAACTGGTGCCGAAGAAATGAGGTTTCTCGTCCCCGTCCATGATTACACAGAAATTGCCTCTATTTCTCCAGAAGGTGACCTGCCTTAAGACCGAGAGAGAAAACACCGAGAGAAAACACCAAATGGGAGTTTGCTGAGAGAGAATACTAACCACCTTTAAGATTCCAAAATTCTACGAATAAATCAAGAAGATCAATGAATAATTTGTGGTTGTTATCAAGAAAGGGGTTAAAGCGGTGATCCTTCTTCCAAACATTGGCAATACCTTAAGGATTTTATCCTAGTAGTGAGCTTGTAAGAAGTGCCTCTACCACGCAAGATAACAATATGTAAAGCACTAAGGGTGTGCATCTGGGAGGGTGGTTAATGACAAGAGAGGGTTGCTGGTCTATACAGACTCAGAGTCTAGGAGGAGACTATATGTAAAGCACTAAGGGTGTGAATTAGGTATCTGAACGTATGTGTAAGGATATGGATTATGTTTGAATTGTCATTTCATGGGGATAATGGATGTGATCAAAGTCTCCCACAATGAGAAAAGCTAATGATCGACATAGCCAGGTTCATCATCTCAACCCCGAAAGCGCTGGTGAAGTTATCATAAGCAAGGGCATAGGCATTTGGTGAGGTGAGAGGCGAATCTACCAGGGAGGATTCGATAGGCTCGAGCCTACCCTCCAATTTTGCCAAACTATCCTCGCCTACTTAGAGTTTTTGGTGTGTTCTTGTTAGCAACGCCATTAGTTCTTTTTTGTGCCTAGCTTTTGTACATTCGTGGGTGAGAGGATGATCGATCATTGTGGCTTCAGCTGACTCACGGGCTCACCTATGCCTAAATGAAACAAAAGCGCACATGTCTAGTAGTCTAACTATTGCCATTGCTCTCTCCTAACTCAATTAGATTATACATGCACCAGTCCCACCCATTTGGCGGAGAATGAGAGGGGCGATGGGAGGAGCGACAGGAGGGGTGACAGGAGGGGCGACGGGAGTGATATCTCCTGACTCCACTTCTTCACCTCACCGCAGCACATCGTCGCGCCCAGGGGGACGGTTCTGGGTGCTCGCTGATGCCAGCGACGAAGAAGACTACGGGGAGGAGGAGTCAAGCGGGGCATCGCTTGCATTTTCGGTGCAAGCCGGCGTGCGCGGTGGATCCAGCTCTTCTTCCACAGGTCTGGCCATCTCCAACACAGATCGGGTCTTCCTCAAGACAACGACAGACTGTCGATTTCAACGTCGGCGGAAGACGTCGACGGCGTCGACTAAACCATGGCAAGGTATGATACCTAAGGTATGTGTGCAAACATTAACTGTAGCTGATTGCATCCATCCTTCTACATGGAGAATTGTACGCAACAAGAAGAAGAGAAAGCCGTCGGTGACGACCACGACGGCGTCGGCACCTGGAATGATGATCGCTGAGATCCGATCCCGTCGTTTGAATCTTCGGTTGGTTCTGGTTGGGCTGTTGGACTCTGTGACGGACCTGGGCCGAGTCGATGATGGGTATGAGGACCATCAGGAGGACCAGGCCGAGTGTCCCACAGCGATACAACATACAGAAAAACTTGCGTCGTATGAGGCTCCCGATCAACCAGTTACGCACGCTAGGGTTCTTCGTCAGAACTCCCCTGGATTCCCATCGCTTGGTCGGGGCAAAGCCGCCAGGGTTCGCCCACCGCCGACGGCTACGTCCATGGCGGGCGGAGGGAGTTCGAACCCACCTCCTAAGACGCCTGCTGCAGCTTCTTACAGGGGACATGGATGTGGCGACAATCTCCAGCCGGCTCGCGACCGCGGTGATGATCACCGGGAAGGTCGTGGGCGCGGTTACCTGGGAGGAGGCCGTGAGAATCATCATAACAATGATACTTTCTTCACTCGCAATCGATGGGGGGACGATGGATACAACGCCTACGGCAATGGGCTGCATCGTGGTTCTTCCTTGACCGGCGGTGGGCACGGTGATGGTAGCAACCAGGGCTTTAGTGGACCTCCACGGACGTTCGTTGAATGTGCCACAGGTCCTACTAACCGGAACAGGCCAGGCTATCGCCCTTATGGGGGCCGAGGCGGTGGAAGGCGACCGCGAGGCAACTATCCACCGAGAGGGGAGCCGCTGGGATCTACTGTAGAGTCGGACCAAGCACCGGCGGCTACGGCAGTAGTAGGTCCACACAAGGCAGCTCTTTCAGGTGCAGCTCTTGAGGCGGTTCGTGCTCTCGTGATGGTTGAGGTGCCAACCGCCCCACCAGCTGCTACAAAAGGGGCAGCTATGGATAAGAACAGTGAGAAGTCCGAGGGTGAGAGAGCATCCAAATGGGCTAGGAAGAAGGAAAAGATGACGTGCTACCGGTGTGGTGGACAGGAACATTTTGTGGCAGAGTGTACGGTTGAACTGTGTGATATCTGCCGCAAGCCTAAGCATGAAACAGGTGAGTGTGCTTTGATGCAGAAACCGAAGCCGGTGGTCACTATCTATGGGGCGTGTTGCCCAGAGCTGATGTTTTTTTAATCACCAACAGCAGTTACGCAAGTTCCAGAGAGCACCAGGACAGGGGTGGTGAAGGTCTTTAGGGGAACCATGACCGTTGATCAGATTATACAGCGGCTGCGTGAACTTGTTTCAGCTTCTTTTCAGTGGGATCACATAAAACTTGATGAGCAGATTTACAGGGTTGAGTTTCCTACTAAAGAAGATCTTGCAAAGTTGCTTAAGTTTGGGATGACCCGGGTTCCAAACGGCACGTGCATTCTGGAGTTCGATGCTTGGACTCAGAAAGATCCTGAGGGAACTCCCCTCACGCAGCTTTGGGTTCGGTTTAATGGTGCTCCACGTAGGGCACTGGATGATTTCTTGGTCACCTGGAGCCTAGGGTCTTTGATTGGTAAGACAGAGAAGGTAGACATGGCTTTCACTCGGGCTCAGGGGATAGCTCGTCTTCTGGTGTCTGTGATCAGCGTTGAGCATATGCCTGACACCGTCAGATGGACGTATGATGGCAGGTTTTTTGATCTGGACATTGAGCTACAGGAGAGTGAGGACTTTCACGAGCTGGCCAACAATGTTAACATGGATATGGACGAGGCGCATGATGATGAAGGAAACCTTGATAAGGAGAAGGAGCAGAGAGATGGCACTGACAGAGGAGCATCGTCGGCTGACAAACCGGAGGAGAATGCTACCATCAAGCATTCCTTCGGTTCGTCCGTTGGACATCAGCTGAGGTTTGGTTCCTTTGGGTCTTCCTCTACGCCTAGTAGACTTTGGGGAGCCAGGGTTGAGAGCGAGGACCCGAAGGAACATGTGTTACCTTGCCTCTCACCTGCCACGACCCCTACAGCTTACTCCCCACGCGACAGTTCTCCTCCGACGCCTAATGGGGTCTCTACTGGCTTTGGTGTTGTGGCACTTGTGGGGTATCAAACGGATGTATGGCAGCCCTCCTCTTCCGGGCAGCACATGTTGTCAGGCCAGGGAGCGCCAAATGAGCAGCTGAGAGCAGCTCACCTACTCGTGGTCACCACCATGGCGAGCCCGTTGTGACAATGCACACAGGCGGGGTTCAAGATACCTCCCCTGGTTTGGCTGCAAGCTTGGAGGGTGCATGTAGGCCGGCTAGCGCCAGCGCGCTCACGACACCTCTTGCCTCGGCGCGTCAGTCGTGAAATACCGGCAGGCACACGGATGGTGGTGGGGTTGGGCATCGCCAGGTTTGACATGTGACAGGCGGTCATAGTCCAACACGCCCTTCTACTGAGGAGGTTATCGAGTTTGGAGGCATTCCAGACCCATCCGCTGGACCTCGACGACCGAGTGCTCGCCTTCAAGCTAATCCAGATGTCGACGAGTTGCATATGGGTCGTGCCATGCGAGCGGCTAAGATTCGCGACATCGAGACCTCCACAGGTATGTCTATTGATATGAACTGCTCAATTCTGCATTTTCCAGAAGATGATTTAATTCTTAATCCAAGCGAACTCCGGGTTTCATTGGGTAGTAGTAAACAGGAAGTGTCTAAAACTGTGAACGGCCTCTTAGATTTAAAAGCTGAGAGGGCCATCGAGATGGCTAGATATATTGCAGCGGTAAAACCGATGAATTATTCCGATATAAATGCTCTTGGGTTGGGGGCCCTTGAACGTTTATGCGAGGATCTTGTACCTTCATCCCTTCTAACCGAAGAGGTGGTCGATGTAGCTGAGGAGAGGGATGTGGCCCCTCTATAATCAGCCATTGACGCACACCATGTGACCGATTATGTGGACCGGTTGGATGGTCAGGATAGACCTAAACGAACATGGAAGAGAAAGGTGTATCTTGTATCAGCCGTGCGCCGAAGCACTAGATTTAAGACAGCAAAGAAATTTCATGATGAGAGATGAAAGGAATTTTCTGGAATAGCAAAGGTCTGACAGACTTGGCTAAAAGAAGATTTCTAGCGTAAGCATCAATTGAACATAAATGACATTTCATTGCGTTGATGGAAACGGGGAGAGATAATTTTACATCACAATTTTTAGGAACGTTATCTGGTGGTATTGACTTTGATTGGCACTGTTTACCTCCAAGAGGAGGATCCAAGGGAATCTTGCTTGGAGTTAGGTGTGACGCACTAGAAGTCCAGAACGTAGTGTTCGGGGACTTTGCTCTCAAATTTAGAGTTCGCTCGAAGGTGGATGGGTTCCAATGGGCCCCCGTAGCAGTGTACGAGGCGGCCCAGCCTGAGCTCAAGAGAGATTTTCTGGTTGACCTCGTCCGGATTTGTGGGGATGAGAGGATGCCAATTTTAGTAGGGGAGACTTTAATATCATCAAAAGACAAGAGAGAAAAACAATGATAACTTTGATGGCAGATGGTCATTTATGTTCAACTCTATCACTGAAAGCCTTGATTTGAGAGAAAATGAGCTTTCAGGTAGAAAATTTACATGGGCAAATAGTCTACCTAACCCAACATATGAGAAGTTGGATAGGGTGCTCACGAGTGTGGACTGGAAGCAGAAATTCCCTCATGTCACGGTACGAGATTTGCCCAGAGCTATATCTGACCACACCCCATTTTTAGTAGACTCGGGAGAGGCAACTCATATGGGGAATAAAAACCTATTTTCATTGAGCTAGGCTGGGTGGAAAAAGAAGGTTTCGTCGACCTAATAGCCAGAGAATGGGCTATAGACATGGGGGGTACCTCTAGAGTTGACAGGTGGCACAATAAGATAAGACACCTGCGTCAATTTTTACGGGGATGTGCAAAACATGAAAGTGGAATTTATAAGAAAGAGAAACAAAGGTTACTCGAACTTATAAATTCGCTAGACATTAAGGCCAAAAATTCGTTATTAGATGACAAAGAGAGATCATTGAAAACGGAGGATGAACTAAAACTAAAACAACTGCTCGCAGAGGAGGAGTTGAAGTGGGCTCTTAGAGCGAAAGTTCGACAGGTTGTACAAGGGGATGACAACACACATTTCTTTCATCTAATGGCAAATGGAAAACATAGAAAGAAAAAATATACCACCTCGAGCAAGATGAGGGTACAATAGTAGGACATGAGAATCCGAAATTGTATATCTCTGAATACTACAAAACACTATTCAGAGCTCTAGAGGATAACTTTGTATCCATGGATGAGCATATGGTCGGTGACATACCTCAGCTCGGGACGGACGAGAATGAGTTATTAACCGCGCCTTTTACGGAGAAGGAGGGGTTTAAGCTATAGCACAAATGAAGAACAATAAGGCACCAGGCCCAGACGGGTTTCCAGCTGAGTTCTATAAGAGATGTTGGCACATTATCAAAGGTGATTTGTTACCTATGTCCCAAGACCTTTTTGAAGGAAATTTGCAGCTATTCGATCAAAATTTTGGAACAGTGACAATGTTGCCAAAGAAGGAAGGGGCGGTGCGTATAGAGCAATTTAGACCTATTTGCCTTCTCAATGTTAGTTTCAAAATCTTCACCAAGGTAGGCACAAAAAGGTTGACGCAGATTGCACATGAAGTAGTGCAACCTAGTCAGTCTGCTTTTATGTCGGGCGGGAACATACTGGAGGGTGTCGTAGTCCTGCATGAAACGCTTCTTGAAATTCACTGAAGAAACTAGATGGGGTTATCTTCAAGGTGGATTTTGAGAAGGCATACGATAAGGCCAAATGGCCATTCCTGCAACACGCATTACGTATGAAAGGATTCAATGAAATATGGAGGAGACATGTTGAATCTTTTGTACAAAAAGGGAGTGTTGGAATCAAAATCAATGATGATATTGGTCATTTTTTTCCAAACTTTCAAGGGTCTCGGGCAGGGAGATCCAATGTCACCCATCCTATTTAACATAGTAGCCGATATGTTGGCGATACAAATAGGAAGGGCTAAACAGGGAGGCCAGGTAGGAGGACTAGTGCCACATCTGGTGGACGGTGGCGTGTCCATCCTACAATATGCAGATGATACGATCCTGTTTATGGAGCATGATGTAGCAAAATCTAGGAATATGAAACTTATACTATGCCTCTTTGAACAATTGTCTGGCCTGAAAATTAATTTTCATAAGAGTGAGTTGTTCTGCTTTGGGAAAGCCAAAGATGAACAAAACACCTATAAACAATTGTTCAGATGTGAAATGGGGAGCCCACCGTTCAGCTATCTAGCATACCTATTCACCATCGGAAGCTTTCCAATGCCGAGTGGAAAAGCATAGAAGATCGATTTGAGAAAAAGCTAAGTTGCTGGAAGGGCAAGCTGCTTTCATATGGAGGAAGACTAATTTTGATTAACTCGGTTCTTACAAGTATGCACATGTTCCTCCTATCCTTCTTTGAGGTACCAGTAGGGGTACGAAAAAGATTGGACTTTTATTGGTCCAGATTCTTTTGGCAGAGTGATGAGGATAGGAAAAAATACAGATTAACTAGATGGGATATTATCTGTAGGCCCAAAGACCAAGGAGGTCTCGGAATTGAGAATTGAGAGGTGAAGAATAGATGTCTTCTGAGTAAGTGGTTGTTCAGACTGTTAGTAGAGACATAAGGCATGTGGGTACAAATTTTGTGAAATAAGTACCTACATTCTAAGACCTTAGCCTAGGTAAATGTCAGACCCAATGATTCACCATTCTAGAAGGGATTGATGAAAGTAAGGTCAGCTTTCTTCCATAGAACCAACTTCATTATTGGAAATGGTGAGGATACTAGATTCTGGGAGGATTCGTGGTTGGGGGAGATACCTCTAGCCATTCAATATCCAGCTCTTTACAATATTGTTCAACGCAAGGATGCCAACGTAGCAACAATCTTACAGTCAAATCCTCTAAATATCCAATTAAGACGGTCATTGATAGGACATCGATGGGTTGATTGGTTACACCTTGTTAGGAGACTCATGGATGTCCAGTTATCGACGGAACCTGATAGGGTTTATTGGAAGCTTACGAATAGCGGAATTTTTACAGTCAAATCGATGTATCTCAGTCTTATTGACACTATTAGTATCCCCAAGTCCAGGAATATTTGGAAAGTTAAGGTACCCTTAAGGATCAAGGTCTTCGTGTGGTTTGTGCACAAGAAGGTGATTCTAACTAAGGATAACTTAGCTAAACGTAATTGGGGGGTAGTACTCGGTGTAGTTTCTGTGATAATGAGGAGAACATTAAACACATCTTTCTCCAATGCCCACTTACGAGAGTTCTTTGACATACGGTTCATATAGCCTTTAATATTAGACCTCCGAAAAGCATTGACACGTTATTTGGAACGTGGCTTGAGAGCATGGTTAATAGTATAGCCAACTACTGGCTATAAGCCATCTTATAGCCCATCTTAGAGCAAGTACAATAGAGCTGAGTCAGCTGGCTATAAGGAATAAACTAATATATTTTTGTTTAGTTAGAGGAAAGAGAAGGGAGAGAGAAGGTAAGCGGGCTCATAGCTAAGAGCCAGCTCTAGCACGTGCTCCTAGTCATTTTGTGAGTATGAAGGTAGACCATATAATAAATAAGTAGTACACTTTTGCAATGAACTATTATACATGTTGGCTATAAGATGGGCTATAGATGACATGGCAATGGCTTATAGCCAGCAGCTGGCTATACTATTGTACTTGCTCTTATAGGTAGCTTGTACAATAGTTAGCTACAAAAGAGTACTACTTTTATCATATATGGCCCACCTTTCATTCTCACAAAGCACCTAGGAGCACGTGTCAGAGCTAGCTCTTCACGAAGAGCCCGCTTCCTTTCTCTCTTCTCTTCTTTCTCATCCAACTCAACAAAAATATAATATCTTAATCCTTACAGTCTGCTGATTGTACCTTATTGTACTTGCTCTGATGGAGTTGATACGATTAGTGCTAGACACATTCGTATTGGAGTCTGTGCATTGTTGTGGGCTATATGGAACTGTAGGAATGATGTGGTTTTGACAGACATACGAACATGCATTTTTTGCAGGTACTACATAGAGCGGCGACATTGATCCGTATATGGTCATTACTCACTCATGCGAAAACCAGGGAGCCTTTGGTTACTAGGTCTATCCGATGGGAGACGGTAGCACGGGATCTTCAACCGGTTTGGATGGCAGTCCAGTAATAGGATAGAGGAGTAGTCTTCTAGGCCTATTTTTACCGTTGTGGCACCTTTTCCTTTACCTTTGCATTTACATTAATTTGTCGGAGACTTTATGAAACTATGTTTTGTTTGCCTTTTATTAATAAAGGGGTCGTATGCATCGTGTTGATGCACAGGCAGGAGGTAATCCTCCTTTTAAAAAGAAAATCAGATCAATTATACACAGGTTATCACCCTGGAGCTCTAGAATCGATTGACGGCTGCATTATAATTCGCCTCACCTCCGGAATCGACTGACGGCCGGAAATAGTTTCAGGCGCCCATAGAATAACGAATTTGGTATTTTAATTATGTTCTGCACTGCATTTGTTACGAGTTAGCTCACAAATTCTCATTTACTTATAGCACAAAATTAACACAGTATACGCGCTTTGGTCTAGGTTGCTACCTTTAGCACACCCTCGGTTTCCATTCTAGATTCGCCATTAATGAGGTGATGATGAGGGCAAATGGCGTGGAGTGGAGGGCGGTGGCGAGAACGTACGATCTGGTGTTTGTTAAGAGAGTGCAAATAATTTAGGACCCTAGGCTAAAAAGCACTTCCTCGCAAGACATACACATCGACCCCTTAAATGGAAGAGTGTCATTGGAAAATGACGATATCATGAAATAAAAAAAATTGAGTGTTGCTATTTTTGAATTTTATTTTTATTTTTTTGTTGCTAAACTGGAAAAGGACAAAGTCTGAATTATTTTTCGTGGACAACAAACACTGAGTTAGGGGATCAGATTCGTCCAAATAGAAAGTTAGCAAAACATGTAGTGCAGCGGTTTTTGGAATTTTCTTGCAAGCACATCCTCCACAATGAGCTGCTCTCCGGGGTCCGGTCACTAGCTTAGCTTCACTTTAATATATGCACAGTCCGCACTACTGTAGCACATCTCTGTTTTCTCACTTGAGAGGATTTAGGAGTGGTGGTATACCCATCGAGAATCCATATATAGGAACGCCGCTGCTACCAGTCCTAGGAGCAGCAGCTACCTTGGCATACACAATATTATATACCTCGATGGAGAGAGCCTCGTCGACGTGGTTCCATGCGCAAGCGGCGGCCGCGGCGGAGGCGGATCTATTGCTGGCGTCGACGCCGGTGGGCCGAAGGCTAGACCGGTACGACGAGGAAGCGCAGACGGTGTGCGTGGACGGCAAGAAGGTGCGGCTGTTCCAGTGCCTCTTCTGCGACAAGACTTTCCTCAAGTCGCAGGCGCTCGGCGGCCACCAGAACGCGCACCGCAAGGACCGCCTCGCCGGATTCCTCGGCGACCCCTACAGCAACGACACCCCGTTGGGAGGTGCCGCCACCGGGCCGTCGCGCGATTCCGCCGCCGGCTGGTCCATGTGCACTTATATCACCTCGCACGGCGGTGGTGCCGCAGCGGCTCCAGCCACCGATGACTGCAGGCTGGAGAGGTGGGGAGGCGGCCGCGCTCCACGCTTCGTGGAACCCGCGCCGGTCATGGACCCATCCACTGGCCGCGACGGCGTGGTGGGCTGGTCAAGGGCCTCCATCCCTAGCAGCGGCGGCGGCGAGGCGCTGGACCTCGAGCTGCGCCTCTAGTTAGCTAGCGTCGCCCGGCCGGCTATTGCCGATCATATTGCACAGGTGAGACTAATCACTTCATCTACGACTCGCGCTTATCTATCTTTTTTTTTTAATTATTATTAGTAGCAAATAATTAAATTCATCCAACCTATAGCTTCATAACCCAATTAACTTTGTGATTAATCCATGCAGGTGTCGCGGACGGAAACATTGAGGAACAAATATAATCTTCTATGTGGGCGATCGAACTTGTATCACCACACCGGCTGCTCTCGGTACATTTGTGTTCTTGCGTCATATTGCAGGCAGCTAGTTGGCATTGTGGTTTCACCGGTTAATATTCCTCAAATAATTTATATTAATATAATATTCCTGGTACATCAATCCGTACGGCATGTAATAACGGCTCGATTGTAATAATATCAGTGTACCTGTTGCTTCTCCGTTCTTCGTTTTGGCCGGTTTTGCTATTCCTAACATAACTGATTTTTTCAATTCTAACAAGGGTCAACGGAGAGACGAAATCCATCCAAATTACAATATTCTCAGTCGCCTGATCTATAGGTGGTTCTCTTCTTTTTACTATTATTACTCCTTCCGTCTCAAAATAAACGTCTTAAGATTAATATAATATTATATTAAACCTAGTATAAAATTAAAATAACTATTTTGTGATCGAAGGAGTTGATTTTTTGGGGTCACGAGCTCATGTACGCACTCAGTATGATATCTCCTTTAACCTCTTTCGCCTTGTTACTGCACCCATGCAATTCGAGGAGACACTCCGTACCATGTCCTAAAGTAGTATGCGACAGAAGAACGTACGGTTATGCAGTGAAGTTTTGGATTGACTTGAATGGCAGTGGGCCGACTATATGCTTGCCGTGTCGACTTCCGCTGTTTGTTTCATTTTTGGACCGACAGGCTGTTTGTTTCATTTTTGGACCGACAGGCTGTTTGTACACCCCCCGCGGGTCCTCTTCCCTTTCCAACAAAAACGAAATGTTTTTATATATAATAAATAATCTAAACGTCCATTGCAAAAAAAAAGGAGTCCTGATACAGCGAACCATTACAGAAAACCCTGTAACAACGCATCACCTACATCAGCATAAGCAAATAGGGAACCTATATCACTAGATATTTAAAACACATTTGACGGACACCACAGGAATACAAAAGAAAACAGAGCAGTTTTACATGACGACCAGCATAGGGGTGATCTCAAGCATAATCTGCAGCGTCTTGAGTCTCTTAGGTACCTTCCTAAGCATATACTGTATTTTGGTACTGTACTTTTTTTCTGTAGTACGATCCACCAGTGCACCAGGGAGCACAAAAAAAAAAGGTCGCATTGGTGGGTTATGTAGGATGCACACTAGCAAGATTTATTTCTTGTTTTTCAGACGGGCCAAATTAATGGTGCATATGCAACAGCCACTGCAGTTCTATCTTTATTAGAGCAATTCTAGCAGACCCCGCATCTCGTCGGCCCGCATAACGCATTTGCAGTTCGCGCAAAACAGCTTTTGTGGGCTGGCCCGGGCTGGCACAGATGCAGACCCCCAAACGGATCCGTAAAAAAGTATATTCATGGAATACATATTTTTACGGGTCGGCTTTGCGGGGTCTGTTCTTTGCGCTGCTACATCCCGCATATCATCAGCCCGCAAATATCAAATACAACGTAATTCAACAATCCAAAACAAACTGAATTATTTGAATCAAACATAATACAATAATCATCCGCATTACAAATAATTATTCAAATAACCGTAGCAAACTTAAATAGTGCAATACAAAACTTGTCATGAATACAAATACAAATGAATACAAAAATAAGTCATTGTCCAGCCCTTGCCAATGATGCTCAATGAGATTTTTCTGAAGTTGAAAGTGGGTGTCTGCATTTTCAATCTCCTTGTATGTGTAAAGAAAAGCTCTAATGCGGTTTGGGTCTCTAGCTGGTTTGACACGGCTACCTACATTGTCGTAAAAAATTCTAAGTTCAATCCTCTCTCATCTTCAAGAATCATATTGTGCAGGATAACACAGCATGTCATGATGTTTTTGAAGGTTTTCTTATCCCAAAAACGAGCAGGACCACGGACAATGGCAAACCTAGATTGCGAAACATCGAATGCTCTTTCATTGTCTTTGCGGGCTGCCTCTTGCACCCTTGCAAATTCACATTGTTTTTTTTGTTTTGGGTTCTTTGATGCTCTTGACAAATGTGCACCAAGGAGGGTATATACCATCTGCAAGATAGTACTCCTTTGTGTATTCATGCCCATTGATAGTGTAGTTGCAAGCAGGAGCATCACCACTAGCAAGTCTAGCAAACAAATGAGACCGTTGCAACACATTGATATCATTGAGAGTGCCCGGCATACCAAAAAAGCAATGCCAAATCCATAAATCCTCGGATGCTACGGCCTCTAGCACAATTGTTGCATCACGAGACTTGCCACAATGCATTCCTTGCCAAGCCTTGGGGCAATTTTTCCAATTCCAATGCATACAATCAATGATACCTAGCATGCCAGGCCAACCTCTCCTCTCATTAGATGCCATCAATTTCTTTGTGTGCTACCTAGCATGCCAGGCCAACCTCTTGGGTGCCCGAAGATACTCAGGACCGAAGACACGGATGATCACTTTCGCAAATCTACGCACATACTCAATTGTGCTATCTTCACCAATGCGAAGATACTCAACGGCATAGTCAGCCGGAACACCATATGCAATCACCCGCATAGCTGCGGAGATTTTTTGATATGCACTAAATCCCTTTAAGCCCGCAGGACTCCTTCTTTGAGTAAAATACCAGCAATTTGCCTCGCAAGCTTGAACAAGTTTCACAAAGAGGGATCGGCGCATTCGGTACCTTTTTCGGAAGAGGTGCGGAGGATATGTAGGATTCTCCGCGAAATAGTCTTGCATCAACATCTCGTTCCCAAGATGGCGATTCCGAGGAATGCACAAACGCTCGACAGTCGATCCTCGCGTCCTCTTCCGATGCTCGTCTTCATGCTCCTTCACGGCAAGCGCCATGACTAATGTTTGGTGTCGAAAGTTCGCAAGCATGGTCTCAACATCCGAGTCGCCTGAATCGGACGAATCGGATAGTAAGAACTTCTCGCACGGGGTCAACTCCATCTTCTCGCACAGCTCGCAAAAATCACAAAAAAGGGACTAACCGGTGGCGGGTGATCCCGGGCGGCGACGAGGGGGTGCGCTCGACGGTGGTCGATCCCGGCGGCGGGCGGGCGACGGCGGAAGGAGGGGGAAAAGAGCGCGGCCTGAAATGTCCCTTCCGCCAACTGCTTCTCTGTGATGCAGGGCACCGCAACCGCGAGGGGGAAACACGCGTTTTCCCGAGTTGGCGTCGGGAATTTGTCACGCCCCCCAAAAACTTTTGCGGGCCGAGGCGGGATGCGTGGTCTGGTCGGACAGGCTTTCCGGCCCGTACCCGCTTTTTGACGGTTATTTTGTGGGTCGGGGGTGGATACGGGGTCTGCTAGAGTTGCTCTTACCAGTATAAGATGGAAACCAGTTTTGACCCAAATAAAAGTTTTTGGGTTACCCAAGCCCCCCCCCCATACCACATTCCAAAGAAATCTTGAGAAGGAGCGAGCAAAAATTAGATGATCTAGACACAGAATTCACGGTGTTTAATTCCCTGTCCACCTCAATTTGATCACTAACCATACAAACGCTTTTACTTTTCAAGGCATCTTCATCCTCCAAAGTAATTTAAAAGCAAACACAATATTCTTTGGAATAATATATACTACTAGAGATATTTAACAGAAAAATAACTTGACATAATTAACAATTATTAACCTTGCTAGGTACCACAGTCAGTCTTTCGGCCAAAGCCGAAAAGACCATTAGCCCCGGTTTAAACTAAAACCGGGATCAATGCTAGGCATTGGTTCCGATTCAGTTTGTGAGGGCATTAGTCACGGTTCGGTTCATCTTATTAGTCCCGGTTCGGGGCAAAAATCGGGACTAAAGATCCAGCGACTGCCACATGGCGTGTTGTGGAGCATTAGTCCCGGTTTTTGGCCAGAACTGGGACTAAATGGTAGATTATTAGTCCTGGTTTTAGACAAAATTCGGGACTAAAGAGATGCCTATATATACCCTCGCCCCTGCCCACCCTCTCCTCTGTTTTTTGGCTGTGTGAGGTGTGCATGTCATGCTCTTGCCACCCTTCTATACATGCACATGAAGTGTTCGATGAAAGGCCCTAGCCACACTACTTAAGCTTTATTCTCTCCAAGCTCGACCTCCGAGCTCCATTTTCCTCAATATTTGTCTAGGTTTGGTCGTGCACCAACTACACAAGTGTCCCGTGCCTGTCCTCACCGTTATCGATCGCCCGCGCCGATCTCGTCGCAAGCACCACCGTGGTGAGCCTGTTGTTCTTGTCTTCTTTTTAAAAGAAAAAATCTTACTTGTATGATTTAGATAGATACTTGTATAAATTTTGCAAAATGAAGATTCTCGAATGCAAAAAAGGACAAATCTATGACATTGGGTTCATTGACCCATATTACAATCATCACCCAAGTCTCGCAATGAATCCCCGCAAGACAGAGAATAACTTGGTACAAGGGTTAAGGTTTTGCAGTATCAAAAAGGAAATAAAATTTTCTTACAACTTCAAGTGAGTGGTACTATACACACATTCTATTTTCGCTTACTCGATGTTATTATAAATGTATAATTGACTCGTTATGCGTGTGCAAGTTTTACTTTAATTTTTTTAATCATTGTACCTGAAGACGGACAAGTAATAGTCATGGACCCGAAACGCACACCGCTTGCTGAATGGGCGAACATGCAGGAATGCCTACAGAGGTAATTTCAATCATTATGGTACTATATCGACAACTTCTCGTTCCTTTCCTGGTAGCAAGGAATTAATATAAAACTCCTTTATTCATTTCCTTTTCTTGGCAGGGCTTGGAAATGGTTCACCGCCAAGGCTCGGGGTGATTGGAAGTCAGAGCTTACATTTAAACAAATAGATCTAAGTAACTACTAACTAGATCCGCGCATCTCTTTATTCTAGTTTCAATGCCATTATCATTCTTGATTATGTTTTTGATTGAACTATATTCTCGTAAAGTGGTTAAGGCAGGAAGAGGGGAACAATTTATGTGGATACTATGTTTGCGAGTTCATTCGCCAGACGACCCATCGGACGGGCAAAAACCGGGACATAAAAAAATTGAAGTACGATAAACAATACTCACAGCTTTATTTTATTAAAGTCAATTGTGTTCATTTTCATTGATATATATATCGACCCCTTCTTTAAATTAGATCGAATGGTCGCGGGACGGTCTTCTATCACAGGAACGTGTACGAGCAATTCAAGAGGAAATTGTCGAATTCTTAGATGCAGAGGTCCTAGATGTCAAGGAAGAATATTACTGCCCGTCGATGCAATTCAAATGAAATGATATAGTGTAAAAGAGATGCATATGTGCATGTGTAACCCGTGTCTACATTTTGTAAATATGTTCGACAAAGCACGACGGATGAGATGGTGTAATATATCGTGACGATGATGTGCAATATAGTTGTTCCTTTATTATTGTGTATGTATCATCCAATTTGGTGCAAAACAAGAATTAAAAAGTGCCCAAAACAAATAAATGGGAAAACAAGGGACAACAAAATAGCCCCATCCAATTTAGTGCAAAACCATAAACCCTAAAAATTGCTCAAAAAAAGAACAGCGAAGAAATAGCCCCGGTTCGTAATACGATCTGGAACTAATACCCCTCCCCCCTCGCTCCCAGCGCCGCCACGTGGAAGGTCATTAGCCACGGGTCGGGCCAAACCGGAGCTAGCATTAGTCCCGGTTGATTAGTCCCGATTCGCGAACCGGGACTAATGGCCCAACCAAACCGGGGCTATAGGCCCTTTTTCTACTAGTGAGTCAAGGAAACCTGGCTACACATGTCCAATAAGTCATTCCACATACTAAATTTTTTCCCATATAAGCATCTATGGGATCTAATACAATCAAAATCCTAGCAAACAGTAGTGTTTCACACAAAAATGATATTCTATAATTGAGTAATTGGCAAAGTAGCTTGTTGCTTAAGCCCACAAGTGTAGGGGATTTATTATAGCCCTTTTTGATAAGTAAGGATGTCAAACACAACGATGAGTAGAAGGACGACTTGGTTGATGGAAACTAGTAAAAAATCACTCCAAACGCTGGAAATATTGTTTGTACTCCCTCCGTTCAATAATGCAGTGTGTATAGATTTTTCAAAAGTCAAACTTTGCAAACTTTGACCAAGTTTATAGAAAAATTATTTATATATAGAATACCAAAAATATAATATATGAAACTACATCTTATGATGAACCTAATGGTATGTGATTGACATTCTAGATATAAATGTTTTTCTTAACAAACTTGGTCAAAGTTTGTGTGATTTGACTTTTGAATAAGAATATATATGCACTACATTATGAAATTGAGGTAGTATGGTTCTTTGATCGCAAGAATAATTATAAGAATGTAAATTGAAATAGAAGTGTGATGGTGAAGCAAGTGGCCCAATCGTAATTGTGTTAAGGACAAGCAAGTGGTTTTACTTATATGGATCAAACCGTTCTCTACGACGGCGGGAATTTCCACTTAGTTCCATTGACATTAACTTTCATTGCATTGATATGTGCTGTGGGGTGGAGCCTAAACTTATGTATTCTTATTAATTGAATAGTAGTGAAAGAGATGATGGCATGGAGTGTTAGGGACACACCTCTAATTTATAAAAGTGTGAATTTCACTTTTTACCTTGTACTTATACACATTTGTGACTCATATTACTCCATTTGATGGAATTTCTATCGAAATATCAGTTTGGGAGAGTTGTAACACGGTATTACCCTAGTTTTTTATTTTGCTTCTTTACGTTAGATAAGATTGATATGTTGCGTTAATGATTAGTAAGAAAAATGTGTAAAGAACATAGGGCATCAGTGACGGTCATGTCCGGATCTTTCTTGTTCATCCGTTTCATTCCCCGTCCTCATACAAATATTTTCGGATCCCGAACATCACCTCACACCCTGCCTAATAAAACGAGTGGCGTAAATATACCAGTGACCCATCATAAAGGAAATAACTTTTGTTTTTATGATTGGATTTGGGTTGGTAGTGTCTAGCTACCGCGCGGGGCGCCATCACTATGCCTGCTGATCTATCACAAGAGCATGGGTCGGGGTGGACGAGCCACGGCTGCTCAATAAGTTGGTGCAGTACGGACGGGACCTCGTGCAGTCGTGCATGCAGCATGCATGTGGCGCTGCCATCTGCTCAGCTGGTGTTGCTGCATGCCGTGGCCTTAGTTGCATGCATGTGTTGCTGGCTTGCTGCGGTCTGCAACCCGGCCAGTCGGTAGTGTGTGTTGCCATATGCATCTCTGTGGCTCGAACGCAGGCATCGTACGTGAGCCAGCTACCGCGCACGGTGAAACCAGTCCGCGGCCATCGTCCACTATATACTAGTCCTTCGTCATGAAATAAATGACTAAACTTCATAATAACTTTACTATAAAGTTAGTATAAAATTAAAGCACCTACAGCCGGACGATTCAAATGATTCATCATACGTCTGCGGACGCGTTCAATCAGTAATCGAACAGAATAGAGAAAGAAAAAAGTAATTCAATCGGACCCTCATATCATGTCTATACATCTGGGTTATGCGTGAACCCTCATATCCAGGACGGACCCAGACAAAATTTGACTGGGGACGCAATATTTGACTGGGGGCACACCTTCTATAAAGTTGTTCATTTTGAAGTATTTTGTTTCAAAATATGCATAAATACAAAGGGAATTCGAAATTTTGAGTGGGGGGCTGTTGAACTTGGGTCCTTCCCTGCTCATATCCATTTTAAATATGTGAAGGATATAACGCGTTCGATAAGTCCGTCACGTAAGACGCGACCCCATCCCGAACCATCTTTTTTTTTATTATTCATTTTTTTTTCTCTCTCTCTTATTCTCCCTCACGTGCAAGTGACCGGACATATGAGAAAAAAATGCGTCTACGCGAATGAATAAATAAGGGACACGCCTGATTACTGACCGGACAAGTCGAAGGGTGTTTAGTGAACCATATTTCTAATATCCGGTTGTAGATTCCTTAAAGGGTGTTTAGTGAACCATATTTGTAATGTATGGTTGTAGATTCCTTAAATCATTTATTTTGGGATGGACGAAGTACTTAGGCCCTGTTTGGTTCCAAATAAGTCACCAACTTATAAGTTAAAAAGTGCAAAAAATGACTTATTTTACCAAACAGGTTCAACTTATAAGTCACCCCAACTTATAAGTCATAAGTTGCTCCACCCCAACTTAAAACTTATAAGTCACTTACTTTTGGGTGGGTCCCACCACTTTTTCAGCCAGCCCACCCGTGACCACGCCTCCCCACGCCCAGGCACCGCGCACCCCACTCCTCCCCATCGTTCCAGGCACCCGCGCACCCCATCGCGAGCTTGCCGCCGCCGCCCTCCCTCGCGAGCTCGCCGCCGCCGGCCTCCCTCGCGAGCTCGCCCCGGCCGGATCCGCTCGCCTCCGCCCGGATCCGCTCGCTCAGGGGCTGATGTCGCTCGCCGCCCCCGCCCTCCATCGCGAGCTCGCCACCGCCGCCCTCCATCGCGAGCTCGCCGCCGCCGCCCTCCCTCGGGAGCTCGCCGCCGCCGCCCTCCCTCGCGAGCTCGCCCCGGCCGGATCCGCTCGCCTCCGCCCGGATCCGCTCGCTCAGGGGCTGATGTCGCTCCTCGAGACCAAGGCCCCGGCCATCGGGTTCGACATCGGCAGCTCCGGCGGCGTGCACGGCCTGGCGCTCTGCCGTGGGGACGTCCCCAGGACGACGTGCGCCGAGTGCATCCGCTCCGCGGGAGCCCAGGTCCAGCGCCTCTGCTCGTCCAAGAAGGACGCCGTCGTCTGGCTCGACGCCTGCATGCTCCGCTACTCCGGCGAGCCGTTCTTCGGCGAGGTCGACGACGACCACAGCGCCGTCGTGCCGGGCGGCGTCCAGAGCGCGGCGAGGTCTGTCCAGTTCGACAACGAGGTCGCCGGTGTGGTCAGGTGACTTATAAGTCAGGTGACAACCAAACAAGGGTGACTTATAAGTCACTGGTTTTAAGTCACCTGACTTATAAGTCACGTGACTTATTGAAACCAAACAGGGTCTTAGGCTATGAGGCTATCGGCAGGTGTCGTGTTCCTTTCCCCTGCCATGAACGATAACCGGCTAGCGACTGCGCACGTTCTTTATTTTGTGTTGCAGCGATCTGGTAATGGCTCTTACAAGGCTACAACCACAAGCTTATTTTAGAATACCCGTTCCAATCTTAGTTCCAACATACCCAAAAAGAAAAAACTTAGTTCCAACTTCTAAAGGGTCATTAATAATTAGTGGCATATGGTGTCACAAACACAAAAACCTTATACGACGACTCCCAACCCATGGCCGGGTCCAAGCGCCACTCACTGTAGCTGCAACTGATCCGGTGAGGAGCTACCACACAGCAAGCACCATGTTTGGTTTGGGGCACTTGTTGCTTCGACATGCAATCAACCTGCACCAGCCGGTAACCCACACGCCATTACAGGCCAAGGAGCACTACATTTCTGGCATGCTGTGAAGCCAAAGTAGCATCAGGTACATATGTGAGTTTTCATGGTAGGACAGGCTCTAATTGGTAGGGACTTGAGTACATGTTAGCTAGGATGCATGTGTCTGTCTAGTTGCTAACCTTGGGGGACAGGTCTCGTGGCACAGCACAAGTGGGCGTACGATCGCGGGCCACAGATTTTGGTGATCGATGTAATCTTCCCCCTAGATCGTGTTTTCAATGTTGTCGTTGCATCAACTGTATATATGCCTTTGTCCTAGCATATATTTGGCGCTACTGGTGTAGTGGCATTATTTCCTCTTTCCCAGGACACTGACATTTCCTCTTTCCTTCTTTTTGAAATCAGCAGAGTGACATTTCGTTTCATTATAAAATTTATTAAAAAATATCAAGCTGATAGAACTATAAAGTGTTCAAGTCCTCCACTTTCTCTATCTAGACTTCACACAGCAACAAAACTACAAGTTGAGAACTTCTCAAAAATAAAAATAAAACCCCAGCTGAGAACCATGGGAATAAACAAACTTGGTGATGACACAAAATTGTCCAAACACATACCTGTATGGTTATATGTCGGTCACCCAAGTGAAAAGTCGAGAAACAAAAAATCGATCACATGTATGGTTAGATGTGGCCACCAGTTTGTCGTTGCATCTACTGTATATATGTTTTTGTCCTAGCATATCTTTGACGCTATGAGCATAGTGACATTAATTTCTTCTTTCCGTAAACAGTGACATTTACTCTTCCTTTATTGACATCAGCAAAGTAACCCTTTCCTTCGAAACTAATTCCCTTTTAGAGCAACTCCTTCGGGACAAATCATTTCGTCTGTCGTCGTCTGTTTGGGTCTGCATGGGTAAATGTGGGGGACCAACGCACGGGTTCATTGTCAAAACGCGTCCGCGCTGACCCATTTTCGGCCTAAATCTGAGACTGAAATGCATCGG
The DNA here is from genome assembly GCF_904849725.1 of Hordeum vulgare subsp. vulgare. NCBI lineage: Eukaryota > Viridiplantae > Streptophyta > Magnoliopsida > Poales > Poaceae > Hordeum > Hordeum vulgare. Next base: position 592,795,914 of record NC_058521.1, read on the forward strand.
CGTGGACGCACGCGTCCTCTCGGTGTCCGCCCAACTATCCGCGGTCAGCATAATTTATGACGGCCGCCCTCCGCGGGCCCATGCGTCAGCGACCGTGGTCGGCCTTTTTTAATCCGAGCGTGCGGTAGGGTTTGGCCTCATCTGCTTCCAGCCCCCCGTCCCCATCTCGCCACCTCTCCGCTCCTTCGTCAGCGATCAAACCCTAGCAAGCACCCATGGCCGACTTCTCCGCCCAAAACAAGGAAAGTCCCCCGCCAGCGTCTTCCGGCCGGCCTCGCCATTGGATCAGTGTCCCGGTGCACCAAGCACAGCGGCACTGGGAGCACCGCATCCCGCTGTCGTACCCAGACGTGACCCTCCCCACGACTCGCATCTGGATCCGGACAGGATCCCGGTGTCGACCGTGCCACGGTCGATGCGGGCGCACACGTAGGAGGTGAGTCGCCGGCGGTGGCAGCTGAAGCCGGAGCAGCGGCTCAACCCCATCTACGCGGCCGACTCTCCCGACTGGGAGGTATGGTTTGCGCTCGAGCACGAGGAGCAACACCACGCCGTGCAGCCAGGCCCTCTGCCACCCCCGCTCGTCATTCGCGACAAGGACGAGGAGGCGGAGGCCGCCTACCAGGCGGTGCTGGCAGCCGCACTCCGCGAGAGCGAGGAGGAAGAGCGGCGTAAGACCGAGGAGGAGGACGCGACGTATGAGGCGCGGCTCGTGGAGGCCATCACACCGTCCGCCGTCGGTGACCGCGTTGTGCCCCCTCCGCTGAAGACCGAGCCATAGCCGGAGGTCTACCAGTTGATCGGCTGCCTTCGTGAGTGGGTCAGCACGCCGCCCATCTGGTTGGGCACGACACCGCAGCAGGAGGTCTCTTACCTCGAGCATTGGAGGGTGCGGAGCCTAGAGGGCGCCGACACCCAGCGGCAGATGGAGCTGGAGCGCCGACTGAAACAGGAAGCGGAGGCGGAATAGCTGGAGAGGGAGGAGGAGGAGCGCACCCGTGCTACGCTGCCGCCGCCACCAGCACTGCCTTCGCCGGCGGGACAGACGACGAAGGCACAACCCGCCCCCGACATCAACGTTGTCTGGAACACGACGTTTCTCTAGGCAAGTCTTGCGTCGACGCTGATCGATCCCATCGCCCCCGACGTCGACAACGATGACGCCTAGGGCAACGCGCTATCTCGTATTTTATATTTAATTAATGTAATGGGGACGCATGGACTCTCGGCGGCATTCGTGGACGGCTTTTATGTTTAATTAATGTTTGCTTTTATTTTCGAAAATGGTTGCATTTTTTTCACGCGTCCTCAAAATGGATCGGGCAGCGTTGAGCGCATGGGTCGACCCAAAATGGAAGCGGACATTCTTGTCCGTCGGGACAACCCAAACGAACAAAAAACGGACAAAATGCGTCGTCCGTTTGGGTCGCCCCATTAAAGTTGCTTTTATTATGGGTTTTCAAAATTATATCAAGCTAAAAGAAGTATGAAATATTCAAGCCCTCCGTTCTTTGCATCAAGGATGCACATATCCTTGATATCCAACAGAACTACAATATGAGAATCAACGAAATAAACTCTGCAATAAAACAAAAATTTGCCAAGTAACAAGAGAAAGTACAAAGTAAAAAAAAGAGAAACTCGATCACCTAAGAGCATCTACAATGGGACCTTGCAAATTGGGTCCTCAAACGTCCGCGGACACGTCCGGGGGCGTCCGTAGATACTGACCGGTCACGTCTTAAATTTTCCTCCCACACCCAACTATCTCATATACCATTCCTCATATTCATACGAAAGCATGTAGAATATATCCTACATACAACTACTCTAATCTTCTTCCTCGTTGCAGATGGCATGCGCCGGAGCCTGAGCTGCGTGCGCTGCCGCCTGTGTCGCCTCCTGCTAGGGTGTTGTCGGCGTGCCTCTTCTAGTATTATTGGACGCATTGGAGGGAATGGGTGATTGAGAAGGTGATATCTTATGTGGGTTCTTGATGATGTGCATGATACACTTTGAAGGTTAGATGAATGTTACAGGTGTGGGGTTAGAAATGCAAAATGCACCGACACGAATCTTGGATGTTAAGAGCATCTACAGCCAGATTTTGTAAATCCGGTCCGTCAAACGACCGCGGACGCGTCCGATCAGTGATCGGCTGTGTCCCCTTATTTGCTCGTCCGCGCAGCCATGCTCCTCATTTTCTTTCTCATATGTTCGGTCACTTGCACGTGATTGGTGGGGAGGAAGAGAGAGAAAGAAAAGAATGAATAAATCAAATAAAAAAATGGTCCGGGATGGGGTCGCATCTTATGTGACGGATTGAGCGGGTCGCCCGGGCGCATCCGCGAGTCCTTATATCCTCCCCATATTTAAAATGGATATGAGGGTACGTGAACAGCCCGGGCATATAGGAACGATATGAAGAGTCCGAAAGTCACTTTTTCTTTTTCTTTTTTTCTGTTTGGTAATTGATCGGACATACAATGAGTCATTTGAGGGGTCGATTGTAGATGCTTTAAGGGCCATTGGATAACCAGGGGACGAATTCCCCAGTTTTGCAGCAGTAACATCAACTACGCTCACAAATTAAGGGGATTTGTTTGCATATGGTACATCACCAAGAGCACAAAACTAAAGCAAGTACGTGCAACAGAGAGACCTGACGGTGTAGATCCTACTAGTGTCACCACTCAGACCACCCAATACCACCTATCCTTTGGTGATCTGCCAAGCTTTTTATAGAAAGTTTGAGATGTTAGTACAACAAGATATTCCACCGAATGATCTTGCCTTCTGGCCGGTCTATCAGTTAATGACTAGACACGATCGATATAATTTAATCATGTCAAAGACGAAGAAAATATACAGCAGCAGCTAGCTAGCTAGCATTCTTGCATCCTTTGTCGTTTTGGTTGCGGCCGTAGCATCATGGGAGGCGAAAGCGGCAACACGTTAACACAGGTCCGATGTGATAGGAGTCGATGGCATAATGGCTGCAGTGTCCTTTGTCCACTAGACTTTTCTTCTCTCCCGGGAACTTCTGTCCTCCACTTGACTGGTCCATACCGATACAAAGGGTGACCAGGAGCCATCAACGAGACAACGACGACAACCAATAATCGACGCCTTCGTTTACATGGAGGAGCAATATTCATGGACCATGACATGAGTGGTGATTATTGTTTGGACTGTTCACGGGGGTTTGCATTCTATGCATTAAATGATGACCAGTTGTTTTGGCAGCTTAAATAAAAATAAGTCATTTCTCGGGTGATATCCCCCCCCCTCTCTCTCCTTCATTGGAAATATGCCCTAAAAGTAATAATAAATTAGTTATTATTATATTTCCTTGTTCATAATAATCATCTATTATCCATGCTAGAATTTTATTGATTACAAACTCAAATACATGTGTGGATACATAGACAACACACTGTTCTCCTAGTGAGCCTCGTTGACTAGCTCGTTAATCAAAGATGGTCAAGGTTTCCTGGCCATAGGCAAGTGTTGTCACTTGATAACGGGATCACATCATTGAGAGAATGATGTGATGGACAAGACCCAAACTATAAACGTAGCATATGGTCGTGACAGTTTATTGTTACTGTTTTCTACATGTCAATGTATCTATTCCTATGACCATGAGATCATGCAACTCCCGGACACCGGAGGAATACCTTGTGGGTTATCAAACGTCGCAACGTAACTGAGTGACTATAAAGGTGCTCTACAGGTATCTCCGAAGGTGTCTGTTGGGTTGGCATGGATCAAGATTGGGATTTGTCACTCCGTGTGACGGAGAGGTATCTCGGGGCCCACTCGGTAATACAACATCACAACAAGCCTTGCAAGCAATGTGACTAAGAAGTTAGTCACGGGGTCTTGTATTACGGAACGAGTAAAGAGACTTGCCGGTAACGATATTAAACTAGGTATAGAGATACCGACGATCGAATCTCGGGCAAGTAACATACCGAAGGACAAAGGGAATAGCACACGGGATTATATGAATCCTTGACATAGAGGTTCAACCGATAGAGATCTTCGTAGAATATGCAGGAACCAATATGGACATCCAGGTCCCGTTGTTGGTTATTGACCGCGGAGTGTCTCAGGTCATGTCTGCATAGTTCTCGAAACCGCGGGGTCTGCACACTTAAGGTTCGGTGATGTTTCGGTATAATTGAGTTATATGTATTGGTGACCGAAGTTTTGTTCGGAGTCCCGGATGAGATCCCGAACGTCACGAGGAGTTCCGGAATGGTTCGGAAACGAAGATTGATATATAGGAAGTTGGTGTTTGGATTCCGAAAAGTTTTCGGGCATTGTCGGCAGTGTACCGGGAGTGACGAATGGGTTCCGGGGGGGCACTGGGTGGGCCCACCACGCCCCCAAGGGATCCACGTGGGTTTATTGGATGCACAATAAGGTATAATGGGCTAACAAAGTCATCCAAGGAAAGCCCGTGAGGAAAAAGTGGAAAATCCAAAAGAGGTGGGAAAATAAGGAAGGAGTCCTAATCCAAGTGGGATTGGAGGAGGACTCCTCCCTTCCCCACTTCGGCCGACCCAAGGAAGCCTTCCTTGGCCCGCCAAGGCTGCCCCTCCCCTCCTCCTATATATAGTAGAGGTTTAGGGCTTTTGAGACACAACTTTGGCATGTGCTGCCCTCTGCTCTAGATCATAGTTCTTCCTCTAGATTGGTTTTCTGCGGAGCTCGGGCGAAGCCCTGCAGGAATAGATCATCACCATCACCGGCGCGCCGTCACGCTGTCGAATAACTCATCTACTTCTCCGCCCCTCCTGCTGGATCAAGAAGGCGGAGATCGTCATCGAGATGTACGTGTGCGGGGTGCGGAGGTGCCGTCCGTTCGGCACTTGATCGGGACGGATCACGAGACGGTTCGTTGGACAGTTCAAGGGACGGATTGTGAAGACGTACCACTACATCAACCGCGTTTAATAACGCTTCCGCTTAGCGATCTACAAGGGTATGTGGATCCGATCTCCCTCTCGTAGATCAACATAATCATGATAGGTCTTCGTGTGCGTATGAATTTTTTTTGTTTCCCATTCAACGTTCCCCTACACCCTTCCGCGGGAGGGCTAGCCTTAGCGTCGTCGGGTCGGGCTCTCCCTCTCCTCCCCCTCCCCTTGCCGCCACCGGTGTGCGCCACCGGGCTAAGCCCGGTCGGCGTCGGCGCCGGCGGGGCTCCTCACTCCCCCCTCGAAGACGACGACGCGGACTGGGGCGTTCGGGCGGCGGCGACGCGGGGGTGCAGGGCGCGCCAACATGGTGGCTGGCGTGTGGCGGCGATGTTGCGGACGCACGACCTGACGCGGTGGACCGTCGATGGTGGCGCCCATTGCGGTGGCGGCAGCCTGATCTGGATCCTGTGGGCGCGGATCAAGTCGACGACTGGCCTGGTGGCCGTCGGTGGCTTCCCCCTGCTGCTCGTGGAGGTCCCTCGTGCCTTTCATGGGTGCATGGGATGGTGGCTGCTCGGCTGCAGGGCTGGTGGCGGCGTGCTCGCCCAGATCTGATGACGGGATCGGGGTGTGCGGCGCGGTGGGGCAGTGGACCGGCGTGGCTGGTGCTCCAACCGTGGGCGCCTGCGCGTGGCACGAGCCGTGGCCTCCTAGTGGCATGGCGGCTACACGACAGCTCAGCGGGTCGACGGCTGGCTTACCGACGTCGGCTCGTCTATAGGCGGTCTGTTTCGACCTTCGGTCCCTCTCCTCGTTGTATGGTTGCTACCTTCGTCCTAGGTACGTCCCTCCCCCGACTACGGTCCATCGCTCCTCTCGCGCCCGACGGCAGGACCGACCTCGTCTCGCGCCCGGCAGCAAGACCGACCTTGTCTCGCGCCCGGCTGCAGGACCGAGCTCGTCTCACGTCCGACGCCATATCACGGGTCGATGGAGGCATGTTGGGGACCGCACAGGGGTGTGAAAGGCGGGTCCTTTCCGCTCGTATATGTGGTTGGGGTAGTAGTGGGTCTTGGGTGAGGTGGTGTCCGGGTTTGGGTTGTCGGAGTGGTGGCCCTAGTGGTGGTGTCGCGGTGCTCATGGGCAGAGCCCGTGGCTAGGTGGTGCCCGGTGCCCATGGTTGTGTGGGCGGCGTGGTCGTCAGGGTGTGGCGTCTGATGGTGGTGAGTGTTGGCAGGGGTGAAAACCTGATCCATCTTCGGACGAGCCAGCGGCGGCGTAGCTCGCTAACTTCTTGAAGGCGTTGCCGCGGCTTTCATCGCCCCTCGTGTTGCTCCGGGGGAAACTCTGATCCTCAGGGCGGGCGGTGGCGGCATTCTGGTGTCGTAACCTTCCTAAATGCACCATCTTGGAGCACACTGTTCGTCATTGCGGCTTCATCTCTTCGCGGTGGCGTGTTCGCGGTTGAGAATTCCGGTTGCTCTTGTAGTACTAGGGATAGTATTTGTGCGTTCAGCGCCTAGGTACCCAGTCTTGGGTGTGTACGTGTGTTGTGGTGGCGTACGGTTGTAATGGCATGTGGTTGTAACTGAGCCGTGTTCGGTCGTTGCTTTATCTATAAAACGAGGTAAAGGCCTTTTTCGATAAATAAAAATAAGTTGTCCTCACCTTCTTCTATAAGTGACCTTCACTAATAGTTGGGGGCACAACTAGCTCATATGCTTTAACGAATGGGGAAACGGCTTATGAGAGAAGCCGGAAATGGTACAATAATTGTTCTACGGTTTAGGGTTCGGGAAAAAAAAGCCGAATATTGTGACTTATTTTTAGGTTGTCAGAAGAATTTGGCTAAAAACACTAAAACACGCATTGGTCGGTCTGGCTGCGTGCTCTCGTCTGCTCCCGATCTAAAGAAACCCGTTTGTCCAAAAAGACCCACTTCACATGTTATTTTAATGTGAAAAAGCAAAAAAAAAAAAAAACTGCATGTATAATTGCAAGGATTCCCCTTTCCAGCCAGATGCATTATAAAGAGGACCTCTAAATGACTATGGAGTTTCCAAATAACACGCTGGACTTTCCATAAAATAGCGAGAAAACCCAAGATTTTTTTATTTCCAAATTGTCCCTGGAAAATTCCAACATATCAGGGACCACGGAAAACTAATTATTTTTTGTTTTTTATTGAAAATCATGAAAAAATAATACTATGAAAAATGGCCATCTCATTTCAAAGTTCTTTGTAACATGTTTGAAAAATGTCCGTGTTAACAAAACGTGGCCATGTCTTAAAAAAGCTCAGGGGTTTCCAAAAAATGTTCTAAATTAGAATAAAACCTTCATGTGTACCAACAAAAAGTATTGATACATTTAGATAAATAGTACCTCCATTCCATAATGTAGTGGGTCCGTATTTTTCCAGATTCAACTTTGACCATAAATTTAGTTAATGTGAGCGACTACGGCAGGAACCAAAATTACATCACTGAATTTGTATTCAAAAGAAGTTTTCAATTGTATAATTTTTGCTCCCATCGCAATCGGCTACGTTGGTTAAACTTATGATCAAAGTTAAATCTCAAAAAACGAGGTCGCACTATATTATGGAATGAAGGGAGTATGTTTTTGAAAAGGGGTTCATATAATTCAGATATGTTTGTGAATATTAAAAATGTGTTCACACGGTTTTAAAATATTCATGTTTTCCTAAAATCTTGATATGCGTGAAAATAGTTTCATATGTTTCAAACAAATTGTATATATATAAATGGATCTATTTAAAACAATGATGTGTTTAAAAATGTTCATATGATTAAGAACCGTTCAAAAAAAATGTTGGGCATTTCAAAAAAGGGAAGTAAACCCAGTAATTAACTAAAAATGTGTCTTTCCTGAAAATACTAATGTGGAGTAAAAAGATACAAAATAAATCTAGAAAAGGAGAGGAAAACTCGATGATCTACAATTAAATAAAATAGAGATAAAGAAATATTAAGTTTTCGTTCCATGGTCTGGCATATGTAGCGGTTCGTTCTGCCATACATGTACTGGACCAAAACGGGTTCCACCTTTTTTTTATTTTGACGGTTCCTTGCTTGGTTCTTTAGGGGTTTTCTAGTTTTTACTTTACCTTCCTTATTTTAGTATTATTATTATTTTTGTATTGTTAATTCGAGAATTCTTTTTTTACTTTCCAAAAAACAACATTAATAATTTAAAAATCGTTTAAATTTTGAAAAATCTGGAATATATCCTAAAATATGTAAATAGTTTTTCAATTCATAGAATTTTATTTTAATAAAATTTTACTAGATGTTTTAAATTTAGCAACATCCCTTAGATTCGTGAAAAAAATACTAATTTGTGAACATCATGTTTTAGTTGCAGAAAGCCTTTATCTAGTCAAGTTGACTAAAACTTATAGTCAGTAGGATAATGAGGAGTAGGAGGTGGAGTTTTCGTTGAAGTAGAGGTTTAATCTAGTGATGATTATAAGATCTGTACATAATTTTGAAAGTTCACAAACATTTTATAAAATCAGGAATATATTCGAAATCCACATGAATTTTTCAAATTTCATGTACACCTTTTGGAATGAGTGGGAAAATTTTAAAAAATAATTTACTATTTAATAACATTTATATAACTTTTACCAATATTTGTTCTATAAAATAGTTCGCTCATGATAAGAAAAAATACCAACAAACGCATAGGCTTACTGTAGATGGCCAGTTGACCAATTTTCACTCACCCCTAAACAAACATACGCCATTGGGTGCCCACTGGCAACCGAGTGCGCCATAATACAATGAAGATTTTATGAATACACGATAATCATTTTTGCAAAGGACATTGGACATTTTTAATACTAGATGGAATTTTTACTTATTCATTGGACAGTTTTGAATACACACTACGTATTTTTTTCTATTATGTGCTAAACTTTCTTCTATATACTGTGCACTCTTTTTAATATACACTGAGATTTTGTCAAAACACATATTGAACAATTTTATAAATACTACTCCCTTCGTTTTAAAATAAATGTCTTAACTTAATAGTAGCTTTAATATAATACTAAACTTGAGATACTTATTTTAGTACAAAGATAGTATTTTATGTTTTAATAGGATCTTAACCACCTAGCTCCGTAAAAGACTACAACAAGAGTTTTGGAGAAAACCTACTAAAAACCCAACGAGAAACAAATCGCACGCGGTAGAGTGCGCCATCCAATTGCCACAACTTTCAAAAGGAGCCTCTCCTGTTCGACCCAGATTGGCATCCAGTAGTGATACTTATGCTTATTGAAGGGCGAACACACATGTGTGTACATTCGTGGGCTTGCCCTCTGTGAGAGGTTCAGCTTTAGATTGCGCACTTTCTATTTGGCGTCACACGCGTTAGTTAACGTGCATTTTTGTAAACTGACGATTGTGGCGTTCGTAAATGGCCTGGCTTATCTAGATGCCATTTGACATTTGTTTTAAAAATTACATGAACTTATTTAATTATTTATGAACTTTTTTTAAATTTCATAAAGTGTTTTTTAAGATTGATAGACTTATTTCAATATAGATGAACTTTTTTAAAATTTTGATGAACATATTTTTGAAAATGGATGAACTTTTTTCAGTTCAATGACATTTTTTTAAAATACATGAACTTTTGTTGAGATTTTACGATCTTTTTACAAATTTATTGGACTTTTAAAAAATTTAACGAACTTTTCCTAAATTTGATGAACTTATTTCATTTTCAATGAAATTTTTTTGAACTTGATTAAATTTTTAAAAATTGATGAACCTTTTCAAAGATATGAGATTTTTTTCAAATGGATGAACCTTTTTTTTATTTAAATAAGCAAAATAAAAAAAAACTGGGCAGCACTCCAACGGGCCGATCCATTCTAGCAATGCCGTAGGTGCCGGATCATTAACAGACGCCCGCGGCGGTGCATAGAATCTCCCTTTGGATCGTTGCTTAAAAGTGTTTACGTATAGGGCGCAGACGCAGCTAGGTCTAGTAGCGGCCGGCCCATATTCTTTATGTTCGTCTTTTCTGTGTTTTCCACTAAGTTTTTCTTTACTTCTTTTTTCTCTTTCCTGTTTCTTTTTTTCATTAAATACATGAACTTTTTCAAACTTGGTGAAGTCTTCATTTTATGTGAACATTGTGTTCAATATTCATGAACTCGTTTCAAATTGGATGGATTTGTTTTGAAAATTGATGGAATTTAATGAAAATTGTGCAGGATTTTTCAAATGGATGACATATTTTAAAAATAAAAAAATAAAAACCACCATCAAATTTCGAAGAAAAATATCAGTTTCAACCGGATTCACAAAATAAAATCATCAAATTTTCGAAATACCATGAGCTTGAATGATTGTTCATCGATTTTGAAAAATGTTCATTAATTTCGCAAAAATGTTCCCAAAATTTAATAAAAAATTCATGAAATGTTCAAAATAACATCATAGATATCTAAAATAAGAAAAATAAAAAAAATCAAAATAATTGTTCAATTTTGAAAAACCACTTCATAGATTTCGAAAAATACTTAATGATTTGAAAATAAAAAATAGATAGAACAAAGTAATGAAAAAAATAAAAATAAATTAAATAAAGTAAACCAGGTCGAAAACACAGAAATAGAAAACGAACAGAAAAATATGAACCAGCCCGCTACTAGACCTCATGTATAGGTGGGTTTGGAGGGAACAACTAGTTAGCTAGCACTCTATCGGGACCCTCCCAACGACGTACCGCCATTTGGCGCATTCTCAGCTATCGCCACGTGTCGCGCTATGAGCGTTCCCTTTCGATTTCTTCTTTATTATTATTTTCCGCACGTGTTTTTGACTTTTTAAATTGATTTTTTTATTGTTTCAGTTTTTCACCGGTCTTTCTTAGCTTTTCGATGGAAAAAGATTTAACGTGCTTTCTGTTTTTTCGCGAGAGACACGATGTTGCTTTCGCGGGAGGCATGGTTGCACTTTTGTGAGCGAAAAAACATATTTTCTGTTTTTTTGCAAGAGACACTGTTTTGTTTTCCTTGGAGCAACGGTTTTATGTTCGCGAGAGGGACGACCATGCCTCTTGAAATTGAAAAAAAGACAATTTTTTGCGAGAGGTAAGGTTTTGCTTCCGCGAGAGGTATGGCCGTTCCTCTCGGAAACGAAAAAAATATGTTTTTTTTTATTTTCAGCCATAGTTTTTCTTCTGCCTTTTCTTCCGCGAGAGGCACGATTTTGCCTTCGCAAGAGGCACGGTCAGAATGGTCGTGTCTCTCGAAAATGGAAAAACGCGTTTCTATCTTTTTTTATCGCAAGAGGTATGGTTTTTCTGTCTGGTTTTTCATAAAAAACAGTTCATTGGAACCTATCAACATAAGATCTAGTGTTGAGGATCTCGACACGGGAAACTCAATGGTGAAAATGATTTGCGATTTGAACGCGCGGTTTAAGAGATAAAATATTTTAAAAATATGGATCTAAAAAAAAAAAAAAGTTGCGGCAAGTGACGCACTGCAAGTAATATTTGAAACAAATCTTTACCTAATAATAAAGCAATTAGTGTTTCTGATCGTCCGTCATTAACATTATCCTTAAAGTTGATATAAATTATCCATTATGCCATTCATAGGTTAAGAAAACGTTTCAAATTTTCCCAAAGTCGCCGTCTACTTTGTTATTATAGGGAGGTGATACGAACAATGAACACATATGCTCGCCCGCCATAGTGGCTAAGGCAACGCTGTTTTACGCAAGTAACCACCGTTCGATAACCATAGAGAGCAATTTTTCCTTTTCATTTTCTCAGGCAGTGTCCTCCCTTCATGAGCCTGGCTGGACTCTTTTAATTCTTTTTTCATTTCGTTCTTTCTTTCTTCTTTTCTCATTTTGTTCTCATCCTTCTACGGAGTATAAATTAATTCGGCATTTCCAAATTTCAAAAGTGATGAATTATAAAAATATTTGCAAAATTATAAATTGTATGTGAATTCAATTTGTTAAGGAAATCATAAAAGTTTTGTGGATTCAAAAAATATTGGTGTATTTGTAAAAAAAAAGCGATTTGAAAGAAATAGTCGGAAAATGATCGTGCTCATGATTTTGAAAAAAATGATCTTGTGTTCAAAACATATTCGGGAACCTGAAATAAGTGTCCATCAAATTTAGAAAATGTACAGAAAAAGTAAAAAACAAAAAATTTAAAATTTGTTCCCTGATTTTAAAAAGGTTGAGTGATCTAACATATGTTTGTTGAGTCAAAAAAATGCTCATGAACTTGAAAACTTTTTATGCATTTCAGAAAATGTTCGTAAACAAAAAATTTTGTGCATTTTAAAAGGTTCATGATTTTTTTGTGAAAATCCAAAATTTCAAAAGATGACGATTTAAAAGCTATTCACCAATTCAAAGTCTTTTATGTCTAGGATTTTATGTTATTTTGTTTACATGGGAGTAGTTTTTTGGTCGATGAGATTTGTTTTAAAACTTTTAAATATTTGCTTACACAACATAATGACAAGTGTGGCATGAAGTGGTAAGCTCATTACCTTAGAATTTAGCATGTTGAATGTATTGTGCTCACGTGAACATCGTGACCATCATCAATGAGGATGGGAGAGAAAGTTAAGTGGCAACATGATGAGCCACCTTGTTAAAAGAAAGGGTATTCATATGTGAGGGTATTGAATCAATCCGAAAAATGCTTATATATCTATAGCACATAATATCTTTTTTGTCTCTGTTGCAACCCACGGGCATATTTGCTATAAATACCAAATAAGTGTTAACCATCTCCTCCTAATAATAAAGCATCGATGGTTTCTGTCGTCCGTCGTCGCATTTTTACACAAAAACCCCTCTTGATTAAGCTAATGAACTCGCAATCCCCAAGGAAGTCAATGAATCGGTACGTGGAAGAGAAAAAAATAACCCATCCACCCTCATTACCGTGCCTCTGATCCCGTCTCCAGCCCGCCGCCACCTCCGGCCACACCCAACCCCACCCGCCCCACCGCACGCCGCTGCCACCTACCTCGTCGTAGCTCGCTGCCTTCCACCGTCGATGCACCTCCTGCCACGCCCCGTCCCTCCCCGCCTCACCACGCGTCTCCACCGCCTGTCTCGTCGGCGCACCTACCCCTATCTCCGGATCGAGGCAGCTCAAAGAGCGTGTGGGAAGGCAGACGGCTCTCCTGCTCGATCTGATCGAGTGAGGTCTACACAGGGCGACGGCGGACGGGCTGGACTTGCGGAACGACAGCCGGGTCCGGATCCAGGCGAGCAGCGGCGGGACCTTGCTAGGCGCCAGGGTTGTCCAAGGCGGCGCCATGTTTGCCATGGAAATTAACATGACTGTCCTTTTGTTGCGAATCCGAGCGGCGGCGGCGGGACTTGCCGGCTGCGAGGCGGAGAAGGAGCGCGGTAGCAGGGTGGCTTGAGGCTCGTGGTGTACTAGATCCAGCGAGGGGACGGTCGGATTCGTCGGCTGGTGGCTCCGACAAGGGGCTCACGGGCGGTCAGAGGCAGCTCGCGTACTCCATGGGGGGATGCACAACTGCCGCTTCCGCAGAACGCTGACCTGCTTCCTCCCCCGTGCCCCTCCTCTTTCTTGAGTACAACATGGCAGTGGCAGATTGTTGGGGAACGTCGCATGGTAAACAAAAAATTTCCTACGCGCACGAAGACCTATCATGGTGATGTCCATCTACGAGAATAGATATTCGATCTACATACCCTTGTAGACCGTACAGCAGAAGCGTTAGTGAACGCGGTTGATGTAGTGGAACGTCCTCACGTCCCTCGATCCGCCCCGCGAAACGTCCCGCGATTAGTCCCACGATCTAGTGCCGAACGGACGGCACCTCCGCGTTCAGCAAACGTACAGCTCGACGATGATCTCGGCCTTCTTGATCCAGCAAGAGAGACGAAGAGGTAGATGAGTTCTCCGGCAGCGTGACGGCGCTCCGGAGGTTGGTGATGATCTTATCTCAGCAGGGCTCCGCCCGAGCTCCGCAGAAACGCGGTCTAGAGGTAAAACCGTGGAGATATGTGGTCGGCCTGCCGTGGCAAAGTTGTCTCAAATAAGCCCTAAAACCTCCGTATATATAGGGGGAAGAGGGGGAGCCTTGCCTTGGGGTCCAAGGACCCCCAAGGGGTTCGGCCGAGCCAAGGGGGGCAACCCTCCCCTTTCAAACCGAGTCCAACTAGGTTTGGAAGGAGGAGTCCTTCCCCCTTTTCCCACCTCCTTCTTTTTTTTTCTTTTCTCTTTGATTTTCTTCCTATGGCGCATAGGGCCTTCTTGGGCTGTCCCACCAGCCCACTAAGGGCTGGTGCGCCACCCCCAAGGCCTATGGGCTTCCCCGGGGTGGGTTGCCCCCCCCCCCCCCCCCGGTGAACACCCGGAACCCATTCGTCATTCCCGGCACATTCCCGGTAACTCCGAAAACCTTCCGGTAATCAAATGAGGTCATCCTATATATCAATCTTCGTTTCCGGACCATTCCGGAAACCCTCGTGACGTCCGTGATCTCATCCGGGACTCCGAACAACATTCGGTAACCAACCATATAACTCAAATACACATAAAACAACGTCGAACCTTAAGTGTGCAGACCCTACGGGTTCGAGAACTATGTAGACATGACCCGAGAGACTCCTCGGTCAATATCCAATAGCGGGACCTGGATGCCCATATTGGATCCTACATATTCTATGAAGATCTTATCGTTTGAACCTCAGTGCCAAGGATTCATATAATCCCGTATGTCATTCCCTTTGTCCTTCGGTATGTTACTTGCCCGAGATTTGATCGTCGGTATCCGCATACCTATTTCAATCTCGTTTACCGGCAAGTCTCTTTACTCGTTCCGTAATACAAGATCCCACAACTTACACTAAGTCACATTGCTTGCAAGGCTTGTGTGTGATGTTGTATTACCGAGTGGGCCCCGAGATACCTCCCCGTCACACGGAGTGACAAATCCCAGTCTCGATCCATACTAACTCAACGAACACCTTCGGAGATACCTGTAAAGCATCTTTATAGTCACCCAGTCACGTTGCGACGTTTGATACACACAAAGCATTCCTCCGGTGTCAGTGAGTTATATGATCTCATGGTCATAGGAACAAATACTTGACACGCAGAAAACAGTAGCAACAAAATGACACGATCAATATGCTACGTCTATTAGTTTGGGTCTAGTCCATCACGTGATTCTCCTAATGACGTGATCCAGTTATCAAGCAACAACACCTTGTTCATAATCAGAAGACCCTGACTATCTTTGATCAACTGGCTAGCCAACTAGAGGCTCGCTAGGGACAGTGTTTTGTCTATGTATCCACACATGTATATAAGTCTTCATGCAATACAATTATAGCATGGATAATAAACGATTATCTTGATACAGGAATTATAATAATAACTATATTTATTATTGCCTCTAGGGCATAATTCCAACACAGATTGCTCCAAAATCCTGCTTCTAAGTCCTCTGTTTATAGGACAAAAAGTAGTATGCCTGACCACGGTGGAATTTAGTACGTGCTCTCCTCTATGCCCTACAATCTTCTTGCTATTGAATTGAATCTGGGAATCCACCCAGGGAAGCAGCATCCATCTTTTGATATTTGTCTTGTGTCGAGTGCAATTTCAGTTTGTCAGTAGTGCTTTCGAGAAATTTCTACAATAAAAAATGAAATACTCTGAGATAGGCTACCGATTCGGTAAGAATATAAATATTCATGGATCTGCCTATAACTATTTTACCGTGCACTATAGCCTAACCATGGTCCTGCTTGTTGTTGCTATGCATTTTATATTTCCTGATAGATTACAATTTTTCCCCGTTTTTACCCAGTCCCGGTCTACTTGAGTGGGTGCGTACGAGATTGTATAACAAAAGAAAGTGAATAACCGAATGCAATGGTAGGTGTTGAACTCAGGTTTACACATTGGTGCACGTAATGTGTCAATCAAACATTCCATAGCCCTCATATAAAGGATGCTGCAGTTTGCAAAGTAAGAATTGAATGATGCAAAGAGATTTATTCTATTTAAAAGTTGTATTTTTATCTCTACAGTTTTTGTGTTATGTATGATTTATTCTATCTAAAAGTTGTATGGTAACGAGCGAGCCTAATCTAAAAATATATTAGACTGACAATTGCTTTAATTTGTTAGATAGACATGATGTAGTTGTAGGAGACACACGCCTTCTATGTTCATGTCATTGTTTTATTTAATTTAGAATTTATAGACTTTATGTTCCACAATATCTTTCACTACCATTACGAAATGCCTATATATATGGTTATAAGTCCTCTATGAGTAGATTGGTAGCTACGTTTCGAACATGGAAGCTTAGAAAAAAGCATGTAAGCTGAAGCCTGAAAAAATGTAGTATGAAAAATGCCTTGATATTCAGTAGCAGTAGTGAGAACATGTATATAATTGAAAATAAGTAAAGGAGTAAATTGAGAAGACCATTTTAGTGTAGACGTATAACGAGTTTATTGTTTGTTGTCAAAATCTAAAGGATAGTAGCTTCTAATTTTCTCATGTACTAAAAGATCCAGATACCAAATAAGCAAGTGAATAATTCTGATCCAGAGGATTTCTATTCCCTATAGTTGCAGCTTATATCATGGAACCGAACACCGTTGAGGGTTTGCTAATTATTGAGTGTCAAGTGAATATAAAATTTATCTTCTATATTTATCTAAAGGCATTGCCACAGTCTCATGATACATATCCTCTTGGGGGCATCCTATATAGCTATAATGGGTCCATCCTGTTGTCGCTTATGTTGCCTCAATAAATATAAAAACGAAGGTACATACATGGTTTGCTTCTTTCAAGACAATAGGCAAGTTATATGAACAAATTGCATTTACATGTACTCCCTATAAAAGTGTTTAGATCACCGCTTTAGCAATCTAAACGCTCTTATACTTATCGACAAAGGGAGTATATACTATATATGGAAGTTACACTTGGATTCTATTTCTTGGATGAATTCTTCAAACAAAAAATATGCAGGATGTGTAGCGGACGAGGACCATCAAGCATGCCGCTGGCCGTTTGATCCTATGACGTGCTGGCTGGAGTCGCCTCGATAAGCTTCTTGCCGGATCAGATGAAAACTTAGGACATGATCAAGTTTGCCAATATCGTTTGGTTGCAATTTTTATTGTACTACCAAACTTGCTTGTGTTGAAACTGAATGGAATTCATTAGAAAACTCCAGGATGTTGAGTGTGAGGCGACCAAAGAGACCAAATTGTCGAGGCGACACGGCCTAAGCGGAGGAGCACGACAGATGAAGTTCATAACCAGTGAGAGAGGGTGAGATCAGAACCAGATGATACTTGTGATGTAATGTTACAACTGAAAAATAAAGATTGTTTCATCTATAAATATTCTACTTGTTACACATCAATCTTATACCAGTATGAAGATCTTATGTTTGACAAGATTGATGTGTAACAAGTAGAATTTTTATATTTCGTTTCGACACACCAACAATTATACTATACATGATGACAATAACATCACTTTCACAATGTCAGTTCGATATAAGAAATGGCGCATAGTGGCATGTGGAGCAAGTTATGCGTTTTTCCCCGTTGCAACGCACGGGCACATTTACTAGTACTCCTTAATTAGTGATTTCGGAGTCCGCACCATATACGAAGAGCCCCTTAAGCTCTTAAGGCACTGAATAGATATCTCCTTGAAACTGAGATTTACGTTTTTTAATGGTGACCTGGTTTCCTATTCGGTTTTTTTCTTTTTACAAACATGAATACAGTTGATGAAAAGTGGAAAAATTATGAAAAATGTTATTAAACATAAATACATTTGTGATCATTTTCAAAAATGCAAATATTTTTATAAATATGTGAAGATTTTTTTAAATGTTCACAAGGATTTTGTAACTTTTGTAAAAAATAGAAATCATAAATAACTTCGTTTTGAAATTTATCCAAATGAAACCATTTTCTAAAGACCGCAAACAATGTTTGTGCAATTGTGAAAAAAAAACTAAAAGCATGAATAATTTTTGAAAAATTGTAAACACTTATTAAAAATGTAAACCCTCCGGTAATGAAATAACAGTAGGAATAATTAAAAACAAGAAAATAACATACCAAAATCTTCTAGAAGGTTCGGAAAAAAAATATGTGAAGCAGAAATTGAATCGGCCCACTCGTGGGTCGCTTTTGTGCTATAGGTCGACACTTGTCACACAAAACAAAAAGTACGGATTCCTTGCTCGTGATGTCTAGGGAGCAGAATAAGGGCTTTCTATCGAGAGAGGTGTTCGGCTCCTAGGCTCATACTAACAGGTAGTGTGCGGCAACATGCCGCGCCTCATTGGTTCGTTCGAGAATTGTCTTCATTGAGTTACTGAGAATTCGTTTCACATAATGCATGTGCGTATCTTTGTAGTGTGTAACATAATAGTTGTACAATATTTGTTTCTATATAGTTTCTATATATGTGCTCCTTTGCAGTGAGTAACATAATGTAACATAATAGTTGTGCAATATTTGTTTCTATATAGTTTCTATATATATGCTTTGTTGGTACATTCATGTGCTGGTTTTTGTATTTGGCTTAAACTATTATGCAGGTTGTTTAATACGTTTTCGATTTTGCATGAGAACATAGATATTTTTAGATATAGTTTATACATGGCATCATGGATGATACATCCTTAAGATGAATGATAGTAGGCGGGAATACAAGTCTACAATGGTACCATTGCTTACATATTCTATAGCCTGAGATGTCGATCCTCCAGCTTGATTGGTCTCTCTGATGTAGTGGTACAGCGAAGAAGCAATCACTTCTCATGGGTCCTTGGTGGCTTGTTTCCGGTCTATACCATAGGCACATTCCCCCTAGGTATTCCCCCTAGGTGCTCTTTTTGTTAGGACTGAAATGCGTCGACGCGAACGCACGCGTCTTCTAGATGTCCGCATGTGACCGGCATGGTCTACTTATCACACAACCACCCACACACCTTTATCTGTTTATTTAATTCGCTGGTTTATTCCACCCACATCTTTCCTATTATTTTAATACCACAGTGCTGCTGCACACTTGCTTTTCGTTGGATGCATGTGCCGACTCATTTAAAACAATAGACACGGACAGGCTAGCGATTGACCCAAACGGGTAAAAAACGAATAAAAACATTGTCCATTTGAATCGCCATGTTGGAGTTGCTCTAACAATCAATTGAGCTACTTGTGGTTCTTATTAGTGGCAAAGAAATAAAACATTAGTATACTATTATCGCAAGGTTAAACATTACTACTATTGCAAGGCACCAAGCCACTGACCAGCTGCAATTGCTTGACCCTGAAGAGGCTAGGATGATGGTCCTACAGAGCAGGCCATCAGTGGCGGACGACGGCCAACACAACACAAGAGATGCAGCGAGCGCGCATGTGCGTGTAAAACAGTACTACCTTCTATCACGCGTGTGGTTTTCCGAGCACCGGCATCGGCGCTGCCGTAGCAGCCGAACCGGCCCGACCATGGCTAGCTCCTGCTCCACTAAATCTTGGGGCGCGTAGTCGTGCTCGAGACTACACCACTTCTTCTCCACCCCATCGTCGTAGCCCCAGCAATCCAACCTCGCCTGCATCACAACACGCCGTGCGCCACCACGTCGCCGTGCGTAGAGGGGATGGGGTGGAGGTGGGCGCCGTGAGGAGATGACAGTGGGTCGGGGAAGCACATGCCGACGCTAAGGTGGGTGTGGACGCAGCCAAAATTTGGGACACGAACCAACGACGCAACGATGGCTAGAAAGGCCGTGCCATTTACGTTGCCGTCGTCGGAGCAACGGGCCTCCTTGACTGGGTGGTGTACGGATGACCGGCGGCCATCACGGTGGCGAGGCGGAGCGCCTAGAAAGGACACAGGTGCACCATGCATAAGACCCGGACGGCTGTTCGTGCAGCTCCTTGAGGAAGATGAACAGTGCGGCACCCTTGCAAGGAATAACCGTATTTATAGACCAGAAAACCAGTCCAGAAAAATCCGAAAAGCGGCGCCCAAAAACACCTAGAGCTAGCACTTCACGTGGTGAAAACATGGAAAGCGCATGCAAGTCGACATGTAAGCAAATCAAATTTCGCTAGAAACATCTCATTAAGCATCGACCAAGAGCAGAATTAAGCGGTTTGGGATAACACACCATGTAGCTTGAGCGGTGCACGCAGATGAGTATTTATAGAATCCAGCCCATGAGAGAGAACTGGACACGCGGTGGGCAGGGGATAACAAACAAGATACCGTGGTATGTACTTCGTCCGTTCCTAAATACAAGTCTTTGTATAGACATACTTCAATATGTAGCCTCATTTATTTTGCTTCGTTTGTAGTCCTTTAGTAAAATTACTAAAAAGACTTAGACACCCTCCGTTTCTAAATATAAGTCTTTTAAGCGATTTCACTAGATGCCTACATACGAAGCAAAATGATTGAATGCATACTTTAAAATATGTCTATATACATTCTATGTAGTTCACTAGTGAAATCTCTACGAAGACTTATATTTAGGAACAGAGGGAGTATCAAGTAAGTAGAATAGCCTAGAATGCCCAGTCAAAGTGGCAACATTTGCGAGTCAAAGCGGTGCAGCGGAGACACGTCCAAAATTATTTAAGTCAAAGCGGCAACATTTGCGAGTCAAAGCGGTGCAGTGGAGACACGTCCAAAATTATTTAACCAGTAAAAAAAGTCATGCGCAGGATAAACACGGTCACACGTGTCAAATTAACAAGAGTTGTAAAAAAACTTCAAAAAAAAACAGAAAAAGGGAACCCTTGTGGGTATAGTATTCTTAGTAGGATTTAACTATGCAGCGGCGTCGCATGTTGGTGCTCCCATGCAGCGCCTCGCATGCACATGCATCACGTAAAGATTCTTTTCAATGCTTAAAATTCAAAAAGTTTTATCTTCAAAACCGTTTAATTCAAGCGATGATCTCTTTTCACCGTTGGCTTTGTCGCGATAAGATCTTCGAAACTAGATCCAATGTCGACATGTTTTGACAAACTTTTTTTTCCGTAATTGCCACATTATTTCACTCACTTTCTATATTATTAACCACTTACTTTCTCAATAAAATTAACTTAATTGCCATATTTCTTGATGTCGTTTCGTACAAAAATTGTTGATGCTAATAAATGCAGTTCCCAAAATGTTTTGATGTGCTTGTCATTTTTATTCTACTAAGTTGTCATGTGGTCTCATAAAGCTTGTAGGTGCTTATAAAATCACAGTTTCACATATTTTTTGTGCTTGTCATTTTAATCCTACCTCGTTATCATATTGTCCCATACAACTTGCCAGTCATTATAAAAAAATAGTTGCAACGGTGTTTGCTGTATTTATCTTTTGAATTATATCCTCAATTGTTATGTTGTGTGGTAATAAAAGGACATTTGATTGTTCTGAAACGTAGTTGTGGTAGTGTTTTGTTGTGTCGGTCAGTTAAATTCTACTCAAATAACATGCTTTTATATCATGTATAATGAAATCTGTTACAAGGCTTTTGTACGATTCAACATTAAAAAGTGACAATCAAGTTATTTTTTTGAGGCAAGTAAGTGGTTAATAATATGGCAAGTGGACTCAAAAAATGTGGCAAGTTTGAATAGAAAAAAAAGTTGACGAAACATACCGATACGAGATCTAGTTTCGAAGAACTCGTCGCGAGAAAGTCAATGGTAAAAACGGATCATCGATTGAATTAACGGTTTTAGAGATAAAACTTTTTGAATTTCAAACATAAAAAAGAATCGCACGTTGTCCTTTCGCCGCACGGCAAAGCAGCCATGTGCATGCTATCAATTAGATTTTTCCTTCTTAGTATGAGCCCGGGAGTGAACACAATTTATTTTTCGTGGATTAAGATGAGTTAGTGCTTGAAGCATGGGCTCTGGCCCAGGACAAAAGGGGCGCCGGCCTGGGGCCCGACCAAAATAGTGGACCATATAATCTGATACAGTGTATATGTAAAAAAAAAACCAAATTCACTGGATCAAATTCAGTTTTCATGAAATGCAAACCGGACGTACGACCGAAGTTCTCGGTTTCGGTGAATTCGGATTCAGTGTTGGTTAGTTCGGTTCGGGGAATCAGTTTTCGAGTTATATGCCCAGCCTAATCATACACACACACCCAGCCGAGGCAAGGCATCAAGTAAACCTGCGCAGAACACAACCAGTCGCCCTCATTATAAGAAATAAAGGCCTGAACACAGGAGAATGGCGTTGCAGAGACCGGGCTTCAGTGAGTCCGGTATGTCAAAATGATAATAATATATGTTTAAAAGTTTTAAAAAATATTTTTTATACAAATACATATACATGGTAGTTAAGTATGTAAAAAGTTTAATCAGGTAATTCGGCTGTTTGTGTGCTACATAAAAAAGAAAAAAATCTGGTCCAAAATACAACAAAAATACGGCCCATTTTAATCCGTGTATTTGTTTTTTGTATACGCTACATAAGAGCATAAATATTAGTGAAAATTTATATGCATGTATTACGAATATGTACCTATGTATATACTTTTTTCAATTTTTTTAGTGTGGAGAAATAGTATTTAGCAAAAAATAAAAGGGCTCACTGGAGCCCGCGAGCTCCAATGCTTTAGCGTGAACACAACGAAAGGTTGACGCATGGAGTCCTCGCCAGTCGCCCTCGCCCAGCCGCCCACTTGCGTGATTGGAAATTTGGATCCCTAATTCCCAATCACGCAAGGTCATAGTCTCCTAGAGATTTGGAGACGGAGTCACAGGATCGATCAAAGTCGGCAAGAAATCGGGATCCGGGAAGAGATCAAGATCAACGGGTAATTCTCACTTTTCGGATTGAAATACTTTGCGAGACTATGCCTGTTGGGCGAGTCAATCTATTCTTGATCTCAATCTAAAAACCTCAATCAGGTGTATGATTTTACTTTCTTTTTACATCACTTGCAGCTGCATCCATTCATTTGCTACAACATTCAGGTGTCCAGTGTCCTCTCTCTTTTTATTGTAATCATGTTGCCTAAGAAGCATCTATCTGGTTGTCATAATTACTGGAGGCCTGGAGGTCTGGTTTGTCAGCATGCTATTTCTCTTTATATTTTATGCGCTGTAGCTTTCTATGATACTTAATTGGTTTGGAACACATGCAAGAAATATTATCAGATATTTGATTCTAATGAAAAATTGTTAGTCTTTATGACTTCAAAAAAAAAATTTATGCATTCATGTATCAAATAGGGTGTTTCTCTTTATTGGGCCCATTGGCGGAGCCCGCCCTGGGGTCTTTGAATTCCTAGAGCCAGCCCTGCTTGAAGTCCTTAGAGCATTTGGATGACTCAATAGCTCTTAACAAAAAGGATAAATTTGGGGTCTATCAAAAAGTTTACTGTTTGTGTATTGTTTGGACTCAATTTTGTTATTTTTTTTAGAGTTGTTCAGATGTCCAAATGCTTTAAAATTTGACAAGCACCTCATGCACTCAGTCATCTAAATTTTTCTAGTATTATTTCGAATTAACTGTTCATCGAGCCCTGGTTCAAAATTGGTTATTCGCTTTCTATAGGGTTTAGAGCATCTCTAACAGATACCCTATAATTCAAACCCGTAAAAAGGTCATACAAGCGGCCCATAAAATATTTATGATACGGCGGGGGCTCCAACAGAAATGCCACAAACCAATATCGTATATTTTCCGGATCAGGCATGGAATTCACATGTGAGTAGTTAAATTTACAACAGAGTCCCTCAAAATAGCATAAAGCATTAAGTCCCCTAAAAAATAATATATATATTACAATTCGGTCCTCACCGATGTCATGGTAATTATTATTTTTCTAAAAAAGAAAAAAAACTGCTCGTATAATTGCAAGGATGCCCTTTTCCAGCCAGATAAATTATAAAGAGGACCTCTAAATGACTATGGAGTTTACAAATAACATGTTGGACTTTCCGTAAAATAGCGAGAAAACCCAAGATTTTCTGTTTCTAAATTGTCCCTGGAAAATTCCAACATACCAGGGACCACAAAGAAAAATTAATTTCTGAAAAAATATTCAAAATCTTGAAAAATTAACACTACGAAAAATGGCCATCTCATTTTAAAGTTCTTTGTAACAAGTTTGCAAAATGTCCGTGTTTACAAAAAATGTGCATGCCTTAGAAAAGCCCAGGTGTTTCCAAAAAATATTCTAAATTAGAATAAGACCTTCATGTGTAGAAACGAAAAGTATTCATACATTAAAAAAATACTACCTCCATTTCATAATTTAGTGTGCCAAAGTTTTTACGATTCAAATTTGACCATTAATTTCACCAATGTGGACGATTGCGACGGGAGCAAAGATTACACCACTGAATTCGTATTTCAAGGAAGTTTTCAATGCTATAATTTATGCTCCCGCCGCAATCAAGTACGTTGGTTAAACTTATGGTCAAAGTTAAATCTTGAAATGTGTGGGCGCAATCAAGTACGTTGGTTAAACTTATGGTCAAAGTTAAATCTTCTATTGTGAAATGGAGGGAGTATGTTTTTGAAAAAAAGGTTCATATAATTCAGATATGTTTGTGAATATTAAAAATATCTTCACACGGTTTTAAAATGTTCATATTTTCCTACAATCTTAGTATCTATGAAAATAGGTTCATATGTTTCAAAAAATATTATTTATAGAAATGACTCTTTTTTTAAATCACACATTAAAAATGTTAATATCTTTACGAACCATTCAAAAAATATTATAAATGTTGGGCGTTTCAAAAAAGGTAAGAAAACCCAGTAATACAAAAAAAACATTTATTTCTTCAAAATATTAATCTGGTACAAAATAATACAAGATAAATCTAGAAAAGGACAGGAAAAGCAGATGATTAACAACTAAATAGAATTCAGAAAAAGATATTATATTTTTCGTTCCATGGGCTGGCATATGTAGCGGTTCGTTGTGCCATACATGTACTGGACCAACTCGGCTTTGGGACCTCCTATACGGCGCTGCAGCGCCCCACCTTGGGCCCCAGCAAACAGAACTGAAAATATTCATTAATTTTCGAAAAATAAAGTACACCAATTTTGCAAAAAAAGATCTTCAAATGGAAAAAATGTTCATTAAATTTCAGTGGTTTTGAAAAACATTCATTAAATTTCAAAAAACATTAATGAGTTTTCAAAAAAAGTTCATTGAATTTGAAAAGAGTTCATCAAAAATATAAAAATTTCATCAAATTTGAAAAAAGTTCATCAAAATATTAAAAACGGTCTTTGTATTTGAAGAAAGTTCATCAACTAAAGTTCATTGAATTTGAAAAGAGTTCATCAACTTTGAAAAAATTCATAGACTTTTTTGCAAAATTCATTGAATTTGAATAGAGTTAATCGATTCCGAAAAAGTTCATAGAATTTTTGAAAACAGTTCATCAAAATTTGAGAAAGGTTCATTGATTTTTTTTAAAGTTCATCAATTTTGAAAACAGATCATCAAATTTGGAAACAGTTCATTGAATTTGAAAAAGTTTCATTAAATTGAAAAAAACTTTCACAGATTGGAAAACAATTTCCACAAATTTAAGAAATAAAAACAAAATAAAACCCGCTGAAACCTGACTAACGAACCGGAAAACCCCGGTTTGGGAAGCTTTGAACCTTCCCAAAACCGGGCTGATAAAACTGGGTATATACAGTGATAAAAACGAAAAGGAATATAGATGGTGTAGTGGTTGCTTTGTATTGTTGAATATTCTGAACACAGAGACTGCACACTCGTTGATATTGTCCAATTAAACTTGGTTTGAAAGTTATTCTGTCTGAACTATGCTCAAGATCATAACCAGACTAGTTTAAAAAATACACAAAAATGCAATATTTACTTTTTGTTAGCACACCTTTTTACATGCAACCAAACAATATACTCCCTCCGTCCCAAAATTCTCGTCTTAGCTTTGTTTAAAAATGGATGTATCTAAACATTAAAACTTGACTAGATATACATTCGTATCTAAACAAATCTAAGACAAGAATTTTGAGACGGAGGGAGTACATGTGAAGTGGTTTAGACTATCCATAATAGGAGTAACTTGAGCAGTAGCATAAGGTCCAACTCAACAAATTTGTTTATGTGGCAATGATTTAATGAGGAAAATGATGAATTGAGTAAGATAATTGGTTACTCACACTATGAGTAACATCGCACATATCAAAACAAGATGAGTCTACAAGCTAATAAATAAAGTGTTACATGACACCATTACTTCCCATTATAAATGTAGTAGAATAGACTAGTAACATATCGAATCTACTCCCCACTATGAGTAGTCTTAATGAGAAGAAATTATCGTAATTTACTACATTCTTAGTACAAACACAGGAAGACTGAAATTATGGAGCTAGAGTTTGGAGAGCGTTGCCGGATCGCCAGTTGAGCAAAGGACAAGCAACCCAGTGAAAGTTCATATAGAGTGAGGACGTCATTTTTGTGCTAGGAGCATGTAACGAGATTTTAAAATATTCTTTTATGCCAAAGATGCACAAGTTTTCAAGGTGTATGCGAAATTCCGTGGCAATTTGACACATGGGGAGCTGTGAAAAGAAAAAAGAAAAGTCGGCATTTTGAGAAAAGTTCACGTTTTTTATTTTGTAGTGGTGATAGTTTTGTTTTTTCTGTCCCGTGCTCCTCCGATGTCAAATCGCCACGAATTTTTGCACACCCTCGGAAAACTTATTCATGTTTTATGTACAAAAATTTTAGATTTTGTTTATTGTTTAGCCGGGAACATATGACCTCGTGATCAGCTATGAATTACCTCATATTGACTGTCATAAATCATACTACGATGAGATGGAACTCCACAAAAGGATTGAAGGGGATTGGTATGGGTTGGGACATATTTTGACTTACAAAAAGTTTAAATCCCTCTCAAACCTCTTCAATCCTCTCGGATCCACACTCAACAGAACAAGGCCTAACAAAATTCACACATAACAATTACAAGGACGTTGGAGTACATTGCCCGTTGTGTACCACTTTAGCGGCACATGCACGTACAGTGCGGCCGGGCGAGAAGAGCTTTCAACCAGGACGCGGGCCGTGAGCTAGCTAAGCTAACACAGCTCCAACTACCGTCACATAAATACTTATACCCGATTGATTGGGATTCCATTTCCATGCGTACGGCACGTAAACAGGAACAGTTCGGTGGATCATCGATCCATTTTGCAGCTGGATCATCGTGCATGCGCTCTGCCTTCTCGCGATATGCATGCATGCATATCCGCGCTGATGACGGTGGCTGGATCGTCGCCAGCCCAGCAGCATGTACGCAGTGCCCTACAGTGCAGTGCCGGAGGAGCTTTCGGCCACGACGTACCACGCGATCGAGCTAGGCTAGCTAAGACAACTCCAACCACCGTCACGTAAGTATGGACCAATCTCTTGTTCAATCAGTTTCAATCTCACTGAACAGGAACAGTTCCATGGAAGCTGCTGATGAGTTGTGATGGATCAGGGGCTCACTAGTTTGGCTGGCGGTGCCGGGTTCTCATAAACATTGTCCCTTATTCGCGCCGTGGATGGTGCAATTTTGTTAAAATCCAATAGTGTAGGCTCATTTTTTAGAAAGAGCTAGGGCGAAGAAAAAATAGTGTTTGAATCGTGAGGATCAAGAGATGGTGATTCAAGAAACATATGCATGGGGCCATGATCCAAGGATCATTAACTGTGAGTTTTTATGTCTTGAGGTGACTGAATTTACAATTTAGGCCAGTCACTTTTTTTTTACCTTCGACTAATTACTCTACTCGCGGGATTAAAGGGCCAGCTGCCAGTCAAGCGAGTCTATCCCATAACTTTTTTTTAGGGGAAGAGCCTATCCCATAACTGAAAGGCCACTACTAAATGGATGTATGTCTACTACTCCTTTTGTACCTAAATAATTATATATATTTTTATAAACGATCTAAATAATTATAATTGAAGAAAACTAGTCTAGTTCTCTTCAACTACTAATTATTTAGATACACAGGGAATAGGAATTAAGGTGAATAGTTAATGCATACAAGCAAGCGACTGTTGGTTGTGTTTGACATAACAGCTTTACAAGACACGGCTTTCAGTTCTTTCATTACGCTAACAGGAATCGTTTTACTCTTTTCAAAAGAATATGACGTCACAACTAAAGGACAAAAACAACTTCCATTTTCTAAACTTTGTTGAATTAATATGACCCGTTAACAATGATGGAAGACCGTACTTGTCCAAAGCATAATTAAATAAAAATAATAATGACAAAACTGCATACAATTTCAGCAAAATTTGCACTGTTTTAGAATATACAAGAATAAGCATATATGATGACACATGTGGATTTTTCACAAAAATGAATTTTCTTAAGAAGGAAAGAACTAGTGACATTGTTATTACCATTGATGAAGAAAGAAAATGAAATAAATATTTAAGTAAAATCAAAATAATAAAAAAATTATAAGAACAAATGGATTAGTGATATTGGTATTACCCTCTATGAAGAATGAAAATAAAAATAAAACTTGTTTTAGTCGAGCCTAATTAATACTTGTGGTGGTGTCACCTTGTGTAAAAAATATATAAAAAATGAACTTTCCTAACCAAACATGAATTTGTGGCCTCGGTACTACACTTAAAAGGAAATGAAATATAAAAAATGCCCTTTTTTGCACATAATTTACATAGAAATTGTGTTTTTATAATATGCAAAAATGAAATAATGATGGTGGAATTTCCAAAAAAAAGAAAGAACGAAATAGTGGCAATAGTATTACCATTAAAAAAGAAATAAAAACTAGAAAAATAAAAAACAATGAAGTTTTCTAAGATAGAATAAATTTGTGTCATTTGTATTACACTTCAAGGAGTCAGAAAATGAAATAAAAAACAAAACAAAATCCAAATAATGTATGTTTCTAAGAAACAATGGATTAGTGGCATTGGTATTACCCTGTAAGAAGAAAGAAAATGGAAACGAATAAACGAATATTGATTTTTTTTGGAAAGAGTTTACACATAAATTTTGCATTTGTAATATGCAATGATATGAATATGATAGTGGAATTTTAGAAAAGAAGAAGTTAGATAAGAAGTAAAATATTAGAGGCATTGGTAAGTAGAAATAGAAAAATTAAATAAGATTGAAAATAAAAATAAAAAATTATAATGAAGTTTTCTAACAAAATATCGAATTAATAAAATTGATATTACCTTTCATAAAAAGAACATGCCAAATAGTCAAGCAAATAATAAGAAAGTTTGCGCACAACTTGTGCCTTATTTTAATATTTAAACATAAACATAAAATAGTGCAATTTTCACAAAATTAGAAGAAATTTCCTAAGATGGAATGCATTATAGGGCATTCCATTACAATTAGATAATAAACAAAAACAAAAACAAAATAAACATAAACTAGTTTTATAATATTGAATGAATTAGTGGCTTTGTTAATGCCCTTTAATAACAAGAAATAAAATGAACTAAAAGGTAAAACAGAATCAAAATAATATTTTTTCCAAAAAGGAATGATATATTGACATTTTTATTTCCCTTAAAGAAGAAAGGAAATGAAATGAAAGCTAAAAAGGTTAAAGAAAATATTACAAGGAAGAACGGACTAGTGGAATTGGTATTACCCTTATAAAGAGATAGAATGAAATAAAAATTAAACAATTAGAATAATGAAGGTTTATGAGGAAGAATGAATTATTAGCATTGGTATTACCCTTTATAAATAATGAAAATGAAATAAAAAACTAAAACACATCAAAATAATGAAATTGTCTAAGGAAGATGAATTAGTGACATTGGTATTACCCTTTACGAAGAATAGATAAATAAAAAGGAAAGAAATTATGAATTATTTTTGCATGGAATTTCTACAATTTTTGCAAATTTTCATAATATGCAAGAATAAGCATATAATAGTAGAATTTTTGAAAAAACAATAAGTTTCCTAAGAAGCAATGACTTAGTGGCATTAGTATTTTACCCTTAAAGAATTAAGTAAATAAGATAAAAACAAATACCATATCAAAATGTTAAAGTTTTGTAAACAAGAATGAATTGGTGGCAATGTTTTTACCCTTTAAGAAAAGAGAAATTAATTTTTTAAACAGTTGAATTTTTTACAACATAATTGTGCATTTCAATAGAATACAACAAGAAGCAACTAATAGGGTAACTTTCACAATTAAGAAGTTTTCCAAGAAGGAATAAGTTAATGGCATTAATATTTACCAGAAAGAAGAAAGAAAATAAAATAAAAACTAAAAAACATAATAATTATATTTCCTAAGAAAGAAGGAACTAGTGACATGATGTTAGCCCTTAAGAGGCAATCAAAATAAGGAATTGCACGCAACCTTGCATTGAAATTGCATTTAACAAAATATGCAATCGGTAAACATATGATACTGCAATTTTCACCCTACTATAATTTACCCACATACTCTATAGCACTTGCATGCATACATTTCCACTCATCCATTATGCAAAACATACCTATGTAGAAAAAATAAAATCAACTAAAAATAAAAAACAAAAAAAAAAACCATTAAAAAAATAGGCAATGTGTACCACGTTTCAAGCTTAATAGGAAAATTTACTTATCTCAAACAAGGGCAAGCTAAAATTTTGGCCTAAGGAAAAATAGGCTTACCCCAAATAGGGAGAAATCAAAAAGTCCACGTAAAGTTCTTTTACTTACCACAAATAGGGGCAAGTCAAAATCAGACTAAACACACACAAGAAAAAAAATATGAATCTTGACAAAAGAATCAATGGTTAGAAAAATTGACTTACCCAAATTTATAGCTAAACTGAATCCGTAGCTAAATGCACCGATGTCCAAGTGAGTGGTATTTTGAGCCCTTTCAACTATACCCTTATATTTTGTCAAAAGTTTCACGATATTCATGGTTTCATATTGATGGTTTCTTTAATGAAAATTGACGAGGAAGCTCGTTGCTTAAAAAATGTATGCCCAATTACAAACTTGCATAGCAAAAATTCTAAGGGCATGTCTGAATATGCCCTGGTTATTGCACAACTAAGTGACTCACTCAAATATAAAAAGGGAAATTCTATCTAGAAACGCCGCATCGTGGATATCCGGTGTGGCGGCTTATGTGCTCTCTTCATTATGCATGCATGCATGCAATGATATGATGTCATAAGATCCATTTTAAATGACCGGAATTCAAAAACTTTTATCTCTTAAACTGTTAATTCGATCGATGATCCGTTTTCGTCGTTGACTTTGTTTCGACGAAATCTTCAAAACTAAATTCCATGTCAACATGTTTCGACAAAAAAAATCTTTTTTAGTCATCATTTGTAAATAGGACAACTCGGCATAGTTAAACTAGCATCTTGACAACTAAGTTTTTGTAAAATTGGCAACTATGCATTATTAAACTACTACTAGTAGTACTAGTACTAACCAGATGCATTTAACTAGTGAAGAAGGTCTGCCAACACATGTTTTGTGTGTGATACTTTTTCTACCGATTTTCATTGCGACGCTTTGCATGCAATGCATATTTTTGTGATGCCATCTGCATATCCCTCTAGTTCACGTTGCTGTGTGCTGCAATACGGATACATGCGGCACATGGCTCACATCGATAAAAAAATGGCAATTAAGTTATCTTTTTCGGACAAGTAAGTGGCTAATAATACGATGAGTAAGTCTAAAAATGTGGCAATTATGGATGGAGAAAAAAAGTTCTCGAAACATGTCGACATAGGGTCCAGTTTTAAAGATCTCATCGCGACAAAGCCAACGGTAAAAACGTATTGTCAATTAAATTAACGATTTTAGAGATAAAATATTTTAAATTTGAAGGCAATAAAGAGAATCTTAATAACGGCATTGCATGCATGTATTATAAGAAGATGAAATTAGCCACTGCATGAAAAGACTCACATGCGGTGCCGCTGTGTAGTTAAGCCCAATATAAAAAGGAAAAGGAAAGAAAAGAAAGAAAATGCCCACATGAATCTTCACATAAAAAGAATGACATATGATTTAGATATACAATACTAATGACACATCTAGATGTGCTTTAGCAAAACCAAATTTCTAATGCCCAAAATAGCTCTGCTTGATCTCGATCTAACGCCTTATGTGTGATATTTATCTGACTCAACTTATTCTCGATGCATGCATGTGCCCCCATCTTACTCGGTGCACCTTCCTTAGTGGCACCACAATGATCTTGACCACCAAGTGGCTCAACGGGGATTCCTTCATCGTAATGGCCAACGCCATTTCCTGCTTGCCATTCTCAGCTAGTAGGCATTTTTGGTCATCCCTCTAAGCCCATAAACAAGATTCCAATAACCACATGTTACCACTTTGAACATCCCATCCATAACAGGCAAATATAGACCCTCAGGCCACCGCCAATAAGATGCGTGCCAGCGAAATATCGCAAGAGGAATAATAACAGTGTCCCTAAAAAACAAATAATAACAGTGTACATATGATCCATCATACAGATGCCCATGCTGATAATAAATGGGACACGTCACAAGGGAACCTACATTACCCTCTTATCATTGCAGCCTAAGTCACGCACCACCCTTGACCTCGGCTGGTACGCGCATAAACCCATTCCCATTGTACTACTGGCTAGGGTTCGTCGCACGAAACCCTTGTCCCTTGCTACTGTTCCCTAGCATAACTAGCCACTCTGCCAACCGAATTGAAGTATGCTGTACACATACCAGATATGCTAACTACTAACTGCTACTACCTTTGCTTAGTCAAAGTCTCTCACGAAGGCCCCCCAGGAAACCCTAGCCACCGCCGTCAGTCTCCCCTCCCTCCCACCCTTCCCTCGCCACTGTCGGATGGAGTCGTCGGGCAAAGCCCGCGCGATGTCGGCCGTGGCGAGGCCATTTTCATCGGTATCAAGCCGGGGGATGGGCATAGCGGGATGCTCTTCTCAGACAGAGACGAGGGCCCGCGCGGCGACGTGGATCAATGACGGCGGGGATGCATCTTGTTGGCGCACGGCTGGCCCACGGTGGCGCTCTGGTGGAGTTGGCTCGGGCTGTGGTGACATACCGCCTAGATCTCGGCTCGTCTAGCAGCCTACGGGGTCCGCTCGGCATGAACGACGCATCGGCCGAGGTGCGACGGCCAGGAGGAGGTCTTTGCCGGATGCGACTTGGCGCGAGATGGGAGCGGAAGATGCTGGCCGGGGGACGGCGACTTGGTACGCCGGCGACGGCCTGCGGGGAGGTTGATCCTCTCTGTTGCCGCATGTAGGCAGTGCAGCGCTACGGTCATGTGTGAATCTGGCACGGGCGAGGGTCGATGGCGCGGGGCTGTGCGGATCTGGCGCAGTCGTCAGATCACGAGGCGAAAGGAAGGTGTGTGACGGAGCGGTCGCAGGTGGCTCGCTGCTACAGCGAGCGCACTTGGCGGTGGTGGGCCGGATCTGGCGAGCTGGTGGTCGGATGCAGCGGTCGACGGAGGATCCGGTTGCGGGAGTGCGGCGAGCAGGGTATTATCCGGATCTGCGCGGGCGGCGAGCGGGGCTGCAGCCGGTTCGCGGGCACGGGCGGGGATGGCAGGGCGAAGACGGTCGTTACGATGGGCGTGGCGCAACGGCCAGGCGGTTGGTGGTGCCCGGATGCTGTTTGGTGGAGCGGGGAGGCTCCGGCCATGGTTGGATGCAAGGTGCATGACTTGTTCTGATCTCTGCATGGCCGTCGTAGAGGAGGCTGGCTGCACAGCGTTGAGGCGCTTGTTGTGCGGCGTGTACGTGATCCAGTGGAGGCACGGGTCGACCTCGGCCTGCTGCGTGGAAGTTGTTGCCCTGGGTGAAAACCTAGCTGGTGCTGGCCGGTCGGCGGTGACGGCGTCCGTCGGCGTCGTTCATCCTCCATGTAGGCATCGTTGGGATTGTTTATAGACTCTGCTCCTGGATCAATTCTCTTCGGATGAAAACCAAGATCGTGATGTAAGGTGGGACGGTGGCATCGTCTTCAACGTTGTTCCCTTCTTTAGGACGTCGTCTTGAAGATTTTGATCCCTCTGATGCTTCCTACGTGTGGACGTGCACGGTGGCTTCTGTGGCAACGATGATGACGGTGTGCAATGTCGGAGGCATGCTCTTCGTAGTGGTAGTCGGCCTTCTTCTCCGGCGTGTCCGTGGGAGTACCTCGACTGGTTGTTGCTGCGAATTCGAAGCCACGGTAGGGGCGGTGGTATACGATGAAGCATGACTCGCGGTTCGTTCAATGATCCTTCGTGACGACAACCTGGCCTAGTTCCTTTCGTTGTAGATTGTTGGAGTCGGAGTTGCGATGTCTAGTATGGAGTGTTATGTTCTAGCTCTTTGGGGCGGGGTTTTTTTTCTTTGATCTTGGGATCTTTGGTCCAAGGACCTTTATTATCTTGTTGTTTTTCGTTACTTCCTGCTATTATCATTGAATGTGAGCAATGTCGAATCTTAAAAAAAAATATTCCTACTACCTTTAATCGAAAAATTCCCTTTGTCCTTGGTGACCACATTCATCCTGTTATTCCGGCTGATAGCTAGCTGTTGGGAGTGGATGGAGAATTAATTAGCCAGGGACGTGCATGCCCCACGCAGCGCGCATATATATAAGCACCACCATGCATCTCCATGATCAGCACGTACGATTTACTGCTAGCCATCCCGTGCGTCCCCAGTGTGTTGCATTTGCACCACTTTCTGCATGCACGCTCGCATGCCTTGTGGTGCCATCGACATGCACATGGATTGGCTCTTCCTCCTGCAGCTTCTCATGTCGGCCGCCTGCCTCCTCGTGATACTGTTTCGTTATCGGGCTGCCAAATCCAAGAAAACGCGACGCCGGCGCTCCCCGGGGCTCACCCAGTGGCCGATCGTCGGCATCATCCCGGCCATCGTCTCCAACATCCACCGGATCTTCGACGGCGTCACCGGCATGCTGGCCCTCTCCGGCCTCAACTACCAGTGCCGCTTCTGGTTCGCCGGCTTCCGCTACTTCATCACCTGCGACCCGGCCAACGTCCGCCACATCTTCACCTCCAACTTCGAGAACTACCCCAAGGGCGACGTGTTCGCCCAGATGTTCGACATCCTCGGCGGCGGCATCTTCAACTCCGACGGCGAGCGCTGGCGGCGCCAGAGGACGAAAGCCCAGATGCTCATGACCACCCCGCGGTACCGCGCCTTCGTGGCGCAGTCCAGCCTCGACAAGGTGGAGCAGAGCGTGCTCCCGTTCCTCGCCCACGTCGCCGACTCCGACACGACGTGCGACCTGCAGGACGTGTTCACGCGCTGGTCCTTTGACACGACGTGCAACCTCGTCTTCGGCGTCGACCCCGGGTGCCTGGCCATCGGCCTGCCGGACGTGCCGTTCGCGCGCGCCATGGACGACGTGCTGCGTACCGTCTTCCTCCGGCACATCATGCCGGTGACGTGCTGGAAGGTGATGCGCAGGCTGGACGTCGGGCATGAGAGGAAGAACGCCGCCGCGCGCCGCACGGCCGACGAGTTCGTGGCGGCCACCATTGCTAGCCGCAGAGCCGCCTATAACAAGCAGGGCGCGGACAAGTCGGCGGCCGACCTGCTGTCCTCCTTCATATGCGACGAGGAGATAGCGGGGGACCCGGATGCGGACGTGTACATCAGGGACATGACGATGAACCTCCTGGTCGCCGGCCGCGACGCCACCAGCTCCGCCCTCTCGTGGTTCTCCTACCTCATCGCCACGAACCCGAGGGTAGAGAAAAAGCTCCTGGAGGAGCTGGCCCCCATAGCTGCCCGCAAACCCGTAGAACCCGATGGCATGGTGGCCTTCGAGGCCGGGGAACTGAAGAACTTGCTGTACCTGCACGCGGCGGTGTGCGAGTGCCTCCGCCTCTACCCGTCGCTGCCGACGGAGACAAAGGGTGTCGTCGCCCACGACGTGCTGCCGAGCGGGCACGAGGTGTGGCCCGGGGACAAGATCCTGGTGTTCAACTACTCCATGGGGAGGATGAAGCGGGTGTGGGGCGCCGACTGCCGGGAGTTCCGGCCGGAGCGGTGGATCTCCGAGGAGGGGAAGCTGCGGTACGTGCCGTCCAACAAGTTCGTGGCCTTCAACTCGGGCCCAAGGACGTGCCTCGGGAAGGAGATGGTGCTGGTGCAGATGAAGGTGACGGTGGCGGCCGTGGCGTGGAACTTCGCCGTGGAGGTGGTGCCCGGGCACGTCGTGGAACCCAAGCTCTCCATCATACTCCACATGAAGAACGGCCTCCTCGTCAGGGTCAAGAGAAGATCCGGTAATCCAGCCCAGCCATGATCGGCAAGCAGCAGTAACCTATGCTATGCGCGCGTACTTGTATCGTTGCATATGCACGTACTGATGTAAGTGTCTATATTCCTTCATTTTTATTCGTCCAGTGTGTTGTGTGTGTGCAGGTGTCAGCAAGCAGTACTACACTGTAAATCATGGTGGATATACATATATATGTTTCCTCCATTAGTTAATTGTATCAACTCGTTGATTGATTCGAAGAGATATTCGCACCGAAACCTATTGTCTATATATCGGTGGATTCGGGCCGGCATGCATAGTGCAGAGGCTAGCTTTGGTTTCACTCCCATCTCAGCTAACAAGACTGTATAAGTAGGGACAATGCCGGCAAGCATGCATGGTTGGTTTGGTTGCTTGCGAATCTTTGGTTTGCATGCACGCATGACAGTGTTTTAATTCAATGGCATTCAATTTCATTCCTTGATTCATCATGCTGTCATGCATGTGTTCCATCGAATTATGCTATGCATGCCATGTTCGTTCGTTCTGTATTGGTGTACGTGCAACCGGAGCTTATTGATTGAGCTGCCGCCCTGCCCATCATCACCGACTGATCGATCGCTTTCGCATCTACTCCCTCTTGTTCTCAAATACTCCAATAAAAGCTACATACAAAGTATAATGAATAAATTCACACTTTAAAATATATCTATATACATATGCATGTAGTTTAATAATGAAATTTCTAAAAAATATATATATTTAGAAACGGAGGGAGTCTAGAGTATCATGCAGGAATATCAAAGTTAGTGTGACGAGGACGTACCTCCCCTTTATCTTATTATTATTGCTGGAATGGAAGGACGGACACGGCTTCCTTGAATCTACACTCCCTCCATGCCATCAGTATGGAGAACCCACGTTCTTAGTGGTATTTTCACAATAAAAATACAGATTTTGAAACTACTTATGTACTCATTTGGGATATAAATTCATCGACCACCCATTGGTGACAGAATTGTCCTCGCCACTATTTTAAAAACGGTTTTGCTAATGCATATCTAGATGTGACACAAATATTGCACATCTTAATCATATATCATTGATCTTATATGGAAATTCGTGCGGGTATTTTCTTTTCCTTTTTATTTTTATTTTTCTAATGCTTGATTTAGTTATTTAGATCTGCAAAAACTATATCACATCTAGATATAACCGCAGATGCGCCCTTTAAAAAATAATCAGGATTTCAGATTTTTTTTTCCCCTTATATCCTTGACGAAAGCCATGGCTATTGGCTCTAAAAACAAATCCTTTTGCACAAAACATAAGTACATTATTGGTTTAGTTATGGGCTTGGTCATTCTTTTAGCCGCGGGATCAGCATTGTGTTGCCGCTCTGCGTTGTGTCGTCTACAGAGCTGGGCTATGTGGGCTTTTCTTCATTTTTATTAGCCAGCCAAAAAAGAAAAAGAAGATATGACCCAATGGTGTGAATTGTTGCTAGCTGTTTGCATTCCTCTTTTTGAATCATGTACAGGGGGTGTCCATGTGAATCGTTTCTAGCTGTTTGCATGTTATTGTCATTTGTTTTACTTTCTAAAATATTGTTATTGTCATTTGTTGATCGTAATTGCGAGGGTCAGCTCTTTTGTAATAACTTTCAGTTTTAGTTTTTTCTTTCCTGATTGATTGTTGTTTTCTTAATTAATTGCTGTTTCTTATTTTTTATTTTATTATTCACTATTAAGTAGAAATTTATTCCACTCTTTTCCCTTTTCCTAATTAAGTGTATTCATTTAATTTAATATTTAAAAAATCTGTTTAGGCTTTCATTATTTATTTTATTTTTACCTTCTAGGCTATTTTTGTTTTCTATTTTTGTTTTTTACTTTTATTTTATTTTTCAGTCCTTGTTTTATTTAATGTTTTGGTGTCTTTTTTTCCTTCTTATATCAATGACATCAATATTCAAAGTCGGGTTACAACTGCATGTTTTTAAATATGGTCGCAACTGCAAATATCTAGAGTCGGGTCGCAACTAGAAGTATTCAAAGTCGGGTGGCAACTAGAAGTATTTAAAATTGGATCACAACTGCAAGTATTCAAAATCGATTCGTAACTGCAAGTATTCAAAGTCGGGTCGCAACTGCAAGTATTCAAAGTCGGACGCAATTCCATGTATTCAAAGCCAGGTCGCAACTATAGGTATTCATAGTCGGGTCGCAATTGCAAGTATGCAAAGTTGGGTCGCAATTGCAAGTAGTCACACTTGAGTCGGAAATGCAAGTATTCAATACAAATTTTAAACTAGGGTCGCAACATAAAGTTTTTAAAGTGTTGGGGTGCAACTGCAAGTTTTAAGTGGGTCACTAAATCTTTTCAAGTTGGGGTCACCAAGTTGTAAATGGGCTCGCAACTACAAATTTTAAAATGATATCACAATTGCATGTTTCAAAACGGTTCACATTTAAAAAAATATATTCACTGCTGAAAACAACTTTTTTCTCGTCAGCTTTTTATCGGGTCGGACGACAAAGATATGCGTTGACATGAGTGGCTAACGGCAAAGACCAACTAACGGTGAATATTTGCTTCGTCATTTGTTTGGGCTTTAGCTCACGACAAAGACCCAATATAGCTCACGCCACAGATTGGCCCACGTCAAATATTGGCCCTAGACCTGGACCTGGATGAGTCATACATGATTTGCCGTTTGTTTGGACTTTAGCTGACAGCAAAGACCCATGAGAGATGACGGCAAAGACTGGCTCACGACAAACGTGTGTTATTTCACGGTGGAATAAATGGGAGCCAATCTTTGTTGTCTATCGTACTCGGACTGACGGCAAAGAACCTCTCTCACCCCCACATATTGTCACTGTTCTCCCCTCCCCCCCATGCCCCCCACCCACAGCGGTCTCCCCTCTTCCACCGCGTCGCCATCGGTCCCTCCTTCACCGCGTCGCCAACGGCCCCTCCACCATTGCACAGCAACAGGTGCCTCCTCCACTGCGCCGTCATCGACCCCTCCTCCACCGCGTCGCCGTCGGCACCTCCTCCACCGCGTTGCCAACGGCCCCTCCTCCACTGCGCCACCGTCGGCCCCTCCTTCATCGTGCCGCCGTCAGGCCTTTACCGTGCCCCCACCCTCCTCCATCGTCCCCGACCCCCCTTCATTGTGCAGTCATCGGCCCCAACTCCTTTGTGTCGGGCCTTTACCGTTCGCCCACCCGCCTCCACCGCCCCCGCACTCCCCCTCCCACTGGTGCTAGACTGTTGTTGGCCGCCCCTCGCGCTGGCCGTCCCCGAATCTTCCCCGCGTCGTTGTCGTGTCGTCCCCGATCCGTCCTCGCGTCGTTGTTGTGCCGTCGCCGAGGTCCTCCCTTTCATCTCCTTCTCGGTGATGATCCCCTTCTCCCCATCCCGCTTCGCCATCTCCACCATGGTAGCATCGCCTGTGTTCAGCTTTGCCCCCAAAGAGCCGCTGAAACGACCACGATGACGCCTAGAGGGGGGGTGAATAGGCTATTTAAAAACTTCTTCGGATTTGGCTTAAACCTAATGTGGAAATAAACTAAGAGGATACTTTTCAAGCACAAATCCTAAATGCAATAGGCACCGCAACGTGTACCAACAACACGATCTACCAAGATGGACACAACACAGTTACTAACAAGCACAAGTAAGTTACACAAACTTACTTGAGCTATATCACACGACAAGTAGGTGAACGACACAAGATACTAGATCACACTATAGCACACGATATATCAAAAGCTGCAAGTGTGAACGTGTGGATATAGAGGGTATGCTTAAATGATTAATCTTGTACAAAGAAATAGCCAACACAATATAATGAGCACAAACAATATGCAATGTATGTATGCTCAAGTAACACAAGTAAACCACAAGTAAGGAGTTAGGGTTAGGGATAACCAAGGTCACTGAGACAAAGATGTATCCCTATGTTCACTTCCTTGGAGGGAAGCTAGTCACCGTTAGAGAGGTGGATGTTACCACGAAGGCACACCAACGCCACGAAGGCTCACCCTATTCTCCCTTTGAGATAACACCACGAAGGCGTTTCTCAACCACTAGTGGTAAGCCTTTGAGGTGGCTTCCAAACCCTCACAAACTTTTCCAGGGGTAATCACACGGATTGATTCCTCTCCAAAGAACTCCGACCGCCTAGGAGTCTCCAACCTCCAAGAGTAACAAGATCACGGGGAATGCTCAAAACTTGCTCAAATCTCAAATAGCTTGGGTTGAGAGGAGGAGAGGGAGACGATCTATCTTTTGATTGGAACGACTCTCAAAGGGGCTCACAAATGCTCTTGGGATCTAAGATTTAGTGTGAGCAAATGTGTGTGAGGTAGAAATGTGTTCCTATGAGGATATGGATGTGTTGGGCACTCTCTCACGAAGTGGGAGAGGGGTATTTATAGTGGAGAGGGGAAAGTGACCGTTGGGGTCACTTAAGTCTGATAGTGGTCGGACGTCCGACAGTTCTCGGATGTCCGGACGCCCACAAGGGGTCGGACGTCTGACAGGGGTCGGTCATTCGAGGGATGTATATATATCAGGAACCACTGTATAGATATCATGAATCACTGTATAGACGAACAGGGACCGGACGTCCGGAGGGAGCCGGATGTCCGAGACTTTGGCTCTGTTCACGGGCACCGGTTTTTCGAAAGCAGTCGGACGTCCGGCCCTCGGACGACAGGGGGAGGCCGGAAGTCCGAGTTATTTGACTCTGGATTTCTCTGGTGCAGGGTTCCGGTTTTCCAAAGTGGTCGGGCGTCCGGCCCTCAGACGTCCGGAGGGAGCCGGAAGTCCGAGTTATTTGACTCTCGATTTCTCTGGTATAAGGTTCCGGATTTCCGAAGTGGTCGGGCGTCCGGCCCTCGGACGTCCGGAGGAAGCCGTATGTCCGAGGCATTGGTTATGTTTTGAGATAAAAGCAGAGCAGTGGAGATGTGGTATGAGCAGAAAAGTAGAGATGTAGTTTGAGCAAGTTCATCGCAAAACCTGTGATCCCCTCTTAATAGTGCGGGATCCCTAAAGACTCAAGAATCATAAAAGGGTACTGATGATCCATACTTGAGTGTATACTTTTATTCGCTGATCATCACTCCGCACCACTAGCGTCAAAGGAACTGATACCTTTGAGTTAGCCCTTTCACTTGAGCTTGATGTTGTTGTTCCTTCTTGGCTCAAGTTGAAAGCAAGACATGATCAAGTCTTCAAGTAGCTCTCTCATACACAATGTGGAAAGCCTAGCTTATGTATTCATCTTCATTTGTCCACCATGTGAACATCCACAAGAATCAAGCATGTAGTGCTCAGGAATGCTTATCTTGATCTTGTCCTTGTTAGCACATGAGCTTGTCCTTATCAACACATGATCATTAACAACAACCTAAAGGGGATTAGTGATTAGTTATCTATATGTGTGTTGTTAGCAACACCAAAACACGATTAAGGGCATGACTGCACTTTCAGCCGCCTCCCCCCGACCATATCCACCACAAGACCCACGCTCCCTCCGCATCATGGGTTCTCCATGGCCATCAGTTGTCTAGTTCATTTTGATGTTTTTTAGATTATGGTGTACGTGGTAGTAGTTACGTTTGAGAAAATTTATTGTTAGTGCACACAAACTACTTTGTGTTCCATATGAAGTTCATCTGTGGTCAGATCTTTGGAACTGGAGCTTGCTCACCTAAGCACATAGAGTTCCTTTTAGCATATATGTTGGGCTTCTCTATTAATTTTCCTAGTCTAATTGATGACACCTTGTTGAACCTTCCCTTGCAAGCATGACCTCACGCCAGGAGGAGTATTATTCTGATAAGAAGCTCCTATTTTTATTTTTATGAATTTTGCAAGTTATCTGTTTCCTACCACACATTAAATAAACTAGCATGTGGTGCTTTTAATTAAGTTGTACTTTCTTAGAGCATGGATGTGAGTAATTTAGAGAGTCATATAAACTTGTTTGCTTTGAAGACAAAAAAGATATCCACATGAACTCTGAAACGTCCAAACTGAAAGAGCGAACTCTCAAAACTTCCGTATATCACTGTGTGACTGGAAGGTCTTAAATGTTACACGAAAAAAAGACAAAGTAACCTAAATATGTGGGCATCGTATTTTTTTCTTTAGATTTGATCGTTGAACTCCAAGATGGTGTTGATTAGATGCACTCGTAGATGTTGTTAATTAGATTTTCGTGTGAGTGCTTATGTTGGTGATGTCGTTGATTTTCATGTGCAAGGATCTTCCCTTCACCTCCAGGAGCACCTTTGGACCCGTTGTCGTTGTCGTCGTTGTTCGACTAGAGGTGAGCTCGGCTATCGTCTCCTTACCCTCCCGTATTTTGCACTGTTTCGGTCATCGTTCCGATGCGACTAGATTTTACTTTCATGTCAAGTCTCGTAACCTAGGCGTCTCCCGTTCGAAAGGGCGACATCTATAAATATGCAGGTCTTTGCTTATTTATAACAGTCATCCTTTCGGATTGTCCACGTTATTCATGGACAGCCCGAGTATGTGTAGATTGAGTTTCGTTTCCCGTGCTCTATTTCGGTCTCACGAAAAAATTTGTCAGCGCCACCCTATTGTTCTCTAGGCATATATTCTCTCGGCTTGTTGTCGAGACATGTATTTGAAGAACAGCGGGAAGGTGCTGCCAAAATTTTGCCTCAGACCGGAGTAGAGCATGTTTCCCTTTTGTTTCGGCCTTCGAGGCTAGGTTACCTCGCCTCTTCGGGTAAAGTATGAGCTCGGTTAGGTCTCATTTATAATATACCGCTTCTTATGAGAATGGTTCGGAAGTTTGGAACTCGTCGGTCAAGCCAAGGACTTCGGATCTGAGGTTATCTTCATGAAGGGAATCGTCCTCGTCATAGAATACCAGTTAGGGGGCTACTGGCGGTGTCCTGGACTAGGGTACCAGCCTAGTCGGCCCATGCTATTCGGATAGGGTCGATGGGCCCTCATTCTTCTCAAGATGGACTCCCAAAACTGTACAACGCGGTGTTATCAAGACTACATTTGCCGAAGGCTTG
Source organism: Hordeum vulgare subsp. vulgare (assembly GCF_904849725.1). NCBI lineage: Eukaryota > Viridiplantae > Streptophyta > Magnoliopsida > Poales > Poaceae > Hordeum > Hordeum vulgare. Next base: position 592,839,286 of record NC_058521.1, read on the forward strand.
ACGTATACTCCTCGACTTCTCCTGCCGCCTCCACGCCAAGATACCGACCTTGTAACCCTAGAAACCCTACATGGCGTGTATGTAAGCCACAGGGTTTAGCCTGTAGAAGACACATCAACACAATATCATTCACCTAGTCCTAGAGTTTGAACACATCTGGCGATCTCGAAGTAGATCAACCCTGTATTTGATACTTCCCCATTGATAGAAACAAGAGCAGGATGTAGGGTATTACCTCCATCAACAGGGCCTCGCCTGGATAAACGTTGTCCCCTTGTTCCCGTTACCATCCATCCGAGATCCGCGGCTCGGGACCCCCTTCCCCGAGGTCTGCCGGTTTTCCACCCACAAAGGTGTAGTGTCAAGAAGTTATATTGATCTTTATATCATGAAGATTCACACAAGACCTTGAATCCCTCTACCAAATCTTGCTCTTGGACGCCTAGATATCAAAGAAGAACTCAATTAAAGAGGAACTCAATTGAAGATAGAAAAAAACTTTACTACCCTAAACTATTGCTATTCATGTATAAGTTTAGAGGAGTGATTGGTAAATGGTCGATTTTTCTAGCTCCTAGTTGACTTATGTTCGACAAAAAGTGTAATTTACACTTAATAAGAATTGCGACTAGGTGAAAAATTGTAACCGACTAGGACTTAAGAAAAGAATAGTTGACTCGGGCATTGATGGGTACAACTTCAATCTAGTAAAAATGCAACTTGCACTTTTTAATATTGAACAAAATACCCCTTGAATTTTTACACTTAGTTCTTAATAGACATCTCAAATAAATGGAAAGTTTAACCATGCCTATTATATGCACATATAGATGTTACAATGGTACGTAAATGCGAGCTTATCAGGTAAATAGATGTCACACGTCCCTAAAATGCACCATGTTTTTGTTATAATTAGTAAATTAACCTTGGAAAATAAAAAATATAAATCATGTTTAGTTTGCCCAATTTTACTACTTTGGAAAAATGAAAATGTCAATCCATGTAGTGTTTAGAATAGATCTCTATATATTATAATTTTCGGGCAAATGACATAACAAGAAACCATCATATTATGATTTGACAATATTTACACTTCACCGGTTGATTCTTACATGTGGACAGGAAACTTGTTCGCAAATGAAGGGTCCCTATAATAAGCGCTTGGGATATTTTGTGGTTAGATGTCTTGACACAAAAGATGTGTTATTATTTCCAATGTAAAAAATGTGTTTTCCATAATTAAAAAGGTACAAATCATGTTTAATTTGCATTTTATATGGCATAGCATCCGCATGGAAAGCGTGAATTCGGCAATAGAGACACTATTGAGACTACAAGTTAACATGAGCCCATGACATTTTACAGCTTTAGCCCTTCTTTATATCTTCATTTCCCTTTTTCCCTACCTCTATCCCTAGCCTTCCTATCCCTGGTGCGGCTTGGTTGCTCTTCTATACTCATCTGGTACTTCCTTCCCCATTGCTCAATGTATGTAATTTGGTGTGAAATCACTCAGTTACAATAATCACATGGTAGTAATCAACGTATGCAATGCAATGGACATGCGTAAATAATTCTCATATCCATTGTGTATCATACTTGTATCTAGCTAGAACCTAACAATGCCTCATTTGGGCTTGTTATATGGACCGGTGTTTGCTAGCTGGCTTTGGAAGTTGATACCAAACTCCTTCCTCACTTTTTGAACATATATTATGATAGTCATTTTCTTGGTATTATATATTTATATCATTGTGTGTGATGTTACTTTTCCAAAATAAATTTCTAGTGACATAAACGTACAATTTGGCCAACCATCTTGCAGCTACCCCTGCCTCTTGCACACACAAAAAACCCATAGCTCCAAGAAAAGGGGAGAAAAAAATCAACGCATGGAGATCTAAAATTAGAAACCATGCATCATTGACAAAAAAATCGGGAGAGCCAGCTCCACGCACGACTTCTAGCAACAAGCCAAGCGCCCTTCGAGCTAGTAGTGTTTGTTCACCCCTTCCCCTTCATTTAGGTCTAGCCGTCGGCACACAACATTAGTAGGAGTTCCCATACTTTTAGTTCATTAAAATTTAGATTCTCCTATGGCACAACTATTCGCATCTTCGGATGGTTATTTTCATTCTTCGGTTGTTCTGTTTGAGGTGTGGCCTTTTGGATTTGGTGGGTCTCACATTGCCGCCTTTTTTCTCGCAGGCATGAACAACCACCCCCCTCCCCTCCCATTTTATTAGAAATTCCTCGGTATGCTCTACCACTAGATTTGATCACCAAACACCCATTGATTGGTGGGAGATCATCAGAGCTGGAGGCCTTCCTCGACAAGTGGTGTGTCGTTAATGGTCAATTACCTGCTAATGTCGTACATGTGGTCGATATGCAAATTATTCTACCCCCGATGTATATTAGAGGCCATATGCTTGTTGTTGCCAAAAGTGGCCATGTATGATACGAAGTTGTGTACATCTCGGACATGATGGTAGAAGCCCCCTAGTTTTCGTTGGTAATATATTCTCTTGAAAGGTCATCTGCGGAAGGACATGACTCGCAGATTCGAAATTGTAAACTGGTAGATCACGAGAACTACGTCAACTGAGAGGTTTCGGGTCAGACAAGGTAACAGTGAGCTTTGCATGTTTGTTTGTTACAATTAGGATAGAGATAACAAGACAATAGAGGATCGATATTTCTGAGAGGATTTGGCTGGTTAAGATAACATGCATCCTTTACAAACCTAGGAACATATATGGAGAGAGGAGGAGATAGGTGCATGGAGCCAACTACGCATGACACGGTAGCAACATGTGGAAATGGGTGCATGGTAATTTATGGGCTAACTCCATTTGACGAAATAGGTAATACTAAAAAGAATTATCAAGTTTGGTTTTCTACCTTCATTTAAGATTTATTTTTTGTATCATAGGTCCTTTATGTAATATATTAAAGTTCCTCTATAAGTAATGTATATTTTTGGAGCTACTATGTAAAAGTGTCATGTCTCTAAATCAATTAATGAAATCTAACACCTTCTAGGGCATCATTTTTGCCTAAGAAAGCATAGGTGATACCTTCTATTCTTTTGCCTCCATTTATGATCTCAAGGATCATCACATCGAGAAAGTAGCACACTTCCACATCCCCGTTAGCTTACACTCTCCATGCTGCTATCATCCATACGGCGGTAACACTCTCTTTTTAAGGGATTGCGGACGCACTAGGAAGCTCATAAGGTTAACCTAACATGCTTCATTCATTCATTTTGAAAGCATATTATGATATTTTAGAGAACTTTGGGCATGGAGTCCTTTCCATGGAATACATGGAGGCAATCTAGTATCGGATCCCAAAGATCATCGTCAAGGGAATCTAGAGAGCAGTTGTTACTGTTGTAGATACCGAAACCGGAGAGTAGATATCGATAAAGAAGACAAATGGTGTGCTTTAGTATGTCTCATATGCCACTTGCGTTCAACGGGAAATCAAGCTTATTCATCTACTTCAAAACATAGTTTTTTTAGAGAGAGAACTCCAAAACATAGTTGAGATCAAACACATCATGCTTCCCCATACCCGAAGAAGATAAATGATGTGTTTGAGCATGCTTCATATGTCATACACCACTTGCATTGTAGCACAAGTCAATTTGTGTCGAAAGTGTAAGTTCCACATATTTTCAAAATGTGTGAAAGTTACGCTTTCACCACTTTTAAGTTGCACTTTCATAAATTGATCGGATATGTCCATGTGTGATTCGATTGCTCTTTTTTTACCTAGAACTATAATCATGTGTCCTTAATGGTTCATTGCCTGCTACTCTAGTTCATGTGGCTGATCCCAACTTCGTCTACCCTTTATGTGGACTGGACGCCATGAGCTTGCTATAGCTAAAAGCGGTCATGTATGGATGGAAGTTGTGTATGTCTCAGACATGATTGCAGAAGCTCCATGGTCGTCATTGTGATAGCATCTCTTGCAAGGTCGTTCGTGGAAGGACATGATTGGCCCATTTGAACTTTTAGACATGTAAATCACGGGAACTACAACAACCAAGAGGTTTTTGGTCGGTAAAAGTAACAAAGAGCTTTGCATGTTCGTTTTTACGAGACCACGAGAACTAGAAAAGCAAGAAGTTTTGGGTCATTCGGAGTAATAGAGAGCTTTGCATGTTCGCCTGTTACGATCAAGCAAAGAGATCGGGAGAAATGAGGGGATCGGTATAACCGAGAGGCTTTTGGTCGGTCAAGGTAATATGTGGCCATTATGATCTAGGAATATATAAGGAGAGAGAGCAGGAGGGGAGGAGGATATAGGTACATGGAGTCAATTATGTATGATGCAGTAACAACGGGTGGAAATGAATGCACAATAATTGAAGGGGTGAGTCCATTTGATGAAAAAGGTATTACTGAAAAGAGTTATCATGTTTGGTCTTGTGCCTTGGTTTGGGCATTATGTTATATATCAAAAGTCATTCGTGTAATATGATGAAATACCTCTATAATTTATGTCTAAATTGTGGGCCTCTCTTTCACACTATGATGTCCCTAAATTATTTGATGAAATCTAACACATTCTAGGACATGAGCTCATTTTTTTCTAAAAAAAGTGTAGGCAATGCCTTTCATTCTTTTACCTCTCTCGATGATCTCAAGCATCGTCACATCGAGAAAGTAGAGGTCCTCTATATCCCCAATGGCTAGGTTGTCCCGTCGTCATCCCCCATCCGGTTAACACTTCCTTCGTTCGAGTTTGTGGTTGCACCATGCCGCTCATAAGGCTACTCTAGTATGTTTTTAATGCATTTTGAAAGAAAATTGTGATCTTTTAGAGAACATTGGGCATGGAGTTCATCACGGGATACATGATATAGATACCCAAATGGAGGAACGTATATCGATACATAATTAATATAAATTATGTGTTTGAGTATGTCTCAGATGCCACTTGCATTCTACAAGAAATCAAGCTTCTTCAGTCACTCCAAAGCGTAGCTTTTTTAGAGAGAGAACTCCAAACATAGTTGAGATCAAACACATCACACTTCCCCTATCAAAAGAGAGTTCAAAGACATTAATATTGTTTATGAGCTTAGATATCCATCGGATTATGAGCTTAGAACTCCCTCATCATTTTGGTGAAACGTATTTCATGGGCTATTTATTTGCTATCAACTAGATTTTCTGTTATAGTTGTGGTTTAATTCAAATGAAATGTCATATAAAACTCACCGTAAATATAAAGTTCAGTTTGTGTTTTTTGTTACTCCATCCATAACATATTGGTCACTATTTTTGTGAAGTATGTTTTACATGTTGCTTGTTGGCAGTGGAATGTAGCTGGTGTTGTACCAATAGTTTCATCAAAATGTAGTGTTGTACATAAGCTTTTTTGCGAGGGGTGGCATACATAAGCTTGGCCACACATACAAACGCGTACCTCTATGTATGACTATTGTGTGTGCCAAAACCAGTTTTAAAGTCCCAAGTGCTTCAGAAAAGTGTAACTTGCAATTTTATAGAAAAAATCAGCTAGGTGAAAATGTCAGGAAGTTACTTTTTCACTATATTTAATTTGCAGTTTCATAGTTTTTCGCTTTGCTTGTAAATCGGCTCTTATTTGGCATCCCACTTCTGAACTTTTTCATCTCGTGAGTGGAAGTTGAGACCTTTTCCAGTATCTTTATCTAGGAAGCAGGACTGGCTAGTGGAACTTAAGACTTTTTCCAGTATCATTATCCAGGAAGAAGGACCTCATGGGCTAATTGACGTGGTTCTCGCTAGTGGAACTTGAAACTTTTTCCAGTATCATTATCCAGGAAGAAGGACCTCATGGACTAATTGACGTGGTTCTCGCTAGTGGAACTTGAGACTTTTTCCAGTATATTTATCCAGGAAGAAGGACCTCATGGACCTAAGTGGCTACTTCCTAATTCTCTCCTTTTGTGTAAAGATTCTATTGATTCCCAGCCAAGGAAGTGACCTGCTTAACAGAGCCAATAATAAAGGGAGGGAGGGAGTCGGTGGACCAAGAATCGAACCACTTATCTCTCTATTGAGAGCTAACTCCACTAACCACGACGTCACAGCATTCGCGGGTGTCTACTAATCTCCTTTTCGGCATTTATACTTAAAAAGGGATATCTACATTTTTATACTTAACTCGCTAGTGGAATTAACTTCGCGAAAGGTGCCTCTCAAAAATTGGAAAAAATATGTTTTTTATTTTTTTCATGAGAGGCACGGTTTTGCCCTTGTAAGAAAAAAATATTTTTTGCTAGAGGCACGGTCGTACTTCCACGAGAGGCACGACCATGCCTCTCAGAGAGGAAAAAGAACGCGAATAAAACTTGTTCTTTTTTCCCTATCGCGAGAGGCACTGTTTTTTTGGTTTGGTTTTTTCACGAAAAGAAGTTTGTTAAAACATATCAACATGCGATCTAGTTTTGATTATCTCGACGCAAAAAATACAACGGTGCAAATGGTTCAAAATTTGAATGCACGATTTAGAAGATAAAACATTTTGAAAATATAAATCTAAAAAAAAGGAAACTTTCGGGTTGTGACAACTGACACGCATGCAGTGCGCCACTGGACGTAACCTGGAAAGATGCGAATGATCCTTAAAAGGTGTACTCTTCATTTTTGTGATTTAGTGTTTTCCGGTGCTTGAAAACCCTTGCAACTACTTTCTTCGTTCCTAAATATAAGATCTTTTAGAGATTTTATTAAAAGACTACATACTAAGCAAAATGAGTGAATCTACATTCTAAAATATATCTATATATATCCGTATATAGTTTATAATGTAATATCTAAAAGGTCTTATATTTAGGAATGGAGAAAGTAGAATCAAAACAGGCTCTACGATTTAGTCCACTACAATCCTTACTGGGCCCACAACAGCAGCCCATTCTTATTCTCCTTCATATTCTCGAGCACCACAAGCCGTTCAGCCCGCTCCAAACAGGCCGTAAGCACCACCGGGCCACTCACGCTAAGCAATAGAGCATCGTGGACTGAAGGGTAGGCGACTCCACTCGAAAAGAAAAAAAAGGAATGGTAGGCGACAACACCGACAGTATACACATCTCGGCTGGCATGCATACGCCTACCAAGAGGAAACAAATTTTGCATTCAAACACATCTTGTGATCGGGCCATGCGACTCTGACGATCCCAACCCTTATCCCTACTACACATTGGCTCCATCCAGCGGCAGGTTCCGAGGTCGGCAGTGTGGACGAGCAGTAAAAGTCAGCAGCACTGAACAACAAAAACTAAGTGAAAGCCCTGCTCTAGAAGATACTACTCCCTCTGTTCCTAAATATAAGGCATTTTTAGAGATTTCAACATAAACTAGATACGGAGCAGAATGAATGAACCTACACTCCACTCGAAAATATGTCTATATAAATGCGTATATAGTTCACATTGAAATCTTCAAAATGGGTTATATTTAAAGAACGGAGGGAGTAGTAGTTTAGAAACGTTACCATGGAAACTATCCAACCAGGTCAGATTCTAAATCTGCGGCTAGCTGCAAACACTTATCAGATCACACAGGAGACTAATCTAAGATTACTTTCTGCATAGAAGGACTACATGTAGTTTCCTCTCAGGAAAACAAGAGAATCAATCAATGTACTCCTAGAACCCTACCTAAATTAAGCAACCAAGAGAGGGTGGTAATAGTGCAGCCCAAAGACAAAAAACCATCTTGAATTCCAACCGATTCACATGAGCCCCAGCCAGCCAGCCAGCCCCAAAGGAAAGAACAGTTTCTTTTTCTGAACTTGCCTCCTCTCCTTTACCCCTCTCTCTCATCTCTCATCTCTCATCGTGCATGCGATGTGGGTATGGCACCCCTCACACCACATGGCCAGAGAGAGGAACAAGAGCCAAAAAACAGTCCCCTCTGTATCCCACTCACCACCGTCCAACGCCCCTATCGAAAATGCACACCATGCCCCAATGCTTTCCCTTGTCCAGTTGCTACCTCCTCCTCCCTCCATGCCTCCAGGTCAGTAATCTGCAAGCAAGCACACAAATTGTTCAGGATAATATATATGCAGGAGATTTAGATTTTGGAGCAATGGTTGGTTGCTGCAAACTCAACACTGGCAAAATGAACAGTGTCGACTCACCGTCCTTCTTCTTGACCAGGCTTCGGGCGAAGAGCAGGCAGATGACCAGGAAACCCAGGGCCAAGGCTCCACCCAGCACGATGGCCACAGTCTTGGCCGTCTGCTGCCCTGAGATGGATGCACAAGGAGGAGAATGAATGGCCAAAGTTCACAGATCAAAATAAAAATCAAACTAGGGATGATGATACCACGTCTAATCATGGGTACAATCATACAATGCCTATCTCCAGTAAATCCAGAAAAGAAAAGGTCCTGGCATCAAACAATGTACGAGTACTACTGCTACTAGGTGCTAGTGGAAAACAGCTTTTCTCAAAGACCGAGCAGACAGATGCATAAAGAACTCGCTAATCTAGGCACCTGCTGCCATACGCTACTTCTAAGCTCAGAAACGAAGTAGTATAATGGAGTTATCAGTGATGATGGACTAAACAGTGCAAAAAACAAGCATAATTGACAAAAGAAAGCTGGAACAAGATCAGTTGAACGCTGTCCCTCAAATCTTAAGCTGACCAACCAAGAAAGAAACAAGATCATGCCACTGTCTGCATCAGAGTTCCACTTTGACATCGGGAAGATACGCTCATAAATCATAACTCCTACCTACCAAACACTGGACCATCCAATGCTTGTTTGTAATCCAAATGGTTAGCACCTGAGAGGGCACTAATCCATATTTAATAGTACTACAAATTCGTCCAGACGAGTGGCCAAAATCCACCAAACCAAGGAACACAAGGCGCTCCCTCAATCAATCCCCATCAATCGATTCCAAACCAGAGAATCATGCCAGGATCTCACCTACACATGTACTACAAACAAATCCACCGACAGCAGTTCACATGCTTAAACTAGCCAGTACTAGCAAGAATCATGAAGCAAGCTACACAATCCTACCACATTTTGCCCAAAGTGCTGAACACATGCAATCTAATATTCGCTATTCAGATTTCAGATTGGATCACTGCAGAATGAAGCGAATCAATATTCTAAGTGTGGTTGGAATGGAATGAAATGCGCCGGCAGAAATTAAATGGAAGCCAGGAGGAAAGGAAAGGAAAGGAAAGGTAGTATAGAAGTACCTCCGAGGCCGCCGCCGCCGCCACGGGGCACGCCGTGGGGGTAGTAGCTGTAGGTAATGTAGCACTTGTCGAGGTAGACCTGGCCGGAGGGGGCGCCGCCGCACTCGACGGCGACGCGCTGCACGGCCTGGGTGACGCAGTTGCTGCAGTCGACGTTGGAGAGGTCGCCCTCGCACTGCGCCAGCGCGTAGACCTGCTGGAAGCTGGTGGCGAAGAAGCCCCCCGCGCTGGTGCCCGCGCCCCCCTCGAGCTGGCTGAAGGCGGTGCCGCGGCGCGTCTCGAAGTCCGGGGCGCCGCCGTCGCCGCCAGCGCCGGAGCCGCAGGTCTTGAAGAGCATCTGGACGCCGGAGACCTGGGGGAAGCCGGAGATCTCGTAGAGCGCGAGGCAGCCGTTGAGCTGGACCCGCGCGGCGACGGCGGCGCCGCAGAGGTCGCGCCAGGAGGACATGGCCCGGGCGACGCAGGAGGAGCAGTCCGGGCCGGACAGGTCGCCGCGGCACTGGAAGAGGCCGAAGACGGAGGCGGAGGCCGAGGAGGCGGAGGCCGAGGAGGTCTTGTAGAACTTGGCGGAGGCCGACTGCGCGGCAAGCGCCGAGGAGAGCGCCGCGACGGTGGGCGGCGGGCTTCCCCCCGGGAACGTCTGGTTGGCGCAGCCCTTGTAGACGACGGCGTACAGGTCGGCGCACGACGCCGGGCGCGGCGCCGTGGAGAGGATGAGGGCGAGCACGGCGGCGGCGGCGAGGAGGAGGCCGCCGGCGCCCATCTGGCCGGGGGTCTGTGTGGTTGCCCTCGGTGTTGCGCCGGAAGCAGAGCTCACTCCACCACCCCCTGTTTTGGCGCTGGTCTGGCGGTGGTGGTGGTGTGTATGCGCTTGCGAGTTGCGGCCTGCTGCTGGTTGCTTCGCTTCGTTCTCTTTCTCTCTCGCTCTCCGCGTGTCAGGTCAGGTGGCTCCACACTTGTTTTGTGTGTGATTTATTTGGGAGGGGGCGTCCGTTTCAGCTGACGATGGTAATGCCGCGCAGTTAATGGGGTGGCAGAGAAAAGCACGCGTTTTTTTTTTTTTTTGGAACGGGGAGAAAAGCACGCAGTTTGGGTGAGCAGTGCTGCGCAAATCTGTTGGTTTGCTGTTGCGTTGCGTGCACAGGCCATGGACCGGATAACTTCTTGGCTCTACTAGTACGGCTCAAAGCTTGCAACGGCAGGAGGGAAACACGGAGGAGGGGACGCGAAACTGCTCTTTCGATTGGATAGGTATATGAACCATTTCTTTACTCTGACTCCATCGTCCGACCCCATCCTGTCTGTGGTCCCGTCCGTTCGAGGTAAAAAGGACAAACCTTTCGGCCCATCGCGGGACGGTCCGGATCCATCGTGTCTGTTTTATGTACGTAACGATCCATTTTCGAACGCATACATGCTCCCCAACGCTCGTACCGTGGAGCGACGTCCACCTCCCCAACGTCTGACACATCTCCGTCGACCGGGTCCCGATTCCGCCGGTGCCGACGAGCGGTCGTGCGCGCCGAGCGAGATCGAGCGCCGCCCCGCCTCCTTCCCGATGACATGTACTACGACAACAGCTACGCCGTCGACTTCACCCTGTGGGACACATGGCTCAGGAACGAGCACGACGTGCAGCGCGCCTCCTACTTCGCCGGCACGGTGTCGGGGTCGCGGCGGCCACGGGAGGTGCGCAGGCGTACACGGGTGCGCGGCCTCATGCCCACGTCGTCGCCTTCCCCATCTCCGTCACCACCTCCACCTCCTCGCATGACAGCGCAGGAGGAGGCCTGGCTCATGCAGCGTGTCATGGAGGACTTCATGATGACGCATGATGAACGCCAATGGCCGGGCCTAGAGGACGCGATGGCCCTCTCTGTGTCCGGCGACGTCGTCATCCACGAGCTGGTGAAGGAGGAGGAGGTGATGGAGGACGCCCCGGTGGTCGCGTTCCCTCCGGATCTAGTGGGCCAACAATGAAGCTGGTCGTGCACGGAGCCGGAGATGGCGCACGCAGTGGGGGCGTGAACTGGTGCCCCACGCCACCGCGGTCACCGGAGCGGGATGTCTCGCCACAGGAGGAGGTGTTGCACGCACCTGCCAGCTTCCAGCCCGCCCCCGCGCACCACGGACCCCGGCACATCCCTGGACGCCACTGGCCTACGTCGACCTCGTTAGCGACGGCGACGACGACGACACCGACGACCAGTGAAGACGTCAACGGTTACGGCATCAACGGGCTTTTTTTATGTTAATTATGTTAAACTGGGTTGTTTTTGTGGCCGTGAAAACTGGGCCGTTTTTTTATGTTAATGTTATGTTTTAAGTTTTTTTAAGTGCGTTTATTTACTTTTTAGTTAAGTTTTTCTATTTTTTAATCAAGTCCAACACGGACATGGTTTGGGATGCGGCCGCGTGGTGGGCACATGCACGACCCAACAGACAAAAGCGGACATGGACGAACCTATTGTTGTCTCAAACGAACAAAATCCGGTCAAACCGGACATCCGTTTCGGATCGTGCGGTGGATTTGGCCTAAGTCTCCCCTAATAATAAAGCGCGCAACGCTTTTGTTGTCCGTCGTCGGTCATTTTGCAGAAAAGTCCTCGCAGTTTTATATAATTAACTCGCAGTCCAATTTTAAGTCACAACGACCCGTTTTTGTCATTTTGCAGAAACACCCTCACAGTTTTAGATAATCAACCCGCAGTCCATCTTTTAGTCATAGCCGAATCGTTTTTTGCATTTTTTAGAAAACTTTCTAATGTTTCACGTATTCAACCCGTCCTCCCTATGTAAGTCAGCCGAAACGTTTTTTTCCGTTTTAAAAAAACTGACTTTTCAGTTAATCTATCCATATTTTATCTAAAACAAAATTATCCATATCTTTTAAACCGTAACTCTGATTTTAACATGTTATATATGAAATTTGATTGAAAAAATGTGTAGAATCTAAATAGAATGTTATTTTTAACTCTTGAATACTTCTTATATATTATTTTTGATGCAAATTTAATCTGTAGTGCACGTTCCTTTTTTTTCTCTTTCCGGCGATCAAACGAATTGCAATAAACATCCATTAAATTAAAACCAAATTGAGAGGAAAGAAAACATCGTTAACCACACATGCACACCTTTGTAAAATCTCGTAGGGAGAAACAACATATTTTTCATCTTATTCCGACTGACTGTACATTCAAATGCATTTTCGTTATGTGTGCACTGAGGTCATCGTCGGTAACACAAATGTGATGTCATGTGAAAATATATTGCGTTCAGAACGTGTGTTATTTTTTTCTTTCGTTGCAACGCACGTGCTTATTTGCTAGTATACATAAACCATTTTCTTAGAGGACAATGTCCATCTCTTACTCGACTTGTTTTTTTTTTTTTTTTTGACTTGGTAGTGAAGCACCATGATAACGATAATGATACTCGATAAGTAAAGATGGCTTGGTCTGGTGGAAAGGGACGCCGAAGCTTTGCCGATGGAGACGACGGGACTGCGAGGGGTGGTGAATATGATGGCAACCTTTTGAATAAACTCTTCTGTCTTCAGATCGGCACGAGAGCGACGCTGGCGGCGAAAAACAATCCATCTGCTACCGCTAGCAGTCATGGTAATAAGTGCAGTGCGTACGGGGTTTGGTGAGCAAGACGACCATGTTTCCGCGTACGGTGCCTGGAGCGATGCACGTACGGTGGCTGCGGGTGGGGGTTTTTGGGTCCCGGGCGTCAAGGGTTGCGCCGTCTTGGCATCTGCGCAGAGTCTCTCGCACACGGGGTTGAGGGAAATTCCAACCGGGCGAGCGATTTCGTTCTTTTTTTTTTTTCCGTTTGGTTCGGTCAACGGACACGAACGTCCGTTTTCGTAAATGTGTCGGCTCGTGCGATCAATATTGGTCGTTTCGTCCGCGAAAAGAAACATATACATAATTAAAAATTAAAAACGGGCCACAAAAGTCGGCGATACTCCACGTGTCGCGTCCGCATTACATTAAATAAAAATTAAAAAAGAACATAAAACTGCGTCCATGCAGCCCTAGGCGGCGTCGGCATCGGCGTCGGAGCCGGTGAGGCCGACCAGCGTTGGTGCGGGGCCGGCCCAAGGGAACTCCGAGTTCCAGAACGCAACTGCCTACGCCTTCATCGTCTGCCCCGTCGGTGCAGGCTGTGGTGGTGGTGGTGGCAGCGCAGCAGCACGAGCACGCTCATCCTCCTCCGTCTTCCGTCGCTCCTCATCCTCCTCCTTCTCCAGCTCCATGAGCCGCAGGCCTTCGGCATACTCGGCCTGCAGGTGCACCAACCTCCAATGCTCGAGGTAGGCCTGCTCCTACAGCGGGGTCGCACCCAGCCAGATGGGCGGCGCACTCACGAACTCCTGACAACGTCGGTCCACTGGTAGACCTCCCGCGGCAGCTCGAGCTCCGGCGGAGGTGGCACGACGCTGTCGCGAGCGGCTGATAGTGCCATGGCCTCCGCGAGCTGCTGCACGTCGCCTCCTCTTCGGCCATGCGTCGCGCTTCTTCCTCGCTGTCGCGGAGGACACCAGCGAGCGCCGCCTGGTAGACGGCCTCAGCCTCCTGGTCCTCGTCGCTGACGACAGACGGGGGGCGGCAGAGGGCCTCCTGGCTGCACTTGGCGCACGCCATGTGCGGCGCTGCTCCTCGTGCTCCACCGCGAACCACGCCTCCCATTTAGGGGAGTCAGTTGCGTATGTGGGATCTCGCCGCTGCTCCGCCATCAGCATACGCCCTCGCTTGGTCACCTCCTATGCATGCACTCGCGTCGACCGCGGCACGGCCGGCACCGGAATCCTCTCCGGATCCAGATGCCAGTCGTGCGGCAACGTGACGTCGGGGTAAGGGAGTGCCACACGGTGCTCCCAGTGCCACCGCGCTTGGTGCACCGGGACTCTCACGGCGCTTGCAACGTCGGTGGGAAGACGATGGCGAGGAGGTGGCGTGGGGGAAAAGCAGGGCCTTGCCCTTGTTTGGGAACTCGCCGGCCATGGTGGGCTAGGGTTTGGTCGCTCGGTCGCCGAGGAGGTGGCGAGATGGGGACGGGGGGCGGCTTCTGGAAGCAGATGGCGGAACCCATCGCACGCTCGGATTAAAAAAGGCCGGCCGCGGTCGCCGACGCGTGGGCCCGAGGATGGCGGCCATCATAAATTATGTTGACCACGGTGGTTGGGGGGCGAACACCGAGGGGGTGCGCGCGCGTCCGCGCCGACGCATTTCAGTCCCAAATTTGGGCCGGAAATGGGTCGGCGCGGACGCGTTTTGGCAATGGACCGGCACGTTGGGCCATCATTTTTGTCCGCGCTGACCCAAACGGACGACGACGGACAAAATGGATCGCCCCATTGAAGTTGCTCTCAAAGCTTGCAATGGCAGGAGGGAAACATAGAGGAGGGACGCGAAACTGCTCTTTCGTGTGACAGTGGATAAGTATGAACCATTTTTTTATGTAGTCCTTGTCGACGGCGGCCGACATTTCGTCGAACGGGTTGCATGCGTCTGACGGAACATCGGCTGGCATATGCCGCACACGTTTCCTCGCGTTTTCAGATGACGAGCCACCGGCCACGGTGTTGCGTTGAGGTCGATTGGCAAGGGCACGAGCGTGGAAGGCGCCACCATGCTCACCTCCGCCGAGCACTCCCCGGAGAGGTGGGGAGGCCTGCGGGTAGACGTAGAAGCCGGGCATCGGGGTGCAAGCCGACGCACGGGGCGAGTCGGGCAGCGCGATCCGAGGGAACGCATATGAGCCGGTGCTGGCCACAGCCACGGCGGCGTTCACGAGGCCGTGTTGGTTAGGGTTTAACACTAGCATATAAAACACCTCCCTCGTTGTCGCCGCAACGGGGGCGTATGTGACTTCCTGCTGCGCGACGGCGGCGATGACAGCCGCCGCGATGGCTTTATCCCTCGCGCCCGTCGCGTGCCTGCGGCCCTTCCTCTTGGCCGTCTCCGTTGCGCGTTGTTTAGGCGTCAGCGTCTTCTTCGGCTTGGGCACGACGACGGTCTTGCACTTGCCTTTGCTGGCGGGGGTAGTCGTCAAGCCGGACGAGGCGAGGGAGGCGAGGCCGGCGGCGACATCGAGGTCGTCGCCCATGGCGGGGGGGTGGGCGGGAGTGTTTTGGATGGAATGGAGGGAAATGGTCCAGGCTACCACCGACGAGCAGGCCCGGGGGGAGGAGAAAGTGAGCGCGTGCGCGTCCTTCTCGTGTCCGCGCCGACGCAAATTCGGCTCAAAAATTGGCCGGGAATGGGTCGGCACGCGGACGCCAAGCGAACGCGCGTCCATTTGGGTTGGCGCGTTTGGCCGACTTTTGTGTCCGCGCCGACACAAACGGACATCAGCGGACGAAATGGGTCGCTCCGTTGGAGTTGATCTAACTCCAAGCCGCCGACCCAAACAGATGGTCATTTTATTTGTTTTTTGTCCCTTTGGATCGGTCCAACGGACACCAACGTCCGCTTTGGCGTTTGGGTTGATGCATGCGTTCAACGCTAGCCCGACCCATCTTTGTCAGCATGTGAAAATAAATAAATAAATGAGCTTTAATTAAACATTAAAAATCAACCACGAAGACCGACGAGAGTCCATGCGTCTGATTACATTAATTAAAAGTAAAAAAGACCTAAACTAGGAGGCAGCCCTAGGCGGCGGCGCCGTCGTCGTCGGGGCCGATGAGGTCGACTAGCGTAGGCGCACGGCCAGCCCAAGGGAAAGTCGTGTTCGATAACGCAACTCCCTCCACCTCCGTCAGTTGTCCCGCCAGCATGGGCGGTGCTGGTGGCGGTGGCAGTGCAACACGGGCACGTTCTCCTCCTCCATATCCCGTCGTTCCTCCTCCGACTGCTTCTCCAGCTCCATCTTCCGACGGCCTTCGGCGCGCTCCGTCCGCGGGTGCTGCAACTTCCAGTGCACGAGGTAGGCTTCCTCCTGCTCCAGTGTCAAGTCCAGCCACATGGGCGATGCACTAACCCACTCACGGACGCAACTGGTCCACTGGTAGACCTCCCGCGGCTCCGTGGGCTCAGTCTTCGACGAAGGTGGCACGACGCACTCGTCGACGGCCGACAGCGCGATGGCCTCCGTGAGCCGGTGCTGGTACGCAGCCTCCTTTTCGTCGGTCTTGCGCCGCTCTTCCTCCTTGCTCTCGCGGTGAACAGATCACAGCGCCGCCTGGTAGGCGGCCTTAGCCTCTTGGTCCTCCTCGCTGACGATGGGGTGGGGGCGGCGGAGGGCCTCCTGACTGCACGTTGTGCACGCCACATCGGCGCCGCTCCTCGTGCTCGACCGCGAACCAGAGCTCTCAATGGGGGGAGTCGACCGCGTAGGCAGGGTTGAGGCGCTGCTCCGACGTCAGCGGACACCGACAACGACTCACCTCCTTCGCGTACAACCGCGTCGACCGCGGCACGACCGGCACCGGGATCCTCTCCGGGTCCAGATGATAGTGCCATTGTGCTTGTGCATGAGGATACGGACAAGCTGGCGAGGTCGGTGGGAAGATGGTGCGGGGGTAGAGGGGGGCGTTGCCCTTGTTTTGGAAGGAGACGACCATGGCACGCGGTTAGGGTTTGGTCGTAGACGAGGTGGCGAGATGAAGGCGGGTGGGTTTCTGGAAGCAGATGAGGCGGAATCCACCGCATGGGCGAATTAAAAAAGGTCGACCGCGGCCACTGACGCGTGGGACCAAGGAGGACGGTCGTCATAAATTATGTTAACCATGGATGATTGGGGCGGACACCGAGAAGGCGCGTGCGCGTGCGCGCCTACGCATTTCAGTCCTAAATTTGGACCGAAAATGGATTGACGCGGATGCGAAACAGACGCGTTTTGACAATGGATCAGCGCTTTGGATCATCTGTCTTGTGCGTGCGGCTCCAAACGGACGACAACAGACGAAATAGATCGTCCGTTGCAGTTGCCCTTAGAAAAGAGTGTCAATCGATGAACTTGGTAAAGTACCACAATAATGATACTACTATACTTTTTTTTTTGACAACAGCATGATAATGATCCTTGCTACTTTTATTGACAACAGCATGATAATGATCCTTGCTAGTAGTAAGTAAAGATGGTTTCGTGTGGTAGATTAGAAAGGGACGTGGAGGCTTTGCCGATGGACACGACGGGACCGAGAGGGGTGGTGAATATGACGGCAACCTTTTGAATAAAACTCGTCTGTCTTTTGAAGAGAAAAACAATCAATCTGCTACTACTGCTAGCAGTCGTGGTAATAAGTGCAGTGTGTACGGGGTTTGGTATTGGTAAGCACGGCGATCGGCCGAGTGGGCGACCATGTTTCGCGGATGCACGTACGGGGGGGGTTTGGGTCCCGGCCGTCCCGGGGTTGCGCCGTTTTGGCAATCTGGGGAGCGTCTCTCGGAGTCGGAGGCAGGCTCTCCTTTCCCAACACCCACAAAACAAAACGTTAACAACGGCTACAGACCCAGCTGAGCTCAACAGTCGACCCCAGAACAAATTGCTTTCACAGTGCCTTGCCTTTTTCCCAACCTCCTTTCCGGAAAGAAACTCTCGCTACCATGGACTTTTTACTGGGGGTACCATGCTTGGAATGGATGTATTGCAATACGGAGGTGTATAATTTACACCTGTAATTTACTGGCCGCTGTGCAAATTCCAACCGAAAGTGAAACAACGGACGCAGGTCTGTATTTTCCGCAAATGTATTTTAAAGATAAACGGTGATCCAAACACGGTCTAGGTGTGGTGCGCGCTTCGGTAGTCAGGCCACGCAACGAGGCGGCCTCTAGCCGTTTTTTGGATGCGTTGGTCGCTGGTCTTGCGTTCAACGTACGGACTTATCTGGTCTATTATTTTTTATCGTATTTTTTTATTTCATCAACAA
Source organism: Hordeum vulgare subsp. vulgare (assembly GCF_904849725.1). Taxonomy (NCBI): domain Eukaryota; kingdom Viridiplantae; phylum Streptophyta; class Magnoliopsida; order Poales; family Poaceae; genus Hordeum; species Hordeum vulgare. The sequence goes on from NC_058521.1 coordinate 592,857,409, forward strand.
TAATTTTTTTTAATACAATGAAATGCATTGACCAATTCTTTACTAGAAAAGTAAGATCAAAAAACAAAAATCATAATTGAACATTTTAAAAAATATTCAACTTTTAAAACTGCTCTCACTAGTTGAATTAATATATTTTTTAGTGTCTTTATTGTGGATCTATTGTTTCTTGAAATTGCATACTTTTTCCTTTTTTGATTTTAAAACAGTAGACGTTGCTTCCTCTTTAGTCTCTTTTATAGTTGGTCGGTCCATGGCAAGGTATAGTCGCTAGGGGTTGGATGCGCCAAATCCCGCCACCGCACGATCTACCCGTTGGCCGTCGAAGCTAGGGCAAGAGAGGTACCGCATATCTATCCGTTGTCGTTGTGGGTAGCTGCTATGGATAGCTCGACGATCGAGAAAATGACAATGAAAGCTATGACGGAGGGGGGGGGGGTAGGGGCCAGGGACAACGGGAAGGGGAAGGAGAAGAGAAAAAAAGGGCAATTGTGTTCCACATAGACGCGCGAGTAAAGGACATAGTCATGCGCCGCGTCCGTCCGCACGTGTTGCGCTCAAAATGAATCAAAATCAGACATAAGAGCAACTCTAATGGGCGATCCATTTCGTCCACCGTTATCCGTTTGGGTCGGCATGGACAAAAGGGATGGCCCAATGCGTCGACCCATTTTCAAAACACGTCCGCCCCGACCCATTTTTGATCCAAATTTGAGACTGAAATGCGTCGGCGCGGACGCGCGTGCGCCCTCTCGGTGTTCGTCCCAACCACCGCGGTCAACATTATTTATGACGGCCGCCATCCTCGGGCCCACGCATCAGCGATCGCGGTCGGCCTTTTTTAATCCGAACGTGCGGTGGGTTCCGCCATATGCTTCCAGAACCCGCCCGTCGCCATCCTGTCACCTCCTCGGCGAACAAAACCCTAGCACCATGGCCGACGTCTTTCCAAACAAGGGCAAGGCCCCGCTCTACCCCCTCGATATCTCCCCCCTCCCCCGCCGTCTTCCCACCGGCCTCGCCAACGTGTGAGCGTCCCGATGCACCAAGCGTGGTGGCACTGGGAACACCGCGTGCCGCTCCCTTACCCCGACGTCACCCTGTCGCACGGCTGGCATCTGGATCCGAAGAGGATACCGGTGTCGGCCGTGTCGCGATCGACGTGGGTGCACGCGGAGGAGGTGAGCCGTCGTCGGCGTCTGCTGACGACGGGGCAGCGGCGAAATCCTGCATACGCGGCCGACCCCTCCCCCATGTGGGAGCTCTGGTTCGCGGTGGAGCATGACGAGCCCGAGCCGGCGGGATAAACGACGGAGGCGCAGGCAGCCGCGCTCTGGAACACGGCGTTCCCCTGGGCCGGCCTGCGCCTACGATGGTCGACCTCACCGGCTCCGGCGACGCCGACGCCGCCCCCTACGGCTGCCTCGTAGTTTTAGTTTTTTTGTGTTTAATTAGTGTAATGCGGACGTGTGGACTCTCGCCGACCTTTATGACCGGCTTTTAATGTTTAATTATGCACTTTTATATTTATTTTGCACGTTGATAAAAAAAATCGAACCAACGTTGGAAGCATACGCCGACTCATTCACGGAAACGGACGTTTGTGTGCGCCTAGTCCGAATGATTTGGTTGGAGTTGGCCACGCAGATGATCACCACCGGCCTTCCAAGGGGTCCACGGTCCACGCGGTAGCAGGACGACTTATCCTTGTTTAATCAATCAATCGTAGTAACAACATCTAACCTTTGTTTATTCCTGGCCAATCTCCCGTTGTTGTGCAGCAGATCACCGGAGGAGCTCCTTGCTTGCTTGCTTGCTAACTGTAGCTAGAGCAGCTAGCCAGCTTTTTATGCAGGACAGGAGGCATGGAATTTGGGTTTGGTGGGATACGGGGAAACGGTATGGCATGGGCCCGTTTTGATTCCCCTTTCTTTGACCACCCTCTCTCTCTCCCTCTCTCTTTCTGCATGCACGCATGGCCGTCGATTTGGCTTGTGGCTGTTGGTATTGCTGCTGCATCTGCATGGGCACTTTGGCTGCTGCTGAAAAGAGATTTTCAGGGGCGGCAGGTCACCGGGAAATGCAGCGAGCACGGCAGATGCCTGCTTGGAGCGTTGCGGCAACGGCGGTGAAAAATCTAGAGTTACCGTGGTCGCAGTGTATGTTGTGGTTGACTGGTCAACCGGCCTTGACACAGCAAACAATGCTTGATCGATGGTCACAGTAGTACTACCACCACCACCCCATCACTGCTCGTAGTAACTAGCACCATTAACGGTAAGGTATATGCACTGCGTAAAAAGCTGAGTTGCAGCACAGGTGCGGAAGCAGAGTCTGCTCCAGCTCCGTCTTTCCACGGGCTTGCAAAGTGCTTCATCAAGTACTACGTATGTACTCTTACCATACTACTCCTTCCGTACCTAAATATAAGTTATAAGTCTTTTAAAATATTTCACTAGGTGTCTACATACAAAACAAAATAAATAAATCTATACTCTATAGTATGTCTATATACATCGGTATGTAGTATATTAGTTGAATCTCTAGAAAGGAACGGGAGTACTCTACTCTATCACGGAATAATTATACACCTGCAAAGTGTTCCATCACTACCACCTTTGTTGCATGCATGTACTGTGTTCCTACGGACGGAGTGACTTTGCCCACCCCCGGTCTCGGACTCCAGTACGTACCCCGCGAAAGCTTTTCTTTCTTTCTTTTCTTCTTCACAACGGCAACGGCGCTCCTTTTACTAGTTGCACCCAACCCAACCTTTGGGCAGCAAAAGGGAAGGGAAAAAGAGGAGGGCGCGAGCGAAAGCGCGAAATTTCCTGTCACTTTGACGGCCCATTTCCTCTTTGGACGCGCAGGTGGCTTTACCTTTCCTCGAAAACGTTACACGTCCTTGCATGTATGGCTACTCGCTTCCTTTCCTCAAGACTGTATGGAGGGTACGGTGCTACGGGCGGAGCACTAGATAGACGCAACGGGTGGTGCAGCAGCCAGCAGGTGTCTTTTTTCTGATAAATTTGACCGCGAGTAGCAGAGAACTACTGTATGTTAAAATTTTAAGAACCCAGGCACACTTGAAAACAGCGTGATTTTTTTTTATCTCGGGGAACGGTGTGAATGGTGAGTAGTTACTCTGTGAAAGGCCGGGAGCCAGTTTGGCGTGGTGCATCCTGCATGGTTAAGGCGTTTGGTCTAGCTCAAAAAGAGAAAAAGGTTTGATTTTAGTCGGGTTTTTCTACCAATTAACCAAATAATTTTAACTTCTTCTACGTACCTTCCATAGAGTCGACCCCTCATTAGCATTCAACTTTGCGGCTTTGCGCCCCCCTTCAGCTTGGCCGACCTCTCTTCTACTCTAGCAGGACAAAAAACACTAGGCCATGATTTGAGGGGCCGGAGCCTGGACGCGATGTCCATGATCCATACTGTCATGTCACCGACATAATAAAAGGAGATGCTAGCGTGCACTAATGATCATTGTCCCTAATGAGGCGGTGTCTCCCGACACTACAGCACTGCCGAAGTGATCAAAGGCGTGTCTTGGGATCGATCACATGAACTAGAACTGTACATGCAGGGTAACAGTGCCATCACCCGCAAAAAAAAGTAAGAACAACTACAGTGGTAACTTGCAAATCTAATCCCTCAAAAATGAAAAGTGCGCTTCTACAACCGAGCTCAAATGAGCTCGGCTGAACAGTAAATTCGTTAAATATTTTAAAAATATTCAAAGAATTTTTTAAGAGCAAACTTTGACAAATGTTTTAGTAGCTCGTAAAATTTCAGCACGAAATCACATTTTTTGAAGTCGTAGCAAAAAAGACAAAATTAGCGATCCAAAATGCTTTCAAAGTAGCATTTTCAAAGTTTTGATTTTGTTTTTTTTTGCCACGACTTTCACAAATGTGATTTCATGATAAAATTTTATGGGCATTTAGAACATTTGTAAAGTTTGCTCAATTTTTTTTAAATTTTTTTTTGAACATTTTTACAATATATTTCGAAATTACTGTTCACCCGAGCTCAGAAACATCACGTCCCTCAAAAATAGACTATTGCATTGGGACATTTCATATTGATTTCTTAAATTCATACAAATGCACGCAACATACAAATATACATACAAGTACGTAGAAACAATCTACTCTTCGTCGGAGATATCGACGATCTTCGTGCCCTTTGACGGATAGATGTGCGGCAGCTACAGCTCTGCCCCCTCAGGCATCTCCGGCTGCTTCCCTGCGGCTTCCTTCACCTCCACGTTCGCCTCGAGCTCGTCTTAGAGGGTGTCGGTCTCCGTGTGCCTCTATACCGGATGAGCCTGCGGTTGGCCTCCACCACGGCCTCATCCTCGATGGAATCCAGGGTGGCTTGTTGCTCCGCCATCTCATCGGCTTGGGCAACAACGAACTCCGCCTCCGCCTTTGCCATGTTCAAGCTCGCAGCATGGATCTCCGGGTTGTCTTCCTCCATGGCCTCTGGCACCTCCTCCTCCGGCTGCTCCTCCTCCTCCTTCGTTTTCGTCCAGTCCAGAAGCAGACCCGCGGAGATGCGGGCGGCGCGCCGAGCCTGAATCTCCGCCTCGATCTGCATCTGATGCTCCGATGTGAGCTCAGCGTAGGTCGTGATCCTACGGCGAACCATACTGAGGCCGGAGAGCGGGGGAGAGGAGGCGGATGGGCTCGGATGGCGACGGAGGAAGGAAGGAGGTGGATGTGCTAGGGCTGGGGGACGTCGAACGGCTTAAATAGTTGGCTATGGCCTCGGACGATGAGCTGGAGCGGCGCCACACGACGTTCACACTGTGACGACGGTCGAGGCGTCCGTTGGACCTTCGGGTTTTCGGGCGAGTCCACGTGCCCGACGCGTCCGGGCTCCTCCATATCCGTCCCGTATTTAAGCTAGATATGAGAGGTGTCAGTCAACCTGGTCCTTTGAGGTTTGTTTGAGAGGTCCGAATGAGTTGAATTTTTACGACCGGTAAGTAATCGAACGGTTATTTAAAACGAGTTTAAAGGTCCGTATAGATACTCTAACAGTGCCATCGCTTTGAGTGAGTTGGCGAAGTAACAGTGCCATTGCTAGTTACTTGGCATCATCAGTCTCACCGGAAGAAACAATGGCCGGAATGAAGAAATGGGTGGTCGTAATGTCGGTTAGCAGTGCCGTACGGAGCCCTTGAGCCACGCGGTTGCAGTGTGTCAAGTGCGTCTTTGGGGGTTTCATTGCTCAAGACTGAACCAGTTGGTGAAAAGCGACCGAGCAGCACCTGCGCGCGAATTGAAAGTCTCTCCTCCTTTTAGGCCCAAGTCCCAGTCCAAGGGAGCAGTGCAACATATGCGTACTTGCCTCCTTGGTCGTGTCCTCCGAACTCAGGAGAGATCGGAAGAAGCGGACGGTGCTTTGACAAGATAAATACGTCCTTCAACATAAGGATGCATACGTTGTCACGATATAGATATTACATGCTGATCCTCTCAATATTCAGTTTCGGAAATCATTGATAGAACATAGATGGGAGTCATGGCTACAGCTGGTTACACGACTCATGGATGTCTCCTTATCGGAGGAGGCTGATAAGCTTCATTGGGAGCTAACGCCCAATGGCGTATTTTCTATGAAGTCGATGTACGTAAGCAATATCAATACAATAGCTATTCCAAAGTCTAAAAACATCTGAAGAGTTAAAGTTTCCCTACGCATCAAAGTCTTCATGTGATTTGTCCACAAGAGGGTGATTCTAACGAGAGACAATCTGTCTAGGAGAAATTGGGGGGGGGGGGGGGGGGGGGGGATAAGCGCTGTTCATTTTGTGAGCATGATGAGACTATCGAACACCTTTTCTCCATTGCCCTCTTGCTAAAATTCTATGACAAACAGTCCGTATAGCTTTTAACATCACACCACCAGATAACATTGATACGTTGTTTGGGACGTGGCTAAATGGGTTGACATGTCTATTGCCAGACATATTCGTATAGGAGTATGTGCATTAATTTGGCCTATATGGAATTGTAGGAATGATGTGACCTTTAACAGATTATTGAATGTGAATTTCTTGCAGGTACTTCACAGGGCATCGGCACCCGTGTATGGTCGTTATTCACACCTGCGGAAACCAGGGAGCCTTTGGTTACTGGGTCTATTCGATGGGAGATGGTAGCACGTGATATCTACAATCGGTTTGGATGACGGTTCAGTAATAGGATAGATTATTAAGCATCTATGTCTATTTTTTAGCCGGTTGTGACACCTTTATTTATCCCTTTTTTGTTTTCGCTGTCATTGTACAGCTAGTTTGAAACACCTGGATGTTGCTTTGGATTGTGATTAAATAAAGTGGCTGCATGCATCGCCCCGATGCAGAGGCCGAAGGAAACCCTCATTTTCTAAAAAAAATTATAAATGTGCAGAAGCCGAGAGGCAACCGGGCCAGGCAGACGTAGGGGAGCATTTGCAGGGCGGAGACAACGCATCCTGAAATAAATCTAGAAAAAATGCAAGCATCAGAATTCAAAACATGATGGACTAAGGATATTACAATACCTTTAACTATCCAATCATAAGTTGGTTCGCAAGAGACGTAGGTCACCTTGACAGTTTAACGGTTGGACAAAAGTGTTACAATCAAGAGAGACCATAAATCCGGGTGAAACCAAGTTTAACCACACAACGGTAGCTTTTTCATGGGTGCGGGTTGGTCGGTGTCCGGCTGGGCGGGCGGGACATGGGCGCAATGGGCGGGCGTGGGCGGGCAGGACAGGGGCGCAACGGGTGGGCGTGGGTGTGGGGCGGCTGGCGGAGACATTGCCTTGGCGCGGCGGGCGAGCGCTCGGGTGGGCGGGGGCGGGGCAACGCAGCGCGGGCAAGGCGCGGGGATGTGCTGCCATTGTTGCTCTACATGCTTGCATAAAAAGGTGTTTGTTGAAATGACTCGATAATGAGAGCAACTCCAACGAGCCAACCCGTTTCGTCCCCGTCGTCCTTTTGGGTTCGTACGGACAAAAAAATCGGCCCAACGTGCCGATCCAGAAGGACGCGCGTATGCTTTTCATCCGCATGCGGACCCATTCTTAGCCCAATTTTGTGCCTTGTTTGGATCGACGCAGACACAAAGCGGACGTGGACGACACACACGTATTCCTTCTCCTGGCCCACCAGTCGGCGACCATTTCCTTCTATGGAAGGACTACTTTGACACAATCAATTCGTTGTTCAAATATGAGAAATTCCGGGGAGTTTCCATATGTCTAGGCATGTTTTCAACTGAATCCGAGAGGGGGTGGTCGGATACGATGACTAGTGCAAAGAAGATGCCATTGGAAATATTGGCTTCTCATCTTATCAGAAATGCACTACAGCTATCCGGATGCTTGCTTACGGAGTGCCCGATGATCTTATCGATGAGTACGTCCGTATAAGTGAGTCTACGTGCCTAGAGTCGTTGTACATATTCTGCAAGGCTGTGGTTGCAGTGTTTGGCCCTGAGTACATGAGAGTGCCGACTGCTGCAGGCACCGTCCGCTTGTTGGCGACCAATGCCAGCCGGGGCTTCTGAGGGATGCTTGACATCATAGACTGCATGCATTAGGAGTGAAAGAACCGCCCTTCTGCTTGGCCAGACCAGTACAACGGCCATGTCAAGGCTTGCACTGTCATACTTGAGACAGTGATGACTACTTGTGTGATCATGCACAATATGATCGTAGAGGATGAGCGCCCGGAACGTCTCCACGATCAAGGGTTTGAGTTTCAGGGTGACAATTAATGTGGTGCCTCAGCATAGCATGTTGGTAACCAATAGATGTATACGTGGGACCATGTTGGTAACCAATAAAAATGTTGAGGCACCACATTGTGAAGATGCTCATAAAAATGTTGAGGCACCACATTGTCAACCAAATCATCTTGCAAGTAAACATGAGCATATGTGGGATCATGTTGGTAATCAATAGATGTATCTTTTAAGACAATCTAATTTTTATTGGGCTTGTAAAACTTTGCTATATTTTTATTTCGGTTATGAAACTATGCTATTTCATTTGCTTTTGAAAAATATGCAAAATATTTGTATTTGTTAAAAGCCGACAGCTAGCCGACCACACGAATAAATATGGATCGACGCGTGAGGCGCAATATTGACCCAAATCCTAAAGCGGACGGACGACCCAAACGGACGAAAAATGAACAAAATCGCCGTTCATTTGGATCGGTCGGTTGGAGTTGCTCCGAGGGATCAAATTTGAGATAGTGAATGTATGGAAGCAAATAGAAGAGGGGGCATATTAGGTGTATGTGGTTATAGATGCTCTAATAGTTGGCCATGTAAATAAATGATAGGCTGAATTGTGAGGTCAAAGAGTTGGCGTGCATGGTTAAGGCATTTGATTCCATCCATGTTGTAACGTGAGACAGACATATAGGCGCGGGTGCACCTCTCAAATCGATCGCCATTGCTATCATTGTACCTTTGTGGCTTTGGCCCCCCTCCGTTTCTTGGCTTTCTTGGCCGATGCTGATGCTGGTCCTAGTAGGACAAAAACACTAGACCATGGTTTCACGGGCCGGGGACACGTCCATGGAGGCATGCACCATAGTGGTAGTTAAACAACATAATAAGCGTAGCTACCACTGGCATAGCATGCACTAATGATTGTCCCTAATGAGACAGTGTCCGTCGCCCGACACTATAGCACGGCCAAATGATGAACATGTCTGTCTGGGGATCCAGAGATCAACCACAAGAGCTGGAGCTAACAGTACCATGCTGGTAGCTCCAGCTAATACGTAGGAGTTAAAAAATAAATAGTGGTTAATGGGTTAATGATGGGGTTGGAAAGGTGTAGTAGGAGGCCGAGAGGAAACTAGCCGGAGACGGTGCGGTGTACAGTCAGTGACAGTGATCTGGTGACTGGTGGTAGTAGTAATGATTTGCTCCGCTCCGGTGGTGGAAGCCATGACGGGCGCAGCTGCGGCTTTGGAGATTTCAGGCGCTCCTGAAACACTGGACTGGACCAGTCGTCGGTGGAAAGCGTTAACTCGGTCCGCTCGCGCATTGACGCCTCTCCGCCCAGTGCCGGGCCCGAGCAGGGGAGAAAAGATCCTCCTCCTGCTGCTGCAGCTGCGAGCGCACCACCATGCACGGCAATGGCAATATGGCATGCCTCGTCGTCTCCAGAGCAGAGGAGGAGAGCGGGTGATGCTTTTGCAGGGGCTGCTAGCCGTGGCTCGGCAAGCTGCTAGCTGCGACGGAGTGTAGTTTCATCTGAAAAGGAGGACACGTCCTGTTCTGGTCTATTGCACGACACCGTGATCCCGTTAAGTCGTTAACCCAGTTCATCCCCGGCTTGCAACAAGTGATCATCAATGGCCCTTGTCCCTTATGCAAGCACGATTACGATTCGGTTGACCCTCTTTTTCACAAAGTGTCGGTAAACGATTAGGCTTTGGGACATGATTAGAGAGTGGCTTCAGCTCAGCTCAGACACATAAGAGCATGTACAACCCTAGCAACTGTTTCAAACGTTCGGATAGACCGCCCGATCAGTGATCGATCACAAAAATGCAACCGAATCGGTTCCCTTATACCCGTCTTAAATGTCCAGACTGACCGACACCCTTCATATCTAGCCCAAATACAGAACGGATATGGGGTGGCCCGGTCACGCTCGGACGCATTCGCCTGACAAGCCCGGTCCACCGCTGACTCCACTGCTGCCCCATAAAATCCCCACTCAGGACGCCTCCTTCAGAACCCTAACTCACCCTCTCTCGCTTGGTCCCCTCTTCTCCCTCTTTGACTTTGATCCCATCGAGTGCAATGTCGAGCTCCGCTAGCTCCTATGGCTCCGACGACTCCGACATCGACTACGACGAGGAGCTGGCCTTCTGCATCGCCTTAGAGCGGTCCAAGGTGGAGAACGGCGGCAGCTCCGGATCTAGATCCAGCGACCGTCCACGACAACACAGGCATCGTAGGAGCCCTAGCGCACCGGCCACTGTGTGAGTGTGCCACCACTGAAGCCTGGGGGAAGGGCTTCCACCCCACCTTGCCAAACCACGAGAGCCGCCGAGATGGATCCCGCGCGCTCGTCACCGTCTCTGACCCGAACCAATTCGTAGCAAAAACAACAAGATCGTCGGTGCAGATCCGCCTTGGACAGGGACTTCACCACACCATGCCGCCGCGGCAATCCCGAGCTTCACATGCCGTCACCTTCCGGGGCCACCGTCCTGGGATCCAAGCCAAACACTGCCGCTGCCACCGGCCATGTTCCGCCGTCGCCGACCCGCTGAGTCGCCGGCTACCACGACCAAGGCCGTCGCGGCCACGTGAACTCGCCGAGCAGCGAGCACCACCCGATCTTCCACGAAGCTCTGCAACTCCGCCATCTTCGCCCAGCCCCACGCCGCAACCTTGTGTCGTCGTCGAAGACGATCCGTCATGCCACCACGACGCAGATCGGGAAGAAGTGCCCCGACGCCATGGGGTGAACCGCCTCAACCGATCCGACGTGGGAGAGAAGAGATCCTCCCTCGCCGGAGTCAGCCGTCCAGGGCTTTGCCCGACGGCTTCCTCCAGCGACGACGGAGGGGAGGATGAGGATGGAGGTGCCCGACGACGCGGTTTAGGGTTTCCACCCGAGCCGCCCTAGGTGGAGGTGACGAGGGGGCCTTTTTCCACCTTTGGAAGATTTGAGCCGCCCTATGAAGTTTTACATACAAGCCTGGTTAGAACAACACTTAATATAATGCTTGCATCTGGCCTCCTTGAGCTTTATAATAAAGTCAGTGGTAAAATAACATGGCCTCCTTGAGCTTTATAGCGAGAAGACTCAATAAGTGTTTAGATCTTAGATGTGCGCATACTATAGCCATTTTGTTTGAAATTTAAATGGCCCCTAGAAAACGTGGAAATATTTAGTGCAAGGGATTTTAAAGTAGTGAGAATTTTCAGTTTCTTTGGCAGTTACTTCTTCCTTGAGATTTAGTTTGTAATCAATACATTTTGAGTTATATTTAGTTATTTAGCACATGATCTACAGTGTAACTTGAAGCCAGCAAGGTATGCCTTTGTTAGGAAGATTTTTATGTTCGTTGTATTGGCATTAGTTGAAGTCTCTTCAACGAGTCTTATTAGGTGAGGGTACTAGATGCCATTGCCTGGTATTTAAATTAGTATACCCTTTTGCGCAAAACACTCTTCTAAATCTGTATTTCAGAATTCAGTTGGTAGAATTTCACAGATCATAGTGCTATAAGACTGAAGAAATAGACCACTCAGAGTTTGTGATAGCAGCAAAGCAGTAGTTTTTTTTCTTTTCATAATGAACAAAGCAGTACATATGCTAGACTAGACCAAAACCAGTTGCTACAAATATTGGGAATCTGTCATGAAGCAGGACACACGAAGGCGTGAATGAACGAGTAGCGGCAAACACCGTGGAGCAAAGCAGGACACATGGCTGCAAAAAAGGAATCAAGGAAGCATGCATCAGGGCCAATCCTTTGCCTGCTTACACACAACCAATACAGATATTCTGATTTAGAAGCTAATGGTATAAGAAAAATTGATGGGTCGTATTAACCTGGGATGGGAGTGGGACTAATCAGCAGTCTCCATTCCGAAATGCAAATCGACCGCCCTGGATGTCAAACGTGACGCCGACCGACCGTGTCATTGAGTTCCCTAGTATCTGAACACCGCTTATTAGACCGGAATGCCTCATGAAGTAGCTGCATAATCCAAAGTCCTTATCAATAAGGAATGAGCTCTGGGGTGTGGTAGTGTGAGTGTAACACCCATGTCGAACTTGAGCTCCACGGCTGGCAAAGCGGTCCAATTGTTTGTTGAAATTAGAGATGGGCCTTAGGTCCATAAGACAAATTTCAGAAAAATCTCCAAGGGCCCATGTAGGTGGTGGCATGACAAGGTGGTGGGAAGTTTAGTCCCACCCCGCTGGTGGAGGAGAAGTTGGACCCCTTTATAAGGGTCTCTCTTCCACATGCTATTGGAGAGTGAGAAGAGAAGGTGCCCTCACGCACTCCTCCTCCGCCGGAATGAGCCGAGCTCATACCTACGCGATATCAGAGGGTATGATATGTTTATCTCTCTCCTGTTTCCGTCTGCACTAGTAGTATTGCCTATATGCATAGTACTTGCTAGTATACTCCGTGATCAGTATGTCATGAACCTAGTCAATGCCATGTTAGTAATTATTTCATGGATTAATCTATTCGGGAAATTGCCTATTTACTCAACAATCCAAAAACCTAATTTCTGTAGGAATTTTTCGACTAATGGTTTTGCTGCTGCACTGAAACCGGATAAGTTTACCGGTACCTTTTTCAAGCGTTGGCAAACGAGAACCACCTTATGGCTCACAGCTATGAACGTGTTCTGGGTAGCCGGTGTCACTCCTACGGAAACTATCACTCCTGAACAGGAGAAGATGTTTAAGGAGGCCACCGTCCTATTCCTTGGAGCAGTCATTAGCGTGATCGGAGATAAGTTGGTTGATGCATATTTACATATGCATGTTGCCAAGGACTTGTGGGAGGCGCTCGAATCTAAATTCGGAGCCACCGATGCTAGGAGTGAGATGTATGTTATGGAGCAGTTCCACGATTACAAGATGGTTGACAACCGTTCTGTATTGAAACAAGCTCATGAGATAATATGCATAGCTAAGGAACTTGAGGTTCTTAAGTGCAATTTGCCGGGCAAGTTTGTCGCGGGCTGTATAATTGCTAAGCTCCCTAATTCCTGGAGGAACTTTGCTACTACTCTGAAACATCAGAGGCGTGAGTTCTCAGTAGAGGACATCATCGACCATCTGAGTGTTGAGCAGAACTCGAGAGCAAAGGACTCCAATGGAAAAGCGATGGAAAGCTCTTCTGCTGCCAATATGGTACATCAGAGGAACTTCAATTCCCACAAGCCCAAGGGAAAGAATTCTGTCCAACAGAATACCGACTTCAAGAAGAAGGGAAAGAAGCCCTTCAAGAAGAATAAGAAGGGAGATGGCTGCTATACTTGTGGTTCAGAGGAACATTGGGCGAACAAATGCCCAAACAAGTACAAGAAGCCGGCGCAGGACTCCAAGTCTGTCAATATGATTGTGGGCAACAATGAAAGTGGTGCATCTCGGTATGGTAATTTACTTACTGTATTTACAGTTTGTCAGTCCACCGATTGGTGGGTGGACACGGGTGCAAATATTGATGTGTGTGCTGACTTATCATTATTCTCTTCTTATCAGGCCACCAGTCGCGGGTCCGTATTGATGGGGAATGGCGCGAGTGCTTCTGTTCTTGGTGTTGGCACGGTCGATCTCAAGTTTACTTCGGGAAGGATCGTGCAACTGAAGAACGTGCAGCATGTCCCCGCCATCAAGAAGAATCTCGTTAGTGGCTCCCTTCTGTGTAGAGAAGGGTTTAAGTTGGTATTCGAGTCTAATAAAGTAGTAGTTACGAAATATGGACTTTTCGTTGGAAAAGGTTATGAATGCGGAGGTCTGTTCCGCCTTTCTCTTGCAGATTTTTGTAATAAAGTCGTGAACAATATTCATTCGAGTGTTAATGAATCTGAAGTTTGGCATTCACGTTTTTGTCACATAAGTTTCGGTGTTATGTCGCGGCTAGCAAAACTGAATTTAATCCCAACTTTCACTTTAGCCAAAGGTTCTAAGTGCCATTCGTGTGTGCAAGCAAAGCAACCTCGCAAGCCTCACAAGGCTGCAGAGGAGAGACACTTGGCACCATTAGAACTCATACATTCTGATCTTTGTGAGATGAATGGTGTGTTGACTAAAGGTGGAAAGAAATACTTCATGACATTGATAGATGATTCCACTAGATTTTGCTTTGTGTATGTGTTAAATACTAAAGATGAGGCTCTACACTACTTTAAAATCTATAAGGCAGAAGTTAAGAATCAACTTGAAAAGAAAATTAAACGAGTCCGGTCTGATCGTGGTGGAGAGTACTTCTCAAACGAATTTGATTCATTTTGTGCGGAACACGGCATTATTCATGAGAGGACGCCTCCCTATTCACCCCAGTCAAACGGGGTTGCCGAGCGGAAAAACCGTACTCTAACTGATTTGGTTAACGCCATGTTAGATACATCGGGTTTATCCAAGGCATGGTGGGGGGAGGCTATATTGACCGCGTGTCATGTCCTGAATAAAGTTCCTACAAAAGATAATGAGGTCACTCCCTACGAGGAGTGGTCGAAGAGAAGGACGACGCTCTCGTACTTACGTACTTGGGGCTGCTTGGCGAAAGTCAATGTACCGATCCCCAAGAAGCGTAAGCTTGGACCAAAGACTGTGGACTGCGTTAATTTGGGATACGCTAAGAATAGCGTAGGCTATAGATTTCTAGTAGTGAAATCTGAGGTACCTGACGTGAAGGTCGGTACAATAATGGAGTCGAGGGATGCTACATTCTTTGAGGATATATTTCCCATGAGAGATATGCAAAGCACTTCTAGACATGAATCTGAGATAACTCCTGAGCCTGCCATTCCTATGGAATACTATGAACAAACACATGATGAAAATCCTGAGAAGGATGACGAGGAAGCCCGTGGTAGGGGCAAGAGACAAAGGACTGCAAAGACCTTTGGTGATGATTTCTTCGTATACCTCGTGGATGATAATCCCACTTCTATTTCAGAAGCGTATGCTTCTCCAGATGCTGACTACTGGAAAGCTGCGGTCCGTAGCGAGATGGATTCCATCATGGCTAACGGGACATGGGAAATCACTGATCGTCCCTATGGTTGCAAACCATTGGGATGCAAGTGGGTGTTCAAAAAGAAGCTTAGGCCCGATGGTACGATTGAAAAGTACAAGGCTAGGCTTGTGGCCAAGGGCTATGCCCAGAAAGAAGAAGAAGATTTCTTCGATACTTATTCACCTGTGGCTAGACTGACCACCATTCGAGTACTACTCTCATTGGCGGTCTCTCATGGTCTTCTCGTTCATCAAATGGACGTTAAGACGGCTTTCCTGAATGGTGAGCTAAATGAGGAAATCTATATGCAACAGCCAGATGGCTTTGTGATAGAAGGTCAGGAAGGAAAGGTGTGTAAGTTGCTGAAATCTTTATATGGTCTGAGACAAGCACCTAAGCAATGGCATGAGAAGTTTAATACAACTCTAACATCTCTTGGCTTCGTTGTTAATGAAGCTGACAAATGTGTATACTATCGCCATGGTGGGGGCGAAGGAGTTATATTGTGCTTGTATGTTGATGACATACTGATATTTGGAACCAACCTCAAAGTAATTGAGGAGGTTAAGTCTTTTCTGTCTCAAAACTTTGAGATGAAGGACCTTGGGGTGGCTGATGTTATCTTGAACATCAAGCTGTTGAGAGATGATGAGGGTGGGATTACACTTCTGCAATCCCACTATGTTGATAAGATTTTGAGTCGCTTTGGATATTCAGACTGCAAAATTTGTCAAACACCATATGATCCTAGTGTGCTTATTCGAAAGTTTAAAGGCACAGCTATAGATCAATTGAGATTCTCTCAAATTATAGGTTCACTTATGTACCTAGCTAGCGCAACGAGGCCTGACATCGCGTTTGCTGTGAGCAAACTTAGCCGGTTTGTTGCAAACCCGGGCGATGTTCATTGACGTGCTGTTGAAAGAATTATGCGCTACTTGAAAGGGACTGTCAACCACGGGCTTCACTATACGTTATTCCCATCGGTACTTGAAGGGTATAGTGATGCGAATTGGATCTCTGATGCTGATGAGATGAAGGCCACTACTGGGTATATGTTTACTCTTGCGGGTGGTGCTCTTTCCTGGAAGTCTTGCAAGCAAACGATCTTAACAAGATCGACAATGGAAGCAGAATTAACAACATTAGACACATCTGGTGTCGAAGCAGAATTTCTTCAAGATCTTTTGATGGACTTACATGTGGTTGAGAAGCCGGTTCCGGCTATACTTATGAACTGCGATAATCAAACAATTATTGTTAAAGTGAAGAGTTCAAAGGACAATATGAAGTCCAACAAACATATAAGAATGAGATTGAAGTTTGTCAGACGTTTGAGAAACTCCGGAGTGATAGCGTTGGATTACATCCAAACGACTAAGAATCTGGCAGATCCCTTTACTAAAGGGCTATCACGTGTTGTGATAGACAGTGCATCGAGGGAGATGGGTATGAGACCCACATGAGTTGCCATGGCAGTAACCCAACCTATATGATCGGAGATCCCGTGAAGTAGGACCTGGGAAAACAAGCCAGTGGTGAACTGAGGAGAGTAACTTTACTAACCCACTCCGTTGGAGATGCAATACTCTCGGATACTGTATGGTAGGATGACTACTGTCTTAATGTGTTCTAAAGCTTATATGTAAGCAAGATGCTGTCCTACAGAGCGATCTTTGAAGGAACACACCTATATGAGCTTGACTGCTGGTCACAGTCTATGAGATTTGGGTGATCTCTAGTAAACTCATGAATAGGCTAGGAGTGTGACTAATATGCTCCACCCGAGGGGTCACCTTCGGCAACCTAGTACTAGTAAGACTTGTGGTGAAGCTCCTTTACGCCAAACTGACAATTCAAGGCATAGTCCATTGTTCAGTTGTAAAGGGGTGTAGCTACTTGCTCTAGGTGAAGCTCAACCTTAACAGGTCTTCACTGAAACGCTGGTATATTAAAACATTGTTTGGAACGAGGGAACACGATGTGCCCTTGAGATCTGGTGGGGAATTGTTGAAATTAGAGATGGGCCTTAGGCCCATAAGACAAATTTCAGAAAAATCTCCAAGGGCCCATGTAGGCGGTGGCATGACAAGGTGGTGGGAAGTTTAGTCCCACCCCGCTAGTGGAGGAGAAGTTGGACCCCCTTTATAAGGGTCTCTCTTCCACATGCTATTGGAGAGTGAGAAAAGAAGGTGCCCTCACGCACTCCTCCTCCGCCGCCCGCCTCGCCACGCCTCGCTGCGCCGCGGGTTGCGGGAATGAGCCGAGCCGAGCTCATACCTACGCGCTTATTTGGGCTGTTACCGACTCGGACGTGGGTTCGGCCCACGTCTCTCCACCCAGCCGCCGAAACCTCGCCTCTCCGTTTCCTCTACGGGAGAGGGGCGATTAGGTTTTTGGGGAGCGATCACGCGACTGCTTCGTCTACGTCCGCGTCGCCCTCGTCATCGCCATGTCTTCGCCAAGCGAAGCTGACCGTCTCGTCCGCGAGAAGGCCGAAGCCGAGAAGAAGGCGGCAGAGGATACTGCCGCCGCCACCGCTGCTGCTACAGCCAATTGGCCGATCGAAGGGTATGATATGTTTATCTCTCTCGTGTTTCTGTCTGCACTAGTAGTATTGCCTATATGCATAGATGTTTCTGCTATATGCGTAGTACTTGCTAGTATACTCCGTGATCAGTATGTCATGAACCTAGTCAATGCTATGTTAGTAATTATTTCATGGATTAATCTACTCGGGAAATTGCCTATTTACTCAACATTGTTAAACGGTAGAAAGAGGGGGTTCTCAAAGCACATATATTCTGATCCCTTGTTATGGTTACGATTATATTTCAGAGGATTGATTGCCTCGGTGATCACCGTGTCAAGTTGGTCGAAGGTATGTGCCAGCAGTATTGTCCATTTAGCCCCGGTGTCTACAATCATTTCTGCGGGTGTTGTGACCAGCGCGACCCCATTGACAACAACCTCATCCAGCTTCAACGCATACGTTGATCGCTGAAAGGCCCGGGACAAGGGAGTATAGGAAGTGGAGCTGACACGACTGTAATTTCCGAGGGACAAGTAGCCTGCCTTCCTTTTGTCACTTGGAAAGCAGTAGCTAAAGGCCTTGTAGCCGACTAGTGGCGCTACTTGTTCAAAGAAGGAGAAGGGCTCGTCAGCGAATCCCAATATGCCAGCTTCATGCTGGTTGTACTCGGTGTCCAAGCTGCAGCAGAAGAGGAAATCAGGGAAGCTATATCCCTTGGCATACTGTCCCTCACCAGCTTGCCGGCGGAATATGTAGTTGATCCTCCGAATGTCATGGTGTAAAGGCAACTGTTCTCTTTCTCCAAGCATGCTTTGGTTTGAAGGCGTAGCGCCCGGTGGATGGTCCCTGTGAAACAACGGGAACTCAAGTGCTCCGTGCGAGTTGACAATATGATCTGTTGAAGCATGCACGACAGGCTCATAGTTATATTTAGTTTGATGAAAATAAATACTATAGGGAAATATTTCAGAAACGAGCAAATAACTTGCTATTTGTTGGGTATGGATTTTGCGCGACCAATCGCTCAAATGGTTTTGAGAACGACGTTCAGTTGTGCATTTCTGACAATCTTAAAACTATTCTCCATGAGCGTGCAGAAAGGCATGTGTTTTGTGCAACTAAGACAGTAGGGGTGATGAAAAACTAACAACGAACAAACGCATATTGACAATTAACAAAATTTTATTTGAAGCAAACATGTATACTACCATATTTCTTTAGAAGCCATGAAAATCAATGAATGACACGAACAATACTTTTTCTAGAGATAAATGTATCGAGCAAACTACAACACCATTCTACTACGTTGTCAACATGCCCTTTTCCTCGAAACAGCCTTTCGCCCCGCTTTATATATAAAGCACATAGTCCAGCATCCAAACAACACAACCCAACAGAGTGCAAACGTAAGAAACGTTGGGGCACCAGCACAGTCCTGCCCAAGAAAGGAAAAGAAACAAAAAATGCCATCGAAGGGGCGGCTAAGATGCAGCCGGGAGAGCGGAGAGCCGTCGGGCAGCCGCCATCAGCGCATCCAGGTATCGCTGAAGCCTGCCGCGGTCTCGGATCCTAACGAGCGGATGCCAGAGCTGCAAAAAGACAATGAATTTGAAGAGCGAGTGAGAAGCACGCTGCTGAAAGACCCTTTCAATCATCATTTTGTTGCGAGTAGTCCAAAGGATCCACATCATGGCTGCGAATACCAGCCAGAACAGTCGGCGCTTACGGCCGACCTGGGTGACCCATACATGCAGAAAATCTGCAAGGTCAGAGGTCGCCCATTCCGGTCCAGGGCCTCGCGTACAAAGCACCAAAGGGCCTGTGCCGCGACACAGGAGAATGGAATGTGAGAGCCGGTCTCCGGGACATGGCACAAGAGACAAATGCCGTTACCCGGACCATGATGTTTCAACACCTTCGTCCCTGAAGGCAAACGATCTCGAAGAAGCTGTCAAACGAAAATCTTGATCTTCAGGGGCAACGGTGCCTTCCAAAGTGGGGAGATCCACGGAAGGACAGGCATCCTGCACAAAGCCAAATAGGCCGAACTAACGGAGAATTCTCCCGAGGGAGAAAGACTCCAGGAAACACTATCTCTGGACGACGAGGCCGGGAGGGGAACCACTGCCTGCAGGAGTTCCCAGTCCTGGACCTCGACTGGGACGAGGGGACGGCGGAACGCAACCTGCCATCCCTCCTCCACAGCAGACGCAGAGACAAGAACGACAGGGTCGTCGCAAATAGCAAATAGCCTCGAGACAAGGACGGCCTGGAGACAAGGACGGCAGGGTCATCAGCATGCCCTTTTCATATAGCTATGTATGTATTTTGTGTGGCACATCACTGAAAGTACTTATACTATTGAGGATATTTGTGTGTGCTCCCGGCCTTTAGTGAGCCCTTTATTTAAAACAATAGTACTCAAAAATTTACATTTATATATTTCAAAAACACACGAAAGAAACCTAGCCCTCAACCCAAATGCACAACCTACAATTCTATGATTTTTTTTGCTTCATTGTGCATATAAAAGATGTTCATTTTTTGTGCTTGAATTTTGTTTTTTGTGCATCTTTACCGACTAATAAAGCAAATAATGCTTCTGTCGTACGTCATAAACATTAGCCCTAAAGTTGCTTAAAATTACCCACTATGCCACCAATAAGTCAAAAGAAAATGGTTCCTTTTTTTATCACAAATCGCTCCGCCATGTATTGGTTTATAAGATGTTGAATCGCAATTTGGCAACTAAGCTGTCCTAGCATACTAGCTCGAGTGCGCCCCTTCTTCCTAGAACACCCGGTTCGAGTATTGTCCTTGCATATTTTTTTCTTTTTTTGTTTACCTTTTCTTCTTTTCTTCTATCAGGCTGATTCAAATCAACCAATTTTCGATTATTTTTTCCCTTTTCTAGCATACTTTTTTTTCCTTTTTTTGTTTACCTTTTTTTTTTCTTTTCTTCTATCAGGCTGATTCAATATTTTTTCTTTTTTGTTTACCTTTTCTTCTTTTCTTCTATCAGGCTGATTCAAATTAAGCAATTATCGTTTATTTTTTTCTCCTTTTTGTTTACCTTTTCTAGCATACTTTTTTCCTTTTTTTGTTTACCTTTTCTTCTTTTCTTCTATCAGGCTGATTCAAATAAAGCAATTTTTGTTTCTTTTTTTCTCTTTTTTGTTTACCATTTCTTCTTTTCTTCTATCGGGTTGATTCAAATCAAAGCGATTTTTTCTTTCTTATTTTTATTTATCTTTTCTTCTTTTCTTCTATCAGGTTGATTTAAATCAAGCGATAGGAATTGGGAGGAGAAGCCGAAATGGACTATTTTTGGAAGAGGCCAACTATCTATGATAGGTTGTCAAATTGTATACCACTAACTAGACCGTGAACATTTTTTTGCCCCAATGGCCTCTGGATTAGTTCATCTTGATTTCTTTCACTCACGTACGACAATATGCATGCGAGCACAGTGGCGCCCGACGTACACAACATCGGCCAGATATGCATACAGAGTGGTTGCTGAATTTTGAATCTATTTTATGCTCCCATGCGGCATTTGGCCGGTGGAAATCTTGAATTGCACTTTTGTAGGGTAAGTTCATCTTTGTTTGTGTCGTAACTAAAAAATCTCATATTATAGATCATTTTTTATAAATTAAGAGCGTGTAGCATTTTTTCTTCTGTTGCAACGCACGGGCCCTTTTGCTAGTATAGAATAAAATATGGTTGCTAAAAATTCCCATTAAGAAACAACTTACATTTCTACTCTGATAAATTTATCCTCTTTAGAAATTCCTCCATGAGTAATTCTAACAAATGGGCTTGCCCATAAACCATTTACGGGTCTCTCGTTACACCGACAAATACTTTTTTTTATAGAAAAACCACAAGAAATTTGATTTTAGGAACCTTTTTCTACTTTGTTTTCAACGGTTCGGGGAAGCTTCCGGCTGTTTGTTTTTCTTTCTTTCTCTGCCAGTTTTTTTTTACTTGCGGTTCTGTTAGTTATTTTTTTGGTTCTATTCATTTTTCAGCTTTTTTATATTTATTATTTTTTGAAATTGATCAACTTTTCTAATCCGCCTGGTTTAGTTTAGGAATATTATTGTACCTGTCATGAACATTTTCTAAAAGTTGCTCTTTCTAAAATTATTCAAGGACATTGTATATGTATTAACATTTATTAAGTGTTTTAATAAAAATATAAATGGTCCAAATATTTTATTTGTATGTTATGATTCTCATAAAATGTTGCATGAATAATATTTTATATTGTTAAAAACTTTTTGTATACATATAACATTCGTTTATTTGTTGTGAATACTTTTTTAAATAGCACAAACATTATTTATATCTTATGACTTTTGAAAAAATGTTTGATATTTTGTGTTACACTTCATGGAAAATATATCAAAATTTTTATGACCATTTTTTTATTTTTAAACATTTGTTTAACTGGGATGAGCATTTGTTTTTTAAATGCTATGATATTTTTTTCTAAATGTAAGGAGATTTTAGTAAAATTGTGCCTAAAATCTAAATTTTCTTGATTTTTTACAGATGTGTGAAACATTTTCAAAATATTCGCATGAATAATTTTAAATATTAAGTAATAAATTAGCATATTTTTGTAAAATACATTTATTTTTATGAACATTAAAAAATACATAAAAAAGTAGAGATGCAAAACGAAAGAGGAAAGAAAACGTGTGTATGTTGTGTTGTATGATGGACAAGGCAAGAGCTAGGCGAGCAGAAACTTGAGCCTAGCCCATTGAAGGTGCGCTTGGGCGAGCATCCCATATACCCTAGTAGCAAGCCAGGTATAACCTCTCTCAAGAAAAAAAGGAAGCGAGCTATAGTCAGACCCCTTAATTGCACGGAAGTGCGCTGAATTCAGGCATGTTCATCTAAAAAAAGAAAGAAAAAGAGTGGTCCGTATCTGAGGTATCACATGATGGTGTTTCTTTTTTTAGGTGGTGAGAGGGTTCGGGGGATATATATGTTTTTATAGTCCAACTGCTGCTAATTGATTAGAAAAATCATTGACCCGATCAAAATCGTAAATTCACCACTAGGAAAATAGCTACTAGTAGCGTGGGTTTTTGGGCTAGCAGTAGCGCACGCATCCGTGCTACTACTATCGCGCTACAGCTAACTTGTAGCAGTAGCGCCAGTTGTCGAGCCTATTGCTATACTGACATAGCAGCAGTGCGGGTATATCCAGCGCTTCTAGGAAGTTGTAGCAGCAACATGGGTTTGGCGAGCGCCACAAATAATATGTAACAACATCGCGCGTCCGACCAATGCTACTGGTTTATACAGTTTTCTTTTTGAGGGAAGGTTTTATACGGGTTTCATACAATAGTCTTTTTAGGAAAGGTTTTATATAGAAGTCTAATCATATCATAAGCATACAATATGCTTATCATATCATACACATAATAATCTCATCATATCATCATATCTCCAACACAAATGATGTCGTCTTTCATCATAATCTCGATATAGCGATACAAGTTAAGTGACATGCATGTCTCGAATACAAGCAACTGCATGTTCATCACACACACATGTATCATCCTCTATATCTAAACTAAGATATAGAAGAGAAGAGATATCACTATGAGCAAGAACGCGATAATGTAGTAGTTATTGAGGGGTCGGTCCAATCGCTCTCTCGCGTTGTTGGCTGGGGTTGCATCCAACTCCGAGTGCTCTCGGTGCGGCATAATGGGGCACTTCCAAACTGATTATTTCTTTCATTTGCTTTATTTTCTTTGCAAGAAACAAGGTCACTCTACTATCAAATGTACCTTACAATCCCTTGTTATGTAAGTTTAGATGATGGGTCATGGCATCCAAGGATACAAGTTCTTCTTCATAGAGCTCAAAGAATAGGAAGGAGAAGTTCAACGTACGAGGAACTCTCTCGTGATGGAAGTGATGGTGGATAAAGATATTCTCAAGCTCATCCCCTTTTGATAGTTTGGCATACCTATGGACTCAATGTGATCTTGGACCATAAAATTAGTTTATTAGGTTAGTTAGGTTAGTTAGTTAGGTCAGTTTGTTGGGTTATTTACTTCTGTGTCCCGCTTTGCTTAGTATTGCTCGTTTTTGCCCCACTCGCCTACTTTGTTCTATCCCACTCTCGCATGTGGACAAGCGGCCGTTTCAGTCGGGTCAACCTCCTTTGACCGTTAGTTGGCATCACTAGTGGGGCCGGCCTGGGGCACCTCATCACGCCCACGAGTGGGGCTTGAGTGGGGCCTACCTGGGTCCTCATTTTGAATCCACCCCACGCCCGATCCCGATCTGACCGCCGCAACAGCCACTCGCCGCACCCCATTTTGAATCCACCACATGCCAGATCCTGATCTGACCACCGCAAAGCCAGTCGCCGCAGCAGCCACCGTTGCCACGCCCCTCCACTCCCTATTACTTCCGCTTGAAGGGAGCCGTGGCAGGTTGACAGGAGCTGCAACAATGCATCAATGACCAACGTTTCTTCCGCATCAATGGCGAGCGTTTCTTCCGCCATTGATAGCGGCGAGGACTGGGTCGTTCCGGGATCCAATAGCAGTTCGATTCCACAGAAGTAAGTAATGAATCTTTCATTTGTATGATTTAGCTAGTAAATACGGGGAGAATTGACAATAGTACGTTGATTTTCGTTCCGTAAATAGGATCAAAAAACAGACTACTTATCGTTTGGCGGTCAGAATGGAAACTTCTGTTATGGGTTCGAATGAACCGTCCAAGGGGTTTTGGTATCCATTAGTGGTGGAGACGAGTTGTACGTTCAAAGATTTGTTGGGTGCAATGTGTACGAAATATGCTTGGTCCGAATGTGATTTGGTTCAGGTGAAATACTGGTTAATGCTTGATGAGCAATTTGCCCACTACAAAATGGCGAGTAGATATGTTGTATGTTTGCTCAGAACATGAACAACCGCTTTGGTAGAATTGTAGTCAGAGTGGTTCAGAAAATAAAAGTATTGCCAAAGGAAAAGGGAAAGGGGGCGGCTGTTGAGAAATCAAAGTCTGCTAATTCTCAGCTTCCACCCACACCTCGTAGGCCCAATCCATCTAAACCTACTAGAAGTGCAAGCCAGAACACTGCAGCGAGTGTAGACAAAGATGTGTCGCCCGATAAGGCCGTGCCTCGCAACGATGATGAAGATGAGACGATATTCACTGAACATGTGGATCATCCGAGCAAATTAGGCCTCGTTCTATTTGTAGATACTGATTTTGAAGACGGGGAGGAGAGATTGAAGAGGAATACGAAGGCGAAGACATGCCAGAGATTGAATTGAACAGAGATAATCCTAATCTTAATGCAGGTGCACTATACAAAAGTATGGTTGAACTTCGGAATGCACTTACATTGTACTGTATTCAGAGCAATAATGTTTATGGCACTGAGAAGAATGAGAAACGAAAGCTAACGGTGCACTGCCCATATCCTAGGTGTAGTTGGAAGTTGCATGCTAGTGGTATGCGTGGGAAGAAGACTATTCATGTAATTTTTTGTTGGATCATTTTTTGTAACATGTTTGCTTGATCTCAATCTTATTGTCTAACATATACTCCCTCCGTCCCGAAATAAGTGACTCAACTTTGTAATATAATACAAAGTACAAAGTTCAGTCACTTATTTTGGGACGGAGGGAGTACTTCTCATTGTATTTCAGATAAAATACACCAACAATTTGCACACTTGTCCAGCTAAGGTGGAGACCCATAAATCAAAATTAGCAACCAAAAATTGGCTCGCAGAGGTAATGACGCCAAGGCTAAGAAAGGATCCATCCATTGAAGTAATTGCCCTTGGTAACAAAAAATCAGAGATTTATCGCTTTGAGGAGAAACTACCTTCACATGATGGTGTTTCTTTTTTTAGGTGGTGAGAGGGTTCGTGGGATATATATGTTTTTATAGTCCAACTGCTGCTAATTGATTAGAAAAATCATTGACCCGATCAAAATCGTAAATTCACCACTAGGAAAATAGCTACTAGTAGCGTGAGTTTTTGGGCTAGCAGTAGCGCACGCATCCGTGCTACTACTATCGCGCTACAGCTAACTTGTAGCAGTAGCGCCAGTTGTCGAGCCTATTGCTATACTGACATAGCAGCAGTGCGGGTATATCCAGCGCTTCTAGGAAGTTGTAGCAACAACATGGGTTTGACGAGCGCCACAAATAATATGTAGCAGCATCGCGCGTCCGACCAATGCTACTGGTTTATACAGTTTTCTTTTTTAGGGAAGGTTTTAGAGAGGGAAGATTTTATACGGGTTTCATAAAATAGTATTTTTAGGAAAGGTTTTATATAGAAGTCTAATCATATCATAAGCATACAATATGCTTATCATATCATACACATAATAATCTCATCATATCATCATATCTACAACACAAATGATGTCGTCTTTCATCATAATCTCGATATAGCGATACAAGTTAAGTGACATGCATGTATCGAATACAAGCAACTGCATGTTCATCACATACACATGTATCATCATCTATATCTAAACTAAGATATAGAAGAGAAGAGATATCACTATGAGCAAGAACGCGATAATGTAGTAGTTATTGAGGGGTCGGTTCAATCGCTCTATCGCGTTGTTGGCTGGGGTTGCATCCAACTCTGAGTGCTCTCGGTGCGGCATAATGGGGCACTTCCAAACTGATTATTTCTTTCATTTGCTTTATTTTCTTTGCAAGAAACAAGGTCACTCTACTATCAAATGTACCTTACAATCCCTTGTTATGTAAGTTTAGATGATGGGTCATGGCATCCAAGGATACAAGTTCTTCTTCATAGAGATCAAAGAATAGGAAGGAGAACTTCAACGTACGAGGAACTTTCTCGTGATGGAAGTGATGGTGGATAAAGATATTCTCAAGCTCATCCCCTTTTGATAGTTTGGCATACCTATGGACTCAATGTGATCTTTGACCACAAAATTAGTTTATTAGGTTAGTTAGGTTAGTTAGTTAGGTCAGTTTGTTGGGTTATTTACTTATGTGTCCCGCTTTGCTTAGTATTGCTCGTTTTTGCCCCACGCGCCTACTTTTTTCTATCCCACTCTCGCATGTGGACAAGCGGCCATTTCAGTCGGGTCAACCTCCTTTGACCGTTACTTGGCATCACTAGTGGGGCCGGCCTGGGGCACCTCATCACGCTCACGAGTGGGGCTCGAGTGGGGCCTACCTGGGTCCTCATTTTGAATCCACCCCACGCCCGATCCCGATCTGACCGCCGCAACAGCCACTCGCCGCACCCCATTTTGAATCCACCACATGCCAGATCCTGATCTGACCACCACAAAGCCAGTCGCCGCAGCAGCCACCGTCACCACGCCCCTCCACTCCCTATTACTTCCGCTTGAAGGGAGCCGTGGCAGTTTGACAGAAGCTGCGATGATGCATCAATGACCAACGTTTCTTCCGCATCAATGGCGAGCGTTTCTTCCGCCATTGATCGCGGCGAGGACTGGGTCGTTTCGGGATCCAATAGCAGTTCGATTCCACAGAAGTAAGTAATGAATCTTTCATTTGTGTGATTTAGCTAGTAAATACAAGGAGAATTGACAATAGTACGTTGATTTTCGTTCGTTAAATAGTATCACAAAACAGACTGCTTATCGTTTGGCGGTCAGAATGGAAACTTCTGTTACGGATTCGAATGAACCGTCCAAGGGGTTTTGGTATCCGTTAGTGGTGGAGACGAGTTGTACGTTCAAAGATTTGTTGGGTGCAATGTGTACGAAATATGCTTGGTCCGAATGTGATTTGGTTCAGGTGAAATACTGGTTAATGCTTGATGAGCAATTTGCCCACTACAAAATGGCGAGTAGATATGTTGTATGTTTGCTCAGAACATGAACAACCGCTTTGGTAGAATTGTAGTCAGAGTGGTTCAGAAAATAAAAGTATTGCCAAAGGAAAAGGAAAAGGGGGCGGCTGTTGAGAAATCAAAGTCTGCTAATTCTCAGCTTCCACCCACACCTCGTAGGCCCAATCCATCTAAACCTACTAGAAGTGCAAGCCAAAACACTGCAGCCAGTGTAGACGAAGATGTGTCGCCCGATAAGGCCGTGCCTCGCAACGATGATGAAGATGAGACGATATTCACTGAACGTGTGGATCATCCGAGCAAATTAGGCCTCGTTCCATTTGTAGATAGTGATTTTGAAGAGGGGGAGGAGAGATTGAAGAGGAATACGAAGGCGAAGACATGCCAGAGATTGAATTGAACAGAGATAATCCTAATCTTAATGCAGGTGCACTATACAAAAGTATGGTTGAACTTCGGAATGCACTTACATTGTACTGTATTCAGAGCAATAATGTTTATGGCACTGAGAAGAATGAGAAACGAAAGCTAACGGTGCACTGCCCATATCCTAGGTGTAGTTGGAAGTTGCATGCTAGTGGTATGCGTGGGAAGAAGACTATTCATGTAATTTTTTGTTGGGTCATTTTTTGTTTCATGTTTGCTTGATCTCAATCTTATTGTCTAACATATACTCCCTCCGTCCCGAAATAAGTGACTCAACTTTGTAATATAATACAAAGTACAAAGTTCAGTCACTTATTTTGAGACGGAGGGAGTACTTCTCATTGTATTTCAGATCAAATACAACAACAAATCTGCACACTTGTCCAGCTAAGGTGGAGACGCATAAATCAAAATTAGCAACCAAAAATTGGCTCGCAGAGGTAATGACGCCAAGGCTAAGAAAGGATCCATCCATTGAAGTAATTGCCCTTGGTAAAAAATATATCAGAGATTTATCGCTTTGAGGAGAAACTACCTTACATGAGGTTATGGACTGTTAGAATGGTTGCTCTTCAGAACATTAACGGTACTGAATGGGAGGGAAGTTTTGAGTTGTTATACACACACAAAGCTGAGGTGGAGAAGGCAAGTCCAGGCAGTGTGTCGGTGCACTGAAGACTCGGGTCTCCTGTGCCCCAGACTTGTGCACGGGCGCTGGCAACCCCCTCGACGGCAGGGTACAACGGAGGCTGGCGAACAGAGTGGAGGAGACGAGAAAACATGCCGAATTCGTACAACGCACCAGTTTTATTCAAACATCCATATCATTACGATTACAAATGATGCCCAATCTATTCACTATCGACTAATTATCATCACATAAACAAATGCGAGAGCAATTACACAAACATAAAAAATTCCGGCCATCAAATTGCCCTGCTTCTTCAATTCGATTAGTTTCTTCATCTTCTTGTTGAGCTTCTTCAGCTCTGCCGTCCCTGCTGCATCCCCCACAGTAGCACCAATGGAATTTCCAGATCTTGGGGCCCCAGATCCAGACGGGCCCGATCCAAACTTCTCCGCCTCCAACGGTAAATCGAGCTCCCGTGATTCACCCTCCAGTTGAATTCGCTCTATGTACTCATCTAGCCACTCAAAATGGGCGCATTGCTTCAATTTCTGAAATCGGAAAGATGAACCCTAAATCCCAAATCCGATGAAAAATATGAAATTGGGGGACAAAAACCAAAATTGGCATATTGAGAAGTAAAATCTCACCTTTCCCTGCTCTTGTTTGCTCTCGCATTTCACGAATTCCCGCCCAAGGTTGCCATTCTTGTCGGTCGTTGTGACTAGCCGCTTCAGGGGTGCGGTACGTGGACATGCATGGCACCTTGTCATGGGAACTTCGTCATAGCACGACCATGAGCGGCGGGAGGCTGAAGCGGAGCTCGACATTGCTAGGTCGCGGCCCCGAACGGCGTTGCTGCCCGTCGTCGCCGGAGAAGAAGAACAACAACGGCCGGCGAGCGGGGCGAGGATGGGAAGGTCGCGGTAGTGCTCTTGTACCAATGCTGAGATAGATAAGTTACTGGGTCCCACGCTGTGGGTCCCGCTTTGTTACGTAGGGGCTCACCTGATTCGAGTTTTAAACATGTGTCTTTGGATTAGGCAGCAGTGTCGCACGACAGCTATTTCTGCGCTGGGAGATGTCGCATGAGGGCCATTACAACCAACGACGTCGCATGAAAGATAACACAACTCAACCACGTCGCATGGGAGCTATTCGCCCTCGAAAAGCTGTCCTCGAGCCAAATCTAAAACGAATAATATTGAACCATTGGATCAACATAACACTACATTACTACTTATAAAATCGTTCATTTTTGACAATATAGTGATATTTTAAATCAAAACAAGACATATCATAGTTTATAATCACCCAATCATGTTCATCATGACATAAAAGTTTGAAATCATGCCACATCACATCATCATCCAACCAAGTTCAAAATCACCCAACCAAGTTCATGATATAAAAGTTCACACAAACAAATGACACATCAACAATCATGTCGCGTCCTATTTTCGTCCTCTTCTTCCTTCGGCCCCGGTGCGATGCAACCCGCCACCGAGGTTGTCAGTGGCGCCATGCAAAGATCACGCACGAGACCGGTGGTTGGAGGAGCACCGACGGAGGCGAAGCCAAAGCTCCCCGCGCTAGGGTTTGTGCCGGCGGCGAGGTCACGGGTGTAGGGAGGGTGAGGGGGATGTCGGCACGACCGTCCATTGGGCGAATTCACAGGTGGCAGAGCGGTCGAAGAGGGAGCGGCAGGGCGCTCGAGTGTGCAACGCACGGGAGCGGGCGCACGAAATAAGCGGCGTGGGATGTCGTTTCGCCCAGTGCGATGCCATTTCTCTCCCTTGCGCCAATGCTCAATTCCTATGGAGTTGCTTTCGCAAAATGGTAGGAGGTCAGTGGTGCCATACCAATGTATCCGACTTGTTCGCGGAGATTCAGTCCAACCCCTCTTCGGCCTGCCATATTAGGTGGATGACCATCGGGGTGCTCGCGTGGATTTCTTGGACTATTCGCAACAAGCTTGTGATCCAGCATGTGCCCCTCCGACGTGCTACTCACGCATTGTTTAAAATGTGTGGTTTCCTGCAGCTCCGGCGGTCGCTTAACCGCCCCTCCGACCGAGACGCCATCACCAACATCATCGTCAACCTTGGTTGGCTCTCTGCTTCGTGCCCCCACTTCCTCCTCCGCCTCCTGAGCCTTATTAGCCTGTTGTGCCGTTCTCTTCGCATCACATACCCTCGGTTGAGTGTGTGTGTTTATGTCTCTTAGGGCTTGTTGAGTTGTGCCCTCAACATAACTCTTTGGTGTTGTTCTGTGTTAATTTTGTGCGTGTGTGTGTTGAACTTGGGTGTGTTGGACATGCGTTTGTGTGGAAGTGTTTTGTACTTGTTTGTATTGATGTGACGGTTTGTTTTATTTATAAAACGGGGCGAAAATCTTTTCTCTCCCTTATAATAATATATAATAAAACACATATGGCTTCTGTCGTCCGTCACTCTAAAATCCATGCAAACTTTAGTTTATTCTGAGCGAGCGTTTTATAAAGCATGAGTAGCCAAGCAGCATAGCGGCCTAATCCTCTCTTCCCCACAAAGGAGACCAGGGTTCGAATCCAGCTACTTTCAATTTTTGGTGTCGGCCGAGCTACTCAGTTTAGCAACGTTTTGTTTTCTTTTTTGATGAATCAAATGCTTTAAAAATTATATCTTTCAAACCTTAACATTAAATTGAACAGTTCACTCGCCCATGCATTCCTTAGTAGGGTTCAATTTTTGATGTCGGCCGAGCTACTCAATTTTGGAACGATTTCTTTTCTTTTTTGACGAATCAAATGCTTTAAAAAATTATATCTTTCAAACCTTAACATTAAATTGAACCTTTGATTTATGAAAAATCCTTAGAAAAATGTGTACTAAATATGCTGCAATCATGTACGTTAATTATTTCTAAAATTATGTTTACGATGCACCCTTAAAAATTCCTATTATATGTGAGTTCTATCTTTTTAAATTAACTAGAAAGAATAGTTATTTTGTTTAGGACTCACCATATTCAAAAGCGTTTTCGTTGTGTAAGCACTCAGACCACTGTTGATAACATAAAATGTGATGTCATTCGGAACTAAAAGACGTGAATCTATTAAGGTCTTCAGTCGTGGTTATTGGGTTAAAAGTACGTGTTATTTTTTCTTCCGTTGCAACGCACGGACTCTTTTTTATACATATTTTATAATCTAAGACCTTATGTACATGCCTTTTTTTTGACAGTATCCACGCACGTTTTTATCAATGGACTACATTTTTTTGTTCATTTTCGGTATTTGTGTTAGTTTAATATATAAGTATACAACGAAGCATAGTTTGCACGCACTCGAATCTTCAGCATAACAACGATGGATGCATGCACCGGATTTCCCGTGCTTGGGAGAAACGCTTTTCTCATGCCTTGCCATCCTATTTGTGTGTTTATTTTGCCAACCAGAGAGGCCCCGAGACACCTCCATTGTAGCATTCGTCCACGTACCTAGCAGACTCGGGGCGGGACAGAAGAGCAGCTCCGCGGATCACTGCGTCCTCGTCTCTGATTAGCCCCCTGCCATCAAAGTAGTCCTCCAGGAGCTGCCCAACCATGGGGATCCTCACACTTCCACCGACGAGAATGACCTCGTCGATGGCGTCCTTGCGGCTCTGCGCCACGGAAGTGGGAGCACCTCCCATCACCACCGTCTCCACTATTTCCATCGCTCTCTCCATGAGGTCATGGTTCAGCTCCTCGAACTTAGCCCGCGTGAGCTCCTCGTAGACATCTGCGCCCTCGCCGAGAACCGA
Organism: Hordeum vulgare subsp. vulgare; assembly: GCF_904849725.1. Taxonomy (NCBI): domain Eukaryota; kingdom Viridiplantae; phylum Streptophyta; class Magnoliopsida; order Poales; family Poaceae; genus Hordeum; species Hordeum vulgare. The sequence continues at coordinate 592,889,406 of NC_058521.1, forward strand.
TCCGATGTTCATAAGAATGCCTTCTCGGTCGCTCAGTAACTTCTTGGCAGTCTCGCAGTCTGCCCTCAGCTTCCTGAGAGCGGCCTCGTCGCCACGGATGTCCCGGTGATGCTTCTCCTTGATCAGCTCCACGAAATAATCGACAACCCTGCCGGTGAAGTCGTCACCTGCATGGAAGAAGAAGTGAACAAATAAGTGAACCATAGTTTAGGAGCCTCTTCTTCCCTTAGCAAAATCGATCTGGAGCTGTGTATATATGCGCACGTAATTAAGTACGTACCGCCAAGGTAGGCATCATGGCGTTCCTCGAGGAGATGGCCCGTGCCATCCTTGAACCTGAACTTTGTGGCATGGCTTGTGCGGCCACCGAGATGGAAGACGAGGACAACCTTGTCGTCGCCCCTCTTCTCGTGAAGGCGATATGCCGCGGCCGCCGCGACCTGCTCGTCGACGACCTTGGCAACACCCAAGCCGCCGTGCAACCGCGCAGCTTCTCTCCTGACCCAACTCCTTTGGGCGTCGTTCAAGTGCCCGGGCACGGTGACAAGCGCGCTCTCGATCTCGCGGCCGAGGCGCGCCTCCGCCATCTTCTTAAGCTCGGCAATTAGGATGCCGGCCACACGCTCGGGAAGGAAATTCATCGTCTGGCCTTCCTCGGTCTCCATCTGAATGCCGCATCTTCCCAGCTGTTCGGTGAACTGGTACGGCACTAGCTCCGCGTCTCGCTTCACCATCTCGTTGTAAATCCTATATGAATTACAGTTGAATTTGACGAATCAAACAATCCATCCACTCCATCAGTTGTGCGAAGATAGAACAGGAGCTAGTAAGTAAGTTACTTGCCTGATGCCGAGGAGTCGCTTGAAGCCGGAGACGGCCGTCCCGGGGCTGACGGCGGCGTGGCTCATGGCGGCCTCTCCGACGAGGGTGCCGTTGTCTGTGAAGGCAACCCAGGAGGGGATGCAGAACTGGTACGCGGTGTAGGGATCCAGCCGGCCTCCGTAGCCGGCGATGCAGGACTTGGTGTTGCCGAGGTGGATGGCCGTCTTTTCGTGCTGCGAGATGCCGTGGTACTGCAGGAACTCGTTGGCGCAATGCGCAGGCGACACGCCTCGTGGGAGGCCAAACGCCGCCGCACCCGATGCCGCTGCATGTCATGTCATCATCAAGAAAACACAATCAAATTAACGAATTAGGCGGCCGGAGACCGATCGATGGCGATGCCGGAGGGAGAGGAAGCATACCCATGGCCAGGAAAAGGAGCAGAACGCCGAGGTAGAGGAGCGGACGAGTCGCCGCCATTGGAGTAGTCGATCTCTGCTTCTCGATCGGCGTGTTTTGTGCTCGGCGGCCGTTGTACAACAGCATTATATGTCATGGCCATCGACCAGGCCGCGTCCGACTCCATCAGTACATGGTATCCGAGTATTATTGACCAATCTGTATACGGCTCGTAGAAGAAGTCATGTTTCTTTTTCTTTCTTTTTTTTGTGTGTGCAGGGGGGTAAAGTTTGAAATTAACCCTGAGGTTGTAGAGGCCGACACTGATAAATCCTTACCTCTAAATCCTTAAAGTTGATACCCTGACCTATTTGATCCTGGTCTATCCTAACCCTGGGTATGTTTGGCACACCGAAAAAGGTACAATCCTGACCGAGAACTCGTTTTTTTCAGTGTTGCGTGGGTCAACACATGATAGTTATCTTCTTCCTCGCTCCCATCCCTTTTGTCCTGTCTCCTTTCTTCTCAGATCCATCAAGGTCAATAGGGGTAGGTGCTGCTTGGGAGATGGCTACATGATACATCGACGGTAGGAGATGCAGCCGAGGCGAGCCTGCTGCCATATAGTGAGCACCCTCTGAATGACAGCCAACGCAACAGAGCACTTCTGCTGGCGCGCGACACTCGAGGCCTAGGCCGGGTTGTAGTACTCGCACGCAGCGGCGCTCTGGGCTTGGTCTCGAGCTATGTCAAGGACCCCATCTTGCCGAAGCGCTGCTCTTACTTCTCTTTGACACAACACTAAGTCACTGACAGCTCAGCACGAATGGACACGCGCGGCAAGGGCGACGACGATCACACCAACCGGACCTTCTACTGTATGCAAGACGATATCGACGACCACCGAATAAAGATTGAAGCACCGCTGAAAAACACGGACGTAAAGGGCTGGTTTGATCTATTCATGCAAGCACGAACTAGTAGTACGTGAGTCTGGCACTCTGGCTTGATCAATTAGGTGATCTCTTCTGGATACCCGCACACGAGACGCCGAACACCGATGGTTTGCAATAGATCCATGCCTGGTATTTTTCTTGCCTGGATGAGCAACAATCGCTCGCCGGGATGCACCGACGAGCTCGTCTGGGATGGCGTGCACGGTCGACCCGACCCTGTCCGACGCATTAATCAGAATCAGGACATCATTCTGAGGCGAGCCCAGGATCGGTTTGGGAGTGAATTTTGTGAGGAAGAGATTGGGGAAGGAGATGTATATGACAGATGGATGCACAGGCCCGGGGTGACCTTTAAAAAATAATAATGACAGGTGGATCCATGTTGTAAGTGATTGTAGGAGTCAATCCCGGCTGGGATGACAACTTTCCTATTACAACAAACAAGATTTTATTCACGCAGGGTTTGGTTTGATTGGGATCTGCATATACAGAGTATCAATTTCAGGGATTTAAAGGTGAGGGTTTATTTCAGTCAACCTCTACAACGTCAGGGTTTATTTCAAACTTCACTCGTGTGCAGGAGCCAGGAGGTGAAAATGTCATGTTGGATCTCATGTTTTTTGTTTTTTGATAAATGGATCGAGTCATGTTGAAACTTGAAACTCACGGTTGACACATGCATCCTTCGCCTGCTAGGATCGATCGGTCACTAATTTACTTTTCACCTACTCAAGTCCAGCTGAATCATCAAGCCCTAGCCACTGGTTCCTACGTTAGTTTCCACACCGGCTGTCCTCCAGCTCTTAATCCTCATTCAGAGATCACAATCCAAGATCCAAGCGCTACAGTAATCTTGCAGCTTCGTATGTGCAGCTGCAATGGATTTTGCCATAGTGTTGCTTCTCTTGATCCTTTCACCAGGAATGTCATCATGCACCAGCTGCTCCTCCTCCGCCTTCGGTAAGTGATTTCTCTCTTTCCCTTTGTCGTGCACACTAGAAACTACTACTATAAAATCAAGTCTTGAATTTATTCCAACTTTTTCCATAAGAAAACAGCAATTTCTCATAGATGTCTTTTAGTGTAACTAGTCTCGGCGTGTGATCTTGATTTGGATGAGCTATTGCGTACAAATCGATACTATCATCCCTTTCCTTGGTAGCACACAGTATATAGATCACTGTCACTCATCTTCAACCGAGTGCAAATTTTTGGAGGACAGGCTCTCCGCGGAACCCATTTTGTCCAAAAAACTAAAATAGAAAATAATATTTCAAATATTTCAAATATAATTAAATTTCATGGAAACTTATATATTTTCCGCACAAACGTGTAAATCATTTGGAAATATTGTGATTTGTATGATGTACACAAGAAAAAATGCCGGCCAATTTAGAAATTAAATATTTATCTTCTTTGTGTACCATACTAGTGAAAGTATATATAATGTTCTGAAATATTGCACATACATAATGTATATGTGTATGCATGTTCATAAAAAAATGATTTTTTTCACCGTGTAGAAAATCATATTTTGAAACCAAGCTCCATAGAGCCCAGCCTCCATTGGTCATTTGCGACCTTCAACCTCGCTACCGTCGTATCTCTCAATGTTCGCCTGGATCCTCTTCAAAAACAAGAAAAACTAGCATATTCGAAAGTCGCTTTAGTTTGCTTGAAGCTTGATATATCCATTCATCTCTGGAAATGTTGTTTGCCTCATACGTTGATTCTTGCGGTCATGACATTGTTGATTTTTTTAGAAAAGGAGGTTCAAACCCCAGCCTTTGCATCAGTCGATGCATACAACCATCTTTATTAATTATTTCACAAAGGTCTGACAAAAATATACATCAAACCACCCGAAGCCACCATTCTCACCTACAGACTTGATAATTTGGAGTGCTCTCACTTTCCATATCTAAAATCGGTGTTGTCGCCAATCCATCCACATAACGTATCGGGACCAACAGTCGGCGCAACATACCTAAAGTGCACACCACATGCACACATTAGAAGTCCATCATCATCGGTCCATTGACCCATCTTCAGAAGAGAGACCCGTATCATCTTTGCCAGTCCGTACATCCGTCGACGCCACCATGACGCGAAACAGTGCCACCACCCAACGCTCATTCGTCCAGACGCGGAGATTCTGAAAGAACTGTCGTGCGTAGCACCTACCAACCAGGCATGACTTGCCTGCTTCACCAAATCTCCGGGCCAGATGAAGCCGCTCCATCTTCTGCCTCTGTCATCCACCACTGCTCCACAAACGATGCTCCTAAGAGAGAAACGGCTCCACAGTACCGTCACCGTCCGATCTCGAAGGTCAGATCTTAGGGTTTCCCCCGAAGCAGTGCCCACCACCAGCAACCGTCAAGGACCCACACAGTGTCCACCACCACTCAGCCCTCAAGGCGACGCCTTCAAGAAGGTCACGACATCAAGGACGCCGCCGCCGTCCACCGGAGTTAGGGTTTTCACCCGAGAGGCAGTGAGGTAGAAAGTGGAGGAGCAGACGTAGACCGACGTCTCCAAAAAGAACAACGACGCCCTTGAGCGTCGTGGTCGGCGCGGCTGGCCAGGGCCGACCAAGGGGTTTCCCTTATCCGAATCTCCTCCACCAGCTTCATCCGCAGCCATGCCGGCACCGCCACACCGTGGGTATCTGAATCAATGAAGATCCGATCTGGACAGTGACAAGCACCACCATCCTGCGCTGGCCGACAACGTCCGGGCGCTGGATCCAGAAGGATCTGACCCGAAACATTGTTGTTTCATATTTGTGTGCATATAGTTTTCCTCATATCTTATCTTTTTTGTGCAACATACATATGCCATGTTTCTGCACAACCTTTTGCGGACACCCACATACTAATTATAGCAGCCCCTTCGTTCATAAATATAATGACGTTTTAGATATTTTCATATGGACTGCTTCCTTGAAGCTTGTTTTTGTGCAACACACTAAAACGTGATTGTATACACACTCAATTCACACACAAAAAAAGAGGTTAGAAGATCTTTATATTTGTAAACGGAGGGAGTATATTCTAAATCCAAAAGACTAATTCCACACTACGTGAAAACCGATACTGCTCAGAATCCATATCCATGGTGTTACTCTCAATTCAAATAGTCTAAGGGTACAAATTACTTGCTTTGCTCAAAACTACTTTTATTGTTTTGCGAAACTGAAATTGGCAAACCGATACTTACATTTTTTTCTCTTACGTCTGCAGAACATGTTGTCAACTCAGAAGGTGCACTTGAGTTCCCGTTGTTTCACACCGACCACCCATGCGTCCAACAACATCGCGGTCATCCGATGTCAACTGAAAGCATCACTGAAACTGATCCGGACCTGCCAATTGACTTGATACGGAATGACAGCATAAACAACTTTGCCTTTCTAATGCCGGTCCAGCTGGGCACGCCACCGGTCTGGAATCTCGTGGCGGTTGACACTGGATCGCCATTCTGCTTTGTTCAGTGTAGACCATGCACCCTCAAGTGCAACGATCAAGAAGGTGCTGGCCAAATATTCGATCCCAAGAAATCCAAGAGCTTCAGGCGTATCGGGTGCTCGGCGAAAGCCTGCCGGGCACTTCAGTCGCGGCTACGCCTGCCGTTCAAAGCATGCATGGAGAAAGAGGACAGTTGCCTTTACAGTGCCTCCTACGGAAGAGGATCCTACTATTCAGTTGGCAAGCTGGTGGCGGACACGATCGCCATTGGGCGTGATGGCAAGGGATACAGTATTCCCAGCTTCATCTTCGGCTGCAGCTTGGACATCGAGTATGATCAGGGCGAGGCCAGCGTATTCGGGTTCGGTGCCGCGCCGTCTTCCTTCTTCTCACAAGTAGCGCGGGTGGTTAACTATCAGGCATTTAGCTACTGTTTTCCAAGTGACAGAAAGAAGACTGGATATTTGTCCATTGGTGACTACAACCGTGACGATTCTACTTCTTACACCCCCTTGTTCGTGGCTCATCAGCGACCGGTGTTTGCACTGACGCTGGATAAGGTGGTGGCCGATGGGATCACGCTCATCACATACCCCTCAGAAATGATGGTTGACACTGGGGCCAAATGGACAGTGCTGCGGTCACATACCTTCAGCCAACTTGAGACGGTAATCACCAAGGCTCTACGACCTCTGGGATATGGGCGCACCATTGTTATGGGACCAAATCATATGTGCTATGAGGACGCCCTATTCACGGTGTTCCGCAACTGGTCCGCTTTGCCTGTGGTGCAGCTTTCGTTCGATATGGGTGCTACACTTACATTGGCACCCGAGAGCTCATTTCATTTTACTAGCAGTCATGGACTATGCACGTATTTCATGAGAGACGCTGCTATAGGAAATGGTGTGCAGCTGCTGGGGAACTCGGTCACACGGTCCATCGGCGTCACCTTTGATTTCCAAGGAGGTCGATTTGCCTTTCGGGATGGAGACTGCTGACCAGTCTAATCTCTAATGTGAGTGTAAGTGTGACGCTCGGTTCTTCTTAACTGCTCGATTGAAATGTTAATATTGTGCATTGGCACTGACAGATGCATGCTGGATCCCTTGTTTGCAGTTGCAGCTACATCCTCGACGGCAGAAGACGCCGATGACTGGTGCCAAGCCTCAAGATGGTGTCGGCGCAGCCCGAAGCTACACAGAGCTCCTGCAATTCTACTCACTCGTTCATGAGCTTCGCGTGTTCATGATTTGGTAGTACTAGATTCCCAATAATAGTACCAATTCATCATGGCATATGATACGACGTACTCCCACCGTTTTTAAATACTAGCAAACATGCCCGTGCGTTGTAACGAAAAAAAAATTCACCCCCTTATACGTATTGGACGATATGTGTAATAGGCATTTCCAAAATAACTAATATAGAGAATGTATTAATTAATATTGCACAATAAGCTTTATTGTGGAAAGTAACATGCAAAATAATAGCATATTTGAAATCTTCACTTTTTTCTGAACGATTTTCATATATAACATGTTAGATTTGAAGTTAGGATTTAAAAGATATGAATGTTTTAAAAGCATTTGAATTTACACAAAAAATGAAGCAATAGGAAAGGAAAAACAGGAAAGTAACATGCAAAATAATAGCATATTTGAAATATTCACTTTTTCTGAACGATTTTCATATATAACATGTTAGATTTGAAGTTAGGATTTAAAAGATATGAATGTTTTAAAAGCATTTGAATTTACACAAAAAATGAAGCAATAGGAAAGGAAAAACAGGAAAGTAACATGCAAAATAATAGCATATTTGAAATCTTCATTTTTTTCTGAACGATTTTCATATATAACATGTTAGATTTGAAGTTAGGATTTAAAAGATATAAATGTTTTAAAAGCATTTCAATTTACACAAAAAATGAAGCAATAGGAAAGGAAAAAGAGGCCAGCGCTAGAGTCGAACTCAGGTCGACTGGTGATGTAGCAAGCCGTCGTGCGTCTGCCACTAGGCTAGGCACGTGATTGTGTTGAAACAGAGGTGACACTTTATATATACCAGGTTAAACGAATCGTTTTTCGTTTTCTCCAGTTAAAAAGGGAGTGCGGGTTGAATACACAAAACGTCAGGGGCTTTTTTGCAAAACCGCCATGACGGACGGCAGAAGCGCTGCGCGCTTTATTATTAGGGAAGATAAGATCCTTTAAAGATTTTATTATAAACTATATACAGATGATTGTGGGCCTTTCTTGATATGATTTTGTGTTATCCGGTAATAAACTCATATTTATGTCAGGAAATTTATGCGTCGCCAGTTGCATGTAATATGTTGGTGCTATAGTATCACATGATGGTGTTTCTTTTTTTTAGGTGGTGAGAGGGTTCGCGGGATATATATGTTTTCATACTCCAACTGCTCCTAATTGATTAGAAAAATCATTGACCCGATCCAAATCGTAAATTCACTACTAGGAAAATAGCTACTAGTAACGTGGGGTTTTGGGCTAGCAGTAGCGCAGTCACCCGTGCTACTGCTACCGCGCTACAGCTTGTAGCAGTAGAGTCGGTTGTCGAGCGCTATTGCTATACTGACGTAGCAGCAGTGCGGGTATGTCCAACGCTTCTAGGAAGTTGTAGGAGCAGCATGGGTTTGGCCAGCGCCACAGATAATATGTAGCAACATCGCGCGTCCGACCAACACTACTGGTTTATACAGTTTTCTTTTATAGGGAAGGTTTTATGAAGGGAAGATTTTATACGGGTTTCATACAATAGTCTTTTTTAGGAAAGGTTTTATATAGAAGTCTAATCATATCATAAGCATATAATATGCTTATCATATCATACACATAATAATCTCATCATATCATCATATCTCCAACACAAATAATGTCGTCTTTCATCATAATCTCGATATAGCGATACAAGTTAAGTGACATGCATGTCTCGAATACAAGCAACTGCATGTTCATCACATACACATGTATCGCCATCTATATCTAAACTAAGATATAGAAGAGAAGAGATATCACTATGAGCAAGAACGCGATAATGTAGTAGTTCTTGAGGCGTCCGTTCGACCGCTCTCTTGCGTTGTTGGCTGGGGTTGCATCCAACTCTGAGTGCTCTCGGTGCGGCAGAATGGGGCACTTCCAAACTGATTATTTCTTTCATTTGCTTTATTTTCTTTGCAAGAAACAAGGTCACTCTACTATCAAATGTACCTTACAGTCCCTTGTTATGTAAGTTTAGATGATGGGTCATGGCATCCAAGGATACAAGTTCTTCTTCATAGAGATCAAAGAATAGGAAGGAGAAGTTCAACGTACTAGGAACTTTCTCGTGATGGAAGTGATGGTGGATAAACATATTCTCAAGCTCATCCCTTTTGATAGTTTGGCATACCTATGGACTCAATGTGATCTTGGACCACAAAATTAGTTTATTAGGTTAGTTAGGTTAGTTATTTAGGTCAGTTAATTAGGTTAGTTTATTGGATTATTTACTTATGTGCCCCGCTTTGCTTAGTTTTGCTCGTTTTTGCCCCACTTGCCTAACTTTCCTTGTTTTGCCCTACTTTGCTCTATCCCACTCTCGCATGTGGCCAAGCGGCCGTTTCAGTCGGGTCAACCTCCTTTGTCCGTTACTTGGCATCACTAGTGGGGCCGGCCTGGGGCACCTCATCACGCTCACGAGTGGGGCTCGGGTGGGGCCTACCTGGGTCCTCATTTTGAATCCACCCCACACGTGATCCCGATCTGACCGCAGTAACAACCACTCGCCGCACCCCATTTTGAATCCACCACATGCCAGATCCTGATCTGACCACCGCAAAGCGAGTCGTCGCAGCAGCCACCGCCGCCACGCTCCTCCACTCCCTATTACTTCCGCTTGAGGGGAGCCGCGGCTGATTGACATGAGCTGCGATGATGCATCAATGGCCAGCGTTTCTTCCGCATCAATGGCGAGCGTTTCTTCCGCCATTGATCGCGGCGAGGACTGGGTCGTTCCGGGATCCAATAGCAGTTCGATTCCACAGAAGTAAGTAATGAATCTTTCATTTCTGTGATTTAGCTAGTAAATACAGGGAGAATTGACAATAGTACGTTGATTTTCGTTCGTTAAATAGGATAAAAAACGGACTGCTTATCGTTTGGCGGTCAGAATGGAAACTTTTGTTATGGGTTTGAATGAACCGTCCAAGAGGTTTTGGTATCCGTTAGTGGTGGAGACGAGTTGTACGTTCAAAGATTTGTTGGGTGCAATGTGTATGAAATATGCTTGGTCCGAATGTGATCCGGTTCAGGTGAAATACTGGTTAATGCTTGATGAGCAATTTGCCCACTACAAAATGGCGAGTAGATAGGTTGTATGTTTGCTCAGAACATGAACAACCGCTTTGGTAGAATTGTAGTCAGAGTGGTTCAGAAAATAAAAGTATTGCCAAAGGAAAAGAGAAAGGGGGCGGCTGTTGAGAAATCAGAGTCTGCTAATTCTCAGCTTCCACCCACACCTCGTAGGCCCAATCCATCTAAACCTACTGAAAGTGCAAGCCAGAACACTGCAGCCAGTGTAGACGAAGATGTTTCGCCCGATAAGGCCGTGCCTCGCAACGATGATGAAGATGAGACGATATTCACTGAACATGTGGATCATCCGAGCAAATTAGACCTCGTTCCATTTGTAGATACTGATTTTGAAGAGGAGGAGGAGATATTGAAGAGGAATACGAAGGCGAAGACATGCCATAGATTGAATTGAACAGAGATAATCCTAATCTTAATGCAGGTGCAGTATACAAAAGTATGATTGAACTTCGGAATGCACTTACATTGTACTGTATTCAGATCAATAATGTTTATGGCACTAAGAAGAATGAGAAACGAAAGCTAACGGTGCACTGCCCATATCCTAGGTGTAGTTGGAAGTTGCATGCTAGTGGTATGCGTGGGAAGAAGACTATTCATATAATTTTTTGTTGGGTCATTTTTTGTTACATGTTTTCTTGATCTCAATCTCATTGTCTAACATATACTCCGTCCATCCCGAAATAAGTGACTCAACTTTGTACTTTGTAGTACAAAATTCAGTCACTTATTTCGGGACGGAGGGAGTACTTCTCATTGTATTTCAGATCAAATACAACAACAATCCGCACACTTGTCCAGCTAAGGTGGAGACGCATAAATCAAAATTGGCAACAAAATATTGGCTCACAGAGGTAATGACCCCAATGCTAAGAAAGGATCCATCCATTGGAGTAACTGCCCTTGGTAAAAATATATCAGAGATATATCGCTTTGAGAAGAAACTACCTTACATGAGGTTATGGACTGCTAGAATGGTTGCTCTTCAGAACATTAATGGTACTGAATGGGAGGGAAGTTTTGAGTTGTTATACAGACACAAAGCTGAGGTGGAGAAGGAAAGTCCAGGCAGTGTGTCGGTACACTGAAGACTGGGTCTCCTATGCCCCAGACTTGTGCACGGGCGCCGGCAACCCCCTCAACGGCAGGGTACAACGGAGGCTCGTGAAAAGACTAAACTCCAAATCCACCAAGGCCACACCCCTCCAAGGGTGTGAGGAATAAGCCCAAGATTCAAGGCCCCGACGAGCCCTTCTTGCCGGGAAGACATCCAAGGCCCCGACAAGCCCTTCTTGCCGAGAAGACATCCGGCACCCCAGCGAGCCTTCCTTGCTGGGAAAGCATTCAAGGCCCCGGCAAGCTCTCCTTGCCGAGAAGATAGACAAGGCCCCGACAAGCCCTCCTTGCTGGGAAGGTAGACGAGGCCACTCGCGGGGACACCAGCCCGATGATACGTCTCCATCGTATCTATAATTTTTTATGGTTCCATGCTATTATCTTGTCAACTTTGGATGTTTTATATGCATGAATATGCTATTTTATATCTTTTTTGGGACTAACCTATTAACTCAGTGCCAAGTGCCAGTTTCTGTTTTTTCCGTGTTTTTGGCCCATTTTCAGACGGAGTCCAAATGGAATGAAACTTTACGATGATTTTTTTGGACCAAAAGAGACCCCCGAAGCTTTGGGAGAAGGCCAGATGGGCCACGAGGGAGTCACAAGCCCTCACGCCGCCACCACCCCCCCGGTGGTGGCGCGCAGGCTTGTGACCTCCTCGTAGGCCCAACTGACGCAATTCCACCGCCATAAATTCCTATAAATTCAGAAACCCCCTAAAAGAAACCTAGATCGGGAGTTCCGCCGCTGCAAGCCTCTGTAGCCACCAAAAACCAATCTGGAGCCTGTTCCGGCACCCTGCCGGAGGGGGAATCCATCTCCCGTGGCCATCTTCATCATCCCGACGATCTCCATGACGAGTAGGGATTAGTTCTCCCTCGGGGCTGAGGGTATGTACCAGTAGCTATGTGTTTGATCTCTCTCTCTCTCTCGTGTTCTTGAGATGTCTTGATCTCGATGTACCATGGGCTTTGCTATTATAGTTGGATCTTATGAAGTTCTTCCCCCTCTCCCTCTTGTAATGAATTGAGTTTCCCCTTTGGAGTTATCTTATCGGATTGAGTCTTTGAGAACACTTGATGTATGTCTTGCACGTGTCTATCTGCTGTGATCAACTTGTGGGTTTGTGACAATTGGGAACCTATGCATATGGGTTGGCACATGTGGATTCATGTGAGTACTTGATGTATGTTTTGGTGATCAACTTGCGGGTTCATGACATTGGGAACCTATGCACAGGGGTTGGCACACGTTTTGACTCTCTGGTAGAAACTTTGGGGCACTCTTTGAAGTTCTATGTGTTGGTTGAATAGATGATTCTGAGATTATGTGATGCATATCGTATAATCATGCCTACAGATACTTGAGGTGACAATGGAGTATCTAGGTGACATTAGGGTCTTGGTTGATATGTATCTTAAGGTGTTATTCTAGTACGAACTCTATGATAGATCGATCAGAAAGAATAACTTTGTGGTGGTTTCGTACCCGACAATAATCTCTTCATTTGTTCCCCGCTATTAGTGACTTTGGAGTGACTCTTTGTTGCATGTTGAGGGCTAGTTATATGATCCAATTATGTTATCATTGTTGAGAGAACTTCAATAGTGAAAGTATGAACCCTAGGCCTTGTGTCCACGCATTGCAATACCGTTCGTGCTCATTTTTACCATTTGTTACCTTGCTGTTTTTGTAATTTCAGATTACAAAAACCTATATCTACCATCCATATTGCACTTGTATCACCATCTCTTCGCCGAACTAGTGCACCTATACAACTTACCATTGTATTAGGTGCGTTGGGGACACAAGAGACTCTTTGTTATTTGGTTGCAGGGTTGCTTGAGAGAGACCATCTTCATCCTACGCCTCCCACGGATTGATAAACCTTAGGTCACCCACTTGAGGGAAAATTTCTACTGTCCTACAACCCATTGCACTTGGAGGCTCAACAACGTCTACAAGGAGAAGGTTGCGTAGTGGACATCAAGCTCTTTTCTGGCGCCGTTGCCGGGGAGGTTAGCGCTTGAAGGTATATCTTTAGATCTTGCAATCGAATCTTTTTGTTTCTTGTTCTTTCGCTAGAAAACTACAAAAAAATGGAATTGATGATGCCTCATATGCTCCATCTTTTTAATGTCTTTCGTGAGCATGATGGGAAGGAAAATTGTGCTCAAGTGCTGAAAGAAGAATTACATAGAATGCTTGGCATAGAATATGTGAATGATGAGCATGACTGCAATGTTGTTAGCATGAATTCTATGAATACCCATGATGCTAATGATATGCAAAGCCACAAGCTTGGGGATGCTATATTTGATGAAGATGATCTTTTTAGTTCTTCCACTTTGAATGATCAAAATCATTTTGATGAAAGCATGCCCCCTATCTATGATGATTTTTGTGAGGATACTTATGCTTTAAAGAAGAGGGATGATAAAACTTGTCATACTCTCGAGAAACCCTTTGCTAAACCTTGCTTTTTCATTGTGGACACAATTTGTAGTGCTCAAGTCTTTTACGATACTCCCACTACTATTCTAGAGAATAGATTTCCTTATGTGGAGAGTAGTAAAATTTCTATGCTTGTAGATCATGAAAAGAATGCTTTAGGTGCTGGTTATATTGTTGAATTCATTCATGATGCCACTGAAAATTACTATGAGAGAGGATCATATGCTTCTACTTATTGCAATAGTATCAAGCTTCCTCTCCATATGTTGAAAATTTTGAAGCTATGCTTGTTTTGCCTTCCTATGCCAGTTGATTATTGCTCCAATAAATTGTTTGACCACAAAATCCCTATGCATAGGAAGTGGGTTAGACTTAAATGCGCTATCCATTTGCTCCATGATGCTCTCGTTGTGTTTCAATCCTTACCTTTTATGTGAGCATCATTGAAATCAATGCGTAGCTAAGGGCGTTAAACGATAGCGCTTGTTGGGAGGCAACCCAATGAATAAATTTTTCTTTGCTTTTTGCTTCCTGTTTTGTTTTCTCCACACCTTCATAATTATTTTATTATTGTGTCTTTTGTGTTCCTTTTTGTGTTTGTGCCAAGCAAAACCGTTATGATTAGTCTTGGTGATGATTGTTTGATCATGCTGGAAAAAGACAGAAACTTTCTGCTCACGAAAAGAATTTTAATTTTTATTCTGTAAGATCTTTTGAGTTGATTCTTTTTGCTGCTGATTTCTATGCAATTTCTTCAGACTGTCGTAATTGTTCAGAATTTTTGAAGTAACAGAAGTATACGAAATATACAGATTGCTACAGACTGGTCTGCTGTTAACAGATTCTGTTTTTGTTGTGTTGGTTGCTTATTTTGATGAAACTATGGATAATATCGGGGGGTATTAGCCATGGAAGATTGAAAATACAGTAACCCAACACCAACATAAGTAGAATTTAAGTTTGCTACAGTACCTAAGGAAGTGGTGATTTGCTTTCTTATACTAATGTTATCACGAGTTTTTGTTTAAGTTTCGTGTTGTGAAGTTTTCAAGTTTTGGGTGAAGTTCTTATGGACAAAGAGATAAAGAGTGGCAAGAGCTCAATCTTGGGGATGCCCAAGTCACCCCAAGAGATTCAAGGATGCCGTAAAAGCCTAAGCTTGGGGATGCCCCGGGAGGCATCCCCTCTCTCGTCTTCAATCCATCGGTAACGTTACTTGGGGCTATATTTTTATTCACCACATGTTATGTGTTTTTGCTTGGAGCGTCTTGTATCGTAGCAGTATTTTTTGTTGTTGTGTCACAATCATTCTTGTTGCACACCTAGAGAGAGAGACATGCACTCACCGTGATTTTGTCGAGCTTCACTTATATCCTTTGGTAGACAATTCAGCTCACATGTGCTTCACTTATATCTTTTGAGATAGATACTTTTGCTCTATGTGCTTCACTTATATCTTTTAGAGCGCAGCGGTGCGTGGCTTGGTAGTTTATCTATGCTTTGAAAGTAGTCTCAAAAGGGGTAGTTATCCAAAGGGATACGAAAACTTCCACCTTCATGTACATTGAATAGTTAGAGAAGTTTGATTCATGTCAATTAGTTTTGAGTTGTGGTTTTGGTAATATTGAAGTCATGCTAGTAAGGTGTTGTGGATCTAGAAATACTTGTGTTGAAGTTAGTAATTCCCGCGGCATGCACGTATGGTGAACCTCTATGTGATGAAGTCTGAGCATGATTAGTCTATTGATTGTCATCCTTTGTGTGGCGGTCGGGATCGCGCGATGGTTTATACCTACCAACCCTTCCCCTAGGAGTATGCGTTGAATGCTTTGTTTCGATTACTAATAAAACTTTTGCAACAAGTATATGAGTTCTTCATGACTAATGTTGAGTCCATGGTTTAGATGCACTTTCACCTTCCACCATCACTATCTTCTTAGTGCCGTGCAACTTTCGCCGGTGCACAAAACCCACCATTAGCCTCCCTCAAAACAGCCACCATACTACCTACTATGGCTTTTTTCAAAATCATTCCGAGATATATTACCATGCAACTACCACCATGACATGTGCCACCACGTCTACATTGCCATTGCATGATCGTAAGATAGCTAGCATGATGTTTCCATTAATGTCTATGCCATGCTAGATCATTGTCATGGTACACTACCGAAGGCATTCCATATAGAGTCATCGTTTCTCTAAGTTTTGAGTTGAAAGTGTGATGATCATCACTGATGGAGCACTGTCCCATGTGAGGAAATAAAAGAGGCCAAAGATGCCCACCAAAAAAAAGGGAGGCCAAAGTGCCCACCAAAATAAATAAATAAATAAAAATGAGAGAAAAAGAGAGAAGGGACAATGCTACTGTCCTTCCACACTTGTGCATATTAAGCACCATGATCTTCATGATTGAGAGTCTCTCATTTTGTCACCACCATATAGCTAGTGGGAAATTTTCATTATATAACTTGGCTTGTATATTCCAATGATAGGCTTCCTCAAAATTGCCTTAGGTCTTCGTGAGCAAGCAAGTTGGATGCACACCCACTAGTTTTCTTTAAGAGCTTTCACATACTCTTAGCTCTAGTGCATCATTTGTATGGCAATCCCTACTCATTCACATTGATATCTATCGATGAGCATCTCCACAACTTATTGATATGCCTAGTTAATGTGATCATCTTCTCTTTTTTTGTCTTGCAACCTCCACCACACTCCACACCACTTATAGTGCTAAAACCATGGCCCACGCTCATGTATTGCATGAGAGTTGAAAAGGTTTGAGAAAGTAAAGGTGTGAAACAATTACTTGGCCAATACCGGGGTTGTGCATGATTTAAATTCGTTGTGCAATGATGATAGAGCATAGCCAGACTATATGCTTTTGTAGGGATAACTTTCTTTTGGCCTTGTTATTTTGAAAGTTAATGATTACCTTGCTAGTTTGCTTGAATTATTATTGTTTCCACGTCAATAGCAAACTATTGTTTTGTATCTAACGGATCTGAACATTCATGTCACGTGAGAGAAGTTACAAAGGACAACTATGCTAGGTAGCATGCAACATCAAAAATTCATTCTTTATCACTTCCCTACTCGAGGACGAGCAGGAGTTAAGCTTCGGGATGCTTGATACATCTCCAACGTATCTATAATTTTTGATGGTTCCATGCTATTATCTTGTCAACTTTGGATGTTTTATATGCATGAATATGCTATTTTATATCTTTTTTGGGACTAACCTATTAACTCAGTGCCAAGTGCCAGTTTCTGTTTTTTCCGTGTTTTTGGCCCATTTTCAGACGGAGTCCAAATGGAATGAAACTTTACGATGATTTTTTTGGACCAAAAGAGACCCCCGAAGCTTTGGGAGAAGGCCAGATGGGCCACGAGGGAGTCACAAGCCCTCAAGCCGCCACCACCCCCCCGGTGGTGGCGCGAAGGCTTGTGACCTCCTCGTAGGCCCAACTGACGCAATTCCACCGCCATTGTCGGGGGGATAACCCCGGGGTAGGCTCATCAAGCCCGCTCCTTCATTTTCGGCCCAATGGACAAGAAGGTGCGGAGATTCTCAAGGCCCAAGTCTTCTGACCGGCTAGGCATCACCTGCCAGCTGGAAGACTAGGCGGCCACCTTTCTGGCCGGCCAAGTAACCCGTGTCGGCTAGAATCCAGGCGGCCTCCCCTTCAGAGCCGGCCTGGTCCCACCAGCCGGATTAAGGAGGAGGCGGCCACCCTCAAGCCGGCTGACCAAGCAGGCTAGCCGGCCGAGGATCACAAGTCACATCAGATCGTAGGTCAGGAAGAACCTCACGATTAAAGGTAGCTACGCGTCAGCAAAGGTACATGATCAGGGCGCCCGGCAGGTACGAGCGTCGGCGGCCACGCCGCTGACCTACCCCGGCTCTGATCAATCACCTAGCATAGTGTCGGACCGTCACACTCCCACTCCATTACTGCACTCGGCGTGGGGAACAGTGGAGGCGGTCGTACTACCTTCCCATGAAGAATCTCGCGGGGCGACGCTCGACGTATAGCGCGTGCTCAGCGTCAGCCTTACGCGAGGGCCCCATTGGCCAGCCGGCGGGTCCCACAAGCAATCGAGACCATGCAGCCGGCGGGCCCCTCATCGACAAGACAAGACCCTTGTGGGCCCCTGGACAGCCGGCGAAGCAGCCAGCCGGGTCCCACGCATGTACCCTTTATCCATATTGTAGGCCGACGGGTTCGTCTATAAAACCCCCGGCCGCCCCCCATGCAAAGGGGCCGATCACTCACCAGTCATTCAACACTACTCACTCACCAACCCATAGAGAGAGAGGCAGAGACGAGCCGGCTGCTCCCTGTTGGAAATATGCCCTAGAGGCAATAATAAAATGGTTATTATCATATTTCCTTGTTCATGATAATCGTCTATCGTTCATGCTATAATTGTATTAACAGGAAACAGTAATACATGTGTGAATGAATAGATCACAATGTGTCCCTAGCAAGCCTCTAGTTGGCTAGCTCATTAGTCAATAGATGATCATGGTTTCCTGATCATGGGCATTAGATGTCATTGATAACGGGATCACATCATTGGGAGAATGATGTGATGGACAAGACCCAATCCTAAGCCTAGCACTAGATCGTATTGTTCGTATGCTAATGCTTTTCTAATGTCAAGTATCTTTTCCTTCGACCGTGAGATTGTGCAACTCCAAGATACCGTAGGAGTGTTTTGGGTGTATCAAACGTCACAACGTAACTGGGTGACTATAAAGGTGCACTACGGGTACCTCCGAAAGTGTCTGTTGGGTTGGCACGAATCGAGATCGGGATTTGTCACTCCGTCTGATGGAGAGGTATCTCTGGGCCCACTCGGTAGAACATCATCATGAGCTCAATGTGACTAAGGAGTTAGTCACACGATGACGTGCTACGAAACGAGTAAAGAGACTTACCGGTAACGAGATTGAACAAGGTATAGGTATACCGACGATCGAATCTCGGGCAAGTTCTATACCGACAGACAAAGGGAATCGTATACGGGATTGATTGAATCCTTGACATCGTGGTTCATCCGATGAGATCATCGTGGAGCAAGTGGGAGCCACCATGGGTATCCAGACCCCGCTGATGGTTATTGGCCAGAGAGGTGTCTCGGTCATGTCTGCCTGACTCCCGAACCCGTAGGGTCTACACACTTAAGGTTCGATGACGCTAGGGTTATAGGGAATTGTTATATGAGGTTACCAAAAGTTTTTTGGAGTCCCGGATGAGATCCCGGACGTCACGAGGAGCTCCGGAATGGTCCGGAGGTAAAGATTGATATATAGGACGGATGGTTTTGGACACCGGAAGTGTTTCGGGCGTCACCGGTAATGTACCGGGACCACCGGGACCACCGGAGGTGGCCCCGAGGGACCACCGAAGGGGGGCAACGACCCCGGGAGGCTAGATGGGCTAAGTGGGGAAGGGAACCAGCCCCTAGGTGGGCTGGTGCGCCCCCACCCAGCCCATGCGCACCAGAGAAGGGGGGGAAGGGGGAAACCCTAGGCGCAGATGAGGCCCAAGGCCCACCTAGGGCGCGCCCCCTCTTTCCCTGCCCTGGCCGCCGCCCCCTCCCATCTGGTGGCTGCCGCACCCCCTAGGGGGGGAACCCTAGGGGTGGTGCACCCCCTCCCCCTCCTCCTATAAATATAGAGGGGTTTTGGCCTTTGGAGAACACACTTTGCCCTCTCCCTCGGCGCAGCCCTGCTCTTCTTCCTCCTCCTCTCCGCCGGTGCTTGGCGAAGCCCTGCCGGGAGACCTCGTCTCTCCACCGACACCACGCCGTCGTGTTGCTGGAATTCTTCCCCAACCTCTCCCTCCTCCTTGCTGGATCAAGGTGCGGGAGACGTCACCGGGCTGCACGTGTGTTGAACGCGGAGGTGCCGTTGTTCGGCACTAGATCGAAATCACCGCGAGTACGACTCCATCAACCGCGTTCTAGCAACGCTTCCGCTTAGCGATCTTCAAAGGTACGAAGATGTTCTTACCCCTCTCTCATTGCTGGTCTCTCCATAGGAAGATCTGAACATGCGTAGGAAAATTTTGAATTTATGCTACGTTACCCAACAGTGGCATCCGAGCCAGGTTTTCTATGCGTAGATTCTATGCACGAGTAGAACACAAAAGTTGTGGGCGATGATTTGTCAATTTGCTTGCCGCTACTAGTCTTATTCTTTTCCGGCGGTATTGTGGGATGAAGCGGCCCGGACCGACTTTACACGTACACTTACGTGAGACTGGTTCCACCGACAGACATGCACATCGTGCATAAAGGTGGCTAGCGGGTGTCTGTCTCTCCTACTCTAGTCGGATTGGATTTGATGAAAAGGGTCCTTATGAAGGGTAAATAGCTTTGGCATATCATCGTTGTGGCTGTCACGTAGGTAAGAAGGCGTTCTTGCTAGAAACCCAAATCAGCCACGTAAAACTTGCAACAACAATTAGAGGACGTCTAACTTGTTTTTGCAGGGTTTGACATGTGATGTGATATGGCCAAAGTTGTGATGTTGCATGTATGATGTATGAGATGATCATGTTATTGTAATAGGTTTCACGACTTGCATGTCGATGAGTATGACAACCGGCAGGAGCCATAGGAGTTGTTTTAATTTATTGTATGAGATGCAACGCCATGTGCTTACTACTTTTACTTCATTGCTAACGGTTAGCTATAGTAGTAGTGATAGTAGTAGTTGGCGTGACGACTTCATGGAGACACGATGATGGATATCATGATGATGGAGATCATGGTGTCACGCCGGTGACGATGATGATCATGCGATGCCTGAAGATGGAGATCGAAAGAGCAAAGATGATAATGGCCATATCATGTCACTATATGATTGCATTGTGATGTTTATCATGTTTTACATCTTATTGCTTAAAACAACGGTAGCATAATAAGATGATCCCTCTTAAAATTTCGAGAACGTATTCCCCTAAGTGTGCACCGTTGCGAAGGTTCGTTGTCTCGAAGCACCACGTGATGATCGGGTGTGATAGATTCTAACGTTCGCATACAACGGGTGTAAGCCAGATTTACACATGCGAAACACCTAGGTTGACTCGACCAGCTTAGCATGTACATACATGACCTCGAATACAAGAGACCGAAAGGTCGAACATGAGTCGTATGGTTGAATACGATCAGCATGAAGTTGCTCACCATGGTGACTAGTCCGTCTCACGTGATGATCGGACACGGGTTAGTCAACATGGATCATGTATCACTTAGATGACTAGAGGGATGTCGATTTAAGTGGGAGTTCATACTTAATTTGATTAAATGAACTTAATTGTCATGAACTTAGTCTAAAAGTTGTCTTTATAAATATTGTAGATGTCCAACGTCAACCTCAACTTCAACGCATTCCTAGAGAAAAACAAGCTGAAAGATGATGGTAGCAACTATGCGGACTGGGTTCGCAACTTGAAGCTCATCCTTCAAGCAGCTAAAAAGGCTTATGTCCTTAATGCGCCGCTAGGTGACCCTCCCGCTCCCGCAGCAGACCAGGACATTCTGAACGTCTGGCAAGCGCGGAGTGATGACTACTCTCTGGTCAGGTGTGGCATGTTATACAGTTTAGAAACGGGGCTCCAAAGGCGTTTTGAGCAACACTGGGCATATGAGATGTTCCAGGAGCTGAAGCTAGTTTTTCAAGCTCATGCCCGTGTCGAGAGATATGAAGTCTCCGACAAGTTCTTCAGCTGTAAGATGGAGGAGAACAGTTCTGTCAGTGAGCACATACTCAAAATGTCTGGGTTACACGGTCGTCTGACTTCACTTGGAGTCGAACTTCCGGATGATGCTATAATTGACAGAATCCTCCAGTCTCTCCCACCAAGCTACAAAGGCTTTGTGCTTAACTACAACATGCAAGGGATGGAGAAGACCATTCCCGAGTTGTACTCGATGCTCAAGTCTACAGAAGTAGAAATCAAGAAGGAGCATCAAGTGTTGATGGTCAACAAGACCACTAGTTTCAAGAAAGGCAGGGGTAAGAAGAACTTCAAGAAAGACGGCAAAGCTGTTGCCGCGCCCGGTAAGCCAGATGCCGGGAAGAAGAAAAAGAACGGACCCAAGCCTGAGACTGAGTGCTTCTATTGCAAGGGAAAGGGTCACTGGAAGCGGAACTGCCCCAAATACTTAGCGGACAAGAATGCCGGCAACGTTAAAGGTATATGTGATATACATGTTATTGATGTGTACCTTACCAGCGCTCGTAGTAGCTCCTGGGTATTTGATACCAGTGCTGTTGCTCACATTTGCAACACAAAGCAGGAACTGCGGAATAAGGAGAGACTGGCCAAGGACGAGGTGACGATGCGCGTCGGGAATGGTTCAAAGGTCGATGTGATCGCCGTCGGCACGCTACCTCTACATCTACCGTCGGGATTAGTTTTTAAACCTTAATAATTGTTATTTAGTACCAGCTTTAAGCATGAACATTGTATCAGGGTCTTGCTTAATGCGAGACGGCTACTCATTTAAGTCAGAGAATAATGGTTGTTCTATTTATATGAGTGATATGTTTTGTGGTCATGCTCCGCTGGTGAATGGTTTATTCTTGATGAATCTCGATCGTGATGTTACACATATTCATAGTGTGAGTACCAAAAGATGCAAAGTTGATAATGATAGTCCCACATACTTGTGGCACTGCCGCCTTGGTCATATCGGCGTTAAGCGCATGAAGAAGCTCCATACTGATGGACTATTAGAGTCTCTTGACTTTGAATCATTTGACACATGCGAACCGTGCCTCATGGGCAAGATGACTAAGACTCCATTCTCAGGAATAATGGAGAGAGCAACCGACTTATTGGAAATAATGCATACTGATGTGTGTGGTCCAATGAACGTTGAAGCTCGCGGTGGTTATCGTTATGTTCTCACTCTCACCGATGATTTGAGTAGGTATGGGTATATCTACTTGATGAAGCACAGATCTGAGACGTTTGAAAAGTTCAAGGAATTTCAGAGTGAGGTTGAGAATCAACGTGACAGAAAAATTAAATGTCTACGATCTGATCGTGGAGGAGAATATTTGAGTCACGAGTTTGGCACACACCTAAGGAAGTGTGGAATCGTTTCACAACTGACACCGCCTGGCACACCGCAGCGCAACGGAGTGTCTGAACGTCGTAATCGCACTTTATTAGATATGATACGATCTATGATGTCTCTCACCGACTTACCGCTATCATTTTGGGGATACGCATTAGAAACTGCAGCATTCACTTTAAATAGGGCACCGTCTAAATCCGTTGAGACGACACCGTATGAACTATGGTTTGGCAAGAAACCTAAGTTGTCGTTTCTTAAAGTTTGGGGCTGCGATGCTTATGTGAAGAAACTTCAACCAGAAAAGCTCGAACCCAAAGAGGAGAAATGCGTATTCATAGGATACCCTAAGGAAACTATTGGGTATACCTTCTATCTTAGATCCGAAGGTAAAACCTTTGTTGCCAAGAATGGATCCTTTCTAGAGAAAGAGTTTCTCTCGAAAGAAGTAAGTGGGAGGAAGGTAGAACTTGATGAGGTAATTACACCCCCTCTCGAACAGGAAAGTAGCGCAGCGCAGGAAGTTGTTCCTGTGGCGCCTACACCGACTGAAGAGGAAGTTAATGATGATGATCATGAAGCTTCGGATCAAGTTACTACTGAACCGCGAAGGTCGACAAGGGTACGCTCTGCACCAGAGTGGTACGACAACCCTGTGATGGAAATCATGTTGTTAGACAACGGTGAACCTTCGAACTATGAAGCAGCAATGGCGGGCCCGGATTCCAACAAATGGCTTGAGGCCATGAAATCCGAGATAAGGATCCATGTATGAGAACAAAGTATGGACTTTGGTGGACTTGCCTGATGACCGGCGAGCCATAGAAAATAAATGGATCTTCAAGAAGAAGACTGATGCAAACGGTAATGTAACGGTTTACAAAGCTCGACTTGTCGCAAAGGGTTTTCGACAAATTCAAGGAGTTGACTACGAAGAGACTTTCTCTCCCGTAGCGAAGCTGAAATCAGTCCGAATCATGTTACAATTGCCGCCTTTTATGATTATGAAATTTGGCAAATGGACGTCAAAACAGCGTTCCTTAACGGGAACCTTAAGGAAGAGTTGTATATGATGCAACCAGAAGGTTTTGTCGATCCTAAGGGTGCTAACAAAGTGTGCAAGCTCCAGCGCTCCATCTATGGGCTGGTGCAAGCATCTCGGAGTTGGAACATTCGCTTTAATGAGGTGATTAAAGCGTTTGGGTTCATACAGGTTTACGGAGAAGCCTGTCTGTACAAGAAAGTGAGTGGGAGCTCTGTAGCTTTCCTCGTATTATATGTAGATGACATATTATTGATGGGGAATAATATAGAGATGTTGGAGAGCATAAAGGCCTATTTGAACAAGAGTTTTTCAATGAAGGACCTTGGAGAAGCTGCATACATATTAGGCATCAAGATTTATAGAGATAGATCGAGACGCCTCATAGGTCTTTCGCAAAGTACATACCTTGACAAGATATTGAAGAAGTTCAATATGGAAAACTCAAAGAAAGGGTTCTTGCCAGTTTTGCAAGGTATGAGATTGAGTAAGACTCAGTCGCCGACCACGGCAGCAGATAGAGAGAAGATGAGTTCTGTCCCCTACGCTTCAGCTGTGGCTCTCTAATGTATGCCATGCTGTGTACCAGACATGATATAAACCTTGCCATAAGTTTGGTAGGGAGGTACCAAAGTGATCCCGGTACGGAACACTGGACAGCGGTCAAGAATATCCTTAAGTACCTGAAAAGGACTAAGGAAATGTTTCTCGTTTATGGAGGTGACGAAGAGCTCGTCGTAAAGGGTTACGTCGACGCTAGCTTCGACACAGATCCGGATGACTCTAAGTCACAGACCGGATACGTATATGTGTTGAATGGTGGGGCAGTGAGCTGGTGCAGCAGCAAGCAAGAAGTCGTGGCAGCATCTACATGTGAAGCGGAATACATAGCTGCTTCAGAAGCGGCTCATGAAGGAATTTGGATGAAGGAGCTCATCACCGACCTTGGAGTGGTTCCAAGCGCGTCAGGTCCTATGACACTCTTCTGTGATAACACTGGAGCCATTGCCATAGCCAAGGAGCCCAGGTTTCACCGGAAGACGAAGCACATCAAGCGCCGCTACAACTCCATCCAGGACCATGTCCAGAGTGGAGTGATAGATATTTGTAAAGTACACACGGATCTGAATATTGCGGACCCGTTGACTAAACCTCTTCCATGAGCAAAACATGATCAGCACCATAATGCTATGGGTGTTCGATACATCACAATGTAACTAGATTATTGACTCTAGTGCAAGTGGGAGACTGTTGGAAATATGCCCTAGAGGCAATAATAAAATGGTTATTATCATATTTCCTTATTCATGATAAACGTCTATCGTTCATGCTATAATTGTATTATATTGTAGGCCGACGGGTTCGTCTATAAAACCCCCGGCCGCCCCCCATGCAAAGGGGCCGATCACTCACCAGTCATTCAACACTACTCACTCACCAACCCATAGAGAGAGAGGCAGAGACGAGCCGGCTGCTCCCTATTGGAAATATGCCCTAGAGGCAATAATAAAATGGTTATTATCATATTTCCTTGTTCATGATAATCGTCTATCGTTCATGCTATAATTGTATTAACAGGAAACAGTAATACATGTGTGAATGAATAGATCACAATGTGTCCCTAGCAAGCCTCTAGTTGGCTAGCTCATTAGTCAATAGATGATCATGGTTTCCTGATCATGGGCATTAGATGTCATTGATAACGGGATCACATCATTGGGAGAATGATGTGATGGACAAGACCCAATCCTAAGCCTAGCACTAGATCGTATTGTTCGTATGCTAATGCTTTTCTAATGTCAAGTATCTTTTCCTTCGACTGTGAGATTGTGCAACTCCAAGATACCGTAGGAGTGTTTTGGGTGTATCAAACGTCACAACGTAACTGGGTGACTATAAAGGTGCACTACGGGTACCTCCGAAAGTGTCTGTTGGGTTGGCACGAATCGAGATCGGGATTTGTCACTCCGTCTGACGGAGAGGTATCTCTGGGCCCACTCGGTAGAACATCATCATGAGCTCAATGTGACTAAGGAGTTAGTCACACGATGACGTGCTACGAAACGAGTAAAGAGACTTACCGGTAACGAGATTGAACAAGGTATAGGTATACCGACGATCGAATCTCGGGCAAGTTCTATACCGACAGACAAAGGGAATCGTATACGGGATTGATTGAATCCTTGACATCGTGGTTCATCCGATGAGATCATCGTGGAGCAAGTGGGAGCCACCATGGGTATCCAGACCCCGCTGATGGTTATGGGCCAGAGAGGTGTCTCGGTCATGTCTGCCTGACTCCCGAACCCGTAGGGTCTACACACTTAAGGTTCGATGACGCTAGGGTTATAGGGAATTGTTATATGAGGTTACCGAAAGTTGTTCAGAGTCCCGGATAAGATCCCGGACGTCACGAGGAGCTCCGGAATGGTCCGGAGGTAAAGATTGATATATAGGACGGATGGTTTTGGACACCGGAAGTGTTTCGGGCGTCACCGGTAATGTACCGGGACCACCGGGACCACGGGAGGTGGCCCCGAGGGACCACCGAAGGGGGGCAACGACCCCGGGAGGCTAGATGGGCTAAGTGGCGAAGGGAACCAGCCCCTAGGTGGGCTGGTGCGCCCCCACCCAGCCCATGCGCACCAGAGAAGGGGGGAAGGGGGAAACCCTAGGCGCAGATGAGGCCCAAGGCCCACCTAGGGTGCGCCCCCCTCTTTCCCTGCCCTGGCCGCCGCCCCCCTCCCTTCTGGTGGCTGCCGCATCCCCTAGGGGGGGAACCCTAGGGGTGGCGCACCCCCTCCCCCTCCTCCTATAAATATAGAGGGGCTTTGGCCTTTGGAGAACACACTTTGCCCTCTCCCTCGGCGCAGCCCTGCTCTTCTTCCTCCTCCTCTCCGCCGGTGCTTGGCGAAGCCCTGCCGGGAGACCTCGTCTCTCCATCGACACCACACCATCGTGTTGCTGGACTTCTTCCTCAACCTCTCCCTCCTCCTTGCTGGATCAAGGTGCGGGAGACGTCACCGGGCTGCACGTGTGTTGAACGCGGAGGTGCCGTTGTTCGGGACTAGATCGGAATCGCCGCGAGTACGACTCCATCAACCGCGTTCTAGCAACGCTTCCGCTTAGCGATCTTCAAAGGTACGGAGATGCTCTTACCCCTCTCTCGTTGCTGATCTCTCCATAGGAAGATCTGAACATGCGTAGGAAAATTTTGAATTTATGCTACGTTACCCAACACTCCCCTCTTCCTCCTCCCAGCACAGCTCCAGGAGCGACATTGTACTTTGTTCCCATACATCAAACACACCAGCAGGATTAGGGGTATTATCTCTATGGAGAGCCCTGAACCTGGGTACATCGTGCGTCCCATGCGTGTACCAACCTCGTTCCCAGCGCCCACCTTTGTCCCTTCGGTTCTCACTGACTTTATCCTACCTATGGCATATGTTGTGAGCATTCACCGACATTTGGCGCCCAGCGTGGGGTCGATCGCGGCATTGGCTGGCTTCACGCGCTGAGCGCGTCCCCGCACCTACACCACCGGATGCATCGCGTCCGGATCAGTTGGCATGCCCGTGGAGCTCGCCTTCGACGAGGCGACGCCCATGCATGATGGTCGATGTCCCCGTCCGCCATGCGGATTCGGACGAAGATTCTGATGAGGAGGCGCTCCCTAGCGTCGTTGCCGCCGCCATGGAGAACCTCAGCATCCTCTTCAGCGACCTTCGTCTCAACGACGGCCCGCGCTACTTCGGCGAGGACTACGACGTTGAGGCGCTCTGCGCGAGCTTCAGCATGCTCTCTATCGCTGAGATGCCTGCCCACGACATTTACCCCAGTAACGTCCTCATCTTCGACGGCCCTCCGCCGTCGGTGGGGTTCTTCACCCCATACCACGTCGCTGCCGTCTCCAACGCCGTGGAGGTGATGGTTATCGGCGCCGGCACCAGCACGGCTCCCGGCAAGGCCTCCGCAGGCGCCGACGAGCCCGCTGCGGCCGCCGCCGACACTCTTTGGGACGCCATCGCCGGCCTGAAGACACTGGTCACCCCTTCCATCGACCCTGTAGACGCTCGGGCCTCGCTGGAGGAGGCTCGCAAGCGTATCTTAGAGGAGGGCATCACCGTGGCCTCGGCGAAACGTCGGTTGGAGGCTACACATCGTGAGTATAACTCCGCATACGGTCTTACTCCGATTTCCGAGGCCCCCAGCCGGCTTGGATCGGTCCACAGCCATGGACGGTTCGTCGCCGAGGTTCTAGGCGGGGACCTGCCCACCTACGAGACTCCTGCGGCCAACATGAGGGCAGCACAGGCGGCCATGGAGGAGATGGAAAGACTAGAAGGCGAGGAGCGCGCCTTCTAGGAGAAGCGTGTCAAGGATCTCCTTGACGCCGCTAATCAGCAGCATGCTCGGTTTGACCCCGGTCAGGCTCAATCAGAGTCCCCGGGGCCGAACTCGGGGGCTCGTCGCAACCCTAGCGGCCAGCACCACGCCGAAGGATCTTCCTCGCATCGCCCTTCCGGCTGGAGGGGCGAGGGAAGCCAAGACCGGCGCTCGCAGCACCAAAGCGAGCACACTTCGGGCTTGCATCGCGGAGGCGACGAGGGCGATTCGGAGTACGGGGGCCTTCCCCCGCAAAGAACTCACGCCTCCGGCTCCTGAGGCGCCTCCCCTCTCGCCACCGGGGCTGGCGCCCCCGCCACCCAGGATGAGCGGGACGCTCACCGGTGTATCATCGCCCTGGCCCATTCGGCCCTCCTGGAGGAAGACGGACCCGTCGGTCCGGCATGCTTCGGCCTCCGGATCCGAGGGGAGCCGTTCCCCCGAGGTTTCACCTTGCCGCAGGATACGCCAAAATACAACGGCACGGCCAAGCCAGAAGACTGGCTGATCGACTACACCACGACCGTAGGCATCGCCACGGGCAACAAGTGCGTAGCGGTTCGCTACGTGCCACTCATGTTGGCCGGCTCGGCCCGGACTTGGCTTAACAGCCTCCCAGCCGGCAGTGTCAACTCCTGGGGTGGACTTCGAGGAGGCGTTCGTCCGCAACTTCACCGACACCTACAAGCGCCCTGGCCGGCCCCGCGAGCTGGCCATGTGCGTCTAGAAGGCCGACGAACCCCTCCGCGACTACGTCACCCGGTGGACTGAGCTCCGCAACTCCTGCGAGGGGGTGCATGAGGTACAAGCCATCCAGTACTTCATCGATGGATGCCAAGACGGCACCCTCCTCAAGCACAAGCTCATGTGCACCGAGCTCACCTCTTTGGTGGTGCTCATGGCCAAGGCAGACAAGTACGCCACGTCCGACTCCGCAAGGCGCATCAAGGTGACCGCCTTGGACAAGGTTGTGCCCGCGCCGGCTGGGGACAACTGAGGCGGCCAGAATAACTACAAGCGCAAGGCGGATCAGATGGATCCCCGCTCCAACAATAAGCTAGTAGCCAATGTGGAGGGCGAGGCGTCGGCTTCTCAAGCCGGCCCTCCATGAAAGCGTCGTAATCAGGGCAACCCCAATTGGCTGCCCAGACAGTCTCTCGAGCAGCTGCTCAACGCCCCCTGCAAGATACATTCTGGGGCGACGCTGTCTACCCATACCCTTTGACAGTGCAGCATCGCACGCCGGCTGTCGCAAGGGGAGGGCCTGCCGGCTCCTCCGGGTGCGCAGGCGGCGCCCCGAGCACCGGCTCCCCATCACGCTCCGCTTCTGCCGCCACCGCCTCATGATGACGGTCCTCACCCTGACGACTATCCTCACCAAGACGGAGCGTTCGTCGTCTTCACCAGCGAAGGCGACGACAAACACAGCCTGCGCCAAAGACGACACGAGGTAAACGCCACGATCCCCCCGGTTCCCCAGTACATGCATTGGTCTGACAAACCAATCACATGGAGCCGGGTGGACCACCCTGCGGTGATGCCCAACCCAGGGTCATACGCACTCGTCCTCGACCCCACCTTCGCCTCCAAAAGGCTCACCTGCCGATTCTCCCGGGTGCTGGTCGATGGCGGCAGCAGCATCAACATCCTCTACCTCGACACTCTCCGCAAGCTCGGTCTCAAGGAGACGGACGTCGTGCCGACCAGCACTGTCTTCCATGGCATCGTGCCTGGTCAGTCATGCTCGCCCATCGGCAAGATCCAGCTGGACGTCCTCATCGGTGACAAGGCCCACTTCCGCCGAGAGTCCATATGGTTCGAGGTAGTGGACCTCAGTAGCCCATACCACGCGCTGCTGGGGAGACCGGCTCTGGCCAAGTTCATGGCTATCCCGCACTACGCCTACCTGAAAATGAAGATGCCGGGTCCCAAGGGCATCATCACTATTGTTGGCGACTACAAGAAGTCGCTCGAGTGTGCCCAGGATAGCAGCCGCCTCGCTGACGCCTTGGTGATTGCTGAGGAGAAGCGGCAGATCGATCGGCCCGTGGCCCAGGCTACTGAGCAGCCGGCGATTCCTTCTCCTCCGTCCCAGTCGGCCGGCGAGGTCTCTTTCAAGCCGGCTAAAGAGACCAAGCAGGTCCCACTCGATCCTGCCAACCCGAAGCAGTGCATCACTATCGGGGCTGGCCTCAGCCCCAAATAGGAAGGCGAGCTCGTCGACTTCCTCCGTGAGAATCGAGACATCTTTGCATGGTCCCCCAAGGACATGCCGGGTGTTCCGAGGAAGTACGCCGAGCACAAACTTCACGTGCGACCGGATGCAAAGCCAGTGAAACAACCTTTGCGCCGCTTCGCCGAGGGGAAGCGGCACACAATCGGAGAAGAGATCACCCGGCTCCTTGCAGCCGGCTTCATCATGGAGGTTTTCCACCCGGACTGGCTGGCGAACCCGGTCCTGGTACTGAAGAAGAACAACACATGGCGAATGTGTGTCGACTATACTAGCCTGAATAAGGCCTGTCCGAAAGACCCTTTCGCGTTGCCTAGGATAGATCAAGTGATCGACTCCACTGTAGGCTACGAATTGCTGTCGTTTCTGGATGCTTATTCGGGCTACCATGAAATCAAGCTGGACCCAGCTGATCGCCTGAAGACCTCCTTCATCACGCCCTTCGGGGCCTACTGCTACACCACCATGACGTTCGGTCTGAAGAACGGAGGTGCGACATTCCAACGCTGCATGCGGCAGTGCTTACTGCCACAGATTGGTAGAAATATCCACGTCTATGTGGATGACATCATCGTCAAGACGAAGCAGCACTTCAACCTCCTCGACGACCTGCGGGAGACATTCGCCAATCTGCGCGAATACAAGATCCAGCTCAACCCTGAGAAGTGCGTCTTCGGGGTCCCAGGCGGCAAGCTCTTGGGGTTCTTCGTATCCGCCCGCGGCATCGAGACGAACCCTGAGAAGATCAGCACCATCGAGCGGATGGTGCGGCCGGCTCGGATCCTTGACGTCCAGAAGTTCGCTAGCTGCTTGGCATCCCTCAGCCGGTTCGTCAGCCGGCTTGGCGAGAAGGCCCTTCCACTCTACCAGCTCATGAAGAAGACGACGAAGGTCGAGTGGAACGACCAGGCGGATGAAGCCTTTCGCGACCTCAAGCGGGTAATCTCGAGCCTGCCAATCTTGGCAGCCCCATCTGAAAGGGAACCCATACTCATATATATCGCGGCGACCACTCGCGTGGTCAGCGTAGTGTTGGTAGTTCAGCGCAAAGAGGAAGGCAAGGCCCTGCCAGTGCAGCGCCCTGTGTACTACCTTAGCGAGGTCTTGTCCGCCTCTAAGCAGAACTACCCTCATTATTACAAAATGTGTTATGGTGTTTACCTTGCTGCAAAGAAATTAAAACAATACTTCCAAGAGCATGCCATCACTGTGGTGAGCACTGCTCCGCTCTTAGAGATCATGGGCAACCGTGATGCCACAGGCAGAATTGCCAAATGGTCCATCGCCATGGCAGACCATGATATTCGGTACGAGCCTCGCACCGCCATCAAATCACATGTGGTGGCCGACTTCTTAGTCGACTGGGCCGAGACCCAGTTCGAGTCACCGCCTCGAGACTCCACACATTGGCGGATGCACTTCGACGGCTCGAAGATGCGGACATGACTGGGAGCCGGCATCATCTTGACATCTCCGAAAGGGGACCAACTCAAGTACGCTCTCCAGATCCATTTCACAGCCTCCAACAACGTCGCCGAGTACGAAGCACTAGCTCACGGCCTCCGACTTGCCAAGGAGATTGGCATCCGGTGGCTCATATGCTTCGGCGATTCAGACTTGGTGGTGCAGCAGGTCTCTGGCGAATGGGACGCCAGGGACGCCAACATGGCAAGCTACCGCTTCCTCATCCAGCAACTCAGCGACCCCTTCGAGGGTTGTGAGTTCCACCATGTTCCCAGGGCGGAAAATGAGGCGGCCGATACGCTAGTAAAGATTGGCTCCACGAGGCAGGCCATCCCAGCCGGCGTCTCCCTCGACCAACTCCACAAGCCGTCTATCAAGCCATCTCCTCAGTCGGCATCAATCTTCGTACCGGCCGACCCTATGATACAAGTGCCGCCGGCTCCGCCAGTTATGCCGGCTGTGGA
This sequence comes from Hordeum vulgare subsp. vulgare, assembly GCF_904849725.1. NCBI lineage: Eukaryota > Viridiplantae > Streptophyta > Magnoliopsida > Poales > Poaceae > Hordeum > Hordeum vulgare. The sequence continues at coordinate 592,921,693 of NC_058521.1, forward strand.
CCCCACGCCGGTTGCACTGACGGCACCAGCTCCAAATGCGGCACCGACTGAGTCTACGGTGCAAGCGCCGTCAGTTCCACCAACTACGCCGGCTGCGGATCCTAATCCGGCCCGATTGGTCCAACCGACTCCAACAGCGGCACCAGCTACAACGACAACCCCGGCTCTGTCGGGGCTCGAATCCTCCCAGTGGGTGGACGTCATGGAGATAGATGGTGAGCCGGCTGCAGCAATAGCACCGGAGACGCCATCAAGCTCGGGGGCTGCAGAAGCCCCCAACAGTCAAGACGAAGCAGAGGCGACCCTTGTGTCGGCTCCATCATGGGCTCAGGCCATTGTGGCCTTCCTTCTTCACGGCGAACTTCCTCAGAACGAGGCGGAGGTGAGACAGACCCAGCGCAGGTCCACCACCTACGCCATCATTAATCGCGAGCTGGTGCGACGCAGCACGACCGACGTGTTCCAACGCTGCGTCGAATCAGAAAAAGGGCAGGAGATCCTCAGAGACATCCACCAGGGGGAGTGTGGGCATCATGCCGCCTCCAGAACCTTGGTGGCCAAAGCATTCCGCCATGGATTCTACTGGCCCACGACCCTCGAGGAGGCCGTGGATCTGGTGCACAAATGCGAAGGCTGCCAACGCTTCAGTACACAAAGCCACATGCCGCCTTCAGCGCTAAAAACCATTCTCTTATCATGGTCGTTCGCCGTTTGGGGACTGGACATGGTTGGGCCCTTCAAGACGGCTCGCGGAGGGATGACGCATCTTCTGGTAGCCGTTGACAAGTTCACCAAGTGGATCGAAGCCAGGCCCATCAAGAAGCTTGACGGTCCCATGGCTGTCAGGTTCATCACAGACATCTCTGTCCGATATGGCGTTCCCATAGCATCATCACCGACAATGGCACCAACTTCGCCAAGGGCGCCCTGGCGCTCTACTGTTCCAAGGTTGGCATCCGGCTCAACATGGCCTCAGTGGCACACCCTCAGTCAAATGGCCAAGCGGAGAGGGCCAACGGCCTGATCCTAGCCGACATCAAGCCAAGACTGGTGGCACCACTGGTCAGGTCAGCCAGCTGCTTGATTGAAGAATTGCCGGCTGTGCTATGGAGCATCCGTACCACGCCCAACCGGTCGACCGGCTTCACTCTATTCTTTCTGGTATATGGGTATGAGGCTATTATCCCCACGGATGTAGAATTCGACTCGCCTCGGGTCACCCTATACACAGAAACGGAGGCGAAGGAGGCCAGAGAAGACGGTGTGGATCTCCTCGAAGAAGCAAGGGACTTGGCTTTGAGCCGGACGACCATCTACCAACAGAAGCCGAGATACTACCACAGCAAAAAGATCAGGTCTCTCTCTTTCAGGGAGGGAGACTTGGTCCTTAGAAGAATCCAGCGCACTACCGGCCAGCACAAGCTCTCACCCCCCTGGGAGGGACCCTTCATCATTAGTAGGGCGCTGCACAACAACACTTACTACCTGATTGATGCCCAGAAGCCAAGGAAGCGCAAGAGGGACGACACCAGCCAAGAAACGGAGCGCCCATGGAACGCGGCGTTGCTTCGCCCGTTCTATTGCTAAAAGGCAGAAGACAAGCAAAGGAAAGAGCATGCACATGTATCTTCCTCCCTCTTCAGGGAACAACGAAGGAAATAAAAAGAACATGCTCCATGTTTCTTTTTGTCAAGAGTTTTCACTCAGTGTACGGGCTACACAACGTACCACCTCTTGCCGGCTTATTCAAGCTCGGAGGCTACGCAGTGCGGCCCCTTGCCAGCTTTAAACAAGCTTGGGGACTCGCCAGCCGCCTGAACGGTCCACCCTTGTAGTCGGCCACATAGTGTACCGGCTGACTCCTGGTCCTTCGCTTGAGCCTGCGGGTTGGGTCCGGTCGCTCGGTTCGCGAAGTGACGCCATGTCAGGTCGAATACATGCACAATCCGGCTATACTTGGGACGATCGGCTCGGGCTGGCTCGATCGTATATACGATCTCATTCAAGACTCAAGACGGCCTCTGACTGCCGGAAACAACAACTATGATGAAACGAGCATGATCCATGCTTCTTCTTGCTAAAGAGTTTTCACTTAGTGTACGGGCTACACCGCGTACCACCTTGCAGGCTTAATCAAGCTCGGAGGGGCTATGCAGAGCGGCTCCTTGCTAGCTTTAAACAAGCTCACGGGCTCGCCAGCCGCTCGGACGGTCCACCCTTGTAGTCGGGCACATAGTGTACCGGCTGAATCCTGGTCCTTCGCTCGAGCCTGCGGGTTGGCTCCGGTCGCCCGGTTCGCGAAGTGACGCCAGGTCAGGTCGAATACATGCACAGTCCGGCTATACTTGGGACGACCGGCTCGAGTTGGCTCATTCAAGCCGGCCTCTGATTGGCCTATGTCCTGTTCTTTATATCTTGATGGCTTTGGATAAGAGAAGTCAACCAGGAATCAAAAGACGGGGTCATAAGACAACACGCTCGGTGACGAATATAATGTTGAATATATACATTCATAAAAAGCATTGGCCCACGGCCCACGTTCGTTACATCCCTCTGGGGGTAGAACCAAAAACACAAAAGGACACCAGTTACGGGACAACGGCCTCAGTGGTCGTCTCGGCTGCTGCTCCTGATGTGGTAGCATCACCGCCTCCGGCTCCTCCCGAGGTAGTTGCTCCGTCTCCCTCGCTGCGGCCCCCGGCTCCGCCGATCCCGGAGTCGGCATACGCCCCACCGCTGGAGGCGGCTGCAGATTCCGCAGCCCAGACCGCCTCGTCGGAGCTGCCGTCGGCATCGTAGGGTTGAAGGCCATGCAGATCTTCAGCGATCACGCCGCCGTCTTCACCCCGCTCCAAGACGAAGTCGTCCCAGGCTGCGTACTCGGTGATGGCGCTGGCTCTCACCCGGAGCTCCTCCTCCATGCCTTGTAGCTCCGCCTCTGAGCCGTCGTGCTGGGCAGCCAGCTTGCCCAAGTTCAGGTTGCGATACCATGACTTGGCCAAGCGCAAGGCCATAGAAGCCCCAGACCGCGCTGCGGAGGCACGCCAGGCGTCCACGCGCTCTCCACCCGCTGCGAGCCAGCGGGCAAGCCGGCTCATGGTCGTCGGCTCCACGCCCTTCGGCCACAGGGCCGCCTCCATCGACGAACCTGCAACCTGGAGCTGAGTCACAGACTCGCCCAGGACGTGCAGGCGGGCCCGAAGGCCCACCCCGATCTCCTCTACGCTCCAGCCGGAGGTAGTGTCTACCTCCTGCCCGGCCGCGCGACGCTCCTCATGGCACACCTCAATGGCGGTGTCGGCTGCGACCTGGGTCTCGGGGAAGAGATCTCGAGTAACGGCAACCAGAACGTAAGAACACAACAAGAGGAGGAGACGGCAAAAAGACCAAACCCAAAACAAGGAAGAGAGACCCATGCTCGAAGGCGCCGTCGGTCTCATGAGAGACCTCGAGGACCTCGCGCTCCCGCACCTCACTCGCATGAGTGAGGCGGGAGATTTCCTCTTGGAGGGTCGTGGCGGACCCCAGCGCCTTGGCCAGCTGCGCTTGCTTCTGGGTAAGGGCTTCGTCCTTCGCCCTCAAGGAGGTGTCCTTGAGGTTCACCTCCTCGAGGTGAAGCGACGCGAGGCGGTCCACGTCGGTAGAGTAGGAGGCCACCTTCTCCTGCAGCATGGCCCGCAGCTGCTCCAACTCGACCCGGCCAGCCGCCTCGAGCTCCTTCTTCTTCGCCTGCAGAAGGTCCAACTGCTCTTGGAGCCGTCCGCCGGTGTCGCGCAGGACATCACGCTCCGCGGCAACCTCGCCCAGCCGGGCTTCAAGCTCGGCGATCCGGCTATCAGCCCCCAGGTGCTGGTCCCGAAGCTCATTGTATTCCTGTACCTGAGCATCGTAAAGCGCCTGCCAAGGGGGAGAGAAAGGAAACCAGATTAAGATTCGACCAGGTTAAAAGCCTAACCAGCCTGATTCTCGGGGGCTACACCCAGTGGGTGCGCTTTCGCGCCCCCACTGAAGAAAACTGTGCAAGGAAAAAAAGGCCTCCAAGAGATTCAGACCGGTTGGCAATCAACCCGCCCGGTTCTCGAGGGCTACACCCAGTGGGTGCGCTGTCGCGCCCCCACTGACGTCAAGAGAAGATAAAAAAGCGCAAAGAAAAACCAAAAAAGGCAAGGCCTACCTGGGTGCGGGCTTCCAGGCGCTCCATGTCGCCGCATACCACGCGGGTCGCCTGCTCCACCTTTGACCGACCGGTGGAAAACAACGTCACCAGCTCCGGTACGCCGGAAAGAACGGTGCCGTCGGGCATTCGCAGGCGGGCCAAGTTCGCCGCCCGCCATGACTTCATGGGCCGACTCCCAGCCTGGCCGCCGGCCCTTGGCGCAACAGGGCCCTGCTGGGGGACAACGATGCCGTCGGCTCCTGGGGCCGGCTCGGGCGCCGTCCCAACCGGCGCTACCTCCCCCGCAGGAGGCGGTGAGCCGCGTCCGGTGCATCCATGGTCGCCCCTGGGGCATCAGGGGTTGCGTCCGGCGTGGTCAGATCCAGCACCAGCGCGTGAGGAGCCGCTTCGGCCCTGGGAGAAACCGGGATCGTCTCTAGGTCCACCTTCTCCGGGGCTGCCGGTTCAGACGGCTGGGCCCCTTCGGTCCTGGGGTCCGGCCTGGAGGAGGCCTCGCTAGCTGGCTCCTCCACACGGGCATGTGCGGAGGGGTCCTGTCTAGCCTTCGCACGATTCTCCGCCGGCTTCTCGACACGGTTGGGGCGAGGCTGACCCACGGTGGCCTTCCCCGCAGCCGTGTCCCACCGGCGCTTGGACTCTATCTCGAGCTCCCTCTCGGCAGCATCAGCTGCTGCCCAGCCGACCCGCTCGGCTGCGGAGGCGGTGTCTTCATCCGCATCCTCCGCCTCCCTGTCAAGCCAAGCTTCTCAGGAACAAAGCTCATCTCAAGGTGAAGAAGGGAAAAGAGGAGGAAACCATACCCTGCAACTACCGGGACCTTCCTCCGGCCACCGCCACGGCGCATCTTGGCGCCGTCTGCTTGCTGTCCGGCTGGAGGACCCGGCGCCGATCGCTTAGAGGCCGGCCGGCAAGCTGTGGCACCCTTTCCCTTCTTCCCGGCTGCCTCGTCGGCAGCGGTCGCTCCGCCACCTTGACGCCGGCCACGCGTCAGCAGTGAGCTGGTGACCTCCTCCAACTCGTCAGAGTCTTCCTTGAAGGCTGCATCAGAACAGAATGAGGCTTCCTCATCGTCGTCCGTCCAGTCTGCTATGGCGTGCCGTGGGTACTCACCAGACGGCTCGATCCCTTCTGACTCCAGGGGATCTTCCGAGCCGGCGGAGGAGTCTGAGCGGGGCTCCATCGCACCCTCGTCCTCCATCTCGGAGGCGTCGGACTCCTTCACGTCAGGAGCAGGCTGACGAAGGGACCCCTGCAGGGTCTTGAACATCTACAAAAAAGGAATTCAACCAGGCTCAGCAGCGCCACCGGCTCCAAGACAAAACAACAGAGAGGAACGGAGGAAGGCTACCATCGGAGGCGGGTGAGCCCGGTTGAATGGGGGCATCCCTCATGTCCATTCCCCGCCCTCATCCATGCGGGCGGTGGAGATGAGGTTCACCCTTCGCGCTACAGCGCCCGGGGTGAACCTCTTGGCGGACAGCCAGCATGGATCAAGCCGGCCGCTCATCTGGCAGACGAGATGCGGCCGCCTCTGCAAAGGCAGAATCCGGCGGACCACCATGGTGGCGAGAAGGTCGCGGCCGAGGAGGCCGCTCTTCCCCAAGATGTTGAGGTGGGCGCAGATAAGCGCCACCTCAGGATGCGGCTTGGGAGTCTTTGCATCCCAGTTCCGCCGTGTCGGAGGAGCGATGGCGAACGGGGGCATGTTGAGGGCGTCCTGGGCCGGGTCGGCGCTCTTCACATAGAAGAAGCCCTTCTGCCAGTGCTTGATGGAATCTTGCAGAGGCATCTGGGGGAAGCCGGACTTCAGGCGGTGATGCACCACCGCGGCCACGCACGGCGTCATGGGGCGCGGCCCCTTGAGCTTCTCCACCTCAGATTTCTCCATGGCAATGGACTGTTGCTTGAAGAAGAACAGGCTGCACCACAGATCGACGCGAGGCTCGATCCCCACGAAGCCCTCGCACAACACCACAAAGGCGGCCAGCTGCAGTATGGCGTTCGGCGCTAGGTGGTGCGGCTGCAGGCCGAAGAACTGAAGCCATTCGGCAAAGAAGGAGCTAGCCGGGAGCCCAAAGCCCTGGTAGAAGTGCTCGACGAAGACCACAACCTCTCCCGCGGAGGGTGCGGGAGCGATCTCAGAGCTAGGAAGCCGCACCGACACTTGGGAGGCCGGGGGCAGCAGTCGATGGTGGCAAAGCGCGTCAATGTGCCCTCGTCAACGTTGCTGCCCAGCCAGGCCCCCTGCGAGGATGCCTGCTGCACCGACGACTTCTTCAAAGAAGATCCACCGACCATGGCTGCGGGTGGCGAGAGCTCGAAGCGGCCGACGGAGGTCTCGGCGGCGAAGATGAAGAAGACGAAGGGCGCGAGCTCTTCTTTCTTAGGACGCAAGGAGGAAGAGAGCACGGAGCAGGGCGAGAAGAGGAGGCGAATGGCCTCCTCGAAACCCTCGCATCCCATTTAAACCCCCACGAAGCGTCATGGGGAGGGGATCTGGTGCGCGCCGGGCCCCATAAATTCCGTGTATTACGGGCGGTAACGCCACCTAAGCCCAACCGTCACGGAGTAAATCCGCAGAGGATCTCCCGCGCGGAGGCCGAGGGGGCGTCGTGGCGGGACCCAGGGCCCAGGCCCAGTCCCGTCAGCAGTAATCGCCATCATTACGCCAGGTGGGGCCTGGCACGTGGCGATCTCTGGGCCAGTTACGACTGGACCGAGGCGTCGCTTCGAAGCTACCCGGTTCCGAAGCCGGCGTCCTTGACCGTAAACAACAACCAAAATATCAAGACAAATCAACAAGCCGATGAGGCCGCCCGCCAGCAGGCGGCAGACCTCGCCAGTTTCGGGGACTACTGTCGGGGGGATAACCCCGGGGTAGGCTCATCAAGCCTGCCCCTTCATTTCCGGCCCAATGGACATGAAGGTGCGGAGATTCTCAAGGCCCAAGTCTTCTGACCAGCTAGGCATCACCTGCCGGCTGGAGGACTAGGCGGCCACCTTTCTGGCCGGCCAGGCAACCCCTGCCGGCTAGAATCCAGGCGGCCTCCCCTTCAGAGCCGGCCTGGTCCCGCCAGCCGGATTAAGGAGGAGGCGGCCACCCTCAAGCCGGCTGACCAAGCAGGCTAGCCAGCCGAGGATCACAAGTCACATCAGATCGTAGGTCAGGAAGAGACCTCACGATTAAAGGTAGCTACGCGTCAGCAAAGGTACAGTATCAGGGCGCCCGGCAGGTACGAGCGTCGGCGGCCACGCCGCTGACCTACCCCGGCTCTGATCCATCACCTAGCATAGTGTCGGACCGTCACACTCCCACTCCATTACTGCACTAGGCGTGGGGAACAGTGGAGGCGGTCGTACTACCTGCCCATGAAGAATCTCGCGGGGTGACGCTCGACGTACAGCGCATGCTCAGCGTCAGCCTTACACGAGAGCCCCATTGGCCAGCCGGCGGGTCCCACAGGCAATCGAGACCATGCAGCCGGCGGGCACCTCATCGACAACACAAGACCCTTGTGGGCCCCTGGCCAGCCGGCGAAGCAGCCAGCCGGGTCCCACAAATGTACCCTTTATCCATATTGTAGGCCGGCGGGTTCGTCTATAAAACCCCCCGACCGCCCCATGCAAAGGGGCCGATCACTCACAAGTCATTCAACACTACTCACTCACCAACTCACAGAGAGAGAGGCAGAGACGAGCCGACTGCTCCCCTCTTCCTCCTCCCAACACAGCTCGAGGATCGACATTGTACTCTGTTCCCATACATCAAACAGACCAGCAGGATTAGGGGTATTATCTCTACGGAGAGCCCTGAACCTGGGTACATCGTGTAGCCCATGCGTGTACCAACCTCGTTCCCAGCGCCCACCTTTGTCCCTTCGGTTCTCACCGACTTTAGCCTACCTATGGCGTATGTTGTGAGTATTCACCGACAGCCATAAATTCCTATAAATTCAGAAACCCCCAGAAAGAAACCTAGATCGGGAGTTCCGCCGCCGCAAGCCTCTGTAGCCACCAAAAACCAATCAGGAGCCAGTTCCGACACCCTGCCGGAGGGGGAATCCATCTCCGGTGGCCATCTTCATCATCCCGGCAATCTCCATGACGAGGAGGGAGTAGTTCTTCCTCGGGGCTGAGGGTATGTACCAGTAGCTATGTGTTTGATCTCTCTCTCTCTCTCTCTCTCTCTCTCTCTCGTGTTCTTGAGATGTCTTGATCTCGATGTACCATGGGCTTTGCAATTATAGTTGGATCTTATGATGTTCTTCCCCCTCTCCCTCTTGTAATGAATTGAGTTTCCCCTTTGGAGTTATCTTATCGGATTGAGTCTTTGAGAACACTTGATGTATGTCTTGCACGTGTCTATCTGCTGTGATCAACTTGCGGGTTTGTGACAATTGGGAACCTATGCATATGGGTTGGCACACATGGATTCATGTGAGTACTTGATGTATGTTTTGGTGATCAACTTGCGGGTTCGTGACATTGGGAACCTATGCACAGGGGTTGGCACACGTTTTGACTCTCTGGTAGAAACTTTGGGGCACTCTTAGAAGTTCTATGTGTTGGTTGAATAGATGATTCTGAGATTATGTGATGCATATCGTATAATCATGCCCACGGATACTTGAGGTGACAATGGAGTATCTAGGTGACATTAGGGTCTTGGTTGATATGTATCTTAAGGTGTTATTATAGTACGAACTCTATGATAGATCGATCAGAAAGAATAACTTTGTGGTGGTTTCGTACCCGACAATAATCTCTTCGTTTGTTCCCCGCTATTGGTGACTTTGGAGTGACTCTTTCTTGCATGTTGAGGGCTAGTTATATGATCCAATTATGTTATCATTGTTGAGAGAACTTCACTAGTGAAAGTATGAACCCTAGGCCTTTTTTCCACGCATTGCAATACCGTTCGTGCTCACTTTTACCATTTGTTACCTTGCTGTTTTTGTAATTTCAGATTACAAAAACCTATATCTACCCTCCATATTGCACTTGTATCACCATCTCTTCGCCGAACTAGTGCACCTATACAACTTACCATTGTATTAGGTGTGTTGGGGACACAAGAGACTCTTTGTTATTTGGTTGCAGGGTTGCTTGAGAGAGACCATCTTCATCCTACGCCTCCCGTGGATTGATAAACCTTAGGTCACCCACTTGAGGGAAAATTGCTACTGTCCTACATCCCTCTGCACTTGGAGGCCCAACAACGTCTACAAGGAGAAGGTTGCATAGTAGACATCACCCGACAAGCCCCATTCGCCGCCAGGTGTCCCCTCCCGACACAGTGCCACCGACTGCCACCGCTCGAGTGCATCCCTCATGCGCCAGCACTACCCCTAGGTGTCAAAATACTTGGGTACGTGTCGATACCATCCTGATGCGGGCTAGGAGACTGGCAAGCCATTTACTGTCCCCTGACACTTTAGTAGATAGATAAGCGGTGAACCCTGTTCACCGTGCGAATCATGAACCCTCTATTGAGTACTATGGGTGACCCCTTCGCCTATAAAAGGAGGCCCAAGGCTCAGTCCTAGGGGTTAGACACTTCGAGCATTGGCCAACAGGCAATCACTGTAGCAAATAAACCTGCAGTAAGCACCTAATACAACAAACAAAGCACGAGTAGGGTGTTACGCGTTAAGCGGCCCGAACATCGGTAAAAGTGTTCTTGGTGCTGATCGCTAGCTCTGCCCTTGGCGCCACCCATCTCCCTCCGAACAATCAAGGGATCCTTGGAGGTTCCCATAGGTGTCGTTTCCCGACATCTCTGGCGTGCCATGTAGGGGAAGGTGAGAGCATCTGCGCTAATATGGGCGAGCTCTACGCCGGATTTTTAGGATTTGAGCACACCGCCATAGTTCCTTGTAGCGGGACACAGCGGTGGTCGCTCCACTCTGCTATGGCCTCCTAGCACTTGCGCGGGCGTGCTGCTGCGCAAGCGCATGCCGAGGAAGCGGAGACCCCAAGATTGAGCTGTACGTGTGCTGAACGCGGATGGATCATGATGGGATCACGGGGACGGATTGTGACGACACCGCGGGACGGGCTGTGATTTGTATCGCGAAGATATTCCACTACATCAACAACGTTATATACGCTTCCGCTTAGCGATCTACAAGGGTATGTAGATTCACTCTCCCCTCTCGTAGATGATCATCACCGTGGATAGGTATTGTGTGTGCGTCGAATTTTTTTCCCATGCGACGTTCCCCAACATATGGTATTGAAGATCAAAGAGAGAGAGAAGAAGCCATCTAGCTACTAGCTATGGACCCGTAGGTATGTGGTGAACTACTCACGCATCATCAGAGGGGCAATGGCGTTGATGTAGATGCTCTCCGTGATCAATTCCCTCTGCGGCAGATTACCGGAAAAGGCTCCCAGATTGGATCTCACGGGAACAGAGGCTCCTTGCGCTGCAAAAATATTTTTGTGGCTCCCTTTAGCAAAGAGGGAATATTTGGGAATTTATAGGCCGAAAAATAGGGTTAGGAGACCTGCAGGGGACCCACAAGCCAGCCCCCCCTAGGGCACGCCCTACAGGCTTGTGGCCTCCCGACATGTGTCCTGCCCCCTACTCCAAGTCTTCCCGGTTTCTTCTGTTCCAAGAAAAATCATTTCGGAGATTTTATTCCGTTTGGACTCCGTTTAATATTCCTTATCTGCAATACTCAAAAACATGGAAAAAACAGAAACTGGCACTAGCGTCTAGATTAATAGGTTAGTCCCAAAAATAATATAAACAACATATTATTGCATATAAATCATCCAAAACAAATAATATAATAGCATGGAACAATAAAAAATTATAGATACGTTGGAGACTTATCAAGCATCCCCAAGCTTAATTCCTGCTCGTCCTCGAGTAGGTAAATGACAAAAATAGAATTTTTGATGTGGAATGCTACCTAACATATTTATCCATCTAATATTCTCTATTGTGGCATGAATATTCAGATCCATAAGATTCAGAACAAAAGTCTAATATTGACATAAAAACAATAATACTTCAAGCATACTAATAAGGCAATTGCTTCCTTTCGAAATAACATGGTCTTAGAAAGTTATCCCTACAAAATCATTTGGTCTGGCTATGCTCCATCTTCACCACACAAAGTATCTCAATCATGCACAACTCTGATGAAAATCAAGCAATTGTTTCGCACTTTTTATGTTCTCAAACCTTTTCAACTCTCACGCAATACATGAGCGTGAGCCATGGATATAACACTATACGTGAAATAGAAATATGGTGCAGGTTGCAAAAAAAGGAGAACATAGTCTCACATCAACTAGGCATATCAACAGGTTATGGAGATGCCCATCAATAGATATCAATGTGTGTGACTATAGATTGCCATGCAACAAATGCACTAGAGCTATAAGTGTATGGAAGCTCAAAAAGGAAACTAAGTGGTTGTCCAAAAGATGTAATTCCACTAGTTATATAAAAGTGACAATATAGGAGACTTTCTATGAAGAACATGGTGCTACTTTCAAGCACAAGTGTGGAAAAAGATATTAGCATTGTCCCTTCTCTCTTTCTCTCATTTTTTCCTTTTTGGTGGGCTTCTTTAGCCTCTTTTATTTTTTTATGGGCTTCGCTGGCCTCTTTTATCTTTTGTAAAGTCCGGAGACTCATCCCAACTTGTGAGGGAATCATAGCTTCCATCATCCTTTTCTCACACGGGACAATTCTCTAATAATGCAAATAATCACACTTTTATTTTCTTACAACTTAAAGATTACAACTCGATATCTAGAACAAAATATGACTCTATAAGCAATATGGAAGTGATGGTGCGTGTCATAAAAATGGGACGGTGGTGTTGCATGGCAGTATATCTCGGAATGGCTATGAAAATGCCATAATAGGTTGATATGGTGACTGTTTTGATGAAAATATATGGTGGCTGTTTTGAGGAAGGTGGGTTTAACGTACCAGCGAAAGTTGCACGGTACTTAGAGAGGCTAGCAAAGGTGGAAGGGTGAGAGTGCGTATAATCCATGAACTCAACATTAGTCATAATGAACTCACATACTTATTGCAAAAGCCTATTAGTTATCGAAGCAGAGTATTAGACGCATGCTCCTAGGGGAAGGGTTGGTAGGAGTTAACCATCGTGCGATCCCGACCTCCACATTAAGGTTGACAATCATTAAACAAATCATGCTCCGACTTCATCACATAACGGTTCACCATAAGTACATGCTACAAGAATCACAAGCTTTAACACAAGTATTTCTCCTAATTCAAAATTACTTACTAGCATGACTCTCATATTACCATCTTCATATCTCAAAACTATATGCAAGGAATCAAACTTCTCATCATATTCAATGCACTTAATATGAAAAGTTTTATTATATCCCTCTTGGATGCCATTGTATTAGGACAAAATTCATAACCTAAACCAATTACTATGCTGTTTAAAGAACTCTAAAAATAATATAAGTAAGGTACGAGAGTTTAATAATTTCTATAAAACACAACACCGCCGTGCTCTAAAAGATATAAGTGAAGCACTAGAGCAACATTGCCTAGCTCGAAAGATATAAGTGAAGCACACAAAGTATTCTAATAAATTCATGATTCAGAGTGTCTCTCTCAAAATATGTGTGCAGAAAGGATGATTGTGGCAAACTAAAAAGTAAAGACTCGTATCATACAAGACACTCCAAGCAAAACACATATCATGTGGTGAATAAAAATATAGCCTCAAGTAAATTTACCAATGGATTGAAGACGAAAGAGGGGATGCCTTCCGGGGCATCCCCAAGATTAGGCTCTTTGGTATCCTTGAATATGGCTTGGGGTGCCTTGGGCATCCCCAATCTTAGGCTCTTTCCATTCCTTATTCCATAGTCTTTCAAATCTTTCCCCAAAACTTGAAAACTTCACAACACAAAACTCAACAGAAAACTCATGAGATCCGTTAGTATAAGAAAAATAAATCACCACTTTAGCTACTGTTGTGAACTCATTATTTATTTATATTTACTGTACTACAACTTCTCCATGGTTCATACCCCCCTATACAACCCATAGATTCATCAAAATAAGCCAACAACACAAAGAAAACAGAATCTGTCAAAAACAGAACAGTCTGTAGAAATCTGTTTACTTAGAATACTTATGTAACTCCAAAAATTCTTAAAAATTAGGAAAATCTGGTAATTTTGTAAATAAATATTCTGTAAGAAATTACGATCAAAATCACGTTCTAGTAAATTTAAAAATTTCCTGTACCGAGAGCGAAAGTTTTTGTTTTTGAGCAAAATGAACTTGCAAAAACACCGTAGACCATCCCAAAGGTCTTACTTGGATCAAACACTAATTAAGAAAAGAAAACACAATTATTACATAGTTAATCATGTGTGCATCACTCAATAATATAAGAAAAAACAAAATCATAAAAATAAAATTTGGTTGCCTCCCAACAAGCGCTATTGTTTAATGCCCCTAGCTCGACATAATTCAATAGATCTAGGTATTGTCATATTTGGTATACAATCCATAAGTATCTCTCATAATAGATTCATAATGTAATCTTATTTTATTTCTAGGAAAGTGCTCCATGCCTTTCCTTAATGGAAATGGGAATTTAAGATTTCCCTCTTTCATATCAATAATTGCAGCAATCGTTCTAAGGAAAGGTCTACTAAGAATATCAGGACATGTAGGGTTGCAATCTATATCAAGAACAATGAAATCTACGGGCACATAATTCCTATTTGCAACAATATGAACATCATTAATCCTTACCATGGGTTTCTTTATTGTAGAATCCGCTAGATGCAAATTTAAATAACAATCATCAAATTCACGGAATCCTAGCACATCACATAAAGGTTTTGGAATCGTGGAAACGCTAGTACCCAAATAACACAAAGCATGGCACGCATAATATTTAATTTTAATATTAATATTAGGTTCCCACTCATCATAAAGCTTTCTAGGTATAGAAACTTCCAACTCAAGTTTTTCTTCAAAATATTTCATCATAGCATCCACAATATGTTTAGCAAAAGCTTTATTTTGATTATAAGCGTGCGGAGAATTCAACATGGATTGCAACAAGGAAACACAATCAATCAAAGATAAACTATAATAATTTAAGTCCTTGAAATCCAGAAGAGTGGGTTCATTGCTATTTAAAGTTTTGACCTCTTCCATAACACTTTTATCAATCTTATCATTAAGATCTATAAACTCCGAATCATTGGGACACATTTTAACTAAAGCTCACTCATCTATAGTCCCATCTTTTTCAATATTTATACTAGAAAACAAATATTCAATAGGTGTCACATCAATCACTTTAAGATCTTCATCATTATTGTCACGAGAAAACACCTTTTCAAGCCATTCACGCTTAACACGTATTCTAGCGGTTCTTTCCTTACACTCATTAATAGAAATTCTCATAGCTTTTAAAGACTCATTAATATCATGATTGGGTAGAATAGATATAATTTTCAAAGAATCAATCTCAAGAGAAATTCTATCAACGTTCCTAGCCAAATCATCAATCTTGAGCATTTTTTCTTCAATCATAGCATTGAAACCCTTTTGCGAGCTAATGAATTCTTTAATATTATTCTCAAGATCAGAGGGCATCTTATTATAATTTCCATAAGAATTTTTGTAGGAACTACCATAATTGTTAGAGGAATTACTAGGAAATGTCCTAGGATTGAAATTACGTCTATACGCGTTATTGCCAAAATTATTCCTACGAACAAAATTCACATCAATAGATTCATTATTATTTCCAATCAAAGAAGACAAAGACATATCATTGGGATAAATAGGATAACTCTTACTAGCTAACAATTTCATTAATTCATCCATCTTTGCACACAAAGTGTTTATTTCTTCAATAGCGTGCACTTTTTTACTAGTAGGAGATGTTTCGGTATGCCATTGAGAGTAATTTGCCATAATATTATCTAGGAGTTTAGTAGCTTCTCCGAATCTGATTTCCATAAAGGTATCACCCACGACGGAATATAAAAGATTTCTACAGGAAAATTCAGTCCCGCATAAAAATATTGTATAATCATCCATAAACTCAAACCATGCGCGGGGTAATTCCTAATCATTAGTTTCATCCTCTCCAAAGATTGCGGAACATGCTCATGATCAAGTGTTGGAATTATGCCCTAGAGGCAATAATAAATATAGTTATTATTATAATTCCTTTATCAAGATAATCGTTTATTATCCATGCTATAATTGTATTGAATGAAGACTCATTTACATGTGTGGATACATAGACAAAACACCGTCCCTAGCAAGCCTCTAGTTGGCTAGCCAGTTGATCAAAGATAGTCAGTGTCTTCTGATTATGAACAAGGTGTTGTTGCTTGATAACTGGATCACGTCATTGGGAGAATCACGTGATGGACTAGACCCAAACTAATAGACGTAGCATGTTGATCGTGTCATTTTGTTGCTACTGTTTTCAGCGTGTCAAGTATTTATTCCTATGACCATGAGATCATATAACTCACTGACACCGGAGGAATGCTTTGTGTGTACCAAACGTCGCAACGTAACTGGGTGACTATAAACGACAGTTTAGATTTCTCCAAACCTCAGTCTATACTGTGTCATCTCAACGGAAATACGCGGTGCCCTATTTAAAGTGAATGCGGTTGTCTCTAATGCATAACCCATAAACGATAGTGGTAATTCGATAAGAGACATCACAATATGCACCATACTAAATAGTGCGTGGCTATGACGTTCAGACACATCATCACACTATGATGTTCCAGGTGGCATGAACTGTGAAACAATTTCCACATTGTCTTAACTGTGTACCAAAAACTCGTAACTCAGATATTCATTTCTATGATCATATCGTAGACACTTCATCCTCTTGTTACGACGAACTTCACTCTGAAACGGAATTGAACTTTTCAATATTTCAGACTTGTGATTCATTAAGTAAATACTCCTGTATCTACTCAAGTGGTCAGTGAAGTAAGAACATGATGATATCCACTGCGTGCCTCAGCACTCATTGGACTGCATACATCAAATGTATCACTTCCAACAAGTTACTATATCGTTTCATCTCAATGAAAATAAGGCCTTGCTCATGTGGTATGATTTGCATGTCACTAGTGATTCAAAATCAAGTGAGTATAAAGATCCATCAGCATGGAGCCTCTTCATGCAATTTATACTTACATGACTCAAGCCGCAGTGCCACAAGTAAGTGGTACTATCATCATTACCTCGTATCTTTTGGCACCAATATTATGAACATGTGTAACACTACGATCGAGATTCAATAAACCATTAAAGGTGATTATTCAAGCAAACAGAGTAACCATTATTCTCTTTAAATGAATAATCGTATTGCAACAAACACGATCCAATCATGTTCATGCTTAACGCAAGCACCAAATAACAATTATTTCGGTTTAACACCAATCCCGATGGTAGAGGGAGCGTGCGACGTTTGATCATATCAACCTTGGAAACACTTCCAACACGTATCGTCACCTCGCCTTTAGCTAGTCTCCGTTTACGCCGTAGCTTTCATTTCGCGTTACTAATCACTTAGCAACCGAACTGGTATCCAATACCCTCGTGCTACTAGGAGTACTAGTAAAGTACACATCAACATTATGTATATCAAATATACTCCTCTCGACTTTTGCCAGCCTTCTTATCTACCAAGTATCTAGAGTTGCTCCGCCTCAATGACTGTTCCCCTCATTAGAGAAGCACTTAGTCTCGGGTTTGGGTTTAGTCTTGGGTCTCTTCATTAGCGCAGCAACTGTTTTGCTGTTTCACGAAGTATCCCTTCTAGCCCTCGCCTTTCTTGAAACTTAGTGGTTTTACTAACCATCAACTATTGATGCTCCTTTTTGATTTCTACTTTCGCAGTGTCAAAACATCACGAATCGCTCAAGGATCATTGTATCTATCCTTGATATGTTATAGTTCATCACGAAGCTCTCATAGCTTGGTGGCAGTGACTTTGGAGAACCATCACTATCTCATCTGGAAGATTAACTCCCACCTGATTCAAGTGATTGTCGTACTCAGACAATCTGAGCACACGCTCAACGATTGAGCTTTTCTCCTTTACTTTGTGGACAAAGAATCTTGTTTGGAGGTCTCGTACCTCTTAACAAGGGCACAAGTATGAAATCACAATTTCATCTCTTCGGAACATCAATTATGTTCCGTGACGTTTTACAACGTTTTCGGCGCCTTGCTTCTAAGCCATTAAGTATCTTGCACTGAACTATCATGTAGTCATCAGAAACGTGTATGTCGGATGTTCATAGCATCCACAGACGACGCTCGAGGTGCAGCACACTGAGTGGTGCATTAAGGACATAATCCTTCTGTGCAGCAACGAGGACAATCCTCGGTTTTACAGACTCAGTCTGCAAAGGTTGCTACTATCAATTTTCAACTAAATTTTCTCTAGGAACAAATAAAAACAGTAGAGCTATAGCGCAAGCTACATCGTAATTCGCAAAGACCATTAGACTATGTTCATGACAATTAGTTCAATTAATCATATTACTTAAGAACTCCCACTCAAAAAGTACATCTCTCTAGTCATTTGAGTGGTACATGATCCAAATCCGCTATCTCAAGTCCGATCATCACGTGAGTCGAGAATAGTTTCAGTGGTAAGCATCTGTATGCTAATCATATCAACTATACGATTCATGCTCGACCTTTCGGTCTCATGTGTCCCGAGGCCATGTCTGCACATGCTAGGCTCGTCAAGCTTAACCCGAGTGTTCCGCGTGCGCAACTGTTTTGCACCCATTGTATGTGAACGTTGAGTCTATCACACCCGATCATCACGTGGTGTCTCGAAACGACGAACTGTAGCAACGGTGCACAGTCGGGGAGAACACAATTTCGTCTTGAAATTTTAGTGAGAGATCACCTCATAATGCTACCGTCATTCTAAGCAAAATAAGGTGCATAAAAGGATTAACATCACATGCAATTTATAAGTGACATGATATGGCCATCATCACGTGCTTCTTGATCTCCATCACCAAAGCACCGGCACGATCTTCTTGTCACCGGCGTCACACCATGATCTCCATCATCATGATCTCCATCAACGTGTCGCCATCGGGGTTGTCGTGCTACTCATGCTATTACTACTAAAGCTACGTCCTAGCAAAATAGTAAACGCATCTGCAAGCACAAACGTTAGTTATAAAGACAACCATATGGCTCCTGCCGGTTGCCGTACCATCGACGTGCAAGTCGATATTATCTATTACAACATGATCATCTCATACATCCAATATATCACATCACATCGTTGGCCATATCACATCACAAGCATACCCTGCAAAAACAAGTTAGACGTCCTCTAATTTTGTTGTTGCATGTTTTACGTGGTGACCATCGGTATCTAGTAGGATCGCATCTTACTTACGCAAACACCACAACGGAGATATATGAGTTGCTATTTAACCTCATCCAAGGACCTCCTCGGTCAAATCCGATTCAACTAAAGTTGGAGAAACCGACACTTGCCAGTCATCTTTGAGCAACGGGGTTACTCGTAGCGATGAAACCAGTCTCTCGTAAGCGTACGAGTAATGTCGGTCCAAGCCGCTTCAATCCAACAATACCGCGGAATCAAGAAAAGACTAAGGAGGGCAGCAAAACGCACATCACCGCCCACAAAACTTTTGTGTTCTACTCGAGAAGACATCTACGCATGAACCTAGCTCATGATGCCACTGTTGGGGAACGTCGCATGGGAAACAAAAAATTTCCTACGCGCACGAAGACCTATCATAGTGATGTCCATCTACGAGAGGGGATGAGTGATCTACGTACCCTTGTAGATCGTACAGCAGAAGCGTTAGTGAACGCGGTTGATGTAGTGGAACGTCCTCACGTCCCTCGATCCGCCCCGCGAACAGTCCCGCGATCAGTCCCACGATCTAGTACCGAACGGACGGCACCTCCGCGTTCAGCACACGTACAACTCGACGATGATCTCGGCCTTCTTGATCCAGCAAGAGAGACGGAGAGGTAGAAGAGTTCTCCGGCAGCGTGACGGCGCTCCGGAGGTTGGTGATGATCTTGTCTCAGCAGGGCTCCGCCCGAGCTCCGCAGAAACGCGATCTAGAGGAAAAACTATGGAGGTATGTGGTCGGGCAGCCGTGAGAAAAATCGTCTCAAATCAGCCCTAAAACCTCCGTATATATAGGTGGGAGGGAGGGGAGGAGGCAGCCTCAAAACCTAAAGGTTTGGCCGAAATTGGAGGTGGAGGAGTCCTACTCCAATCCTACTTGGAGTAGGATTCCACCTTCCCACTTGGAAACTCTTTCCACCTTGTGTTTTTTCCTTCTCAAACCTTATGGGCCTTAGTGGGAACTTATTCCAGCCCACTAGGGCCTGGTTTATCTCTTCCCATAGCCCATGAGACCCCTTGGGGCGTGACACCCCTCCCGATGGTCCCCGGCACCCCTCCCGGCACTCCCGGTACACTACCGATGAGCCCGAAACTTTTCCGGTAATGCACGAAAACCTTCCGGTAACCAAATGAGGTCATCCTATATATCAATCTTCATTTCCGGACCATTCCGGAAACCCTCGTGACGTTCGTGATCTCATCCGGGACTCCGAACAACATTCGGTAACCAACCATATAACTCAAATACGCATAAAACAACGTCGAACCTTAAGTGTGCAGACCCTGCGGGTTCGAGAACTATGTAGACATGACCCGAGAGACTCCTCGGTCAATATCCAATAGCGGGACCTGGATGCCCATATTGGATCCTACATATTCTACGAAGATCTTATCGTTTGAACCTCAGTGCCAAGGATTCATATAATCCCGTATGTCATTCCCTTTGTCCTTCGGTATGTTACTTGCCCGAGATTCGATCGTTAGTATCCGCATACCTATTTCAATCTCGTTTACCGGCAAGTCTCTTTACTCGTTCCGTAATACAAGATCCCGCAACTTACATTAAGTTACAATGCTTGCAAGGCTTGTGTGTGATGTTGTATTACCGAGTGGGCCCCGAGATACCTCTCCGTCACACGGAGTGACAAATCCCAGTCTTGATCCATACTAACTCAACGAACACCTTCGGAGATACCTGTAGAGCATCTTTATAGTCACCCAGTTACGTTGTGACGTTTGATACACACAAAGTATTCCTCCGGTGTTAGTAAGTTATATGATCTCATGGTCATAGGAATAAATACTTGACACGCAGAAAACAGTAGCAACAAAATGACACGATCAACATGCTACGTCTATTAGTTTGGGTCTAGTCCATCACATGATTCTCCTAATGATGTGATCCCGTTATCAAGTGACAACACTTGCCTATGGCCAGGAAACCTTGGCCATCTTTGATCAACGAGCTAGTCAACTAGAGGCTTACTAGGGACAGTGTTTTGTCTATGTATCCACACAAGTATTGTGTTTCCAATCAATACAATTATAGCATGGATAATAAACGATTATCATGAACAAAGAAATATAATAATAACTAATTTATTATTGCCTCTAGGGCATATTTCCAACAACCCACCCCGGGGAAGCCCATAGGCCTTGAGGGTGGCACACCAGCCCTTAGTGGGCTGGTGGGACAGCCCAAAAGGGCTCTATGCGCCAAGAAGAGAAAACCAAGAGAAAAAAAAGGGAGGAAGTGGGAAGGAAGGGGGACTCCCTCCCACAAAACCAAGTCCAACTCGGTTTGGGGGGGGGGGAGTCCTCCCCCCCTGGACTCGGCCGACCCCCTTTGGGCTCCTTGAGCCCCAAGGCAAGGTCCCCTCCCTCCCACCTATATATACGGAGGTTTTAGGGCTGATTTGAGACGACTTTTCCACGGCAGCCCGACCACATACCTCCACAGTTTTTCCTCTAGATCACGTTTTTGCGGAGCTCGGGCGGAGCCCTGCTGAGACAAGGTCATCACCAACCTCCGGAGCGCCGTCACGCTGCCGGAGAACTCTTATACCTCTCCGTCTCTCTTGCTGGATCAAGAAGGCCGAGATCATCGTCGAGCTGTACGTGTGCTGAACGCGGAGGTGCCGTCCGTTCGGTACTAGATCATGGGACCGATCGCGGGATTGTTCGCGGGGCGGATCGAGGGACGTGAGGACGTTCCACTACATCAACCGCGTTCACTAACGCTTCTGCTGTATGATCTACAAGGGTACGTAGATCACTCATCCCCTCTCGTAGATGGACATCACCATGATAGGTCTTCGTGCGCGTAGGAAAATTTTTGTTTCCCATGCGACATTCCCCAACAGTGGCATCATGAGCTAGGTTCATGCGTAGATGTCTTCTCGAGTAGAACACAAAAGTTTTTGTGGGCGGTGATGTGCGTTATGCTGCCCTCCTTAGTCTTTTCTTGATTCCGCGGTATTGTTGGATTGAAGCGGCTTGGACCGACATTACTCGTACGCTTACGAGAGACTGGTTTCATCCTTACGAGTAACTCCGTTACTCAAAGATGACTGGCAAGTGTCGGTTTCTCCAACTTTAGTTGAATCGGATTTGACCGAGGAGGTCCTTGGATGAGGTTAAATAGCAACTCATATATCTCCGTTGTGGTGTTTGCGTAAGTAAGATGCGATCCTACTAGATACCCATTGTCACCACGTAAAACATGCAACAACAAAATTAGAGGACGTCTAACTTGTTTTTGCAGGGTATGCTTGTGATGTGATATGGCCAATGATGTGATGTGATATATTGGATGTATGAGATGATCATGTTGTAATAGAAATATCGACTTGCACGTCGATGGTACGGCAACCGGCAGGAGCCATAGGGTTGTCTTTATACTAACGTGTGTGCTTGCAGATGCGTTTACTATTTTGCTAGGATGTAGCTTTAGTAGTAATAGCATGAGTAGCACGACAACCCCGATGGCAACACGTTGATGGAGATCATGGTGTGGCGCCGGTGACAAGAAGATCGTGCCGGTGCTTTGGTGATGAAGATCAAGAAGCACGTGATGATGGCCATATCATGTCACTTATGAATTGCATGTGATGTTAATCCTTTTATGCACCTTATTTTGCTTAGAACGACGGTAGCATTATGAGGTGATCTCTCACTAAAATTTCAAGACGAAATTGTGTTCTCCCCGACTGTGCACCGTTGCTATAGTTCGTCGTTTCGAGACACCACGTGATGATCGGGTGTGATAGACTCAATGTTCACATACAACGGGTGCAAAACAGTTGCGCACGCGGAACACTCGGGTTAAGCTTGACGAGCCTAGCATGTGCAGACATGGCCTCGGAACACATGAGACCGAAAGATCGATCATGAATCATATAGATGATATGATTAGGATAGGGATGCTTACCACTGAAACTATACTCAACTCACGTGATGATCAGACTTGAGCTAGTGTAAGTGGATCATGAACCACTCAAATGACTAGAGAGATGTACTTTTTGAGTGGGAGTTTAGCGAGTAATTTGATTAAGTTAAACTCTAATTATCTTGAACATAGTCTAAGTCCACATTGAATATATTTGTGTTGTAGATCATGGCTCACGCGACAGTCATCCTGAATTTTAATACGTTCCTAGAGAAAGCTAAGTTGAAAGATGATGGAAGCAACTTTGTAGACTGGGCTCGTAATCTTAAGCTAATTCTTTCAAGCTGGGAAGAAGGATTATGTCCTTAATGCTGCGTTAGGAGATGAACCACCCGCTACGGCTGATCAGGATGTTAAGAACGCTTGGTTAGCACGTAAGGAGGACTACTCAATAGTTCAATGTGCAGTCTTGTATGGCTTAGAACCGGGACTTCAACGTCGCTTTGAGCGTCATGGAGCATTCGAGATGTTCCAGGAGTTGGAGTTTATCTTTCAGAAGAACGCCCGGATCGAGAGGTATGAGACCTCCGATAAATTCTATGCTTGCAAGATGGAGGAAAACTCATCTGTCAGTGAACATGTGCTCAAAATGTCTGGGTACTCAAACCGTCTAGCTGAGCTGGGGATTGAACTCCCGCAAGAAGCTATCACTGACAGGATCCTTCAATCACTGCCGCCAAGCTATAAAGGCTTTGTGTTGAACTACAACATGCAAGGGATGAACAAGTCTCCCGGCGAGTTGTTTGCGATGCTGAAAGTCGCAGAGTCTGAACTCCGTAAAGAGCATCAAGTGTTGATGGTGAATAAGACCACTAGTTTCAAGATAAACGGCAATGGCAAGAAGGGCAATTCGAAGAAGAGCGGCAAGCCTGTTGCCAATCCGACGAAGAAACCCAAAGCTGGACCTAAGCCGGAAACGGAGTGTTACTATTGCAAGGGTATGGGTCACTGGAAGCGCAATTGCCCCAAGTATCTGGCAGATAAGAAGGCGGGCAAAGAAAAATCAGGTATATTTGATATACATGTTATTGATGTGTACTTAACCGGTTCTCGTGGTAGTGCCTGGGTATTCGATACCGGTTCTGTTGGTCATATTTGCAACTCGAAACAAGAACTGCGGAATAGGCGAAGGCTGGTGAAAGATGAAGTGACGATGCGCGTAGGAAATGGTTCCAAGGTTGATGCAATCGCCGTCGGCACAGTGTCACTTCAGTTACCGTCAGGATTAGTGATGAACTTAAATCATTGTTATTTAGTGCCTGCGTTGAGCATGAAAATTATATCTGGATCTTGTTTATTGCGAGACGGTTACTCTTTTAAGTCAGAGAATAATGGTTGTTCTCTTTCTATGAGTAACATCTTTTATGGTCATGCACCGAATGTGAGAGGATTGTTCATATTGAATCTTGATAGCGATACGCATATACATAAATTGAGACCAAAAGAGTTAGAGTTAACAATGATAGCGCCATATTTTTGTGGCACTGCCGCTTAGGTCATATTGGTGTAAAGCGCATGAAGAAACTCCATGCTGATGGACTTTTGAAGTCACTTGACTTTGATTCACTTGACACGTGCGAACCATGCCTCATGGGCAAGATGACTAAGACTCCGTTCTCAGGAACAATGGAGCGTGCAAGTGACTTGTTGGAAATCATACATACCGATGTGTGTGGTCCGATGAGCGTGGAGGCACGCGGCGGATATCGTTATTTTCTCACCTTCACTGACGATTTAAGTAGATATGGTTATGTCTACTTGATGAAGCACAAGTCTGAAACATTTGAAAAGTTCAAGCAATTTCAGAGTGAAGTGGAAAATCATCGTAACAAGAAGATCAAGTTCCTGCGGTCTGATCGTGGGGGTGAATATCTGAGTTTCGAGTTTGGTGCTCACTTAAGACAATGTGGAATTGTTTCACAGTTAACACCGCCTGGAACACCACAACGTAATGGTGTGTCCGAACATCGTAATCGTACTCTATTAGAGATGGTGCGATCTATGATGTCTCTTACTGATTTGCCGTTATCATTTTGGGGCTATGCATTTGAGACAGCTGCATTCACTTTAAATAGGGCACCATCAAAATCCGTTGAGACGACACCATACGAACTGTGGTATGGCAAAAGGCCAAAGTTGCCGTTTCTTAAAGTTTGGGGATGTGATGCTTATGTCAAAAAGCTTCAGCCTGAAAAGCTGGAACCCAAAGCGGAAAAGTGCGTCTTCATAGGTTACCCAAAAGAGACAGTTGGGTACAGCTTCTAGCTCAAAATCCGAGGGCAAGGTGTTTGTTGCTAAAAATGGAGCTTTTCTCGAGAAGGAGTTTCTCTCGAGAGAATTGAGTGGGAGGAAGATAGAACTTGACGAGGTTGTCGAACCTCTCATCCCTCTGGATGGTGGCGCAGGGCAAGGGGAAACCTCTGTCATTGCGACGCCGGTTGAGGAGGAAGTTAATGATGATGATCATGAAACTCCAGTTCAAGTTTCTGTCGAACCACGCAGGTCGACGAGACCATGTGCTGCTCCAGAGTGGTACGGAAATCCCGTCTTATCAATCATGTTGTTAGACAACAATGAAACTGCGAATTGTGAAGAAGCAATGGTGGGCCCAGATTCCAACAAATGGCTAGAAGCCATGAAGTCCGAGATAGGATCCATGTATGAGAACAAAGTGTGGACTTTGGAGTTACTGCCTGAGGGCCGCAAGGCCATTCAGAACAAATGGATCTTTAAGAGGAAGACGGACGCTGACGGTAATGTGACCGTTTATAAAGCTCGACTTGTGGCAAAGGGTTTTTCACAAGTTCAAGGAGTTGACTACAATGAGACTTTCTCACCCGTAGCGATGCTTAAGTCCGTCAGAATCATGTTAGCAATAGCTGCATTTTTCGATTATGAAATCTGGCAGATGGATGTCAAAACGGCGTTCCTTAACGGTTTCCTTAAGGAAGAGTTGTATATGATACAACCCGAAGGTTTTGTCGATCCTAAGAATGCTAACAAGGTGTGCAAGCTCCAGCGATCCATTTATGGACTGGTGCAAGCATCTCGGAGTTGGAACAAACACTTTGATGAGGTGATCAAAGCATTTGGGTTTATACAAGTGGTTGGAGAATCTTGTATTTACAAGAAAGTGAGTGGGAGCTCTGTGGCGTTTCTAATATTATATGTGGATGACATATTACTGATTGGAAACAACGTAGAGTTTTTAGAGAGCATAAAGGATTACTTGAATAAAAGTTTCTCTATGAAGGACCTAGGAGAAGCTGCTTACATTCTAGGCATTAAGATCTATAGGGATAGATCAAAACGCCTGATAGGACTTTCACAAAGCACATACCTTGATAAAGTTTTGAAGAGGTTCAAAATGGAACAGTCCAAGAAAGGGTTCTTGCCAGTTCTACAAGGTACGAGATTGAGTAAGACTCAGTGCCCAGCAACTGATGAAGATAGAGAGCATATGCGCTCCGTCCCCTATGCTTCAGCCATAGGTTCTATCATGCATGCAATGCTGTGCACTAGACCGGATGTTAGCCTGGCCATAAGTATGGCAGGTAGGTTCCAGAGTAATCCAGGAGTGGATCACTGGACAGCGGTCAAGAATATCCTGAAGTACCTGAAAAGGACTAAGGAGATGTTTCTCGTGTATGGAGGTGACGAAGAGCTCGCCGTAAAAGGTTACGTCGATGCAAGCTTTGACATAGATCCGGACGACTCTAAGTCACAAACCGGATACGTATTTATTCTTAATGGGGGTGCAGTAAGCTGGTGCAGTTCCAAGCAAAGCGTCGTAGCAGATTCTACATGTGAAGCTGAGTACATGGCTGCCTCGGAGGCAGCTAAGGAGGGTGTCTGGATGAAGCAGTTCATGACGGATCTTGGAGTGGTGCCAAGCGCACTGAATCCAATAACCTTGTTCTGTGACAACACTGGTGCCATTGCCTGAGCAAAGGAACCACGGTTTCACAAGAAGACCAGACACATCAAACGACGCTTCAACCTCATCCGCGACTACGTCGAGGGAGAGGACGTGAATATATGCAAAGTGCACACGGATCTGAATGTAGCGGACCCGCTGACTAAACCTCTTCCACGACCAAAGCATGATCAACACCAGAACTGTATGGGTGTTAGATTTATTACAATGTAATTCACATGGTGATGTGAGGGCTAGATTATTGACTCTAGTGCAACTGGGAGACTGTTGGAATTATGCCCTAGAGGCAATAATAAATATAGTTATTATTATAATTCCTGTATCAAGATAATCGTTTATTATCCATGCTATAATTGTATTGAATGAAGACTCATTTACATGTGTGGATACATAGACCAAACACCGTCCCTAGCAAGCCTCTAGTTGGCTAGCCAGTTGATCAAAGATAGTCAGTGTCTTCTGATTATGAACAAGGTGTTGTTGCTTGATAACTGGATCACGTCATTGGGAGAATCACGTGATGGACTAGACCCAAACTAATAGACGTAGCATGTTGATCGTGTCATTTTGTTGCTACTGTTTTCTGCGTGTCAAGTATTTATTCCTATGACCATGAGATCATATAACTCACTGACACCGGAGGAATGCTTTGTGTGTATCAAACGTCGCAACGTAACTGGGTGACTATAAAGATGCTCTACAGGTATCTCCGAAGGTGTTAGTTGAGTTAGTATGGATCAAGACTGGGATTTGTCACTCCGTGTGAACGGAGAGGTATCTCGGGGCCCACTCGGTAATACAACATCACACACAAGCCTTGCAAGCAATGTAACTTAGTGTAAGTTGCGGGATCTTGTATTACGGAACGAGTAAAGAGACTTGCCGGTAAACGAGATTGAAATAGGTATACGGATACTGACGATCGAATCTCGGGCAAGTAACATACCGAAGGACAAAGGGAATGACATACGGGATTATATGAATCCTTGGCACTGAGGTTCAAACGATAAGATCTTCGTAGAATATGTAGGATCCAATATGGGCATCCAGGTCCCGCTATTGGATATTGACCGAGGAGTCTCTCGGGTCATGTCTACATAGTTCTCGAACCCGCAGGGTCTGCACACTTAAGGTTCGACGTTGTTTTATGCGTATTTGAGTTATATGGTTGGTTACCGAATGTTGTTCGGAGTCCCGGATGAGATCGCGGACGTCACGAGGGTTTCCGGAATAGTCCGGAAATGAAGATTGATATATATGATGACCTCATTTGATTACCGGAAGGTTTTCGAAGTTACCGGGAATGTACCGGGAATGACGAATGGGTTCCGGGAGTTCACCGGGGGGGGGGCAACGCACCCCGGGGAAGCCCATAGGCCTTGAGGGTGGCACACCAGCCCTTAGTGGGCTGGTGGGACAGCCCGAAAGGGCTCTATGCGCCAAGAAGAGAAAATCAAGAGAAAAAAAAGGGAGGAAGTGGGAAGGAAGGGGGACTCCCTCCCACCAAACCAAGTCCAACTCGGTTTGGGGGGGGGGGGAGTCCTCCCCCCTTGGACTCGGCCGACCCCCTTGGGGCTCCTTGAGCCCCAAGGCAAGGTCCCCTCCCTCCCACCTATATATACGGAGGTTTTAGGGCTGATTTGAGACGACTTTTCCACGGCAGCCCGACCACATACCTCCACGGTTTTTCCTCTAGATCACGTTTCTGCGGAGCTCGGGCGGAGCCCTGCTGGGACAAGGTCATCACCAACCTCCGGAGCACCGTCACGCTGCCGGAGAACTCTTCTACCTCTCCGTCTCTCTTGCTGGATCAAGAAGGCCGAGATCATCGTCGAGCTGTACGTGTGCTGAACGCGGAGGTGCCGTCCGTTCGGTACTAGATCGTGGGACCGATCGCGGGATTGTTCGCGGGGCGGATCGAGGGACGTGAGGACGTTCCACTACATCAACCGCGTTCACTAACGCTTCTGCTGTACAATCTACAAGGGTACGTAGATCACTCATCCCCTCTCGTAGATGGACATCACCATGATAGGTGTTCGTGCGCGTAGGAAATTTTTTGTTTCCCATGCGACATTCCCCAACATCAAGTTGCTTAAAATTCATTATATCGTTCCTAAGGGAGATAATCTTAGCGGGTGGAAAGTAATTCGAAATAAAAGCATCTTTACACTTATTCCATGAATCAATACTATTTTTAGGTAAAGATGAAAACCAAGTTTTGGCGGGAGTCTTGAAGAATTATGTTAAAAACCGTGCTAGGCCAGAAGGAAGCATGGTCAAGGGCTACGGAACAGAGGAGGTCATTGAGTTTTGTGTTCACTTTATTCCTGACCTGAACCCGATCGGTGTTCCTCAGTCGCGCCATGAGGGGAGACTGCGTGGAAAATGCACGCTAGGAAAGAAATCAACAGCATGTATGGACGAGCAATCTTTCACTCAAGCACACTACACAGTTCTAGTTAATTCCAGCTTGGCGGCTCCATATATCAAGGAACACAAGGATATTTTACGCTCGGAATACCCGGAGCAACCTGAAGATTTCATTGCTAAAGAACACGCGAAGACTTTCGGCGGTTGGTTGCAAAGACGTCTCATTAATGACAACATTGTTAAAGATGAGCTATACTTGTTGGCCAAGCAACCATCTTCGACTGTATTGACCTTTAAAGGGTACGAGATAAATGGTAACACATTTTACAGGGCAGACCAAGATAAAAAGAGCACCAACCAAAACAGTGGCGTCCGGTTTGATGCAAAAGACGACAACGGGCAAAGGGTCACATACTATGGTTACATAGAGCAGATATGGGAACTTGACTACGGACCTTCCTTTAAGGTCCCTTTGTTCTGGTGCAAATGGTTCAACCTGTCAGGCGTGAAGGTAGACCCGAAGTACGGAATGACAACAGTGGATCAGAAGAATCTTGGGTACGACAATGATCAATTCGTCCTAGCCAATGATGTGGCTCAGGTTTTCTATGTGAAGGACATGTCTAGCAGACCGAGAAAAAGAAAAGATAAGGAAGCGAATACATCAGACGATGAGCCAAGGCGCCACATAGTTCTTTCAGGGAAAAGAAACATCGTGGGAGTCGAGGACAAGATAGACATGTCAGAAGATTACAATAAATTTGATGAAATTCCTCCCTTCAAAGTCAAAGATGATCCAAGCATCCCGTTAAATGATGAAGATACTCCATGGTTACGGCGCAATCAGAAGAAAGGCAAGAAGAAAAATAGATAGGGGGTGTTGTTGGTGATGTGTAATACTGTATTAAACCTTTTATGTAATTGTGTTGACCATTTTGATAAATATCAAAAATTTGACCAGTTTCCACTAAATTTGACCATTTTGATAAATATCATTTTTATTTTTTAAGTGTTAAAATGACATTTAGACAATTTGTAAATAAATGTAAAAGAAAACAGAAAAGGGAAACAAAAAAGAAAAATAAAAGAAGAAACAGGAAAAAGAAAAAGGAAACAAAAAAATATCTTTATATTTTCAAATTAGTTTGATAAATATCTTATTTTTTATTTTTTTATTATTTTAAATGACATTTAGACAATTTTTACACAAAATATCAAAAAATATAAATATGTTTTTATAAATATTTGATTTTACAAAAGCTTTTTGAGTCTACTTTGATTTTATAAATAAATGTAAAAGAAAACAGAAAAGGGAAACAAAAAAGAAAAATAAAAGAAGAAACAGGAAAAAGAAAAAGGAAACAAAAAGAAAAAGAAAACAGGAAGCAGAAAAAAGGAAAAAAGAAAAAGGAAAACAAAAAAGGAAAAAAGAAAAAGGAAAAAAACAACCGGTCCTAAAGGTGGGTTCGCTTCGCGCCCAATTTTTGGACCTTTAGTACCGGTTTGTGTTAACAACCGGTGCTAAAGGATCTTTAGGACCGGTTGTCAACACCAACCGGTGCTAAAGGCTCCTAGACCTCTCCGGGCCGCCAACTTCTCGCCTTCCCGCGCGTCTTCTCTCCTCGCCGCCTCTCTCCTCGCCTTCTCTCCTCGCCGACTCGACCTCCTCGCCGCCTCCTCGCCGCCCCACGCCGCCTCCTCGCCGCCCGCCGTCGCCGCCTCGTCGCCTCGCCGCCTCCTCGCCGCCTCGTCGCCTCGTCGGCGCCGCCTCCTCGCCGCCTCGTCGCCTCGTCGGCGCCGCCTCCTCGCCACCTCGCCGCCTCGTCGCCTCGTCGTCGCCTCGTCGCCGCCTCCTCGCCTCCTCGCCGCCGCCTCCTCGCGGCCTCCTCGCGCCACCTCCTCGCGGCCTCCTCGCCGCCGTACGTCGCCTCCTCGCCGCCTTCTCGCCGCCGTACGTCGCCTCCTCGCCGCCTCCTCGCCGCCCCACGCCGCCTCCTCGCCGCCTCCTCGCCGCCCCACGCCGCCTCCTCGCCGCCCCACTTCATCTTCTTCTCCCACGGTATATCGTCCATATTGTTGTAGTTCCTATTTTCGTATATCCTATTTTTGTATATCCATATTTTTGTATATCATATTGTTGTATCATATTTTTCATATATCATATATCCATATTGTTGTATCATATATCCTATTTTCGTATATCCATATTGTTGTATATCATATATCCATATTGTTGTATATCCTATTTTAGAGCCTTATCATATTGTTGTATATCCATATTGTCATAGTTCCTATTTTTACCCTTAGACTTTATTCTTACCGTTTTATCGATGGAGATCGGAAAGTCCTATGATTGTATAAATGAGGTGACGTTTCTAAAAAAAACACCCGAGCATTTGTGCCAGAACTGCGGTGAAGAAATCTGTGTCACACAATATAACTGTGTTGGCCAAGGGACCCTTTCGTCATGTCCCCCCGACCTCTCACTAGTTTTCCTGGGGAAAGTTTCCGACGATTCCGACGATTCCGTAAAACTTTCCGACGATTCCGTAAAACTTTCCGACGATTACGACTCCGACGATTCCGTAAAACTTTTCCGTAAACTTTCCGGTTCCGTAAAACTTTTCCATAAATAATTTTGCTAAGTTAAATTCTTGTTACTAGCAGGTGTTGAACTATGGATCCCCAAGAACCACATGATCAGCACGCCGATCAACTCGCGGGAATGGGTGAGGCGGAGAAGGAAAGATACATGTGCCAGATGATTTTTGAAGATGCAACGGCCATATATCATGATGACGACGGTGGACATGCGTTTAGCAATCAATTTTTGAACGACTCCGGTGACGGAGCTGAGAATATAGAAGATGTAGTAGATGCAGAAGTGCCCTCCGGAACAAACTCTGCCAATGTATATCTCAAGTCACTGTTGACGCAACAATTAATTTGTATTGCACTTACTAACGAATCATTATTTTCCCATTTAGGCGCCCTCCGGAACAGCTAGCGCAAGTACTGAGACAAAGTCGAAACGAGGCCCTGCCGCAAGGTTGAAAGATACTGCAAGGTACTCGATCGATAAAGTTGCTGCTGATGGCAAACCATTGGAACCCCCAGAAACTTATCGCAAATTTGTAAATCAGTGCAGAGTTATTGTAAGAGACCTGGTCCCGATCAACTTAATAGAATGGAATAAGCCGAAGACCGGCGCCAACGTTGGAGCTACTTATGTCGATGACAGATTGAAAAGAGTGCTTTGCTACACGGTCTGGCTAAATTTCAGCGTAGCGGAAGATAAGAAGAAGAAAGTCGAGGAGTGGGCTTTGAAGAAGATGGCCACACAATTCCAGAGGTGGAAGAAAGACTTGTGGAAGAAATATAAGGACGAAGATCCAGTTTTCACTGGGTACCTAGTGAAGATAAGAGACCCTTGGCCTGATTTTAAGGCGTACAAGAAATCGGGTGTCTTTACATCCGATCAGCCACAAATACGGAGAATGCGAAGAAGAAGAAATATCACCATATTTTGGGGTCAGGTGGCTACATGACTGCCCTGCCTAGGTGAGACGCTATGAAGATGCGCTTCTGAAAAGAAATATCATTCCATAGACACATGACTGGCCCGATAGGTCCAAGTTCTGGTTGTTCGCGCATGGGGCAACGTTGGACGCTGAGACTGGGATGATTGTTGCGGAGGGACCATGGTCGGAAAAAATAACACAAGTCGTATCAGATCTAGAGAAGGCAATAGAAGCTGTTCGAAAAGGAACTTTTGTTCCCGATAGAGAGAACGATGAGTTGACGAAGGCACTCGGGAACCCCGAAAAGTGGGGACGAACATGAGGCTTTGGAGCCACTACCCCATGGAACCAAGGGTTTCCGGCAGACCTTGGCACTTACAGAAGCCGTGGTAGAAGCAAGAGGAAGGCGCTGGAACGGATATCGACATTAGAAGAAAAGGTGGCGTTTCTCTTGAAGAAAGGGGGACGCCCTGTACCTGACACTGAAGAGGAGGAACAAGATCCTGCACCTAATGCTGATCAGCAGCAATTAGAAGATGATCCTGTAGCAGATGCAGTCCCATCTCAGCATAGAAGCAGCGTGGGTTCCACGCAGCTGCAGCTAGAAGACGGTCCTGCAGTCGAACCGTCGGCGCCTCACTACCCCGTGGATGATGTCACGGAGAAGACAAACTGTGAGATACATATGCCAATGGGGAACATATCCTTCATGGTGGCGTCAGGCTATGCTTTACCGAATCAACCTGGAGCAACCTACCATGGTGGTCAGATTCCAGCATCCCATGCTCGTGTCGGGTTGTCAACAATTACGCCGGGATGCCAGTCAATTGAGCTTGATATTCCTGGAGGTGAAGGCGAGAAGACACTGGGAGAAATGGTGCTTGGTATCATCTTGTGGAAGAAGAAACACATCGTGTTTCCTAACGCGGCGCCAAGGCCACCGACTCCTCCAGGTACAAATGCACCACCTCCAACAATTACTGAATGTTGCACCACATGTAAGCCTATTTTTAATAGTTTTTTCACTTTCGTACAGAGAATGCACGGCCTCCAAGTCCACCCCCAACGCACCTCCAAGTCCACCCCACAACGAAGATAGGGAGCCCGAGGCCGAGAGTCCATCGCCCGTGCACTCCAGTGAGCCGACGGATGCGCCCACTACGGGTACGACAAAGCGGAAGCTGCAGTTCAGAAGAAACGGGACTCCTCCCAAGAAGAGAGAAAGGAAACCCAACAAAGTCAAGACTCCCCCGAAGTTACCAGGCCTGATGACTCCGGAGGAACTAGACGAGGCCGTGAAAGCCAAAAACAAAGCATGGTTCGCACGGTTTCCCCTGAAGCCCCCTCCAGACATCTGGAAGGAAACTCTAAAGAACGTACCAAAGTGGAAAATTGAGCGCACCATCGACAACTTATATTATCCTGAACCGCCGCCACCGTCGCCCCTTTCAGACTATGAACGGTTCATTGAAAAGATGCACACCGCACAGATGAAGCAGGTGGAGCAGATGAAGCAGGCGGAGCAGACGAAATGCGGGAAACAAGTTCCCCAGCTCGGACAACAAGAAGCACAGTCAATTGCCCCGCTCAAGGTGTTATCTGACCAGGCTTCAGTGTCCGGTCCACGCATGGGCGACGTAGGTTACGCTGTTGCTGATGTGGTATATAAATATAAGCTCGAGCACCCTCTGGTCGAAAATCCTAGTGCTCTAACAACCCAACTATGGAATTTACATGTTTGGTACTTGGAGGCCGCAAGGCAAAAGAGAGACTGTATCATGGCGGCAGTTCAGGATCAACACTACTTCGGAGAGTACGGTGTGGAGGTTGGGTTCGATGATTTTTTCCAGATGTACAATCAACGTGCCCTCGACAAAGCTATCGTCAGCTGCTACTGTTTGTAAGTGATTTATTTGTGTAATTTAATTATTTAGTTAAGCTCGCGTTCATTGCCCGTATAATTATCACTCACGAGACATTCTTTTTGTACGCTACTATGCAGAATGAAGATTCGTGAATGCAGGCTGGCAGGAATCTGGGACTTTGGGTTCATTGACCCGTATTCGTTTCATCAAGAGACAATAGAAAAGTTCAACAAGGATACACCGGATGATTTGCTAAGGTTTTTGAAGCGACAAAGTACCAAAAAATAAATACTTTGGCCCTACGGATTCAAGTGAGTGTTACTGTCTTGTACACATTCCATTTTGCTTACCTGATGTTAAGTGTAATTGATGAGTATGCATGACTGCGTGTGTACACGTGCGCAGGTCCCACTTCATATTGTTCATCATTAGAATCGATCAAGGACAAGTTGAAGTCTGGGACCCGTTAACCTGGGACGCTGACAAATGGAAGAGCGCGCGTCAGATGCTTCAAAGGTATATATATATCGGCCCCTTTCGTTCATCGGCCTCTTTTTCGTTCATTTCCTGATATCAAGTAAGTAATAATTAACTCTTGTATTCATTTTTCTTTGTCGGCTAGGGTTTGGCAAATGTTCATCAAGGAAGAACCCGATACATGGGCAGACAAGCTCCACTTTCAGATTAACAAAGTAAGTAGTACTACGCACCCTGGTTTCAATAACATTACCATTCTCTTGATTGTTATTAATTTGATTGAATTATGTTCTCGTATATAGGGCGTCCCGCAACAACCACAGGGCACTGATTATTGTGGATACTACGTTTGCGAGTACATTCACAGGAT
This sequence comes from Hordeum vulgare subsp. vulgare, assembly GCF_904849725.1. NCBI lineage: Eukaryota > Viridiplantae > Streptophyta > Magnoliopsida > Poales > Poaceae > Hordeum > Hordeum vulgare. The sequence continues at coordinate 592,956,806 of NC_058521.1, forward strand.
TATCAATGAGAAATCCCGTACTTCCAGAAATCTAGAGGTACGTAACCGGATCTTCACAACTTTATTTATGTTGCCATCAATTATGTTTAGTTTTGTTCATAATTGTTTTCATCTACTTCTTTTAAAGCTGCAACGAAAGCGGGCGATGCTCAGACCAATCCAACGTTGCAAGGCAGTTGCAGAGGAATTGGCAGGATTTCTCCTCACGCAAGTCATAGATGAAGGCGGAGAATTTTTCCATCCTATGAACCAATAGCCAGCTCCCTTCTCTATGCAAGTATACAGCTATAGGAAACGAACTTCAAATTATGTAATGATAATCGGTCCAGTACTTCGTGTTACATGTATATATGTACTTTTATTTGGTGCATCAACATTTAACCGCAAACACGGAATCGAAAACACTTAACTGCAAACACGGAATCGGTGTTTCCGGATACGTGTTTCCGATTACGTGTTTCCGATTCCGTGTTCGTAAAAAACGGAACACGGACACACGAAATCGGAAACACGGAATCGGAAAGACGTAAACGGAAATACGGAACCGGAAACACGTAAACGAAAACCCTGAAAATACGGAACACGGAAACACCGAAATACGGAATCGGAAACCCTGAAAAGAAAAGGAAAAAAAAAGAAAAAAAAAACCATTAGGACCGGTTGGTGTTACCAACCGGTTCTAAAGGTCCTCCGCCTGCGCGCACTCTTCGGCGCCCATGTGGAGGCCTTTAGCACCGGTTTGTAAGAGACCGGTGCTAAAGGGGGGGGGGCTTTAGTCCCGGATACGTAGCACCGGATGTGTATCCGGGTCCAAAGACCCTTACCAACCGGTTCTAATACCCCTTTCTCCACTAGTGTATGTATCCTCATCCACTTGCTAATCTCTTTAAGAGATCCAATTATATTGAACCAATTGCTAGTGAGTTGAGTGCACTTGACTATCTTTATGAAGTTTTTCTTGAGACGCGTGAATATGAAAATTGTGATGAATAAATTTATGAAGTGATTCACGGGGGCTCCTTGAATGAAAAGCATGATTGAAATGGTTTCACTATGAATTCTATTAATGTCAATCATGGTATACATATGCAAAACCCTAAGCTTGGGGATGCTAGTTTTGCTATGTCCACTACTTGTTGCAATGATCGTGATTGGGGTGATAAGTTTTCTTATGATCTTGAAAATTTGTTTAAGCCTCATGATGAATATGATATTTGCAATAATATTGAGAGTGGATTTGGAGAAGTCATGACTTTAGTTGATGATAATCCCACTATTTTTGAAGAGTGTCAACTTTGCATGCATGTGGATCATGAAAAGAATATCCTATGTGATAGCTATATTGTTGAATTTGAATATGATCCCACATGTAATTTTTATGAGAGAGGAAAATATTGTGGTAGAAACTTTCATGTTACTAATGAAAATATTTTGCTTGAGATTGATATTGTCTCTTTCTTCTTCCTTGCATATGGTAACTATTGGTTGTCTTGATAATTTGTTTTCCTATAAAATGCCTATGCATAGTAAGTATGTTAGACTTAGATGTGATTTTCACATGCTTTATGATGCTCTTGTTGTGCTTCAATTCTTGTCTTTTATGTGAGCATCATTGAAATCGGTATGCCTAGCTAAGGGCGTTAAACGATAGCGCTTGTTGGGAGGCAACCCAATGAATTTATTTTTGCTCTTTTGCTTTCTGTTTTGTTGTGTCCGCACCATCATAATTCTGTTATCATTGTGTTTTTTGTGTTTCCTTTTGTGTTTGTGCCAAGTAAAACCTTTATCATTAGTTTTGGTGATGGTTGTTTGATCATGCTGAAAAAGACAGAAACTTTGTGCTCACGAAATTATTTTTAATTCCTATCCAGAAAGAGATTTTGAGTTGTTTATTTTTTCTGCTGGTTGATATGAAATTTTTCCTAATTGTGATAATGTTTCAGAATTTTTGGGATACGAGAAGTATACGAAGTATACAGATTTCTACAGACTAGTCTGTTGTTGACAGATTCTTATTTTGTTGTGTTGATTGCTTATTTTGATGAAACTATGGATAGTATTGGGGGGGGGGGGGGGTACTAGCCATGGAAAAGTGAGAATATAGTAATCTAACATCAATCTAAATAGAAATCAAGTTTACTACAGTACCTAAAGAGTTGGTAGTTTGTTTTCTTATGCTAATGATATCAGGAATTTCTGTTTAAGTTTTGTGTTGTGAAGTTTTCAAGTTTTGGGTGATGTTCTCATGGACGATGGGATAAAGAGTGGAAGGAGCTTAAGCTTGGGGATGCCATCCCAAGCCAAATTCAAGGACACCAAAAAGCCTAAGCTTGGGGATGCCCCGGGAAGGCATCCCTTCTTTCGTCTTCAATCCATCGGTAATGTTACTTGGAGCTACAATTTTATTCACCACATGATATGTGTTTTGCTTGGAGCGTCGTTTATTACAGGAGTCTTTTTTTGTCACAATCATCCTTGCTGCACACCTTTTTGAGAGGGACGTGCACTCATCGTGAATTTGCTAGAATACTCATTGAGCTTCGCTTATATCTTTTGAGTTAGGCAATTTAGCTCGCATGTGCTTCACTTATATCTTTTGAGCTAGATAATTTTGCTCTAGTGCTTCACTTAAATATTTGTAGAGCACGGCGGCGTCATATTTTGTAGAAATAAAAACTCTCAATCTTCACTTATATCTTTTTGAGAGTGCTCTCTCTCAGTAACTTGGTAATTTGCGTGTGCTATGAAAGTAGTCCGAAAGATGATAGGCATCCAAAGAGGATATAATAAAAACTTCCATATTCAAGTGCATTGATTAGTAAGAGAAGTTTGATTCCTAACAATTAAGTTTTGAGATATGGATTTGTTAATATTTGAGTTACATTAATAGGGTGTTGTGCATCTAGAAATACTTGTGTTGAAGTTAGTGATTCCCGTCGCATGCACATATGGTGAACCGCTATGTTAGGAAGTCAGAGCATAATTGATTTATTGATTGTCATCCTTTGTGTGGCGGTCGGGATCGTGCGATGGTTAACACCTACCAACCCTTCCCCTAGGAGTATGCATTTAGCACTTTGTTTCGATTACTAATAAAACTTTCGCAACAAGTATATGAGTTCTTCATGACTAATGTGAGTCCATGGTATAGATGCACTTTCACCTTCCACCATTGCTAGCCTCTCTAGTGCCGTGCAACTTTCGCCGGTGCACAAACCCACCATATACCTTCCTCAAAACAGCCACCATACCTACCTATTATGGCATTTTCATAGCCATTCCGAGATAACTCCCACCGTTCCGTCTCATGACTTGTGCCGTCACTTTCATATTACCTTTGCATGATCGTAAGATAGCTAGCAAGATGTTTCAACGTCATACGCTAAGATAGATCATTGCACATCTCGGTACACTGCCGGAGGCATTTCCTATAGAGTCATCATTGTTCTAAGTATTGAGTTGTGAGTAAATAAAAGTGTTATGATCATCATTATTAGAGCATTGTCCCATGTGAGGAAAAAAAAGAGGCCAAATATGCCCACCAAAAAGAATTAAAAACATGAAAAGAGGCCAAAGAGCCCAAACAAAAAAAGAGAGAAAAATAGAGAAGGGACAATGCTACTATCTTTTTCCACAGTTGTGCTTCCAAATAGCACCATGTTCTTCATGATAGAGAGTCTCTTGTTTTGACACTTCCATATACTAGTGGGAATTTTCATTATATAACTTGGCTTGTATATTCCAATGATGGGCTTCCTCAAAATTGCCCTAGGTGTTCGTGAGCAAGCAAGTTGGGTGCACACCCACTAGTTCTCCTTTTGAGGTTTCACACACTCATAGCTCTCGTGCATCCGTCGCATGGTAATCCCTACTCATTCACATTGATATCTATTGATGGGCATCTCCATAGCACATTGATACGCCGAGTCGATGTGACCATCTCCTCCTTTTTAGCCTCACAACCTCCACCACACTCTATTCCACCTATAGTGTTATATCCATGGCGCACGCTCATGTCTTGCGTGAGAGTTGAAAAAGTTTGAGAAAGTAAGAGTGCTAAAACAATTACTTGGACAATACCGGGGTTGTGCATGATTTAAATTCGTTGTGTGGGGATGATGGAGCATAGCCAGACTATATGATTTTGTAGGGATAACTTTCTTTGGCCTTGTTATTTCAAAAGTTCATGATTACTTTCCTAGTTTGCTTGAAGTATTATTGTTTTCATGTCAATATTAAACTATTGTTTTGAATCTTACGAATCTGAACATTCATGCCACAAGAAAGAAGTTACAAAGGACAAATATGTTAGGTAGCATTCCACATCAAAAATTCAGTCTTTATCACTTCCCTACTCGAGGACGAGCATGAGTTAAGCTTGGGGATGCTTGATACGTCTCCAACGTATCTATAATTTTTTATGGTTCCATGCTATTATCTTGTCAACTTTGGATGTTTTGTATGCATTTAATATCTTTTTTGTGACTAACCTATTAACTCAGTGCCAAGTGCCAGTTCCTGTTTTTGTCGTGTTTTTGACCTTTCTCAGAAGAGAGTATTAAATGGAGTCCGAACATAATAAAACCTGCGGAATGATTTTTTCCATAACAGAAGACACGCAGGAAACTTGAGAACCAAGGCAGGGGACCTCGGAGGAGATCACAAGCCACCCAGGCCCGGCCTAGGGGGCGGGCCTAGCAGGCAAATGGGCCCCCTGTGGCTCCCCTGCCCTAGTTCTTCCGCCTATAAATTCTCCAAAAATCTGAAACTGCCAGAGAGAACCATGAAAATACTTTTCCGCCGCCGCAAGCTTCTGTCTCTGCAAGATCCCATCTGGGGCACATTCTGTTGCCCTGTCGGAGGGGGGATTCGAACACGAAGGGCTTCTCCATCAACACCATTACCTATCCGATGATGCGTGAGTAGTTCACCATAGACCTTCGGGTCCATAGCTAGTAGCTAGATGTCTTCTTCTCTCTCTTGGATCTTCAATACAAAGTTCTCCATGATCTTCATGGAGATCTATCTGATGTAATCTTCTTTTGAAGTGTGTTTGTCGAGATCCGATGAATTGTGCATTTATGATCAGATTATCTATGAATGTTATTTGAGTCTTCTGTGATCTCTTATATGCATGATTTCGTATCCTTGTAATTCTCTTCGAGTTGTGGGTTTCGTTTGGCCAACTTGATCTATAATTCTTGCAATGGGAGAAGTGCTTGGTTTTGGGTTCATCCCGTGCGGTGTCCTCACCCAGTGACAGAAGGGGTAGCGAGGCATGCATCGTGTTGTTGCCATCAAGGGTAAAAGATGGGGTTTATATCTATTGCATGAATTTATCCCTCTACCTAATGTCATCTTGCTTAAGGCGTTACTCCGTTTGTCATGAACTTAATACACTAGATGTATGCTGGATAGCGGTTGATGTGTGGAGTAATAGTAGTAGATGCAGACGGTATCAGTCTACTTGTCTCGGATGTGATGCCTATATGTATGCTCATTGCCTTAGATATCATCATGATATTGCCGGTTCTATCAATTGCTCGACAGTAATTCGTTCACCCACCGTAATACTTGCTATCATGAGAGAAGCCTATAGTGAACACTATGGCCCCCGGGTCTACTTCACATTATATTTTCAGCTCTACACTTTCACTTTGTTGCACTTTCCGCCTTCAGATCTCACCTTGCAATCAATCCTGAAGGGATTGACAACCCCTTTATAGCGTTGGGTGCAAGTTTGTTTGTTTTTGCGCACGTACTTTGCAGTCTTCCTTGATACTCCTACTGGATTGATACCTTGATTCTCAAACTGAGGGAAATACTTACTGCTACTGTGTTGCATCACCCTTTCCTCTTCAAGGAAAAAACCAACGCAAGCTCAAGAGGTAGCAATGCTCCACGGAGACGGGTGATAGCGATGTAGGCCACATCATGGACGACCATCTCGACCGACACTCCAATACCGCTGAAGACGTGGAGCTCGAGGGTGTCGCCGCCCATCTGGTCGAAGATGCGAACGTCGGCCTGATACTGGTACAGGTTGTAATCGCGAAAGTCCTCATACACAGTGTACTCGGGGTACCAGCATATCCCAGCCTGGTCAGGAGGTCGACCAAAATGTCCGGGAACCAAGTCGTCTCAGTGGCCTGTGTCAGGCGGACGTGCTGTTGCTATCTGCTATGGCAACAAAAGTCCTTCCCTCACGCTTAGGAATTCTTCTTGTTACTTCTCTGGTTTGCGTCGGTTTTTCCCTTGAAGAGGAAAGGGTGATGCAGCACAGGAGCGATGACCCACAAGTATAGGGGATCAACCGTAGTCCTTTCGATAAGTAAGAGTGTCGAACCCAACGAGGAGAAGAAGGCTCTCATAAACGATTTTTACCAAGGTAATAGCTGCAAGCACTGAAAGTAGCGGTAACAAGTGATGGTGTAGTGAGGTGAAACGTAGCAAGCAAAAAGTAACAAGTAACAAGTAGTAGCAACGGTGCAGCAAGTGACCCAATCCCTTTTGTAGCAAGGGACAAGCCTGAACAAAGTCTTATTAGAGGAAAAACGCTCCCGAGGACACACGGGAATTTCTGTCATGCTAGATTCATCATGTTCATATGATTCACGTTCGTTACTTTGATAGTTTGATATGTGGGTGGACCGGCGCTTGGGTACTTCCCTTACTTGGACAAGCATCCCACTTATGATTAACCCCTCTGGCAAGCATCCGCAACTACGAAAGAAGAATTAAGACAAAGTCTAAATATAGCATTAAACTAGTGGATCCAAATCAGCCCCTTACGAAGCAACGCATAGACTCGGGTTTAAGCTTCTGTCACTCTAGCAACCCATCATCTACTTACTACTCCCCAATGCCTTCCTCTAGGCCCAAATATGGTGAAGTGTTATGTAGTCGACGTTCACATAACACCACTAGAGGAAAAACAACATACATCATATCAAAATACCGAACGAATACCAAATTCACATGACTATTATTAGCATGACTTATCCCATGTCCTCAGGAACAAAAGTAACTACTCACAAAGCATAATCATAATCATGATCAGAGGTGTAATGAATAGCATCAAGGATCTGAACATAAACTCTTCCACCAAGTAATCCAACTAGCATCAACTACAAAGAGTAATCAACACTACTAGCAACCTTACAAGTACCAATCGGAGTCGCGAGACGGAGATTGGTTACAAGAGATGAACTAGGGTTTGGAGAGGAGATGGTGCTGATGAAGATGTTGATGGAGATGACTCCCCTCCGACGAGAGGAGTGTTGGTGATGACGATGGCAACGATTTACACCTACGGGAGGGAAGTTTCCCCGGCACGATCGTCCTGCCGGAGCTCTAGATTGGATCTGCTCAAGTTCCGCCTCGTGGCGGCGGAGAATCCATGAAAAATCTCCACCCTGATTTTTTTCCGGACGAAACCCTTCATATAGGAAAAGAGGGGGGCCAATGGGCCACCAGGATACCCACAAGCCCTGTTGCCGCGGCCAGGGGGGTAGGCCGCGCCAACCAGGCTTGTGGGGCCCTGGTTGCTCCCCTCTCACACTTCTTTCGCTCAGTATTTTTATATATTCCGAAAAAATCCACGTTGATATTCACGGCATTTGGAGTTGCGCAGAATAGAGGACTCAGACTTGCTCCTTTTCGAGTCTAGAATTCCAGCTGCCGGTATTCTCCCTCTTCAAATAAACCTTGCAAAATAAGAGAGAAAAGGCATAAGTAAGGTTCCACAAAGTATAATAACAGTGCATAAAACAATAAATATCAAGATGAAAGCATGATGCAAAATGGACATATCAAGGAGCAGTAAGTATTTCCCTCAGTTTGAGAACTAAGGTATCGATCCAGAAGGAGGGCCTCGTCAAGTCCAAAGTACCTGTGCAAACACAAAACAAGCTTGCACCCAACGCTTCAAAGGGGTTGTCAATCCCTTCAAGATTGTTTGCAAAGTGAGATCTGAAGGCGGAAAGTGCAATGAAGTAAAAAGTGTAAGGCTGAAAATATGGTGTGGAGTAGACCGTGGGGACCATAGTGTTCACTAGAGGCTTCTCTCATAATAGAAAATATCACGGTGGGTGAACAAATTACTGTCGAGCAATTGATAGAACCGTGCAAAGTCATGACGATATCTAAGTCAATGATCATGCATATAGGCATCACGTCAGAGACAAGTAGACCGATACTTTCTGCATCTACTACTATTACTCCACACATCGACCGCTATCCAGCATGCATCTAGTGTATTGAGTTCATGACGAACAGAGTAACGCTTTAAGCAAGATGACATGATGTAGAGGGATAATCTCAAGCCAATGATGAAAACCCCATCTTCTTACCCTTGATAGCAACAACACGATGCGTGCCTCGCAACCCCTTCTGTCACTGGGTGAGGTCACCGCACGATATGAACCCAAAACCAAGCACTTCTCCCATTGCAAGAATCATAGATCTAGTTGGCCAGACAAAACGCACAACTCGAAGAGAATTACAAGGATATGAAATCATGCATAAGAGAGATCAGAAGAAACTCAAATAAGATTCATAGATAATCTGATCATAAATCCACAATTCATCAGATCTCGACAAACACACCGCAAAAGAAGATTACATCGGATAGATCTCCATGAAGATCATGGAGAACTTTGTATTGAAGATCCAAGAGAGAGAAGAAGCCATCTAGTTACTAGCTATGGACCCGTGGATCTATGGTGAACTACTCACGCATCATCGGAGAAGTCATGGTGTTGATGAAGAAGCCCTCCGTGTCCGAATCCCCCCTCCAGCAGGGCACCAGGACGTGCCCCAGATGGGATCTTGCGGAGACAGAAGCTTGCGGCGGCGGACAAGCGATTGCGATGATCTCTTGATTTTTTCTAGAATTTATGGGATTATATAGGCGAAAGATCTAGGTCTGGGGACCTCCAGGGGGCCCACAAGCCTGGATGGCGCCCCCTGGCCGTGGGGTGGGGGCTTGTGGGGCCCTTGGAGCTCCTCTGGTTTTGGCTCCCAAGTTCTCCGATCTTCTTCCGTTCCAAAAAAAATCTTTTCGGGGATTTTCTTCCGATTGGACTCTGTTTCAAAACCTCCTCTGAAAGGGGTCAAAAACATGGAAAAACAGGAACTGGCACTTGGCACTCAGTTAATAAGTTAGTCCCAGAAAATAAATAAAAAGCATGCAAAACATCCAAAGTTTGACAAGATAATAGCATGAAACCATCAAAAATTATAGATACGTTGGAGACGTATCAAGCATCCCCAAACTTAACTCCTTCTCGTCCTCGAGTAGGGAAATGATAAAGAATGAATTTTTGATGTGGAATGCTACCTAACATAGTTGTCCTTTGCAACTTCTTTCACGTGGCATGAATGTTCAGATCCGTAAGATTCAAAACAATAGTTTGCTATTGACATGAAAACAGTAATACTTCATGCAAACTAGCAAAGTAATTATGAACTTTCAAAATAACATGGCCAAAGAAAGTTATCCCTACAAAATCATATAGTCTGGCTATGCTCCATCATCCTCACACAACTAATGCAAATCATGCACAACCCCGGAATTGGCCAAGTAATTGTTTTCGCACTCTTACTTTCTCAAACTTTTTATAACTATCATGCAATACATGAGCGCGAGCCATGGATATAGCACTATAGGTGGCATAGAGTGTGGTGGTGGTTGTGAGACAAAAAGGAGGAGATGGTCACACTGACTCGGCATATCAATAGGCTATGAAGATGCCCATTAATAGATATCAATGTGAATGAGTAGGGATTGCCATACAAGAGATGCACTAGAGCTATAAGTATGTGAAATCTCAAGAGGAAAACTAGTGGGTGTGCATCCAACTTGCTTTCTCACGAAGACCTAGGGCAATTGAGGAAGCCCATCATTGGAATATACAAGCCAAGTTATAAAACAAAGAGTCCCACAAGCATATGGTAGTGACAAAGCAAGAAGCTCTTAATCATGAAGAACATGGTGCTAACATGAAGCACAAGTGTGGAAAAAGATAGTAGCATTGTCCCTTCTCTCTTTTTCTCTCATTTTTTATTTGGGCTCTTAGGCCTTTTTTTTTCTTTTCTGTTCTCTTTTTTTTTGGGATCTTTGGCCTTTTTTTTATTTCCTCACATCGGACAATGATCTAATAATGATGATCATCACACTTTTATTTACTCACATCTCAAAGATCACAATGATGATGACTCCATAGGAAATGCCTCCGGCAGTGTACCGGGATGTGCAACGATCTAGTATGGCGTATGACGTTGAAACATCTCGCTAGCTATCTTACGATCATGCAATGGCAATATGAGAGTGATGGCACAAGTCATGAGACGGAACGGTGGGAGTTGCATGGCAATATATCTCGTAATGGCTATGAAAATGCCATAGTAGGTAGGTATGGTGGCTGTTTTGAGGAAGGAATTTGGTGGGTTTGTGCACTGGCGAGAATTGCGCGGCACTAGAGAGGCTAGCAAAGGTGGAAGGTGAAAGTGCATCTATACCATGGGCTCACATTAGTCATGAAGAACTCATATACTTATTGCAAAAGTTTTTATTAGTAATCGAAACAAAGTGCTAAACGCATACTCCGAGGGGAAGGGTTGGTAGGTATAAACCATCGCACGATCCCGACCTCAACACAAAGGATGACAATCAATAGATCAATTATGCTCCGACTTCCTAACATAGCGGTTCACCATACATGCATGCTACGGGAATCACTAACTTCAACACAAGTATCTCTAGATTCACAACACCCTACTAACATAACTCTCGATATTACCGAATCCACGTCTCAAAACTAAGTGAGAGGAATCGAAACTTCTCTTTCTACTCAATGCACATGAAGCTGGAGGTTTTTGCATCCTCTTTGGGTGCCTAGCACATTTGGGACTACTTTCATAGCATAAGCCAACTACCAAATCACGCACCGCCGTGCTCTAAAGATATAAGTGAAGCACAAGCGCAAAAGTATCTAGCTCAAAAGATATAAGTGAAGCACTAGAGCAAAAGTATCCAGCTCAAAAGATATAAGTGAAGCACTATGAGCATTCTAGAAAAATCACGATGAGTGCATGTCTCTCTCTCTCAAAAAGGTGTGCAACAAGGATGATTGTGACACAACAAAAATAAAAGACTCCTAAGATACAAGACGCTCCAAACAAAACACATATCATGTGGTGAATAAAAATATATCTCCAAGTAATGTTACCGATGGATTGAAGACGAAAGAGGGGATGCCTTCCCGGGGCATCCCCAAGCTTAGGCTTTTTGGTGTCCTTGAATTTGGCTTGGGATTCCTTGGGCATCCCCAAGCTTGAGCTCTTTCCACTCCTTATCTCTTTCTCCACGAGAACATCACCCAAAACTTGAAAACTTCACAACACAAAACTTAAACAGAAACTTGTGATAACATTAGTACAAGAAAACAAACTACCACTTCTTTTGGTACTGTAGAAAACTTGAATTCCATCTATATTGATGATGGGCTACTGTATTCTCACTTTTCCATGGCTAGTACCCCCTGATACTAACCATAGTTTCATCAAAACAAGCAACCAACTCAACAAAAACAGAATCTGTCAAAAACAGACCAGTCTGTAGCAATTTGTATACTTCTTATACTTCTGGTGCCTCAACAAATCTGAAAAATTATGAAGGACCGGGGGAAAAGCATATCAATCAGCAGAAAAAATAATCAACTCAAAAGATCTTTCTGAATAAAAAGGAAAAATTATCTCGTGAGCGAAACGTTTCTGTCCTTTTCCAGCAGGATCAAACAACCATTACCAAGACTAGTCATAAAGGTTTTGCTTGACTCAAACACAAAAACAAACACAAAAAACACAATCACAACAGAATTATGAAAGTGTGGACGCAACAAAACAGAAAGAAAAATATAAATTCATTGGGTTGCCTCCCGACAAACGCTATTGTTTAACGCCCTTAGCTAGGCATAGAAGCGATAGAATCACGTATCGTCGTCTTTGGTGCTCAAACCATAAGTGGCCCTCATCATGGATTCATAAGGCAATCTTAATTTTTTTATAGGAAAGTGTTCCATGCCCTTCCTCAAAGGAAATTGAAATCTAATATTCCCTTCCTTCATATCGATGATAGCACCGATAGTCCTTAGGAAAGGTCTACCAAGAATAATGGGGCATGTAGGATTGCAATCAATGTCAAGCACAATGAAATCCACGGGTACATAGTTCCTATTTGCAATAATAAGAACATCATTGATCCTTCCCATGGGTTTCTTTGACAGTAGAACCAGCAAGATGCAAATTAAGAGAACACTCTTCAATCTCATTAAAACCCAGAACATCATATAAAGACTTTGGAATCGCAGAAACACTAGCACCCAAATCACACAAAGCATTGCACTCATAGTTTTTTATTTTGATTTTGATGGTAGGTTCCCACTCATCATGAAGCTTTCTAGGGATAGAGACTTCCAATTCAAGTTTCTATTCAAGAGATTTTATCATAGCTTCGACGATATGATCGGTAAAGGCTTTGCTTTGGCTATAAACGTGTGGAGAGTTTAACATGGATTGCATCAAAGAAATGCATTCAATCAAGGAGAAACTATCATAATTGAATTCCTTGAAATCCATGGTAGTAATTTCATTACTACTCAAAGTTTTAACGTCTTCTACTCCACTTTTAATGCTTTTAGCATCAAGATAGATGGACTCCGAATCATTGGGGCACTTTTCAACCAAAGTGGATTCATATCCAGCCCCATAATCATTAGGTTTGACACAAGAAAACAAAGATTCAATAGGAGTCACACCAAGCACTTTAAGATCTTCGTGATTCTCACCACGACAACACGCCTTTTTAAGCCATTCATGTCTAGCACGAATTTTGGCGGTTCTTTCTTGGCTCTCAATCATGGAAACACGCATAGCTTTCAAAGTTTCATCCACGTTGATTTTGGGAGGAGCGCATCTAACTTCCAAAGCATCAACATCACAAGAAATTCTATAAACGCTCTTAGCGAAATCGTCAAATTTGAGTAGTTTTTCCTCTATGGACGCATTGAAAATATTTTGAGAGTTGATGAACTCTTTGATATTACTCTCTAGATCAGAGGGTAATCTATTGTAATTTCCATGAGTATTTTTGTAGGAATTGCCAAAGTTATTAGAGGAGTTACTAGGAAAAGGCTTAGGAACATAGTTTCCTCTAAAAGCATTGTTGTTGCCAAAGTTATTCCTACCAACAAAATTAACGTCCAAGCTAGCGTTGCTACTCTCAATCAAGTAAGAAAAGGGCATATCATTAGGATCCAAAGGAGCACTTCTATTAGCAACCAAATTCATTAACTCATCCATCTTAGCACTGAGCGAGTTAATTTCTTCTATAGCGTGTACCTTCTTACTAGTAGGCGACCTTTCAGTGTGCCACTGAGAGTAGTTTGTCATGATGTTGTCTAAGAGCTTTGTGGCTTCCCCTAACATGATTTCCATGAACGTTCCATCTGAAGCGGAGTCCAAGATATTTCTAGAAGCGAAATTCAAGCCAGCGTAAAAGATTTGAATAATCATCCAAGTCTCAAGCCATGAGTGGGACAATTTCTAATCATTAATTTCATTCTCTCCCAAGATTGTGCAACATGTTCATGATCAAGTTGCTTGAAATTCATGATATTACGGAGAGAGATGAGCTTAGCCGGCGGAAAAACACTTGGATATATAAGCATCTTTGCACTTATCCCAAGAATCGATACTATTTTTGGGCAAAGAAGAAAACCAAGTTTTTGCACGATCTCGCAACGAGAAAGGAAAAAGCTTCAATTTAATCACGTCATTATCCACATATTTTTTTTGTTTTGCATATCGCAAACCTCAATGAAGGTATTGAGATGGGATGCGGCATCTTCACTAGGAAGGCCAGAGAATTGCTCTTTCATAACAAGATTCTGCAAAGCGGCATTGATTTCGTATGACTCCGCACTAGTGGCGGGAGCAATCGGAGTACTAATAAAATCATTATTATTAGTATTCAAGAAGTCACAAAGTTTGGTGTTTTCGTTCATGGTGACTTCGGCAAGCAAGCAAGCACACAAGCAAACAAAGAGCAGGCGAGAAAAAGGGCAAACGAAAAGGCAAACGAAAAAGAAAATTGGTGAAGTGGGGGAGAGGAAAACGAGAGGCAACTAGCAAACAAAGTAAATGCAAGAGATAAGTTTGCGACACCTACTTGGATGAGTTCTTGACTTGATCTACCTCCCCCGCAACGGCGCGAGAAATTCTTCTGCTATCCCATGATACGTCCATTTTGCATCATGCTTTCTTGTTGATATTTATTGCTTTTTGGGCTGTTATATTACTTGTGGTACCATATTTATGCCTTTTCTCTCTTATTTTGCAAGGTTTATTTGAAGAAGGAGAATTCAGGCAGCTGGAATTCTCGACTGGAAAAGGAGCAAATCCTAGTCCACTACTCTGCACATCTCAAAATGCCCTGAAAAGTTACGTGGATTTTTTTGGGATTATATAAAAAATACTGGGCGAAAGAACTACCGGAGGGGGGCTGCCAGGGCACCACAATCCCTGACACCGCCACCCCCCATGGTGGCGGAGTGGGGGCTTGTGGGCTCCCTGACGGCCCACTAGCCCCCCTCTTTTGCTATATGAAGCGTCCTGGTCCAGAAAAAAAATCAGAAGGGAGCTTTTTCGTGGTTTCGCCGCCGCTACGAGGCGGAACTTGAGCAGATCCAATCTAGAGCTCCGACAGGACGATCCTGCCGGGGAAACTTCCCTCCCGGAGGGGGAAATCGTCGCCATCGTCATCACCAACACTCCTCTCGTCGGAGGGGAGGCATCTTTATCAACATCTTCATCAACACCATTTCTTCTCCAATCCCTAGTTCATCTCTTGTAACCAATCTTCGTCTCATGACTCCGATTGGTACTTGTAAGGTTACTAGTAGTGTTGTTTACTCTTTGTAGTTGATGCTAGTTGGATTACTTGGTGGAAGAGATTATGTTCATATCCTTGATGCTATTCATTACACCTCTGATCATGATTATGATTATGCTTTGTGAGTAGTTACTTTTGTTCCTGAGGACATGGGATAAGTCATGTTAATAATAGTCATGTGAATTTGATATTCATTCGGTATTTCGATATGTTGTCTGTTGTCTTTTCCTCTAGTGGTGTTATGTGAACGTCGACTACATAACACTTCACCATATTTGGGCCTAGAGGAAGGCATTGGGAAGTAGTAAGTAGATGATGGGTTGCTTGAGTGACAGAAGCTTAAACCCCAGTCTATGTGTTGCTTCGTGAGGGGTTGATTTGGATCCACTAGTTTAATGCTATGGTTAGACTTTGTCTTAATTCTTCTTTTGTAGTTGCGGATACTTGCGAGAGAGGTTAATCATACGTGGGATGCTTGTCCAAGTAAGGGCAGTACCCAAGCGCTGGTCCACCCACATATCAAACTATCAAAGTAACGAACGCGAACTATATGAACATGATGAAACTAGCATGACAGAAATTCCCGTGTGTCCTCGGGAGCGTTTTTCCTCTTATAATACTTTGTTCACGCTTGTCCCTTGCTACAAAAGGAATTGGGCCACTTGCTGTACCGTTGCTACTACTTGTTACTTGTTACTTTTTGCTTGCTACGTTTCACCTCGCTACACAATCACTTGTTAACGCTACTTTCAGTGCTTGAAGTTATTACCTTGGTGAAATCCGTTTATCAGAGCCTTCTGCTCCTCGTTGGGTTCGACACTCTTACTTATCGAAATGACTACGATTGATCCCCTACACTTGTGGGTCATCAAGACTCTTTTCTGGCGCCGTTGCCGGGGAGTGAAGTGCCTTTGGTAAGTGGAAATTGGTAAGGAAACATTTATATGTTGTACTGAAATTTATTGTCACTTGTCACTATGGAAACTGTTCCTTTCAGGAGTTTGTTCGGGGTATCTTCACCACGAACGGAAGCACGAGGAGTTGCTCCTCAACCTGAGGTACCTACTGAAAATATATTTTATGAGATTCCTTCGGGTATGCTTGAGAAACTGCTGGCTAATCCTTTCACAGGAGATGGATCTTCACATCCAGACTTGCATCTGATCTATGTAGATGAAGTTTGTGGTTTATTTAAGCTTGCAGGTTTGCCCGAGGATGAGGTAAAGAAGAAAGTCTTTCCTTTATCTTTGAAGGATAAGGCATTGACATGGTATAGGCTATGTGATGATACTGGATTATGGGAGCTAGTGTTAGTGCAATACCCCGTTCTCTATATGATGAAATCAAAGATGGGATTGCACCTGCTGAGTTAGAACCCATTGATGTCACTATTACGCTAGCTAATAGAGACACTATCTGCCCTCTGGGAATTGTGAGAGATGTAGAAGTCCTGTGTGGTAAGACGAAGTACCCTACTGATTTCCTCGTCCTTGGTACTGCACAAGATAGCTTTTGTCCCATCATATTTGGTAGACCCTTTCTCAACACTGTCAATGCTCACATTGATTGCATTAAGTAGACCATCACAGTTAGTTTCGAGGGTGTGTCTCATGAGTTCAACTTCTCCAAGTTTGGAAGACAACCCCATGAAAGAGAGTCGTCTGGTAGGGATGAAATTATTGCTCTTGCCTCTATTGTCGTACCTCCTACGGATCCTTTAGAGCAATATCTTCTTGAGCATGAAAATGATATGCATATGGAGGAGAGAGATGAGATAGATATAATTGTCTTAGAACAATATCCTATTCTCAAGAATAATCTACCTATTGAACTGCTTGGGGATCCTCCCCCGCCAAAGGGTGATCCTGTGTTCGAGCTTAAACAGTTGCCTGATACTATTAAGTATGCCTATCTTGATGAGAAGGAGATATATCCTGTCATTATTAGCGCTCTCCTCTCACAGCACGAAGAGAAGAAGTTACTATGGACTCTGAGGAAGCACCGCGCTGCTATTGGATATACTCTTGATGATCTTGAGGGTATTAGTCCTACTCTATGTCAGCACAAGATTAAAACCAATCTTGTCTTTAAACCAGTTGCTGATCATCAAAGGAGATTAAATCCTAAGATGAAAGAGGTCGTTAGAAAAGAAATATTAAAGCTTCTGGAAGCATGAATCATTTATCCTGTTGCTCATAGTGATTGGGTAAGTCCAGTACATTGCGTACCTAAGAAGGGAGGTATCACCGTCGTTCCTAATGATAAGGATGAACTAATCCCACAAAGGATTATTACTGGCTATAGGATGGTGATAGACTTCCGGAAACTGAACAAGGGAACCAGGAAAGATCATTATCCTTTGTCGTTTATCGACCAAATGCTAGAAAGGCTATCAAAACACACGGACTTCTGCTTTCTAGACGGTTATTCAGGTTTCTCGCAAATACCTGTTGCACAATCTGATCAAGAGAAAACCACTTTCACCTGCCCTTTCGGTACTTTTGCCTATAGACGTATGCCTTTTGGCTTATGTAATGCACCTGCCACCTTTCAAAGATGTATGATGGCTATATTCTCTGACTTCTGTGAAAAGATCGTCGAGGTTTTCATGGATGACTTCTCTGTTTATGGGTCTTCCTTTGATGGTTGCATCAGCAACCTTGATCGAGTCTTACAGATATGCGAAGAAAACAACCTCGTCTTGAATTGGGAGAAGTGCCACTTTATGGTTAATGAAGGTATCGTCTTAGGACACAAAATCTCTGAAAGAGGCACTGAAGTTGATAAGGCTAAGGTTGATGCAATTGAGAAAATGCCTTGCCCCACAGATATCAGAGGTATACGAAGTTTCCTAGGTCATGCTGGTTTCCATAGAAGGTTCATTAAAGACTTCTCTAAGATTTCTAGGCCTCTTACCAACCTCTTGCAGAAGGATGTTCCTTTTGTTTTTGATGAGGATTGTGAGGAAGCCTTCGAAATACTTAAGAAGGCTTTGATAACCGCACCAATTGTTCAACCACCTGACTGGAACTTGCCGTTTGAAATCATGTGTGACGCTAGTGATTATGCTGTTGGTGCTGTTCTAGGATAAAGAGTTGACAAGAAGTTTAATGTCATTCACTACGCTAGTAAAACTCTAGACAGTGCCCAAAGAAACTATGCCACTACGGAGAAGGAATTTTTAGCAGTCGCGTTTGCATGTGAAAAGTTTAGATCTTACATAGTGGACTCCAAAGTCACTATTCACTCTGATCATGCTGCTATGGAGTACCTCATGGAGAAGAAGGACGCTAAGCCTAGGCTGATCAAATGGTTTCTCCTGCTACATGAATTTGATTTGCACGTTGTTGACCGAAAGGGTGCTGATAACGCTGTAGCAGATAACTTGTCTAGGCTAGAGAATGTCCTTGATGACCCACTACCTATTGATGATAGCTTTCCTGATGAGCAATTAAATGTCATCCGCACTTCACATAGTGCACCGTGGTATGCAGATTATGCAAACTATATCGTAGCCAAATACATACCACCCAGTTTCACCTATCAGCAAAAGAAGAAATTCTTCTTTCATTTGAGACATTACTTTTGGGATGATCCTCACCTTTATAAGGAATGAGTAGATGGTGTTATTAGACGTTGTGTGCCTGAACATGAACAGGGACATATCTTGCACAAGTGTCATTCCGAAGCCTACGGAGGACACCACGTTGGAGATAGAACTGCCCATAAGGTATTGCAATCAGGTTTCTATTGGCCCACTCTCTTCAAGGATTCCCGTAAGTTTGTCTTGTCTTGTGAAGAATGCCAAAGAATAGGGAACATCAGTAAGCGTCAGGAAATGCCTATGAACTATTCACTTGTCATTGAACCATTTGATCTCTCGGGCTCTGATTATATGGGACCCTTCCCGAGTTCCAATGGGTACACTCACATCTTAGTTGTTGTGGATTACGTTACTAAGTGGGTAGAGGCTATCCCCACTAAATATGTTGATCACCACACCTCTATTAAGATGCTTAAAGAAGTCATATTCCCAAGATTTGGAGTCCCTAGATACTTGATGACTGATGGCGGTTCACACTTCATTCATGGTGTTTTCCGCAAGATGCTCGCTAAGTATGATGTCAACCATAGAGTTGCATCTCCTTATCATCCTCAGTCTAGCGGTCAAGTGGAGTTGAGTAATAGGGAGATCAAGTTGATCCTACAAAAGACCGTCAATAGATCTCGAAAGAACTGGTCTAGCAAACTTGACGATGCACTATGGGCTTATAGGACTGCTTATAAGAATCCCATGGGCATGTTACCGTATAAAATGGTTTACGGTAAAGCCTGCCATTTACCTCTTGAGCTGGAACACAAAGCTTATTGGGCAATCAAAGAGCTCAACTTTGATTTCAAACTTGCCGGTGAGAAGCGGTTGTTTGATATTAGCTCGTTAGATGAAAGGAGAACCCATGCATACGAGAATGCCAAGTTGTTCAAGGAAAAGGTTAAGAGATGGCACGACAAATGAAGACAGAAACGAGAGTTCAATGTAGGTGATTACGTCTTGCTATATAATTCTTGTTTGAGATTCTTTGGAGGCAAGCTTCTCTCTAAATAGGAAGGTCCCTATGTAATAGAGGAAGTATATCGTTCCGGTGCCATCAAAATCAATAACATGGAAGGAAATTTTCCTAGAGTGGTAAATGGGCAAAGAATCAAGCATTACATCTCTGGTACTCCCTTAAATGTTGAGACCAATATCATCAATGTCATAACTCCAGAGGAGTACATAAGGGATGTTTATCAGCCTGTTTCAGACCTTGAAAACGAAGATGTGTCTGTTTCGGTAAGAAATTGGACTCCGATTGTTTTCCAATAGGAAATTTCTTCCGTTTTGGAATTTTTGGAAAATTAGAAAAATAAAAGGCAGTCCGGAGAGCGAACGAGGCGGCCACAAGCCCTGCCACCGCCCCCTACCCCCTGGTGGTGGAGGGAAAGCTTGTGGGCACCTCGTGTGCCTCCCAGAATCCGTTTACTTGCGGAGGAATCCTTCTGGGCTAGAAAAAATCAATATATACTCGCCCGAAGGTTTTGATCTCCGTATCGCGTAGTTTTCCTCTGTTTTCGTCTCGAGCTTGTTATCTGCCGCAGATTTGGAGCAAAGATGTCTCAGGAATCTGTTGGGGAGAATGATCTTCACCAAGTTCATGAGGAAGTCGATGCTGATCTAAAAAGAGTAGAAGTCACGGAAGCCAGGGACCAAGCTAAGGAGAAAACCCAAGCTAGGGAGGAAGTTGAACCTATGTTCAACATTGAAGACGTTGAAGGAGTAGATTTTATCCAACCCTTCCTCCACGTGTTGTCTCCATCCTTGATTGAACTCTTGAGGTTTTGCAAAACAACTCGTGCTCGCAATATTTCTCTTTCTCGTGAAGTTGTTTTGCTGGAAAACCATGTCACATATCTCAAAGGTATAAATCAAAGATTGATAGCTCTCTTGGAATCAAAGGCGACAATAACACCACCATCCCCATCGAAGGAAGACAACTAAGCATTGGTATGGGCAATCCCCTTGGCTTCGGCCAAGCTTGGGGGAGTTGCCCTGGTATCGTATCACCTTTATATCTTTTGCTTTTACCTTTGTTTCAGTTATTTCCTTTTCAGTTTTTATTTCTTCTCTTAGAGGAATAAGTCTTTAGTGTTTAGTTTGAGTCTTTTGCTTTTCTCTCTCTCCCGATGTATTCAAGCTTACGAGCTATATAATAAAGAGTGTCTTAGTCAAGGGCTTTGCTTTGTGCCATGATCAAAAGTATGAAAAGAACGATAGCATGAAAGATCATCAGATGATCTTATGGAAAGAGATAACTTCACGTATGACACGTATGATGATTGAAACTTGTTGAGAATAAATCAACATAGACCTCAGTCATTGTTGCAATTAATAAGAAGTAATAAGGAAAGAGAGGTTCACATATAAATATATCCTCTTAGACACTTTTTACAATTGTGAGCACTCACCAAACTATTACATGCCTAGGAGTAGATGTTGGACAAGGAAGACAACATAATGAATTGTGTTTGCTTGGTTCCAAACAATGTTCTATGATTAGAGATCCCTTAGCATGTGACGGTTGCTTCCATCTCATATTAGCCAAAACTCCCGAACCAAGTAGAGATACTACTTGTGCATTGATACGTCTCAAACGTATCTATAATTTTTGATGTTTTCACGCTATTATCTTGCCTTCTTTGCATGTTTTATGTACCTTTTTATATCTTTTTGGGACTAACTTATTAATTCAGTGCCAAGTGCCAGTTCTTGTTTTTTCCGTGTTTTTGACTCTTTTCAGATCTGATTTTGGAACGGAGTCCAAACGGAAGAAAAACCCCGAAATGATTTTTTCCCGAACGGAAGAAGTCCATGGGGTTTTTGGGCCAAGCCAGGTGGGCTCCACGGAGCCCACAAGCCCCACTCCGCCACCAGGGAGGAGGCGGCGGTGGGCAGGCTTGTGGCCTCCCTGGTCGGCCCCTGTCCTAGGTCTTTGGCCTATAAATTCCCAAATATTCCACAAAAAATCAGGGGAGCCTCGAAAATACTTTTCCGCCGCCGCAAGCTTCCGTTTCCGTGAGATCTCATCTGGAGACCCTTCCCGGCGCCCTGCCGGAGGGGACTTTGGAGTTGGAGGGCTTCTTCATCATCATCATCGCCCCTCCAATGACTCGTGAGTAGTTCACTTCAGACCTACGGGTCCGTAGTTAGTAGCTAGATGGCTTCTTCTCTCTCTTGGATCTTCAAGACAAAGTTCCCCATGATCTTCATGGAGATCTATCCGATGTAATCTTCTTTGGCGGTGTGTTTGTCGAGATCCGATGAATTGTGGACTTGTGATCATATTATCTATGATATATATTTGAGTCTTTGTTGATTTCTTATATGCATGATTTGATATCCTTGTAAGTCTCTCCGAGTCTTGAGTTTTGTTTGGCCAACTAGATCTATGATTCTTGCAATGGGAGAAGTGCTTGGTTTTGGGTTCTGCCATGTGGTGACCTTTCCCAGTGACAGTAGGGGCAGCAAGGCACACATCAAGCAGTTGCCATCAAGGGTAAAAAGATGGGTTTTTTATCATTGGTTTGAGGTTATCCCTCTACATCATGTCATCTTGCTTAAGGCATTACTCTGTTCTTATGGACTTAATACACTAGATGCATGCTGGATAGCGGTCGACGTGTGGAGTAATAGTAGTGATGCAGAAAGTATCGGTCTACTTGTTTCGGACGTGATGCCTATAGAAATAATCATTGCATAGATATCGTCACGACTCTGCACAGTTCTATCAATTGCTCGACAGTAATTTGTTCACCCACCGTCTACTTGCTTTCATGAGAGAAGCCACTAGTAAACACTACGGCCCCCGGGTCTATTCACATCCATCGTTTACAACTCCGCTTTTACTTTGCTTTTTTTACTTTGTTGCTTTCAGTTCTCACTTGGCAAACAATCTATAAGGGATTGACAACCCCTTTATAGCGTTGGGTGCAAGTTTTTGTGTTTGTGCAGGATCTTGAGATACTCCACCGCCGGATTGATACCTTGGTTATCAAACTGAGGGAAATACTTACCTCCGCTGTGATACATCATCCTCTCCGCTTCGAGGGAATACCAACGCAGAAGGATTCCTGGTGCCGTCAACGTGCCCATTTCTGGCGCCACCAGAAGGTCTCTTGTGAAGTAGCATAACGGACATCAGAAGCATTTCTGGCGCTGTTGCCGGGGAGGAGAAATAAAGATCTATCCAAGTAGGTCTCACAAACTCTTCTCTTGCATTTACTTTTGTTGCCAGTTGCCTCTCGTTTTCCTCTCCCCCACTTCACATTTACCGTTTTCATTCGCCTTTCTCCTTCGCCGTTTTCTCTTGCCCTTGCTGTTTTCCTTTGCCGGTTTCTTGCTTGCTTGTGTGCTTGTTTGTTTGTTTGTTGAAGACATCATGTCTGAAAACACCAAAGTTTGCGACTTCTCGAGCATTAATAATAATGAATTTATTAGTACTCCGATTGCTCCCACCACTAGTGCGGAATCGTATGAAATCAACACAGCTTTGCTGAATCTTGTTATGAAAGAGCAATAATCTGGCCTTCCTAGTGAAGATGTCGCATCCCATCTTAATACCTTCATTGAGCTTTGTGATATGCAAAAGAAAAGAGATGTGGATAATAACGTGATTAAGTTGAAACTTTTTCCTTTCTCGTTGCGAGATCACGCAAAAACTTGGTTTTCTTCTTTGCCTAAAAATAGTATCGATTGTTGGGATAGGTGAAAGGATGCTTACATATCCAAGTATTTTCCGCCGGCTAAGATCATCTCCTTACGTAATGATATCATGAATTTCAAGCAACTTGATCATGAACACGTTGCACAATCTTGGGAGAGGATGAAGCTTATGATTAGAAATTGTCCTGCTCATGGCTTGAGTTTGTGGATGATTATACAAATCTTTTACGTTGGCTTGAATTTCGCTTCTCGCAATATCTTGGACTCCGCCTCAGGTGGAACGTTCATGAAAATCACGTTAGGAGACGTTACAAAACTCCTAGACAATATCATGACCAACTACTCTCAGTGGCACACTGAAAGGTCGCCTGCTAGCAAAAAGGTGCACGATATAGAAGAGATTAACTCGCTTAGTGCTAAGATGGACGAGTTGATGAATTTGGTTGCTAGTAGAAATGCTACCGTAGATCCTAATGACATGCCACTATCTTCTTTGATTGAGAGTAGCAACGCTAGTTTGGACGTGAATTTTGTTGGTAGGAACAATTTTGGCAACAACAATGCTTTTAGAGGAAACTATGTTCCTAGGCCTTTTCCTAGTAACTCCTGTAACAATTATGGCAATTCCTACGACAACACTTATGGAAATCACAACAAATTACCCTCTGATCTAGAGAGTAATATCAAAGAGTTCATCAACTCTAAACAGATTTTCAATGCGTCCATAGAGGAAAAACTACTCAAAATAGACGATTTGGCTAAGATCGTTGATAGGATGTCTTGTGATATTGATGCTTTGAAAGTTAGATGCGCTCCTCCCAAGATCAACTTGGATGAAACTTTGAAAGCTATGCGTATCTCCATGAATGAGAGCAAAGAAAGAACCGCCCAAATTCGCGCTAGACATGAATGGTTTAAAAGGGTGCGTTCTAGTGATGCAAATCACGAAGATCTTAAAGTGCTTGGTGTGTCTCCTCTTGAATCTTTGTTTTCGCTTGTCAAACCTATTTATGGAGGGGCTGGATATGAATCCACTTTGGGTGAAAAACGCCCCGATGATTCGGAGTCCACCTATCTTGATGATAAAGGTGTGGAGAGTGGAGTAGAAGTCAAAATTTTGGGTAGTAATGAAACTCCCACTTTGGATTTCAAGGATTCAATTATGATAATTGCTCCTTGTTTGAATGCACTTCTTTGATGCAATCCATTGCAAACTCTCCACATGCTTATAGCCAAAGTAAAGCCTTTACCGCACATATCGTAGATGTTATGATGAAATCTCTTGAAGGGAAGCTCGAACTAGAAGTCTCTATACCTAGAAAACTTCATGATGAGTGGGAACCTACTATCAAAATCAAGATCAAAAACTATGAGTGCAATGCTTTGTGTGATTTGGGTGCTAGTGTTTCCGCGATTCCAAAGTCTTTATGTGATATTCTTGGTTTTCATGAGATTGAACAGTGTTCTCTTAATTTGCATCTTGCGGATTCTACTGTCAAGAAACCCATGGGGAGGATCGATGATGTTCTTATTGTTGCGAATAAGAACTATGTACCCGTGGATTTCATTGTACTTGACATAGATTGCAATCCTTCATGTCCCATTATTCTTGGTAGACCTTTCCTAAGGACTATTGGTGCTATCATCGATATGAAGGAAGGGAATATTAGATTTCAATTTCCCTTAAAGAAGGGCATGGAGCACTTTCCTAGAAAGAAAATAAGATTGCCTTATGAATCTATGATGAGGGCTACTTATGGTTTGAGCACCAAAGATGACTATACGTGATTCCATCACTTGCGCCTAGCTAAGGGCGTTAAACAAAAGCGCTTGTTGGGAGGCAACCCAACAAATCTATCCTTTTTCTTTCCGTTTTGTGTTTTCCACACTTTCAAAATTATGTTATTATTGTGTTTTTTATGCTTCTTTTTGCGTTTGTGCCAAGCAAAACCATTATGATTAGTCTTGAGGATGATCGTTTGGTCATGCTGGAAAAGACAGAAACTTTCTGCTCACGAAAAGAATTTTCATTTTTTTCTGTAAGAGCTTTTGAGTTTATTCTTTTTTGCTTATGATTTCTATGCAAATTCTTCAGATTGTAGTAACTTTTCAGAATTTTTGAAGTACCATAGGTATACGAAATATACAGATTGCTACAGACTAGTCTGCTGTTAACAGATTCTGTTTTTGTTGTGTTGGTTGCTTATTTTGATGAAACTATGGATAGAATCGGGGGGTATTAGCCATGGAAGATTGAAAGTACAGTAACCCAACATCAGCACAAGTAGAATTTAAGTTTGCTACAGTACCTAAGGAAGTGGTGGTTTGCTTTCTTGTACTAATGTTATCACGAGTTTCTGTTTAAGTTTCGTGTTGTGAAGTTTTCTAGTTTTGGATGAAGTTCTTATGGACAAAGAGATAAAGAGTGGCAAGAGCTCAAGCTTGGGGATTCCGAAGGAACCCCAAGAGATTCAAGGATGTCGTAATAGCCTAAGCTTGGGGATGCCCCGGGAAGGCATCCCCTCTCTCGTCTTCAATCCATCGGTAACGTTACTTGGGGCTATATTTTTATTCACCACATGTTATGTGTTTTTGCTTGGAGCATCTTGTATCGTAAGAGTCTTTTATTTTTGTTGTGACACAATCATCCTTGCTGCACGCCTAGAGAGACAGACATGCACACACTGTGATTGTGTCGAGCTTCACTTATATCTTTTGGTAGACAATTCAGCTTACATGTGCTTCACTTATATCTTTTGAGCTAAATACTTTTGCTCTATGTGCTTAACTTATATATTTTAGAGCATAGCGGTGCGTGGCTTGGTAGTTGATCTATGCTTTGAAAGTAGTCTCAAAAGGGGTAGTTATCCAAAGGGATACGAAAACTTCCACCTTCATGTGCATTGAATAGTTAGAGAAGTTTGATTCATGTCAATTAGTTTTGAGTTGTGGTTATGGTAATATTGAAGTCATGCTAGTAAGGTGCTGTGGATCTAGAAATACTTGTGTTGAAGTTAGTGATTCCCGTAGCATGCACGTATGGTGAACCGCTATGTGATGAAATCTGAGCATGATTAGTACATTGATTGTCATCCTTTGTGTGGCGGTCGGGATCGCGCGATGGTTTATACCTACCAACCCTTCCCCTAGGAGTATGCGTTGAATGTTTTGTTTCGATTACTAATAAAACTTTTGCAACAAGTATATGAGTTATTCATGACTAATGTTGAGTCCATGGTTTAGATGCACTTTCATCTACCACCATCACTATCTTCTTAGTGTCGTGCAACTTTCGCCGGTGCACAAAACCCACCATTAGCCTCCCTCAAAACAGCCACCATACCTACCTACTATGGCTTTTTCAAAAGTCATTCCGAGATATATTGCCATGCAACTACCACCATGACATGTGCCACCACGTCTACTTTGCCTTTGCATGATTGTAAGATAGATAGCATGATGTTTCCATTGATGTCTATGCCATGCTAGATCATTGCCACGGTACACTACCGAAGGCATTCCATATAGAGTCATAGTTGCTCTAAGTTTTGAGTTGAAAGTGTGATGATCATCATTATTGGAGCATTGTCCCATGTGAGGAAATAAAAGAGGCCAAAGAGCCCACCAAAATAAAATAAAAAAATGAGAGAAAAAGAGAGAAGGGACAATGCTACCACTTTTTCCACACTTGTGCATATTAAGCACCATGATCTTCATGATTGAGAGTCTCTCCTTTTGTCACCACCATATAGCTAGTGGGAAATTTTCATTATATAACTTGGCTTGTATATTCCAATGATAGGCTTCCTCAAAATTGCCTTAGGTCTTCGTGAGCAAGCAAGTTGGATGCACACCCACTAGTTTTCTTTAAGAGCTTTCACATACTTGTACCTCTAGTGCATCATTTGTATGGCAATCCCTACTCATTCACATTGATATCTATTGATGAGCATCTCCACAGCTCATTGATATGCCTAGTTAATGTGACTATCTTCTCCTTTTTGTCTTGCAACCTCCACCATATTCCACACCATCTATAGTGCTATAACCATGGTTCACGCTCATGTATTGCGTGAGAGTTGAAAATGTTTGAGAAAGTAAAGGTGTGAAACAATTACTTGGCCAATACCGGGGTTGTGCATGATTTAAATTCGTTGTGCAATGATGATAGAGCATAGCCAGACTATATGCTTTTGTGGGGATAACTTTCTTTTGGCCTTGTTATTTTGAAAGTTCATGATTACTTAGCTAGTTTGCTTGAATTATTATTGTTTCCACGTCAATAGCCAACTATTGTTTTGAATCTAATGGATATGAAAATTCACGTCACATAAGAGGAATTACAAAGGACACCCATGCTAGGTAGCATGAAAGCATAAAAAAATCATTCTTATCACTTCCCTACTCGAGGACGAGCAGGAGTTAAGCTTGGGGATGCTTGATACGTCTCAAACGTATCTATAATTTTTGATGTTTTCACGCTGTTATCTTGCCTTCTTTGTATGTTTTATGTACCTTTTTATATCTTTTTGGGACTAACTTATTAATTCAGTGCCAAGTGCCACTTCCTGTTTTTTCTGTGTTTTTGACTCTTTTCAGATCTAATTTTGGAACGGAGTCCAAACGGAAGAAAAACCCCGAAATGTTTTTTCCCGAACGAAAGAAGTCCAGGGGGCTTTTGGGCCAAGCCAGGTGGGCTCGAGGGATCCCACAAGCCCCCACTCTGCCACCAGGGGGGAGGCGGCGGTGGGCAGGATTGTGGCCTCCCTGGCCGCCCCCTGACCTAGGTCTTTGGCCTATAAATTCCCAAATATTCTGCAAAAAATCAGGGGAGCCTCGAAAATACTTTTCCGGCGCCGCAAGCTTCCATTTCCGCGAGATCTCATGTGGAGACCCTTCCCGGCGCCCTGTCGGACGGGACTTTAGAGTTGGAGGGCTTCTTCATCATCATCGTCGCCCCTCAATGACTCGTGAGTAGTTCACTTCAGACCTACGGGTCCGTAGTTAGTAGCTAGATGGCTTCTTCTCTCTCTTGGATCTTCAATATACAAAGTTCTCCATGATCTTCATGGAGATCTATCCGATGTAATCTTCTTTGGCGGTGTGTTTGTCGAGATCCGATGAATTGTGGACTTGTGATCAAATTATCTATGATATATATTTGAGTCTTTGCTGATTTCTTATATGCATGATTTGATATCCTTGTAAGTCTCTCCGAGTCTTGGGTTTTGTTTGGCCAACTAGATCTATGATTCTTGCAATGGGAGAAGTGCTTGTTTTTGGGTTCTGCCATGTGGTGACCTTTCCCAGTGACAGTAGGGGCAGCAAGGCACACATCAAGTAGATGCCATCAAGGGTAAAAAGATGGGGTTTTATCATTGGTTTGAGGTTATCCCTCTACATCATGTCATCTTGCTTAAGGCGTTACTCTGTTCTTATGGACTTAATACACTAGATGCATGCTAGATAGCGGTCGACGAGTGGAGTAATAGTAGTGATGCAGAAAGTATCGGTCTACTTGTTTCGGACGTGATGCCTATAGAAATAATCATTGCACAGATATCGTCACGACTCTGCACAGTTCTATCAATTGCTCGACAGTAATTTGTTCACCCACCGTCTACTTGCTTTCATGAGAGAAGCCACTAGTAAACACTACGACCCCGGGTCTATTCACATCCATCATTTACAACTCCGCTTTTACTTTGCTTTGTTACTTTGTTGCTTTCAGTTCTGACTTGGCAAACAATCTATAAGGGATTGACAACCCCTTCATAGCGTTGGGTGCAAGTTTTTGTGTTTGTGCAGGATCTTGAGATACTCCTCCGCCGGATTGATACCTTGGTTCTCAAACTGACGGAAATACTTACCTCCGTTGTGCTACATAATCCTCTCCGCTTCGACGGAATACCAACGCAGAAGGATTCCTGGTGCCGTCAACATGCCCATTTCTGGCGCCCCCGAAAGTTCTTTTGTGCAGTAGCATAACGGACATCATGCATCCATAAACCTCCAACCAGTTTTTCCATGAGAGTCCACCATACCTACCTATGGCTTGAATAAGATCCTTCAAGTAAGTTGTCATCGGTGCAAGCAATAAAAATTGCTCTCTAATATGTATGATCTATTAGTGTGTGGAAAATAAACTTTGTACGAACCTGTGATGAGGAAGACATAAAAGCGAAAGACTGCATAATAAAGTTCTTTATCACAGGAGGCAATATAAAGTGACGTTCCTCCGCACTAAGAGGACACGCATTCAAACCTCAAAAGCGCATGAAAACCTTTGCTTCCCTTTATGAAGGGCCTATGTTGCACCTTTACTTTTTTTCCTTGTAAGAGTCATGGTGATCATCACCAATTCCCTACTTTTGCCTTTGCCATCACTACCGTCACATGCTTGGGAAAGATCTATATTCTTATACCAACTTGGAGTTGAGTACTTATGCTTTATTGTTGTTGACTTTACCTTTGAGGTAAATGGTTGGGAGGAAAAACTATAAGCCCCTATCTTCCTCTGTGTCCAGCTGGAACTTTGACACCATGAGTACCACGTGAGTTGTAACAATTGTGGAAAACAAAAGAGATGATTGAGTATGTGGGTTTGCCTTACAAGCTCTTATTTGACTCTTTCTGATGTTGTGATAAATTGCAATTGCTTCAATGACTATGGTTTATTGTTGGTTACTTCTTGGTAAGGTTTTTGCTTCATGCTTTGCTTTGTGAAGGTATTGTTACTTTACCATAAGAATCTTTATGATGTATTGTTGTCCTATGTGTGATCATGATGCCATCATGTCCGTATTATGTTTTATCGACACCTTCGTCCCTCAACATGTGGACAAGCGAGGTCTAAGCTTGGGGGAGTTGATACGTCAATTTTGCATCATGCTTTCATGTTGATATTTATTGCTTTTTTGGGATGTTATATTATTTGTGGTACCATATTTATGCCTTTTGTCTCTTATTTTGCAAGGTTTATTTGAAGAAGGAGAATTCAGGCACTTGGAATTCTGGACTGGAAAAGGAGCAAATCCTAGTCCACTATTCTGCACATCTCCAAATGCCGTGAAAAGTTACATGGATTTTTTTGGGATTGTATAAAAAATACTGGGCGAAAGAACTACCGGAGGGGGGCTGCCAGGGCGCCACAAGCCCTGACACCGCCACCCACTGGTGGCGGAGTGGGGGCTTGTGGGCTCCCTGATGGCCCACTAGCCCCCCTCTTTTGCTATATGAAGCGTCCCCGTCCATAAAAAATCAGAAGGGAGCTTTTTCGTGGTTTCACCACCGCCACGAGGCAGAACTTGAGCAGATCCAATCTAGAGCTCCGGCAGGACGATCCTGCCAGGGAAACTTCCCTCCCGGAGGTGGGAATCGTCGCCATCGTCATCACCAACACTCCTCTCGTCGGAGGGGAGGCATCTTCATCAACATCTTCATCAGCACCATCTCTTCTCCAATCCCTAGTTCATCTCTTGTAACCAATCTTCGTCTCATGACTCCGATTGGTACTTGTAAGGTTACTAGTAGTGTTGATTACTCTTTGTAGTTGATGCTAGTTGGATTACTTGGTTGAAGAGTTTATGTTCAGATCCTTGATGCTATTCATTACACCTTTGATCATGATTATGATTAGGCTTTGTGAGTAGTTACTTTCGTTCCTGAGGACATGGGATAAGTCATGTTAATAATAGTCATGTGAATTTGATATTCGTTCGGTATTTTGATAGGCTGTATGTTGTCTTTTCCTCTAGTGGTGTTATGTGAACGTCGACTACATAACACTTCACCATATTTGGGCCTAGAGGAAGGCATTGGGAACTAGTAAGTAGATGATGGGTTGCTGGAGTGATAGAAGCTTAAACTCGAGTCTATGCGTTGCTTCGTGAGGGGCTGATTTGGATCCACTACTTTAATGTTATGGTTAGACTTTGTCTTAATTCTTCTTTTGTAGTTGCGGATGCTTATGAGAGAGGTTAATCATAAGTGGGATGCTTCTCCAAGTAAGGGCAGTACCCAAGCGCTGGTCCACCCACATATCAAACTATCAAAGTAACGAACACGAATCATATGAACATGACGAAACTAGCATGACAGAAATTCCCGTGTGTCCTCTGGAGCGTTTTTCCTCCTATAAGACTTTGTTCAGGCTTGTCCCTTGCTACAAAAGGGATTGGGCCACTTGCTGCACCGTTGCTACTACTTGTTACTTGTTACTTTCTTCTTGCTACGTTTCACCTCGCTACACAATCACTTATTACCGCTACTTTCAGTGCTTGCAGTTATTACCTTGCTGAAATCCGTTTATCAGAGCCTTCTACTCCTCGTTGGGTTTGACACTCTTACTTATCGAAAGGACTATGATTGATCCCCTATACTTGTGGGTCATCATCCCACAGACAACAGCGCCAGAAATTGACACGTTGACAAAGGCTGGGCTTGCGTTGGTTTTTCCTTTGAAGAGGAAAGGGTGATGCAGCACAGGAGCAGTAAGTATTTCCCTCAGTTTGGGAACCAAGGTATCGATCCAGAAGGAGGGTCTAGTCAATTCCAGAGTACCTGCGCAAACACAAACATCTTGCACCCAACACTTCAAAGGGGTTGTCAATCCCTTCAAGATTGTTTGCAAAGTGAGATCTGAAGGCGGAAAGTGCAACGAAGTAAAAAGTGTAAGGCTGAAAATATGGTGTGGAGTAGACCCTGGGGTAGTGTTCACTAGAGGCTTCTCCCAAAATAGCAAGTATTATGGTGGGTGAACAAATTACTGTCGAGCAATTGATAGAACCGCGCAAAGTCATGATGATATCTAAGGCAATGATCATGCATATAGGCATCACGTCCGAGACAAGTAGACCGATACTTTCTGCATCTACTACTATTACTCCACACATCGACCGCTATCCAGCATGCATCTAGTGTATTGAGTTCATGACGAACATAGTAACGCTTTAAGCAAGATGACATGATGTAGAGGGATAATCTCAAACCAATGATGAAAACCCCATCATTTTACCCTTGATGACAACAACACGATGCGTGCCTCGCTACCCCTTCTGTCACTGGGTAAGGTCACCGCACGGTATGAACCCAAAACCAAGAACTTCTCCCATTGCAAGAATCATAGATCTAGTTGGCCAGACAAAACCCACAACTCAAAGAGAATTACAAGGATATGAAATCATGCATAAGAGAGATCAGAAGAAACTCAAATAAGATTCATAGATAATCTGATCATAAATCCACAATTCATCGGATCTCGACAAACACACCGCAAAAGAAGATTACATCGGATAGATCTCCATGAAGATCACGGAGAACTTTGTATTGAAGATCCAAGAGAGAGAAGAAGCCATCTAGTTACTAGCTATGGACCCGTAGGTCTATGGTGAACTACTCACGCATCATCGGAGAGGTCATGGTGTTGATGAAGAAGTCCTCCGTGTCCGAATCCCCTCTCCGGCAGGGCACCAGGACGTGCCCTAGATGGGATCTTGGGGAGACAGAAGCTTGCGGCAGCGGAAAAGTACTTTCGATGATCTCCTGATTTTTTCTGGAATTTATGGGAATATATAGGCGAAAGACCTAGGGCAAAGGGCGTCCAGGGGGCCCACAAGCCTGGATGGCACGGCCTCCCCCCTGGCCGCGGGGTGGGGGCTTGTGGGCCCCCTAAGGCTCCCCTGCCTTGGCTCCCAAGCTTCCCGATCTTCTTCCGTTCCAAAAAAAATATTTTCGGGGATTTTCTTCCGTTTGGACTCCGTTTCAAAATCTCCTCTGAAAGGGGTCAAAAACATGGAAAAAACAGGAACTGGCACTTGGCACTGAGTTAAAAAGTTAGTCCCAAAAAATATATAAAAGGCATACAAAACATCCAAAGTTTGACAAGATAATAGCATGAAACCATCAAAAATTATAGATACGTTGGAGACGTATCAGCTGTCTTGCGGGACGCATCTGAAAATAAGATTGTCGGATGCCAAATGAATGTGTGCGTAATATATATTCAAAAGAACAGAGTAGATAGTCCAGCGCTCCGGGTCGATGTGATCACGAGAACCTAATGTTAGAGTTAGTAAAATCTTTAACCAGAAAGAGAAGAGAGAGTAGAACCGAGATTATAGAAAAGGAGTAAAAGATGCTAATACCACCCAATTGAGATGTGGACCTGTAAGCCACAACATTAGTGTTAGTAAAGTTTGTCAAACACTAGACTCAACTTCGGCCAAGGAGTTGGAAAGGGGGCGACCTACAGGCAGTCGGCTCTGATACCAACTTATGACGCCCTCGATTTAATCATACGCTAATCATACATGCAAATGCGTACGATCAAACTCAAGGACTCACGGGAAGATATCATGACACAACTCTAGACACAAATAAAACAATATCAACTTCATATTACAAGCCAGGGGCCTCAAGGGCTAGAATACGGAAGCTCGATAAAAACACGAGTCAGCGGAAGCAACAATATCTGAGTAGAGACATAAAGCATGGGGTGCCTTAGACAAGGCTAGCACAAAAGATACAACGATCGAACGAGGCGAGGCCTCCTTCCTGGGAACCTCCTAACTACTCCTGGTCTTCAGTAGCCTCCACGTAGTAGTAGGCACCGTCGGGGTAGCAGTCGTCGTCGGCGGGGACCTCCATCTCCTAGGCTCCATCATCTGGTCATAGCAACGGATCAAGGGGGCAAAGGGGGAGCAAAACAACGGTGAGTACTCATCCAAAGTACTCGCAAGTCTTACATCAGAACTATTCTAAGTATGCGATAGTATCAAAGAAGGGGGTGGTTATATGTGGACTGACTGCAGCAATGCGAGAATAGAGAGAGAAGGCCTAGTCCTATCGAAGACTAGCATCTCCAGGGTCTTGCAGCAATAGACGAGAGTAGAACAGGTGTAACACAATTAATAGTCATATTGTTGCAGCAATATTAATATGAGGTCACGCCCAGAGATCCTCCCTCGACTCCCTGCGAGGAAGCAATCCCGAGGCAACTAAATCGAGTTAAGTAACAGTTGTAGTTGTATAAGATCAGGGCACAACTCCAAGTCGTCCTGTAACCATGGACACGGCTATTCGAATAGATAAGTTCTTCCCTGCAGGGGTGCACAACATATTCCCCGACGCGCTCGATAACACACTCTGGACGGACACACTTTTCTGGGTCATGCCCGGCCTCGGAATATCGACACGTCGCAGCCCCACCTAAGACTCAACAGAGAGGTCATGCCGATCTAACTCCTAAGCACAAAGGGTTCATGGGCCCACTTGCCCTCCACACTCCTGCATGATGCGTGGGCGACCGAGGTCAGTCCTAGCACCCCTTAATACAAGAGCGATGCATCTCGGGACTACTCGGGCGCGCGCCGCTACATTGCTGACATCTGAAAAGCTTCGGCTGATACCGCGACGTCGAGTACCCATAATTCCTCCCACGCAAACGGTTAGTGCGTAATAAGGCCTTCTGACCAACCCAGATCAAATACCCAAATCCATTAGCATTTTAATTAGGCCATCGACACAAACACGCGGGGATCCACCCGCCTAACATGTAAACACCAATGATCCCAGTAACATGGTCGAGTAACTGTGTGGTTGTAACATCGGGGGGAATCCGAGGTATCACCCTCGTTGGATTCCGAACGATGTATTCGTCAAGGTGGGCTTAGAGGAATCACCCTCGGGGGTCCCACACTTGAGGGGTTGCACGGCAGAGGCATCGTTGGGAATGGCGAAAGAGGAATCACCCTCGATAACCACGACCGACTAGTTGTACTATAGAGATATCATCAGGGGTACTTCGCGAGGTGTCATCCTCGGTACCCGATAGTATCTGTGTCTCGTCGCACAACTAAGGGGGCCGGGATGTAAGTGTTGTGTCGGGTCTGGCTCGTCGATCAGGGATCGAGATTTGAAAACAAAGCGGGGCAACTGGACTACGGGTCACAGGGGAAGACTGCTCCACCTATACTAAGCAGATTTAAAGTACAATACTGAAAGTAGTAGTTCATCAAAAATAGGCTATGCATCAGATATAGGAGCTAACTACAACAGTAGAAAAATACTAATGCAAGCATGAGGGAGAAATACATAGGCGATATAGGAATGATCAAGGGGGTTTGCTTGCCTTGCTGCTCCGCGGCAAAAGGCTGGTCCGAAGGGTCGTAGATGTACCCGGCAACAACGTCAGTCTCGGGGTCTACCGGTAAAAAGAGGGGGAAGAAACAATAAATAATAGCAACACGTGCAACACTAAGCATGACATGGCAATATGGAGACTAGACATGAGCTAACGCAGCAACATCCGTCATAGACGGGTCGGAAGAATATCTCACGGTATTTTCCGGGTCTCGGGCTACTATCGGTTAGACTGAAAACGATGGAAAAGTTCCATCTTTGCTGTGCTAGGGACGCGTGACACACGAATGGATCGTGTATCCTCGTTCGTCTCGTTTTGCTCATCAACTTTCGTGTTGAAAATATTTTGATCTGACTTACGGATTATTTTATATTAATTTTTAAAGTTCTATTCAATATTTAGGAACTAAAAAGAGATTTAATTAATTTGATTAAATGCAGTTATGACATCAGCATGATGTCACGCTGACATCAGTAGTTGACTGGTCAACTGACGAGTGGGTCCCGTGCGTCATAGACTCAGTTTTTAATTAGGGTTAATTATTAATTAATCAGATTAATTTAGTGGGGGACCCACGTGTCATATTCTAATTATCCTAACTACTTAATTATCTATTCAATTAATTAACTAATTAATTAAATAATATATCTATTTATTTATTTATTAAAAACATATTTTTATTTTCATATTTTTATTTTTATTATCATTTTTATTTAACAACGCGTGGGGCCTCCGTGTCATAGACAATGGCCACACACACACAACCACATATATCTATACATAATGCATTATTTTATATACATGCATACATACATAATAATACATACATACATATCTAATACATACACACATGCAGATCTATAAATACACATTTTTATTTTTATTTTCTCTCTTTTCTCACTAACATCTCTCACATTTTCCTCTCAGTCAACATCTCTCTGCTATCTCCCTCACCTCTCTCAACACAAAGAAATGAGACAAGTCCAACTACACCCACACGAGCACAACAACGCTGGAACGAAGCTTTGATTTCCGAAACGGAACCGTGACGGTGAAAGGAAGAAGACGATGGGAGGAGCACGAAAAAGGGCTCACCGGCGTTGACGGGAAGGCCCGGTGTAGCCGGAGTTCTTGAGGAGTGGCGGAGGAGACGACGAGGAGGAGCCCGAGATGATGGTGGTGGCGCAGTTCCGGCGACGTTGATGACGAGGAGGGTCGGACGAGGTGTGGTTGACGGGGTCGCTCCGGTGATGGGGCGGCACGGCGGAGGGCCGCCATGGGGAGCTCCGATGGGGAGGGGCCCTAGGGACGGGGCCGCCGTGGGGAGCTCCGGCCGGCGGGATGGAGGGGTCGCCGTGACGGGGGCTTCCAGGGGAGGGGATCGCGGTGGCCAGGGGCGACGAGCGGGATGGCGGGGGCCGACGGGAGGGGAGGGCCAGCGGCGCGAGCGAGAGGATGGGGGCGATGCGGCAGGTGGGGGAGCGAGTGAGAGGGGTAGGTGGGGGATGAGGCATCGGTGCAGTTGGTGGGCGCGGGCGGTAGGCGGGATCTGATTTTGGTCGGGCCAGGGGGTGGGTCGAGAGAGGGAGCCAGGGCATGGCGCTGACGAGGGGAGTCCCCCTGGCGGCGGGGCAGGGAGGAAAGGAAGTGGGGGTGGAGGTATTTTAGGGTTAGATGGGGCCTTATATAGGGTAGGTTAGGTGGGCCGACTAGGGGAGGAGAGGGCCGGCCTAGGGGAGAAAATGGGGGTTTTATTTTCCTTTTTGTTATTATTTATTTAATTTATTTACTTTCTCTTATTTATTTTTCTAGATAGCCTCCTATTTTAATTACATAGGGTTTGTGATAATTTTAAAATGCCCCGATTCACCTTTATAAATTATTAGGGAATTTCTATAACTTCCCCGAAAGTTTTTATTTTAAACATTATAAAACTTTTCCCGTTTGATTTATTCTTAAACTTTGAACTTTGACTCGGTTTCAATTAACACGAGATCAACGTTATAATTTATGATGTCGTGGAATTCATTGAATATATTTATTGTAGCTTAATTACATCCAACACTGTAGCAAAAGCTGAGGATGTCACACACACTATGGTGTCCTAGGTGGCACGAATTGCGAAACAATTTCCACATTGTCTTAACTGTGTACGAAACCTCGCAACTCAGATATTCATCTCTATGATCATATCGTAGACAATTTATCCTCTTGTCACGACGATCTTCATTCTGAAATAGATTTGAACCTTTCAATATTTCAGACTTGTGATTCATCAAGTAAGTACTCCTGTATCTACTCAAATCGGTAGTGAAGTAAGAACATAACGATATCCACTGCATGTCTCAGCACTCATTGAACTGCACACATCAAAAATGTATTACTTCCAACAAGTTACTTTCTTGTTCCATCTCACTGGAAAACGAGGCATGCAGTCATCTTGCCCATGTAGTATGATTTGCATATCTCAAGTGATTCAAAATCAAGTGAGTCCAAGCGATCCGTTTGCATGGAGTTTCTTCATGCGTTAATACCAATAGGTATGGTTTGCATGTTACAAACGTTTCAAAAATGACTGAGTACAAAGATCCATCACTATGGAGCTTCTACATGCATTTTATACCGACATGACTCAAGCGGTAGTGTCACAAGTAAGTGGTACTATCATTACTACTTTGTATCTTTTGGCATCAATATTATGAACATGTGTATCACTACGATCGAGATTCAACAAACCATTGAAGGTAATTATTCAATCAAATAGAATAACCATTATTCTCTTTAAATGAATAATCGTATTGCAATAAACACGATCCAATTATGTTCATGCTCAAGGCAAACACCAAATAACAATTATTTAGGTTTAACACCAATCCCGATGATAGAGGGAGCGTGCGATGTTTGATCACATCAACATTAGAATTACTTCCAACACACATCGTCACCTCACCCTTCTAGTATCATTTTAATTCGTAGCTATAACTTCGAGTTACTAACACTTAGCAACTGAACCGGTATCTAATACCCTGGTGCTACTAGGAATAATAGTAAGGTACACATCAATATAAGGTATATCCAATATACTTTAGTCGACTTTGCCAACCTTCTCATCTACCAAGTATCTAGGGTAGTTCCGCCTCAGTGACCGTTCCACTCATAACATAAGCACTTAGTGTCGGGTTTGGGTTCAACCTTGGGTTTCTTCATTAGAGCAGCAACTGGTTTGCCGTTTCATGAGGTACCCCTTCTAGCCCTTGCCCTTCTTGAAACTAGTGGTTTTACTAACCATCAACAATTGATGCTCCTACTTGATTTCTACTTTCGCAGTGTCAAACATTGCGAATCGCTCAAGGATCATCATATCTATCCTTGATATGTTATAGTTCATCACGAAGCTCTAGCAGCTTGGTGGCAGTGACTTTAGAGAACCATCACTATCTCATCTGTAAGATTAACTCCCACTTGATTCAAGCGACTGTTGCACTCAGACAATCTGAGCACAAGCTCAACGATTGAGCTTTTCTCCTTTTACTTTGTAGACAAAGAATCTTGTCGGAGGTCTCATACCTCTCCACAAGGGCACGAGAATGAAATCCCAATTTCATCTCTTAGAACATCTCATATGTTCCGTGACGTTAAAAATGTCTTCAGCGCCTCAATTCTAAGTCGTTAAGTATTACACACTCAACTATCACGTAGTCATCAAAAACATGTATGTCAGATGTTCGCAACATCCTAAGACGACTCTCGAGGTACAACACATCGAGCGGTGCATTAAGGACATAAGCCTTCTGCGCAGCAATGAGGACAATCCTAAGTTCACGGACTCAGTCCGCAAAGTTGCTACTATCATCTTTTAACTAAATTTTCTCTAGGAACATATAAAAACAGTAGAGCTACAGCGCAAGCTACAACATAATTTGCAAAGACCTTTTGACTATGTTCATGATAATTAGTTCAGTTAATCATATTACTTAAGAACTCCCACTCAAATAGACATCCCTCTAGTCATTCGAGTGGCGCATGATCCAAATCCACTAACTCAAGTCCGATCATCACGTGAGTTGAGTATAGACTCAGTAGTAAACATCTCTATGTTAATCATATCAACCATACGATTCATGCTTGACCTTTCGGTCTCTTGTGTTCCGAGGCCATGTCTGTACATGCTAGGCTCGCCATGTTTAACCCGAGTGTTCCGCGTATGCAACTGTTTTGCACCCGTTGTATGTGAACGTTGAGTCTATTACACCCGATCATCACGTGGTGTCTCGAAACGATGAACTGTCGCAACGGTGCACAGTCGGGGAGAACACAATTTTATCTTGAAATTTTAGTGAGGGGTCACCTTATAATGCGACCGTTGTTCTAAGCAAGATAAGGTGCATAAAAGGATTAACATCACATGCAATTAACTGACATGATATGGCCATGATCTTGTGCTTCTTGATCTCCATCACCAAAGCACCGGCATGACATTCATCGTCACCGGCGCCACACCATGATCTCCATCATCATGGTCTCCATCATCGTGCCGCCATCGAGGTTGTCGTGCTTTCTATGCTATTACTACTAAAGCTACAACCTAGCAATATAGTAAACGCATCTACAAACACAAACTTTAGTTTAAAGACAACCCTATGGCTCCTGCCGGTTGTCGTAGCATCGACGTGCAAGTCGTTATTTAACTATTACAACATGATCACTTATACATCAAATATATCAGATCATGTCTTTGGCCATATCACATCACATGCATACCCTGCAAAAACAAGTTAGACGTCCTCTAATTTTTTGTTGCATGTTTTGCGTGGCTGCTATGGGTATCTAGTATGATCGCATCTTACTTACGCAAAACCACAACGGTGATGTGCAAATTGTTATTTAATCTCTCTCCAAGGACCGCCTCGGTAAAATCCGATTCAACTAAAGTTGAAGAAATAGACACCCGCCAGTCATCTTATCCAACAAGTTGCATGTTAGTCGATCAAACCGGTCTCTCATAAGCGTACGAGTAAGGTTGGTCCAGGCCGCTTCAATCCAACAATACCGTCGAATCGATAAAAGACTAAGGAGGGCAGCAAATCGAACATCAACGCGAACAAAAACTTTTGTGCTCTACTCGAGATTACATCTACGCATGAACCTAGCTCATGATGCCAGTGTTGGGGAACGTTGCATGGGAAACAAAAAATTTCGTACGCACACGAAGACCTATCATGGTGATGATCATCTACCAGAGGGAGATCGGATCCACATAACCTTGTAGATCGCTAAGCGTAAGCGTTAATAAACACGGTTGATGTAGTAGTACGTCTTCACGATCCGTCCCACGAACTGTTCCACGATCTGTCTCACGAACAGTCTCACGATCCGTTCCACGATCCGTCCACATCAAGTGCCGAACGGACGGCACCTCCACATTCCGCACACGTACAACTCGATGATGATCTCCGCCTTCTTGATCAAGCAAGAGGGGCAGGGAAGTAGAGGAGTTCTCCGGTAGCATGACGGCGTGCCGGTGATGGTGATGATCTATTCCTGCAGGGCTTCGCCCGAGCTCCACAGAAAATCGATCTAGAGGAAGAACTATGATCTAGGGGAGAGGGCAGCACGTGGCAAAGTTGTGTCTCAAAATCCCTAAACCTCTAGTATATATAGGAGGAGGGGGGAGGCAGCCTTGGAGCGCCAAGGAAGGCCTCCTTGGGTCGGCCGAACTGGGGAAGGGAGAAGTCCTCCTCCAATCCCACTTGGATTAGGACTCCTTCCTTATTTTCCCAGCTCTTTTGGATTTTCCACTTTTTCCTCATGGGCTTTCCTTGGATGAATTTGTCAGCCCGTTATACCTTACTGCACATCCAATAAACCCACGTGGACCCCTTGGGGCGTGGTGGGCCCACCCAGTGGGCCCCCGGAACCCATTCGTCACTCCCGGTACACTACCGGCAATGCCCGAAAACCTTCCGGAATCCAAACACCAACTTCCTATATATCAATCTTCATTTCCGTACCATTCCGGAACTCCTCGTGACGTCCAGGATCTCATCCGGGACTCCGAACAAAACTTCGGTCACCAACACATATAACTCAACTATACCGAAACATCACCGAACCTTAAGTGTGCAGACCCTGCGGGTTCGAAAACTATGCAGACATGACCTGAGACACTCTCTTGTTAATAACCAACAGCGGGACCTGGATGTCCATATTGGCTTCTACATATTCTACGAAGATCTCTATCGGTTGAACCTCTATGTCAAGGATTCATATAATCCTGTATGCTATTCCCTTTGTCCTTCGGTATGTTACTTGCCCGTGATTCGGTCATCGGTATCACCATACCTAGTTCAACCTCGTTACCGGCAAGTATCTTTACTCGTTACGTAATACAAGATCACATAACTAACTCCTTAGCCACATTGCTTGCAAGGCTTGTTGTGATGTTGTATTACCGAGTGGGCCCCGAGACACCTCTCCGTCACACGAAGTGATAAATCCCAGTCTTGATCCATGCCAACCCAATAGACACCTTTGGAGATACCTGTAGAGCACCTTTATAGTCACCCAGTTACGTTGCGACCTTTGATAACCCACAAGGTATTCCTACGGTGTCCGGGAGTTGCATGATCTCATGGTCATAGGAACAGATACATTGCCATGCAGAAAACAGTAACAATAAACTCACACGATCATATGCTACATTTATAGTTTGGGTCTTGTCCATTACATCATTCTCCAAATGATGTGATCTCGTTATCAAGTGACAACACTTGCCTCTAGCCAAGAAACCTTGATTATATTTGATCAACGAGCTAGTCAACTAGAGGCTCACTAGGGAGAGTGCATTGTCTATGTATCCACGCATGTATTTGAGTTTCCAATCAATACAATTCTAGCATGGATAATAAACGATTATTATGAACAAGGAAATATAATAATAACCAATTTATTATTGCCTCTAGGGCATATTTCCAACAGTGCCCTCTTCTATTCAATCTAGTGGGTGATGTCTTCTCTAAGATGCTGGTTAAAGCCTCCAATCATGGTCTGATTTCAGGGCTGCTAACACATGCAATACCGGGTGGTGTAATTAGCCTTTAGTATGGAGATGATACTCTCCTCTTTCTAGATGATTCCTACGAGAAAGCTAGGAATTTTAAATGGATTTTATTCCTCTTTGAGAGCTTATCGGGTATGAAAGTCAACTTTCATAAAAGTGACATGCTTACCATTAATGTAGATGAAGAGAGAGCGAACTTGTTTGCCCAAATTTTTGGCTTTAACTTAGGTTCCTTCCCTATTAAATATCTGGGAGTGCCTCTGCACTATGACAAACTAAAGAGGGAGGATCTGCAGCCTATAATTGACAGAATTATTAAGAATATTTCGGGATGGCTCGGGAGGTACCTTACATATAAAGGCAAAATAATTCTGATTTGTACTTGCATTGTAAGTATCCCTACTTACCTGATGGCAGTGATGACATTTCCCAAGTGGGCGATTAATGCTATTAACTCTGAAATGGCCCAGTTTTTGTGGGGGATTTGGGAGGTCAACATAAGTACCATTTAGCGCATTGGGGGCTGGTCTCAAGGAAGAAAAAAATTGGAGGCCTAGGTGTACCCAATTTGGGGGAATTTAATATGGCCCTCCTGGCATTGTGCGAGAGGCGGTTCTTTGACAATAACAATAGTGATCGGAAAAAACTGATCGCTTATAGATATAATATGCATGTCCCAAATATTCTGTGCTCTAGACAACATGTAGGCTCTCCCTTCTGCCAAAAAAATTTATTCCTGGAAAATTGGTAATGGCAATAATATTAGCTTTTCGCATGATACCTGGGTTGGGGATTGTTCCCTTAAAGTCGGATTTTGGGAGTTGTTTGATATCTGCAACCAGCAGGAGTGCTCAGTGTCCCAGGTTTGGGATGGGACAACTCTTAAACTTTCCTTTAGGAGGTGTGTTGAACACATGGGTATGGTGAGATGGGAACAACTTATCGAACATATAAAAGATTTTTCTTTGTCGGAATCCCAGGACTTGCCTGCTTGGCTTCTAGAACATAATGGTAAGTATTCCGTGAAATATTTTTACAACTGCATCAACTTTGGTAGTGTGGTTTCTCCTTTTGGAGATACTCTTTGGAAAACCTTGTGTCCTCCGAGTATGCATGTCTTCCTGTGGCTGTGTTTATACAATAAAATCTTAAATATAGATAATGTTGCTAAAAGGAAGATAGTTGATGACCTATCCTGCTTATTTTGTAATGAAGCTGAATCTATTCAACATCTGTTCTTTGAGTGTATCAATGCTGGTAGTATATGGTCGTTAATACCTGAATTTTTTCATCTTTGAAAAATTAAGTGCTTTGATGATATCTCTTCTTCTGGAAATTTAACAAAAAGAAATTGTCCTTAACCTGTTAACTGCTGTCTCCTTATGGAGCATATGAAGATTGAGGAATGAATTTTATTTCCAGAGGCGCACATGGAGAGGTCTGGGCTGCGGCCTTGTCAATCTAAAAGGGATCTTGCAGCAATGGATGGTTATTTACGACACTGCATAGGCGGACAAAA
Organism: Hordeum vulgare subsp. vulgare; assembly: GCF_904849725.1. Taxonomy (NCBI): domain Eukaryota; kingdom Viridiplantae; phylum Streptophyta; class Magnoliopsida; order Poales; family Poaceae; genus Hordeum; species Hordeum vulgare. The sequence goes on from NC_058521.1 coordinate 593,000,740, forward strand.
ATAGAATATGTTCTGGAGTTTACGTAGGCTGTTTGGGTGTTTATTACTGCCGATTTCGCTGTCATTTTAGCCTCTCCACCAAACATTACCTGAGTGTTGTTCCTGGGCTGGTTGATTTTTTTGTTTAGATGGTGGTATACGTTTGTTCTGTAAATCGCTTTGCTTTGCTGCTTCATTGATAAAAATGAGGGAGGGGGTAACCCCCTTCTTTAAAAAAAATTAATCATGGCAAATTTCCCATGTGTCTATGGCAATTTCATTATATGCACTATGTCAGTTTTATTGAACATAACATGCCAATTTTGGTCTTTCTGACCCGGGGGGGGGGGGGGGGGGGGGGGGGGCTTGTGTCCTCTCCCGGTGATACAGATCCTAGATTAATACGATTAGGTCTGTATTTGAACGTGCCTTGTTTTGCTTGCACTAACGCATTGATAATTGATTACAGATTGGTATTTTGGAGTATAACGCGGCCTGCAAAGATCCTACGGTCCTGGATGACTCGGTGTCATGGATCAATGGACTGGTCACGCACAATCGCTGGCGCTGCTAGTGGCATTGATAACTCCGCCAAAACACGCCGAGAAACAGCAACTCCAATGGCGGCGATAAGTCGGATCTACCTCGGCGTTGTACTGCTCCTGGCCGTTGGTCTGCCTCATCTCCCTCTAACATCGATTGAACTCCTGTTGCGCACTCGCCTAATTCGTTAATTTGATTTTCTTGACATGCAGCAGCATCGACGACGTCGCGAGTGGCGGCGTTTGGCCTACCGCGGGGCCTGAGGCCCGGGCATTGCGCCTCCGTGTTCCGGACGTATGACACGGCCTCTCCGTTCATGTCGGGCAACACGACGGCCATCCACATCGGCAACACCAAGTCCTGCGTCGCCGGCTACGGGGGTCGGCTGGATCCCCACACCGCGTACCAGTTCTGCATCCCCTCCTGGGTCGCCTTCACAGACAACGGTACCCTCGTCGGCGAGGCCGCCATGAACCACGCGGCCGTCAGGCCCGGCACGGCCGTCTCCGGCTTCAAGCGCCTCTTTGGCATCAGGCAAGTTGTTTTCTTACTTGGTTTGGTTGATTCTAGATTTTAATTAGCTTGCATGGTATGATTGGACTGGTTTATCGAGGTTGTAGGATGGACGTTTTAGCATGGTTGTCGATCTTGATTCTTTTGTTGATAGGATGTACAACAAGATGGTAAAGAGAGAGGCGGAGCTAGTTCCGTACCACTTCACCGAGCAGCTGGGAAGATGCGGCATTGAGATCGAGGAAGGCAACGTCAAGAGTTTCCTCCCCGAAGATGTCGCCAGCATCCTTGTAGCCGAGCTGAAGCGAACGGCGGAAGCGCATCTGGGCCGCGAGATCAGGTACGCCATGGTCACTGTCCCCGGACACTTGAACGCTGCTCAACGGAGTTGGCTTGTCATGGAAGCTGCCCAGTGGCGTGGTGGCTTCCGTACTGCCAAGCTTGTTGACGAGCAGGTCGCGGCGGCGGCTGCCTACCGCCTTCATGAGAAGAGGGGCGACCGCAAGGTCATCCTAGTCTTCCATCTCGGCGGCCGCACGTGCCACGCCACCAAGTTTCGGTTCAAGGATGGCTCGGCCCGTCTCCTGGACGAATACCATGATCCCTATCTAGGCGGTACGTACTAATACAATACACATCTAAGGCAACAAATAATAAGAGAAACTAATTCGTTCTGTGCAGGTGACGACTTCACCGGCAGGGTTGTGGACTATTTCTTGGAGCTGATCCAGGAGAAGCATGACCGGGACATCCGTGGGGATGATGGCGCTCTCAGGAAGCTGAGGGCAGACTGTGAGAGTGCCAAAAAGTTACTGAGCGACCGAGAAGGCGTTCTTATGAACATCGGATCGGTTCTCGGCGAGGCCGCAGATGTGTACGAAGAGCTCACACGGGCCAAGTTCGAGGAGCTGAACCGTGACCTCATGGAGCGAGCGATGGAAATCGTGGAGACGGTGGTGATGGGAGGTGCTCCCAGTTCCCACACGCAGAGCCGCAAGGACGCCATCGACGAGGTCATTCTCGTCGGTGGAAGTGTGAGGATCCCCATGGTTGGGCAGCTCCTGGAGGACTACTTTGATGGCAGGGGGCTAATCAGAGACGAGGACGCAGTGATCCGCGGAGCTGCTCTTCTGTCCCGCCCCGAGTCTGCTAGGTACGTGGACGAATGCTACAATGGAGGTGTCTCGGGGCCTCTCTGGTTGGCAAAATAAACACACAAATAGGATATGAAGGCATATGCACCTAGATATATACTAGCAAATATGCCCGTGCGTTGCAACGGGAAAAAACTATTAGATTATGCAGGTGTGATAGATATAAAAAAGTATGATTTCATAAACAAAAGATTTGATGCTCATCGCGACTTGATTTCTTAAGGCGTCACAACATAATACAAAACACGAAAACCTTTTTTTGCCTAACGCGAGGGACTAAAAAAAATCATAAAACGACCTCCAGAGATCTCGTAATAAAACATGTATGTAAGCGACATTTAGTTTTGTTCATTATTTAAGGATGTGTTTTAATTTTTGTGAACATTTTCTAAAAATAGATGGAGATGTTTTTCAAATTCCTGAATATGCCTTGAATACCGGATCATTTTTAAATTTTTGAACATTTCTTACTTCATGAAAAATTATTTGAAATTGTGATTTTTTTTATAATGTGTGAGCAATTTCTGAACTCATGAACTTTTTATGATTTTCTGAATATTTTTCTGAATTCACAAACTCGCAACTTTTTGATATGCAAAGGTCTAAATAAAATCATAAAATGACCTTTACAGATCTCCTAATAAAATCTTTATGTAAGCGACACTTCGTCTTGTTCATTATTTATGGATGTGTATTAATTTTTATGAAGATTTTCTAAAAGATGATGGACAAGCTATTCAAATTCATGAATATGTTTTGATTACTGGATAATTTTATACAAAAATCATGATCATTTAGTATTTCATTACAATTTATTTGAAATCGTGATTTGTTTTATAATATGTGAGCAATTTTCGAACTCATGAATATTTTATGATTTTTTGAATATATTTTTCGAATAAACAAACAGTTTTTGCTTTTTCCTACATTTTTTATACTCATAATTTTTTGATACTTTGTTCTTTTAAAATCTGGTATTAATTTAGAGAAGAAAAAGAAATGAATATTTTCAAACTCATTAATATTTTATGACTTTTTGAATATATTTTTCGAATACACAAACAGTTTTTGCTTTTTCGTACATTTTTTATACTCATAATTTTTTTATACTTTGTTATTTTGAAATCTGGAATTAATTTAGAGAAGGAAAAAAAGAAAAAACAGGGGCGCCCCGACCTGGAATCGAACGCTGGTCTCGAGTGTGGAGGTTTGAAGCATTAGCCATCGCGCTACTCGTCGGTTCTTGTATTGCTAATGTATCGGACGATATAACAACAAAGAACTGCGCCGACTTCTTAAATCTAAAAAACAAACATTTTTTTCACTTACGAGTGGCATTGGTGGGTAATTTTAGCCAACTATGAGGGTAATTTAAATGAAGGACGACCAGAAACCGTATTTGCTTTATTAATAGGGAGAGATATAAAAAATGCTACATCTACTTACAGAGCCTACGAGTTGTTATGTATTGTTTCTTAACTAATTTTTTCTGCCCCCTGATTTCAACCGGATGGGGCCCAACCACTAATCTTTATCCAATTACTTACCTCCACATCACTGTTTACGTAAAACCTTCACGTAATTTTACGTAGGTCTAGCATTCCTCGTATATATATAGGGCTTAAAGTACGGGAAAGTAGTGGCTGAACTCCAACTAGGTGCACCCACCCTACATCCATGCAAGAAAATATATCAAAATATTTTGAAAATATCTGAAATTTTGTGAGAATGATGACAAGCAAATCTAATAGATGGGTGTAAAATTTGGTGGTCAAATGACATCCGAACAACATTCTATAAAAAGATACAAGTTGTGCTCAAACAGTGCACGCACAATTTTAGTAATTTTCAATAATTTTGTTTTCTTTTGTGCAGACCTCCTCAGAATGTCATTTGACCACCATACTTGGCAAGCACCTATAACATTTGTTCATCATCAATCTCACAAAATTTAGTTTTTTTTTAATATTTTGCTATTCTTTTGCATGGATGTAGCATGCGTGCATCGAGCTGAGGTGTAGAACAACCACTTCACCCAAAACGAGCGACACAGGGGCTGTTTCTACGAGAGCCATGTTCTCAATTACTAGATCTTTGATGGCACACATTGTTGCACCCAACCATTTTGACAATAGAATAATAGGAATTTTCCTAAATATGTTGATGCACAAAACATATACTCATTTGTGCAAACTTACATACATTTTGGATGCATGGAACTTTTTGTTTTGTCAAAGAAACATGCATTTACGCTTACTATTATTACATCTTTAAATTATCATATTATGGGAGGAAAAGATGCAAAAACCAATAATTGCATAAAAGGACAAGTCATATTCAACATCAGCCGGGGAAGTAGTAATGCGATACATTAAAATCTGGAACAGAAAATTATATTAAGGGCACAAATTCACAAAGGAATTAATGAATGATTGCATATCAGATTTATTAGCTATGCCGCTTATTAGTAGTTTATTTACTAAAAGCAATGATGATCGATGCCGTCTATCATGGTTTAAAAATGTGACGCCCTCCGCCTTAATCGTACGTTAATCATACACCGAAATGCGTAAAATAAAGATCAGGGACTCACAGGAAGATATCACAAGACAACTCTAGACACAAATAAAATAATTCAAATTTTATATTACAAGCCACGGGCCTCGAGGGCTCGAATACATAAGCTCATGTACATACGAGTCAACGAAAGAAATATTATCAAAGTACACACATAGCAAACAAGTTTTGACTTAAGAAGGCTAGCAAAAAAGATATATAGATCAAAAAGGCAAGACCTCCTCGCTGGGAGCCTCCTAACTACTCCTAGTCGTCAGTGGCCTCAACGTAGTAGTAGGCTTCATCGGGGTAGTAGTAGTTGTCAGCGGGATCAACTGTCTCCTGGGCTCCTTCATCTGTTCGCGGCAATCGTATCTAGAGGGAAAAGGGAAGCAAAGCAGCAGTGAGTACTCATCCATAGTACTCGCAAGACTTACATTAGAATTATGGTAAATATGCATTGATTTCAAATGAATGGGGCTATATCATTGGACCGAACTACAGAAATGCCAGAATAGAGAGGAAAGACCTAGCCCTATCGAAGACTAGCATCTTCAATGTCTTGCAGCATTAAATGAGTTTAGATTAGTAAAACATATACAAGCATGTTGTAACAAGGCCTAGAGATTCCTCCTCGACTCCTTGCAAGGAAGCAATCCCGGAGCCAACATTTGAATTTAATATCACAAGTATCTTGTTCTAACTATAAGCGTCCGTCACCGTAGACACAACTATTCGAATAGATATACTTCCCTGCATGGGTGCGCCAACTTAGCCAACACGATCGATTAACTCCGCCCGGACACACTTTCCTGGGTCATGCCCGGCCTCGGCTGATCGACACGTCATAGTCCTACCTACGCTCAACAGAGAGGCCAACATGTTGGTCTACTCCTAAGTGCTCAGGGGTCTTGGGCCCATCGCCCTTTGCACTCTTGCGCGTTACATGGATGGCCGGTGTCAGTCCTCGCACCTCTTAATACAAAGATGGTGCTTACGCAGGCCACCCGGACGTGTGCCCCTCATTGTTGCATCTGAAGAGCTTTCGGGTGAATGTATGACGAAGAGTGCCCATACTTATTCTCGCGTGGTGGTTAGTACGAGAAAGGCTAGAGGCCTACTCAAATCACATATCTAAACCCATTAATGACTTTTTTAAGTCGTGTCAATGATCATTGCTCCCGTCGTCCCGTATCGAGGACTTACGACAAGGTTCACGCGCATCCCTCTCCTGGGCAGTCTGCCTGCCCGACCGCGCCTCGTAATTATCTCGTGGATACTTTCCCGGTCAACCCTTCTACACATCACTCGCACGTACCCCTCTGGGACGACCCGTCTTTCTCGCAAATCAAGAGGGAAATCAATGTAACCGTGTCTCCATAACATCAAGGGGAGATCGAAGAATCACCTTCGATGGATTCCAATTCATATAACTGTCCAGGCGACAAGTGAGGAATCACCCTCGAGGGTCACACTTGATGAGTTGCACAACAGAGGCGTTATGGGGAGTGGTGAAGGAGGAATAACCCTTGAAGTCCACGACCGGCTAGCTATGCTACAAAGTTAACACATCAGGAATGCTTTACGAGGTTTCACCCTCGGCACTCGATAGTAACTCTACAGAGTCGTACAACTAAGGCGGTGTGATGTGATATGTCAGGTTCAGGACGTCGATCAGGGGGATCGAGTCATCAATGATGAAGCGGGGGCAACAAGGATAAGTGTGGGGTTCATTGATGGTTCACTAACCAACCTATCCTAAGCATATAGGATAAGCACGCAGGTATCAATAGAAGGATACAAAATAAGTCTATGCCTCAGAATAGGATCTACCAAATACAATAGTAAAATTCTAATGCAAGCATGAGGGAGAAAGAATTGGAAGATATCAGAATTATCAAGGGGGATTGCTTACCTTGTGGCTCTGGTGCAAAAGGTTGATCGTCACGGGCGTAGTCGTACATGGCAGCAGAGTCAGCGTCAGGTCCACAGAAGAGAAGAGGGAGAAGAAACAATAAATATAAAGAGGACAAATGTATCACAATGGATGACATGACGACTGTTAGAGAACGTCGCATGGGAAAAAAAAATTCCTATGCGCACGAAGACCTATCATGGTGATGTCCATCTACGAGAGGAGATTTGGATCTACGTACCCTTGCAGATCGCACAACACGAAGCGTTAATAAACGCGGTTTATGTAGTGGAACGTCTTCACGTCCCTCGAACCGCCCCACGAACCGTCCCACGAACCGTCCCACGATCCGTCCCACGATCTGTCCCGCGATCCGTCCCATGAACCGTCTCGCGATCCGTTGCACGAACCGTCTCATGATCCGTTCCGATCTAGTGCCGAACGGACGTCACCTCCGCGTTCAGCACACGTACAGCTCGATGACGATCTCCACCTTCTTGATCCAGCAAGAGGGGGTGGAGAGGTAGAAGAATTCTCCGGCAGCGTGACGGCGCGCCGGTGGTGGTGATGATCTACTCCGGCAGGGCTTCGCCTAAGCTCCGCAGAAATATGATCTAGAGGAAAAACTGCGTGGTATAGGCTCGAGCAGCACGTGGCAAAGTTGTGTCTCAAAAACCCTTAATACCTCTAGTATATATAGGAGGGAGGGAGGGGAGGAGGCAGCCTCAAACCCTCAAGGTTTGTCCGAAATTGGAGGTGGAGGAGTCCTACTCCAATCCTACTTGGAGTAGGATTCCACCTTCCCACTTGGAAACTCTTTCCACCTTGTGTTTTTTTCCTTCTCAAACCTTATGGGCCTTAGTGGGAACTTATTCCAGCCCACTAGGGGCTGGTTTATCTCTTACCATAGCCCATGAGACCCCTTGGGGCTTGACACCCCTCCCGATGGTCCCCGGCACCCCTCCCGGCACTCCCGGTACACTACCGATGAGCCCGAAACTTTTCCGGTGACCAAAACAGGACTTCCTATATATCACTCTTTACCTCCGGACCATTCCGGACCTCCTCGCGACGTCCTGGATCTCATCTGGGACTCCGAACAACTTTCGGTTACCAACACCTATAACTCAACTATACTGAAACGTCACCGAACCTTAAGTGTGCAGACCATGCGGGTTCGAGAACTATGTAGACATGACCCGAGACACTCCTCGGTCAATATCCAATAGCGGGACCTGGATGCCCATATTGGATCCTACATATTCTTCGAAGATCTTATCGGTTGAACCTCAATCTCAAGGATTCATATAATCCCGTATGTCATTCCCTTTGTCCTTCGGTATATTACTTGCCCGAGATTTGATCGTCGGTATCCGCATACCTATTTCAATCTCGTTACCGGCAAGTCTCTTTACTCGTTCTGTAATACAAGATCCCATGACTTACACTTAGTCACATTGCTTGCAAGGCTTGTGTGTGATGTTGTATTACCGAGTGGGCCCCGAGATACCTCTCCGTCACACGGAGTGACCAAACCCAAGTCTGATCCATACTAACTCAACGGACACCTTCGGAGATACCTGTAGAGCACCTTTATAGTCACCCAGTTACGTTGCGATGTTTGATGCACACAAGGTATTTCTCCGGTGCCAGTGAGTTATATGATCTCATGGTCATAGGAACAAATACTTGACACGCAGAAAATAATAGCAATAAAACGACACGATCAATATGCTACGTTCATAGTTTGGGTCTTGTCCATCACATGATTCTCCTAATGATGTGATCCCGTTATCAAGTGACAACACTTGCCTATGGCCAGGAAACCTTGACCATCTTTGATCAATGACCTAGTCAACTAGAGGCTCACTAGGGACAGTGTGTTGTCTATGTATCCACCCATGTATTTGAGTTTCCAATCAACACAATTCTAGCATGGATAATAAACGATTATTATGAACAAGGAAATATAATAATAACTAATTTATTATTGCCTCTAGGGCATATTTCCAACAGTCTCCCACTTGCACTAGAGTCAATAATCTAGTTCACATCACCATGTGATTTTAATGAATGCAACACCCATATAGTCCTGGGGTCTGATCACGTCTTGCTCATGAGAGAGGTTTTAGTCAACGGTTCTGAATCTTTCAGATCCGTGTGTGCTTTACAAATCTTTATGTCATCTTATAGATGGTGCTACTACATGCTATTGGGAAATACCCCAAATATCTAATGTACTATACGAATCCGTTTTACTACTCATAGTTATTCGGATTAGTGTCAAAGCTTGCATCAACGTAATACTTTACGACGAACTCTTGAACCACCTCCATAATCGAGAAAATTCCTTAGTCTATTAGTTACTAAGGATAACTTTGACCGTTGTTCTGTGATTCAATCCTGGATCACTCTCTGTACCTCTTAACACACTTGTGGCAAGGCACACATCAGGTATGGTACACAGCATGGCATACTGTAGAGTTTATGGCTAAGTCATAAGGGACGACCTTCGTCCTTTCTCTTTCTTCTGCCGTGGTCGGGCTTTTGAGTCTTACTCATATTCACACCATACAACACAACCAAGAACTCCTTCTTCGTTGATATATTTTGAACTCCTTCAAAAACTTGTCAAGGCATGCATTTCATTTGAAAGTTCTGTTTAGCATTTTTGATCTATCTCCATAGATCTTGATGCTCAATGTTCAAGCAGCTCTATCCAGGTCTTCCTTTGAAAAAACCCCTTTCAATCAACCTTTATGCTTTACAGAAATTCTACATTACTTCTGATCACCAATATGTCAACCACATATACTTATGAGAAATTCTATAGTGCTCCCACTCACTTCTTTGGAAATACAAGTTTCTCATAAACCTTGTACAAACCCAAAATCTTTGATCATCTCATCAAAGTGTATATTCCAACTACGAGATGCTTGCACCAGTCCATTGAAGGATCGTTGGAGCTTGCATACTTGTTAGTATCTTTAGGATCGACAAAACCTTCTGGTTGTATCACATACAATCTTTCCTCAAGGAAACCGTCGAGGAAACAATGTTTTGACATCCTATGTGCAATATTTCATAAATAATGCAACAACTACTAACATAATTCTAACAGACTTTTAGCATCGCTACGAGTGACAAAGTCTCATCATAGTCAACTGTTTGATCTTGTCGGAAACATCTTTGCAACAAGTCGAGCTTTTCTTAATAGTGACTTATCACCATCATCGTCTGTCTTCCTTTTAAAGATCCATCTTTACTCAATAGTCCTACGACCATCAAGTAGTTCTTCCAATGTCTACACTTTGTTTTCATACATGGATCCTCTCTCGGATTTCATGGCCTCCAGCCATTTGTCGGAATCCGGGCTCACCGTCGCTTCTCCATAGCTCGTTGGTTCATTGTTGTTCAACAACATGACCTCCAAGACAGGGTTACCGTACCACTCTACAGTAGTACGCGACCTTGTCGACCTACGAGGTTTGTAGTAACTTGATCCGAAGATCAATGATCACCATCATCAGTTTCCACTTCAATTGGTGTAGGCGCCACAGGAACATCTTCCTGCGCCCTGCTACACACTGGTTGAAGTGACGGTTCACTAACCTCATCAAGTTCCACCACCCTCCCACTCAATTCTTTCGAGAGAAACCTTTCCTCGAGAAAGGACTCGTTTCTAGAAACAAACACTTTGCTTCCGGATATGAGATAGGAGATGTATCCAACTGTTTTGGATATCCTATGAAGATGCATTTATCCGCTTTGGGTTCGAGCTTATCAGACTGAAACTTTTTCACATAAGCATCGCAACCCCAAACTTTCAAGAAATGACAACTTAGGTTTCTCCAAACCATAGTCTATACCGTGTCATCTCAACGGAAATACGCGGTGCCCTATTTAAAGTGAATGCGGTTGTCTCTAATGCATAACCCATACACGATAGTGGTAATTTGATAAGAGACGTCATAGTATGCGCTATATCCAATAGGGCGCGACTATGACGTTTAGACACATCATCACACTATGGTGTTCCAGGTGGCATGAACTGCGAAACAATTTCCACATTGTCTTAACTGCGTACCAAAACTCGTAACTCGGATATTCATCTCTATGATCACATCGTAGACAGTTTATCATCTTGTCACGACGATCTTCACTCTGAAACAGCTTTGAACTTTTCAATATTTCAGACTTGTGATTCATCAAGTAAATACTCCCGTATCTACTCAAATCGTCAGTGAAGTAAGAACATAACGATATCCACTGCGTGCCTCGGCACTCATTGGACTGCAGACATCCAAAAATGTATTACTCCCAACAAGTTACTCTCTTGTTTCATGTGGCATGATTTGCATGTCTCAAGTGATTCAAAATCAAGTGAGTCCAAACGATCCATCTCTATGGAGCTTCATGCATTTATACCAACAGGTATGGTTTGCATGTCTCAAGCGTTTCAAAAATGAGTGAGTACAAAGATCCATCAGCATGGAGCTTCTTCATGCATTTTATACCAACATGACTCAAGTGGCAGTGCCACAACTAAGTGGTACTATCATTATTACTTTGTATCTTTTGGCACCAATATTATGAACATGTGTAACACTACGATTGAGATTCAATAAACCATTGAAGGTAATTATTAAAGAAAATAGAACAACTATTATTCCATTTCAATGAATAATTGTATTGCAACAAACATGATCCAATCATGTTCATGCTCAACGTAAACACCAAATAACAATTATTTAGGTTCAACACCAATCCCGATGGTAGAGGAAGTGTGCGATGTTTGATCACATCAACCTTGGAAACACTTCCAACACTTATCGTCACCTCGTCTTTAGCTAGTCTCCGTTTATTCCGTAGCTTTCATTTCTAGTTACTAATCACTTAGCAATCGAACTGGTATCTAATACCCTCGTGCTACTAGGAGTACTAGTAAAGTATACATCAATATTATGTATATCAAATATACTTCTGTCGACTTTGCCAGCCTTCTTATCTACCAAGTATCTAGGGTAGCTCTGCCTCAGTGTCGTTCCCCTCATAAGAGAAGCACTTAGTCTCGGGTTTGGGTTCAATCTTGGGTTTCTTCATTAGAGCAGCAACTGGTTTGCCGTTTCATGAAGTATCCCTTCTAGCCCTTGCCCTTCTTGAAACTAGTGGTTTTACTAACCATCAACAATTGATGCTCCTTCTTGATTTCTACTTTCGCAGTGTCAAATAGTGCGAATCGCTCAAGGATCATCATCTCTATCCTTCATATGTTATAGTTCATCACGAAGCTCTAGCAACTTAGTGGCAGTGACTTTGGAGAACCATCACTATCTCATCTGGAAGATAAACTCCCACTTGATTCAAGCGATTGTTGTACTCAGAAAATCTGAGAACATGCTCAACGATTTGAGCTTTTCTCTTTTACTTTGTAGACAAAGAATCTTGTCGGAAGTCTCATACCTCTCAACAAGGGCACGAGCATGAAATCTCAATTTCATCTCTTAGAACATCTCATATGTTCCGCCACGTTTCAAAACGTCTTCAGCACCATGCTTCTAAGCTATTAAGTTTTCTGCACTGAACTATCACGTAGTCATCAAAAACGTGTATGTCAGATGTTCGCAACATCCACAGACGATGCTCGAGGTGCAGCACACCGAGTAGTGCATTAAGGACATAAGCCTTCTGTGCAGCAATGAGGACAATCCTCAGTTTTACGGACTTAGTCCGCGAAGTTGCTACTATCAACTTTCAACTAAATTTTCTCTAGGAACATATAAAAATAGTAGACCTATAGCGCAAGCTACATCGTAATTCGCAAAGACCATTAGACTATGTTCATGATAATTAGTTCAATTAATCATATTACTTAAGAACTCCCACTCAAAAAGTACATCTCTCTAGTCATTTGAGTGGTACATGATCCAAATCCACTAACTCAAGTCCGATCATCACGTGAGTTGAGAATAGTTTCAGTGGTAAGCATCTCTATGCTAATCATATCAACTATACGATTCATGCTCGACCTTTCCGTTTCTTGTGTTCCGAGGCCATGTCTGCACATGCAATGCTCGTCAAGTTTAACCCGAGTGTTCCGCGTGTGCAACTGTTTTGCACCCGTTGTATGTGAACGTTGAGTCTATCACACCCGATCATCACGTGGTGTCTCGAAACGACGAACTGTAGCAACGGTGCATAGTCGGGGAGAACACAATTTGGTCTTGAAATTTTAGTGAGAGATCACCTCATAATGCTACCGTCGTTCTAAGCAAAATAAGGTGCATAAAAGGATTAGCATCACATGTAATTCATAAGTGACATGATATGGCCATCATCATGTGCTTCTTGATCTCCATCACCAAAGCACCGGCACGATCTTCTTGTCACCGGTGCCACACCATGATCTTCATCAACGTGTCGCCATCGGGGTTGTCGTGCTACTTATACTATTACTACTAAAGCTACGTCCTAGCAATATAGTAAACACATCTGCAAACACAAATGTTAGTTTAAAGACAACCCTATGGCTCCTACCGGTTGCCGTACCATCGACGTGCAAGTCGATGTTAACTATTACAACATGATGATCTCATACATCCAATATATCACATCACGTCATTGGCCATATCATATCACAAGCATACCTTGCAAAAACAAGTTAGACGTCCTCTAATTGTTGTTGCATGTTTTACGTGGCTTTTATGGGTATCTAGTAGATCGCATCTTACTTATGCAAAAACCACAACGGAGATGTGCAAATTGCTATTTAACCTCTCCAAGGACCGCCTCGGTCAAAACAATTCAACTAAAGTTGAAGAAACCAACACCCGCCAATCATCTTTATGCAACGAGGTTGCATGTCAATCAATGAAACCAGTCTTTCATAAGCGTACGAATAATGTCGGTCCGGGCCGCTTCAATCCAACAATACCGCCGAATCGAGAAAAGACTAAGGAGGGCAGCAAATCGAACATCACCGTCCACAAAACCCTTTGTGTTCTACTCGAGATAACATCTACGCATGAACCTAGCTCATGATGCCACTGTTGGGGAACGTCGCATGGGAAACAAAAAATTTCCTACGCGCACGAAGACCTATCATGGTGATGTCCATCTACGAGAGGAGATTTGGATCTACGTACCCTTGTAGATCGCACAGCAGGAAGCATTAAGAAACGCGGTTGATGTAGTGGAACGTTTTCACGTCCCTCCAACCGCCCCATGAACCGCCCCACGAACCGTCCCGCGATCCATCCCACGATCCGTCCCGCGATCCGTCCCGCGATCCGTCCCACGAACCGTCTCGCGATCCGTTGCACGAACCGTCTTGCGATCCGTCTCATGATCCGTTCCGATCTAGTGCCGAACGGACGTCACCTCCGCGTTCAGCACACGTACAGCTCGATGACGATCTCCACCTTCTTGATCCAGCAAGAGGGGGTGGAGAGGTAGAAGAGTTCTCCGGCAGCGTGACAGCGCGCCGGTGGTGGTGATGATCTACTCCGGCAGGGCTTCGCCTAAGCTCCGCAGAAATACGATCTAGAGGAAAAACTGCGTGGTATAGGCTCGAGCAGCACGTGGCAAAGTTGTGTCTCAAAAAACCTCAATACCTCTAGTATATATAGGAGGGAGGGAGGGGAGGAGGCAGCCTCAAACCCTCAAGATTTGGCCAAAATTGGAGGTGGAGGAGTCCTACTCCAATACTACTTGGAGTAGGATTCCACCTTCCCACTTGGAAACTCTTTCCACCTTGTGTTTTTTCCTTCTCAAACCTTGTGGGCCTTAGTGGGAACTTATTCCAGCCCACTAGGGGCTGGTTTATCTCTTACCATAGCCCATGAGACCCCTTGGGGCGTGACACCCCTCCCGATGGTCCCCTGCACCCCTCCCGGCACTCCCGGTACACTACCGATGAGCCCGAAACTTTTCCGGTGACCAAAACAGGACTTCCTATATATCAATCTTTACCTCCGGACCATTCCGGAGCTCCTCGTGACGTCCTGGATCTCATCTGGGACTCCGAACAACTTTCGGTTACCAACACCTATAACTCAACTATACCGAAACGTCACTGAACCTTAAGTGTGCAGACCATGCGGGTTCGAGAACTATGTAGACATGACCCGAGACACTCCTTGGTCAATATCCAATAGCGGGACCTTGATGCCCATATTGGATCCTACATATTCTCCGAAGATCTTATCGGTTGAACCTCAGTGTCAAGGATTCATATAATCCTGTATGTCATTCCCTTTGTCCTTCGGCATGTTACTTGCCCGAGATTTGATCGTCGGTATCCGCATACCTATTTCAATCTCGTTACCGGCAAGTCTCTTTACTTGTTCTGTAATACAAGATCCCGTGACTTACACTTAGTCACATTGCTTGCAAGCCTTGTGTGTGATGTTGTATTACCGAGTGGGCCCCAAGATACCTCTCCATCACACGGAGTGACAAATCCCAGTCTTGATCCATACTAACTCAACGGACACCTTCGGAGATACCTGTAGAGCACATTTATAGTCACCCAGTTACATTGCGACATTTGATGCACACAAGGTATTCCTCCGGTGCCTGTGAGTTATATGATCTCATGGTCATAGGAACAAATACTTGACACCCAGAAAACAATAGCAATAAAACGACACGATCAATATGCTACGTTCATAGTTTGGGTCTTGTCCATCACATGATTCTCCTAATGATGTGATCCCATTATCAAGTGACAACACTTGCCTATGGCCAGGAAACCTTGACCATCTTTGATCAACAAACTAGTCAATTAGAGGCTCACTAGGGACAGTATGTTGTCTATGTATCCACACATGTATTTGAGTTTCCAATCAACACAATTCTAGCATGGATAATAAACGGTTATTATGAACAAGGAAATATAATAATAACTAATTTATTATTGCCTCTAGGACATATTTCCAACAATGACATGCAGAGCTAAGGGCGATCTAACGCAATACTACACGTTGCAGGCAGAGTGGAAAAATATCCGGGGATATCTCCGTGGTCTTAGGTTTTTATCGGACGGATGATCCTAACGCAAAATGTCCATGTTCATTATGCTAGAGGCACGTGACAAATGAACGGACAACGTATTTAGATTCGTTGGATTTTTGAGCAACTTTCATATATAAAATATTTTCATTCGAGTTATAAATTATTTTATATGACTTTTCAAAGATTTAATAATTTTTTGGAATTTATTTAATTTTGAAATAAATAGTCAAAATGCTAAGTGCACCTAGAAATAAGGCCACACGGTGGCATACTCGTGGGCCGTGTTGGCTGGGTCAACAACCCAGCGAGCATAGTGTGACTCGTGGGCCCAGCTGCTCACTCAGTAGCTGACTAGGTCGAACAAATCCACTCGAACAGTGGTAGGGCCCCACCTCTGAGTGAGAGGGAACCTAATCCAGTGTTTAATTCAAATAAGGTTAATTAATGGTGTGCGGCCCACTCTAAGCGAGTGATCTAGGTAAGAGAGTGGATTTACATTAACTACTTAGTTAACTAACTAGGTGGCCCCACTCGTTAGTGGGCCATTCGTGCTTAACTAAGCGGCCTCGCATGAGGGACCCACCTCGCAGTGTCACACCGGCATTAAAACGTGGTGGCGTGTCGGCGGTGAGCCCCGAGACGATGACGTGGTGCGGGATTTGGCCCCCGACGACCAACCGAGCGGCGGAGCACAAAGATCGAAAGCGGGGACTTGCGCGCGTCTAATGGGACAAGTAGGATGAGGTGGGGGTGCTCGCCGGAGTTGAGCTCGTGGTGGCTGCTGGAGTACGGGATCCGAGCAGAACACGCCCTTGGGCTCAACCTCGACCATCGGATGGGTCAGGCGGATCCGCGGGGAAACCCTGAGCACACCCACGTGCTCAGCTAGTCCTGAGATAGTCAGCTGCCACGACGATGAGCTTCAGCCGAACTAAAACGAGGACGATGGCAATGCTACGGCTACCGATTGAGAGCGGGGACAAAGGGGGAAGGTAGGCGGCCTCACACCGATCCTGTAGGAAGGTAAAGTGGGATCCATGGGGACTCAAGGTCACCCGAATTGACGACGACATGCGGCGGCGACCCAAGGAAGCCGTCGACATGGGGCGCGTTCTGGAGGCTCCGGGATTGTCCTTGTCGCCGTAATAGATATAGGCAATGACGACGAGTCTTGCGGGCGTGGTCCTATGACGTAGGATAGTCAAAGAGCATGCGGTTGACGGCAGTGGCACGATGGGAAGAGCATAGAGCGATCTAGGGTTCAGGGGAGGAGAGGAGGTGGATGGTCGGGGATGATCTTATCCACTCCCACGGTGTTGTAGCAGCGGGGAAACGAGGTGGTGCATCGACAATGATCGTGCACGGCCTTGGTGGGCCCACTATAGCGAGGTGGGGGCGACGGGGGGGAGCTGGGCTTGGCTTGTGCAGTGGTCCCCAGGCCAAGGGGAGCTGGGGTGGGGGGCTCTTCTTTTCCTTTATTTTTATTTCAGTATTAGTTTTAGTTTTATTTATCATATTTGTATTACTCCTAAGGCCAAAATGAATTTTGTTAATTATGGGATCTAGCCCAATATTTACAGAGCAATAATTAGAATTGGCACAAAAGTTTGAGGACCATTTGAAAATGTTTGGAAAATCTATAATTAGAAAGTCATTTAATTAATTATTTTGGCCTCTATTGTAATTTTTTAGGCGCTAAAATACTTTATATAATTTGGTTCATATTTTATAAATACTGAAGGAGTATTTGGAACCCAACTATGATTTTAGTTTTCATGTTGAATTTTGAATTTTAAAAGGAATTTGAAATGAGCTATGCTTTCAAAAAGGATCAATATCTCTTTAACAAAAAAGGATTAGCTTAATCTTGATAATCACGGCAGCTGTACATTGATTACTGTAGCTGATACCAGGGGTGTTACAACTCTCCTCCTCTAAAAGAAATTATCGTTCCGAGAATTAAGAGATAGAAATAAGGAGAAAAGTTTGTTTATGAAATTCCAACGAGTCTTCTTGTGTTGCTCTTCTCGAAGAGTTGATCCCTTTTGTTGATGTGCCACGCAGCTCCTAGCCTAGCTACGTCCCAAGGCTAGCGCGACGACGCGAGGATAAGTCCATGTCGTCGTCCCGATTCATTCAGTTCACCATTAGCCCCCATGCTTTCTCCTTCTACCCTTGCTCGCCATGGCCACCGCACCCGCAAATCTCGTCGTCGCCTCAGTCGCTCCCTCACCTACCTGATCAGCCCATCACCTCCGCCTCGAGCTGTTGCTTCTTCTCGCCAAAGGAATCGCCACCAGGAGCTCCGCAACGTCGACCCTGAGATCTTCTCCAACTTCGGCCATCACAGATCGCCATCGTCGTTCGCCGTCTTTAGGTCGTACCCGAGCAAGCTCTCAACGGCTACGAGATACTCGTGAGCCCGTGGATCCATTCCCTCTCTTCTCGCCATTGATTACTAGCTATAGCCGATGATTTCATCGACGCCTGAAGAGCTCCGCCGCGGGAGCTCATCGTCGGCGATGCTCCGGTGCTCCTCAGGTCCACCCGAGGCCACCGTTAGTTTCGCGACGACGCGTAGATGCCAGAGGTGCTTAGTTTTAGCTTGTTTGTGCCCTGTGCCATCGATCCCGACGACGCCCGACCACCGGCCGTCGCACAGCTCAACGCCGGTGCGGATTCTAGCATGCTCGCGGCCACCTGACCCCTAGTATGATGCAGCCGAGCGTGGGCTACACTTTGGTAGCCCCGCGTCCACATCAGCCCTCTGTAGCGCAACTCCGGCAACGCGCCGCCGTCACTTTGGTCGCCGCCGGCAGGATTCCGATGGGGGCCGATGTGGAATGTCATTATTGACTAATCCCACTAATTAAAACTCCTAAAAGCCACTGACAGTTGGCGCTAGGTGGAGTCAAAGCTGGGGTCAACGTGGGATTTGACCCTGTGTCAAAGACAGGCGGGTCCCAACAGTCAATGAGACCAGCCAGTCCTGAAAGGGTGACATGAGGATCCCACATGTCAGGTTTGACCTCGCAACGGCCAGTTCACTTGCTGTGGTCATGTCGACGCAATGCTGAAGCATTTAATCTATTTTCCTAACTAGAGATAATTCCGGAAATTCCAGAAAATAGTTAAAACTTTGAAAAATCTTAGAAAATAATGTGTCACTCACATTGAAATAAATCATATATAAAAAATTATCAAAAATCTAAGGAAACCATTGGTGATATTTTCATGCAGGTTAGAACAAGTTATGCTTTCTGATTATGTAAAATCAATTAAAAGGTATTTGAAATACCATATGTGGAGTTTGAATTTGAACTCTAGGTTCAAACCAACTTCAATTAAATCTAATGCTAGTGCATTACATCATCGAGTTCATGTTGTCTTGTCATGATCATGCATCATATCGTTGAACTTGTTGTTTATTGATAGTTACCTTATTTGTATTGCGGTAGGCACTGCTCCATACGATACTTACAAGCTAGTATCCGAACGAAGAAGAGATTCCCATCGTTGATCAACAAGGCAAGCACCCCTTTTGAACATTCCAATACAATCCCATGCGCCCGCTCCTGCTCTCATTTATTGCATTAGGACACAACGTTTCAACGGTTACCTATTTCGGTAGTTGAACCCATTCCTCTGGATGATCCATCATTGTTACAGTAAATAACTAAACCAAACAACCTAACATACCTGGTAGATGCTTGAGCCATGATGTGCCTTTACTTGCTGTGTTTGCTATGCTTAGGGTTGCGTCAGGTCGGATTCATCTGGGTGATGAACCGGAGTGAAATGAATGTGTTCTGGGGAGAAAGGATAAACGCGGAACCTGATTTGGTAAAGGTATCGATGAGAGGCTGTGTAGGAGTACATGACGGGTTGTTTCATTGGAACCATTCTTAGGAACTGAGTTCCGTATATGTGATCCAAGACTAGCTACTACCACACATTGGGCTCCGGGCGCTCCAAGCCATCTCGTCATATTAATCACCTTGTACTCTCTCGAGGAGTTGCAAATAGTTTCTGATTTTTGTAGCTTATGCTGAGGGCTATGCATAGCGTTGACCTTAGGGGTGGGCTATGACGCGGTAGGCATGTGGCATGGTGTACCAAGTGACACCCGAAAGACGGATTTGGAAATCCTGCGCACATCGTTTGAGACGGGCTTCGGGCTGATATTTTCAGAAGTTTGAAGTGGAAGGAGATCAGAACAGGGCCTTCGTGTGTTCAAAAATGAAAAAGAAAAGAACATGCCATGTGTCTGTTCATAAATGGAAAAAAACTGCGATGTATAATTGATGCCAAGAAACGCTTGAGCCAGAAGTCACAACATGCGAAGTAGAAGTGTCCAGTCCCCGCAAACAAAAATAAGTAAAAGAGTCAACGAAGCTATTGCCATAAACAAACAAATGCAGGCTCATAATCTCATCCACGAGTCTCGTTAAATTTGCTTGCAATTTAGGTATAGAGAGGCATGTTTGGTTAGGCGCTTCCTCATGACCCAAACCGTGTACCTGTGAATATCCAGGACAATCGATAAATTGACTAGTTCTACTTAAAAAACAAATGCAGCCGGGGCAGGACAAATGTTTAGGCAACGCGTATCTCTTACCTTCATCCTAATATAATACTCGCATACAGCAGCTGTTGCACGTGAAGAACGCCAATCTGAAGATGGAAATATTGCTCCTCTCATCCATCCTTGGAGAAGAAGATGGATCATTCGTTGCAAGCTGGGGGAGAACCGGAGAAGAGAACACTTGTTTTTGAAGTTGTGGGAGATATTTCGGAGCCAACCACACCAGCTTCATGGAATCATCATATCACCGGATGCAACAGGACAGAGCTCCACTCCTTCGCAGCTAGCAAGCTAGCCTAGCTGCCCCCGCAGCGCCTACGGCTGTCTTGGACTCTGGAGTTCTGCACCGCATTCATCACAATCTATATACGGGTTCTGTCAAACCATGATCCGCTCCAGTCTGACTCTCTCTTCTCCTTCTCACTCTCATCTTGAGTCTGGACTCTGGCGACAAGGCAATGGCATGCATGGAGCGTGGTACTCTACGGTTGTCAAGTGTGCGCTTGCACGACAGGAGCAAAATATTTTCTCCCTGCTGGCCTGCTTCAATGCGTGCACAGCGAGGGTAGACCAGTAGAGTTAACGCGCTCTCTCTCCCTATTCACCCACTCCTCCTACTTCAGTGTTCAATGCTTCAGCGATGCATGTGAGATCGATCTCCCAGCGCGTTGTGGGTCATGGCTCCGACCATATATCCTGATTAAATCATTACGACCACCCTTTCCTGAGACTGTGATCGCTTGTTTCATTCTACTCTTCTCCATGGATGTGTCTCCGGAATTATGCAGTATTGTCGTGTTTTTTCCTGCTAGGAGCACTGGAGGAGCATCAACCTCCCCAAAGCCAGGCGAAGCGGAGGGGTCGAACGGCAAAGTACAGTGATAGTAATGGCGATCCAGTCAGAAGGTACACCGGCTATAGATGTGCATTGTAAGACCATCTCCAGCCGGACATGGCAAATCCGGTCTCCTATATGCCCGCGGACGCGTTCCACCTCTCATATGTTGTGTTGTACATCAGTATATCTCAAATGCAAATTCTTAAATTCATGTAATTCACACATGTCGATCATCCGATACTAATTGTTTGAATTCAATAATTTAAAATAGAATTAAATAAAATCATAGTTCAACAAACCGGACATTCCGGACAGGAGCAAACAAAACGTACTCGGTCTTGTTCTGTCATTCCGTCGAACATGTGGACTGCAACGTGGGCGGTGACGGTGCTCGTGTTCATCCACTCCCGAACGAGCGGCAGCGACTCACATTGGTCGACCGCCAGTTTCTGCATGGGCAGAAAGCTATCCAAAATAGCCAAGCCGTCCGTCGCATCCTCCTCCATTCCAAGGATGCCGGATGGCATAATCCACGTCGACGCTTGGATGGATGGGGTGCGGGGAGCCGGGCGTGGCGTGAGAGACATCTTCTCGACCATGTCCGCACCTACCGGCGACACCACATCTTCCGGGCGACGTTCTCCGACTCCTAAGACGAAGTGGAGGAAGGGACGCGACGGACGAGGCACTCTGTGTCTCCGTCCTGGTGGTCAGGGACGGGCTGAAAGGAAGATATCACGGTGGCGGATTGGGACCGATGGTGGGGATGGGGGAAAGGGTGCCGGACGACGAGGGGTCGGCGCGGGAAATGTTGGAGGGTGGCGAGAGGAGGAGGAACTGTTTGAAGAATTTGGGGCAATTTGCGGTAGCATGGTCCAACGTGATGGGCTTGCCCGGACTGTATAATATAAGTCTCATATTTAGACTGAATATAAGGGATGTTGGTCAGTTCGGTTGTTGAAGGTCCCTTCAAGAATTCCGTCTCGATCGAAATTTTCGGACCATTCACCGATCGGGCGATCTTTCTGGGGGTATGCGACGAATTTGAGACAGCTATATATATGCTCTATATTGTCACTTGGACGAGAAAGATTCATTTGATGAAGAAATACTAGTACAACGACAAAAACGAAAGAGAGTGCACAGAAGTAGTACTGCCTCTAAAACTATTTATAGAGATAATTCAACTTATTTAGATGCACATAATACTATCCCGCTAAAACTATTTGACATATCTGGAAAAAAATATCTGACTAAAAAACTTTATTTATCTCTGTTCTGTTTAGTATCATCTGCTAATACTCTTTTTTGGGAAATATTTGGTTTTAACTGTGCAGTCAATTAAGGTTGAAGAATCAAGATTTTCTTTTTTGGATTGGCAATACTAAAGCAATGAAGTACTCATTCTTATATTTCTTTACGGATGAAATATGTGTTATGTAAGATGGCTTGTCATTTGTGTATGATATTGGATCCACGAACCTAAAGTCTGGATCATGAATTAATCAATTTACATACGTTTATATTGGTGATGATTTATTATTTATATGTGTATGGTAGACAAGTTCACGTAATTAAGGTTCGGATCACAAACTAACAAGTGATCTACTCCCTCCGTTCCTAAATATAAGTCTTTATAGAGATTTCACTAATAGACTACATACGGATGTATATAGACATACTTTAAAGTGCACATTCAATCATTTTGCTCTGTATGTAGACACATAGTAAAATCGCTTAAAACACTTGTATTTAGGAACGGAGGGAGTATGTACAAGTGCATGTAACAAGAGGTAGAGGTGGCGACGACAGATTAAGCATGGAGACTCGGAATACCAGTCCGACACGGCAGAAAATCTATTTTTTTGCACGGACTGTTGAAATAATATATTTTTGTGACCAGGCATGTAATTACTATGAATAGTTGGCCTTTATGGTTGTGATCGGGGAGATGTGATCAGAAACTGGTGTGATCGCCACGCATTATGTGATCAGATGGATTTAAATTTAAAATTAACCATACTGACAAACATTTAAGGGATAAAGGTGGTGCTTGTGTTGGCCTATGCTCTCTCAATCTCTCTCTCTTTTTGGAGAGAGTGGCCTTTGGGTGCATATTTGGCCACACCTCCCCTCCACTGTATAAGAACAGCTGCAGCAGCCCAAAAGTTTACACAAGAAGAACTGAACAAGTGAGCTCCTCTTCTTTTTTCCACCTCCCATTTTCATTTCCTCGGATCAAGTTTCGTTGAATCGACACTACTGCTTGAATCACGTGTACCTTGTATTGCAGGCTGCAGCTGGAGAAGGGCGAAGGAGAAAAAGCTAGGGACGAGAACACCGATCAAACCAGAAGGTAAAAGCTCAACGATCCTTTCATTGAACTTTCCTACTGTATCTGTAGTGTACACTGTAGTAGTAGCAGGAGTCGTACTGTTCTTCTGTTCATCTTTCGTTCGGTCACACTACCACCGCTTCAGCGGCTGCGTGGATCCTTGACATGTCTCTTTCCTCGCTATCCTTTCCCCCGAGTTGTTTTCCTTTGCTTCCTCCACGACCTTCTTTTTCCTTGCATTCCTCCACCACGAACGCCTCGCTCTCTGTGCTCTTCACCACCACCGCACCGCCGCATTTGCGTTGGGTTCGCCATGCCGACGAAGGTGATGGCAGCGCTGTTCCGGTTAGGCTGCCTAGCAGCTAGTCACTGGCAGGGGCGGACCCAGAGAGGAAACGATCCGGTGTCCTAGTGTCAAATGACACATACTTTACATCTGAAAACAGGGTGTCACACCCTATACTATACACAAAATTACCAAGAAAACAATTCTGCACCCGATGTCCTGTGCACCCGGGAAGCTGAACCGCGGAGCGGCCAGGTGGTGTGCCGAGGCAGCTGCAGCAAGCCGGCAAGGCGAGTGGCGTTGGGGACTGTGGAGCGGGCATTTTCTCCCATTGGTTTTTAGATTTCCTTTTCTTGAGAAGTGTTTGTTCAATTGTTCAGATCCTGGTTGGAACGAGTTCAATTGCTTTGATTGTTTGTTTCAGTTTGATTTCTATGATTTCCTTCACAAGTTGTTGTTCTAACAAGTCAAGTTGCAAGTTGAATAAAACGGACCGGATATGTGCTGCATTCGTGCTTGCAAGGATTCTTTGGTGTTGGTAGAATATATTTGGTTTGACTAGGATGACTGGATGCATGAGAGCTGATGGGTGATCTTTTTGCTAAACCAAGAGTATCTTCTTTGTTGCTACTCGTAAATATCAGTTCTGTTGTTTATCTTTGCTCACTTGTACTTAATTACCTTCTTTAGGAAAATGTCGCTTCTCCTCCTTGTGCTCGTGTATTTTGTGTCGGCCACACCTTCGGCGACTTTGGCTGCGCCAAAGAACACGTGCAAGTTTGAACTTGCTAGTATGGCCGTGATCTCCTGCCAAGAGTCTGTGCAGTCTCCTACACCGTCGTGCTGCGATGCTCTCATTTATGCGGTGGATCTCGAGCCGGAGTTTGAGTTAGACAAGGGTTCTTGTTGCCTGTGCAAATTTATGGCTGCACGGGATATTCCCTTTGATCTTCCATCCGTGTATCGTTCTTGTCATGGCAAAGACTCCAACATAGTTGTGGCGTGGCCACCGTACATGAAAAATTGCAATGGTACGTCGAGCTAACATTTCTACAAGTTTTCCTTTTCGTTTTCACACAACACACGCTAATGATGAAAACTATATATGCAGATGTTTGCCATGAGGACGATGTCGACGGGCAAACACCAGTCCCGCCTACCCCTTTTGCTAAGGGCAAACAAACAGGGAAGTCGATGGACTTAAGAGTTGTTGTTGCAATAATAATTGGAGCCATTTTGATTATTATTGTGGTGTTGTGTTGTGTTTACTACAAGTGCCCACGTGGCAAGGCACGTGAGTCTCCTGCCACTAGTGATGACGAGTCTATGAGAGGTACTCTTGGCAGTTCTTAATTAGTTAATACACATGCTATTATACTACAGAAAAACCAGTTATCTCATTGCTAATGATGTGTAAATGTGTACAGGTACTGGTGTGGAGATGGGGGAGATTGACCGAAGCTTGTCGTCCAGGAATCTGCTGTAGAAGCAGAACCTCGAAGCACCGCGGTGACCATAGCAACAACATTATGTGGTTGGCCTTAGTTGTGTCTTTTGGCTTGCATGCCATCTGTGCTTTGGCTTTATGCCATATAATCAGTATGCTAGGAGTTAGGTGTCAAATCGATCATTAACAACTAGTTGTAGAGAGTACTTTTTAATTAAGACATTTGCTGCCCAACTATTGTAGTGAGATGTTCTTCAAATTTATGCTCTGCTACCTACAATGAGATGTCAAATCGATGCAATGCCACCCACCCAACAGTTCACTCCAATCGACCTCTTCATTTACCAGTACTTATTTCTTTAGTCAACCAGAATTGCTGTGCACAAGAGCTGGATATAGTGCAAAGTATGGAAGAGGCCTAGCTGGCCAATCAGAGGCCTTTAATTCGAGAACTATGATGTATATCTTCCAGCTCGGTAGACTAATCCTCATGCTAAAAAAACACTCGTTTAGTGTTCACATGTGTAAGCCATCTTTAGCCACACACAGTGACGAATCTAACATGATATTGAAGGGTGGGCTCAAAACATCAAGTTTCTAAGTCTAACTAGCAAATGCATTACAATATATTCCCTCCATTTCAAAATAAATGACTTAAAAATGATTAAACTTTACACTAATTTAGTAGACAGTTGAATTAATTTTAAGTCACTTATTTTAAGACCAAAGAAGTACATGTTAAACACCTTAGTATAATTGTCAAGTGGTATGTTTAGTTAAAATAGGATTTTTTAAGGTAGGCTTAAGCCTATTGAAGCCTACCTAGTGGAATCATCACTGCCCACACACTATTCGGTAGGTGACTACCTAAGAGAAAGATTAGACCCTGTTTGGTTCCAAATAAGTCATCAACTTATAAGTTGAAAAGTATAAAAAGTGACTTATTTTGCTAAACAGACCCAACTTATAAGTCACCCCAACTTATAAGTCATAAGTTGCTCCACCCCAACTTAAAACTTATAAGTCACCCACTTTTACATGAAAAGGTGACTTATAAGTCAGATGACAACCAAACATGCATGACTTATAAGTCACTGGTTTTAAGCCACCTGACTTATTGAAACCAAACAGGGTCTTAGTACATCATGGTGGATGACTAGCAAGCTAGTACTCCTTTTGTACCTAAATACTTGTAGTTAAGAAGAACATTCTAGTTTTTAACAACTACAAGTATTTAGATACAGAGGGACTAACAAGTATGCGGAGAAAGGGAGACTCTTCTGACTAAACTGTGATTAAGCATGCACGCATACTTGAACATGAGCAAAGGTAAAATCATGAATGCGCACGATCTTGGTTTCAAAGCTTTTTTAATAACTTGCTCGGGCATGCATGTCAAAGTGGTAATACGAACTAGCGCAAATTTGATGGGGCACGCAGGTGCGGGCGTATGCACCTGTCATGCCCTGCCCGGCCACTCGATTGCATGGCTATTCGCAAATTAAGTAGGCAGACCCCGCTTGAGGGCATACT
Organism: Hordeum vulgare subsp. vulgare; assembly: GCF_904849725.1. NCBI lineage: Eukaryota > Viridiplantae > Streptophyta > Magnoliopsida > Poales > Poaceae > Hordeum > Hordeum vulgare. Next base: position 593,027,439 of record NC_058521.1, read on the forward strand.
AAGTTTTAAGTTTCAATCATTGAAAGTTGCTATTTTTTTATCAAAAAATTAAGATTTTCTCACTCGTTTTTATCAAGCTTCATAGAATATATTTTAACATATTTTTTTGTCGGACATAAGCATAAGCAACAATATAGTGATTTTATTGTTTGCGTGCACTAAGTTTGAAGAGTTGAAATTTAATATTTATTTTTAAAATCATCAAAATGGATCCTATTTAAAGCCCTAGTCATGAGACACATGAATACTAAGACCATAACTTAGGTTGGACTTTTCGTTCAAAAGATCTTAAAGTTTGAAAATCGAAAGGCAAAAATAAAGGACCCCAATAAATTTAGTTGTTACACATGACGATTTGGTCTCAGTTCATTTTTTGTCAGAAAATTCCCATATTTGTCAACCAAATTTTCCACCTCATGTTAACTTAAGTTGCCATAAAAATGCGTGGGTTGTCATGTTCCGAAAGTAAAAGCACACCCGAGACACTGCGTGTCCCGAGACCTGCATGCCACAAATCCTGTCCTCACGAACTAGTACATATGTATTCCCTCAGTCCCAAAATTCTTGTCTTAGATTTGTCTAAAGATGAATGCATCTAGTCACATTTTAGTATTTAGATACATTCATTTCTAGACAAATCTAAAACAAAAAAAATTGGGGCAAAGGGAGTACATGGGTGAGGTTGCCTGCAAACAAAACAACAGGTAAGCAGAGGTTGACAAAACGCTTTGACGCCATAGACTGCCATGATCTGCCTGCTGGTGGTCTACCATAGAGCTTTCACGCAATCGTCTTGGATTGCTCACCTAGTTCAGAGAATACTCAGGCTGTAGATTTTACCCGGATCCAATGTCACTCTCTTTTGCGATCAAATGCACTTGAGCTAGTCACTAAGTAAGGTGACAGCCCATGGCAGAGGTGGACCTAGGAAAAAATTTGAGAAAGGGCAAGCATGTACGGCCATATTCATGAATTATTAATGTAAGTATCCATATAAAATAAAATTTGAGTACAATCACTTCATTATTCACAAGATTACCATGTTCATTGCAAAGTGGCCAAGAATTATAACAATGCAGAAGATAAGGACTTACATCAATATGTCGATATCTTATTCCAAAGTTGCAAAATAGAACATTGACACGCCATTCTAAAAATCTAACCTACAACCTACAACAAAAAATCATTATCAAATTGAGAGAGAATTAGAACATTGAAGGATGTCGGTATCACCAAAAAAGTGCTTTACCACATTACATTTTGTTTCATACCACAATGATCTTTCACCTCATGAAAGTGTTTAACTCTAACCTCATTAGAAATTGTGTTCAACAATTGATCTTAACTATCATACGCATAATCATCTGAATAATCATTTGTGTTTTGTTGGACCAGCGCAAGCAGTTTATCAGGGTGATAAATATCAAAATAAGAGTAAAAATATCAAAATAAGAGTAAAGAAAAATATCAGGGCGGTTCGCAGGATAGTTCATATATGGCTTGAGGGACTTCATCAACGATCTACACCAACTCATCTTCTTCAGCTATAACTTAGAGTTGATAACGATCCGATCCCAACCATTTGTATCTTAGTGTTCCTGGTTGATCGTATTGTGATTTTTTTTTGTTTTCGACTATGTTTCCCAACCGAAATTCCATTGAAGCTACAATGAAAACGCCATGCACTGGGGCAGCAAGTAGGGCCCAAAACAGGCCAGACATCATTTGAAACCCCATCGACAACACCTGCAGAAACAGGGTCTCCGCCGGCACGAAACCTCACCGGAGCCTCGGTGGTGGAAAGACGACCTTCACCCAACTCCATAACATCACGAACAACTAAATCTGACAAACCTTGAGAAACAATCCTCGAATCTTGAAAGCTCACATCACAGATGCTCTCAGTTGCACAAGCAGGGAAGGATGATTTGTATTTTGCAAGACGAAATACCTTACCCAAATCCGGTCGGACCTCGCTGCGATCCCCTGGCCATGGAGGTTGCTCTCCCACCCGGCAGCGCCACGAGCCCCCGCAACATGCTCCAGGCCCACGCCCGCGAGAAATCCCCGTCTCAGGGAAGGTGGGGAGGGCTGACCCTTGGGGGGGGGGATGCCCAATGGGATGTTGGCGAGCTAGGCAAACGACGACGGCCTGATGTTGAGTCTGGAAGGGCTTGCCGTCTTGAATCGGTGCCACTTCGCCGCATGCGTCGGATCGTCTGATTCCCTTCCTGGATGGCCCAGAAAATCAGATCGAAATCCATACCGTTGTCACCGCCGGTGAAGGGACAAAGTTCTGCAAACGCGATTTTGTGGATGACCTCGATGCAAATCTCGGGCCACACGTCCCGATTCGGAAATCGCCCGCGCACCACCCGAAAGATTTCCGCCCTCGCCGCCGGTGAGTGCGAGTCGATCAGCGGCAGCGACTCCACCGGGACAAGCGGCGCATCCGGAATCGGTAAGCCACCACCTGCATCGATGGCCGCACGTGACGCGCCCTGCTACTGCAACAAAAGACCTTCCAACGGCGCCAGAAATAGGTGTGTTGACGGGAGACTATTCTTGTCTTGATACTCCTCAGCAACGGCGCCAGGAATCCTTCTGCTACGGCTACGCCTTTAGGGACTTCCTTGGCAAATATGCAAAGGATTCCCCCGTGGACTTGGAGCCTTGCGTTGGTGTTCCCTCGAAGTGGAAAGGGTAATGTAGCACAGCAGCGGTAAGTATTTCCCTCAGTTTTGAGAACCAAGGTATCGATCCAGAGGGAGGATCGCATCAAGTCACAAGTACCTGCACAAACACAAAGAGCTTGCACCCAACGCTATAAAGGGGTTGTCAATACCTTATAGATTGTTTGCAAAGTGAGAACTGAAAGCAAAAAGTAAACAAAGCAAAGTAAAAGTGAAAGTGAGACGGTAGTTGTGAATAGACCCGGGGGCCGTAGTGTTCACTAGTGGCTTCTCTCATGAAAGCAAGTAGACGGTGGGTGAACGAATTAATGTCGAGCAATTGATAGAACCGCGCAAAGTCGTGACGTTATCTAAGGAAATGATTATATCTATAGGCATCACGTCCAAAACAAGTAGACCGATACTTTCTACATCTACTACTATTACTCCACACGTCGACCGCTATCCAGCATGCATCTAGTGTATTAAGTTCATAAGAACAGAGTAACGCCTTAAGCAAGATGACATGATGTAGATGGACAATCTCATATCTATGATAAAAGCCCATCTTGTTACCCTTGATGGCAACAACACGATGCGTGCCTTGTTGCCCCTTCTGTCACTAGGAAAGGTCACCACACGGTATGAACCCAAAACCAAGCACTTCTCCCATTACAAGAATCATAGATCTAGTTGGCCAAACAAAACCCAAGACTCGGAGAGACTTACAAGGATATCAAATCATGCATATAAGAAATCATCAAAGACTCAAATATAATTCATAGATAATCTGATCACAAATCCACAATTCATCGGATCTCGACAAACACACCGCCAAAGAGGATTACATCGGATAGATCTCCATGAAGATCATGGAGAACTTTATATTGAAGATCCAAGAGAGAGAAGAAGCCATCTAGCTACTAACTACGGACCCGTCGGTCTGAAGTGGACTACTCACGAGTCATTGGAAAGGCAATGATGTTGATGTAGAAGCCCTCCAACTCCAAAGTCCCCTCCGGCATGGCACCGGGAAGGGTCGCCAGATGAGATCTCGCGGAAACGGAAGCTTGCAGCGGTGGAAAAGTGTTTTCGTGGATGCCCTGATTTTTTCTGGGATTTTAGGGAATTTATAGGCCAAAGAGCTAGGGCAGGGGAGCGCCAGGGAGGCCACAAGGCCTGGTAGCCGCCGGCCCCCTAGTGGCGGCTACAGGCCTCGTGGGCCCCCTGTGGCTCTCCTGCCTTGGCCCTCAAGTCCCCCGATCTTCTTCTGTTTTGAAAAAAATTATTTCGGGGATTTTATTCCGTTTGGACTCCGTTCCAAAATCAGATCTGAAAAGAGTCAAAAACACAGAAAAAACAAGAACTGGCACTTGGCACTAAATTAATAAGTTAGTCCCAAAAAGATATAAAAGGTATATAAAACATCCAAAGTTGACAAGATAACAACATGAAACCATCAAAAATTATAGATACCTTTGAGACGTATCAAGCATCCCCAAGCTTAACTCCTGCTCGTCCTCGAGTAGGGAAGTGATAAAGAATAAATTTTTGATGCTTTCATGCTACCTAGCATAGATGTACTTTGTAACTCCTCTTATGTGACGTGAATGTTCAGATCCATTAGATTCAAAACAATCGTTTGATATTGATGTGGAGATAATAATACTTCAAGCAAACTAGCAAGGTAGTCATGAACTTTCAAAATAACAAGGCCAAAAGAAAGTTATCCCTACAAAATCATATAGTCTGGCTATGCTCTATCATCCTTGCACAACGAATTTAAATCATGCACAACCCCGTTATTGGCCAAGTAATTGTTTTCACACTTTTACTTTCTCAAACCTTTTCAACTCTCACGCAATACATGAGCGTGAGCCATGGTTTTAGCACTATAAGTGGAATGGAGTGTGGTGGAGGTTGCAAGACAAACAAGGATAAGATGGTCACATTAACTAGGCATATCAATGAGCTATGGAGATGCTCATCAATAGATATCAATGTGAATGAGTAGGGATTGCCATACAAATGTTGCATTAGAGCTAAGAGTATGTGAAAGCTCTTAACGAAACTTAGTGGGTGTGCATCCAACTTGCTTGCTCACGAAGACCTAAGGCAATTTTGAGGAAGCCTATCATTGGAATATACAAGCCAAGTTATATAATGAAAAATTCCCACTAGCTATATGGTGGTGAAAAAACGAGAAACTGTCAATCATGAATATCATGGTGCTTAATAAGCACAAGTGTGGAAGGATAGTAGCATTGTCCCTTCTCTCTTTTTCTCTCATTTTTTTGGTGGGCTCTTTGGCCTCTCTTTTTTGGTGGGCATCTTTGGCCTCTTTTTGTAAATGGGCTTCGCTGGCCTCTTTTATTTCCTCACATGGGACAATGCTCCATCAATGATGATCATCACACTTACAACTCAAATCTTAGAGCAATGATGACTCTATATGGAATGCCTTCGGTAGTGTACCGTGACAATGATCTAGCATGGCATAGACATCAATGGAAACATCATGCTAGCTATCTTACGATCATGCAATGGCAATGTAGAAGTGGTGGCACATGTCATGGTGGTAGTTGCATGGCAATATATCTCGGAATAGCTTTGAAAAAGCCATAGTAGGTAGGTATGGTGGCTGTTTTCAGGGAGGCTATATGGTGGGTTTTGTGTACCGGCGAAAGTTGCATGACACTAAAGAAGATAGTGATGGTGGAAGGTGAAAGTGCACATAAACCATGGACTCAACATTAGTCATGAAGAACTCATATACTTGTTGCAAAAGTTTTAGTAGTAATCGAAACAAAGCATTCAACGCATACTCATAGGGGAAGGGTTGGTAGGTATAAACCATCGCGCGATCCCGACCGCTACACAAAGGATGACAATCAATAAACTAATCATGCTCAAACTTCATCACATAGCGGTTCACCATACGTGCATGCTACGGGAATCACTAACTTTAACACAAGTATTTCTAGATCCACAACACCATACTAACATAACTTCAATATTACCACAACCACAACTCAAAACTAATTGAGATGAATCAAACTTCTCTAACTATTCAATGCACATGAAGGTGGAAGTTTTCATATCCCTTTGGATAACTACCCCTTTTGAGACTACTTTCATAGCATAGATCAACTACCAAGCCACGCGCTTCCGTGCTCTAAAATATATAAGTGAAGTACATAGAGCAAAATCAACTAGCTCAAAAGATATAAGTGAAGCACATGTGAGCTAAATTGTCTAACCAAAGGATATAAGTGAAGCTCGACAAAATCACGGTGAGTGCATGTCTCTCTCTCTCTAGGTGTGCAGCAAGGAAGATTGTGACACAACAAAAATAAAAGACTCCTACGATACAAGACGCTCCAAGCAAAACACATAACATGTGGTGAATAAAAATATAGCCCCAAGTAACGTTACCGATGGATTGAAGACGAAAGAGGGATGCCTTCCCGGGGCATCCCCAAGCTTAGGATTGTACGGCATCCTTGAATCAACTTGGGTGCCTTGGGCATCCCCAAGCTTGAGCTCTTGCCACTCTTTATCTCTTTGTCCATAAGAACTTCATCCAAAACTTGAAAACTTCACAACACGAAACTTAAACAGAAACTCGTGATATCATTAGTATAAGAAAGCAAACCACCACTTCTTTAGGTACTGTAGCAAACTTAAATTCTACTTATGTTGATGTTGGGTTACTGTATTTTCAATCTTCCATGGCTAATACCTGATACGTCTCCAACGTATCTACTTTTCCAAACTCTTTTGCCCTTGTTTTGGACTATAATTTGCATGATCTGAATGGAACTAACCTGGACTGACGCTGTTTTCAGCAGAATTATATTGGTGTTATTTTTATGCAAAAAATCAAAGTTCTCCAAACGTCCTGAAAATTTACGGGGAGCAGTTTTGGAAAATACCAGAAATATCTGCGCCAAGTTCCACCTCAGGGGGTGGGCCAGTGGGCCACAAGCCCCTGCTCCGCGACCACCCCCCTGGTGGCGGTGGGCAGGCTTGTGGGCCCCACAGGCACCTGCAGCCCCCAACTCCAGCTCTATAAGTTGTCTTTCGTCCGAGAAAAAATAAAAAGAGAAGTTTTCAACGCTTTTTCGATACGGAGGCGCCGCCACCTCCTGTTCTTCATCTGGAGGGTAGATCTGGAGTCCGTCTTGGGCTCCAGAGAGGGGAAATCATCGCCATCGAACGGGAGTTAGCCACTTATCTCTCCGTGTTATAGCTGTTGCATGATGAATATCATCCAAACAAATCACCGACCCATTGCCTACGAGTTTGTCCTATTGCTGCTTCTACTACTGTTGCTACTACTGTTGTTACTTGTCTTGCTCTGCTGCTGCTTCTACTGTTGCTACTGTTGTTACTTGTCTTGCTCTGCTGCTACTGTTGCTATTACTGTCGCTTGCTACTCTTGCTACTTGCTACTGCTGTCACTACTGTTGTTCCTTGCCACTGCCATTGCTCGTTACACTGTCGTTACTCGCTACTTTGTTGTTACTACTGTGCTTGCAGATACTAATCTTTCAGGTGTGGTTGAATCTGACAAATTCAGCTGCTAATACTTGAGAGTATACTCTCACCTCCTGACTGGTAAACCAACAAATTTGGTCGAATACTCTACCCTCGAAAACTGCTGCGAACCCACGCGCTGGTGGGCCATCAACAACATTCTTGTAGTTCCGTTGCCGGGGAGTGCTAGCAGCATTCTTCTAGTGCCGTTGCAAGGGAAGGATTGTTGTCATAAGCATTCGTCTAGCTAACGCCAAAGATTGCACGATCAACATTTTTCTGGCGCCGTTGCCGGGGAGGTATTGCTATATTCTCTGAGTCACTTGGGATTTATATCTGCTGATCACTATGAAGAATCTGAAGGATCCGAAGACCAAAGTCTTGCCCTCAACTACGAGGGGAGGTAAGGAATTGTCATCTAGCTCTGCACTTGATTCACCTTCAGTTATGAGTAAGTTTGCGACATCACCTCCTGCTAGAAATCTTGATATGTCGCCTGTGCATGATGATGCTTGTGATACTACTGCTAGAGATGCTATGCTTGATACTATGCCTGATGATGCTATGCTTGATACTATGCCTGATACTGCTAGAGATGCTATTTTGCCTGATGATGCTATGCTTGATACTGCTAGAGGTACTCCTTTGCCTGATGTTCCACTAGTAGTGTTCCTTGATGCTCATATTGCTAGAGTTACTGCCAATGCTCGTGATGCTTCTGAAACTACCGATACTATTGAGATAGAACCTGCTTTTGCTCATGTTAGATCTAGCTCTCCTAGATATGAATTGCCTGATATACCCGAGGGTTACATTATGGAGGGAGAGATAGCTGAGGATTTTCTTGCGTGTAAGGATGCCTATGATGCTGAGAAATTAATTCTCAAGTGGAAGGAAAAATCTCGGGAAGCTAGGATGAAAAATGACCCGAAGTTTGCCACTTCGCCTATCTTTGTCACCGATAAGGATTATTAATTCTCTGTCGACCCTGATATAATCTCTCTAGTCGAATCTGATCCTTTTCACGGTTATGAGTCTGAGACGGACATAGCCCATCTTGCCAAACTATCCGAAATAGCCAACCTTTTCACTAATGAGGAGAAGATCTGCCACTACTATATCCTTAGTTGTTTCCTTTCTCTCTAAAGGATAACGCTAAATCCTGGTTCACCTCTCTTGCTCCTGGATGTGTGCGTAGTCCCCAGGAGATGGTCTATTACTTCTGTGAGAAATATTTCCCTGCCCATAAGAAGCAAGCTGCCTTGCAGGAAATATACAACTTTGCTCAACTCCAAGAAGAGAGTCTTCCACAAGCTTGGGGGAGGCTCGTCCAGCTACAGAATGCTTTGCCTGATCACCCTCTTAAAAAGAACGAGATACTTGATATCCTCTATAACGGACTTACCGATGCCTCTAGAGACCACCTAGATAGTTGTGCCGGTTGTGTTTTTAGGGAACGAACTGTAGAACAAGCTGAGACCCTACTGAATAACCTCTTGATCAACGATAATGCTTGGACTATTCTCGAACCACCTCCTAAGCCAACTCCTAAGAAAAGAGGTATTCTATTCCTCAGTCCCGAAGATATGCAAGAAGCCAAGAAATCTATGCAAGAGAAAGGCATTAGATCTGAAGATGTCAAAAATCTACCACCTATCGAAGAGATCCACGGTCTCGATAACCCGATACATGTAGTAGAAGTGAATTCTCTACGTAGGTTTGATGAGAGTGATATTCCTTTTGATAAACCTGCTAGCCTATGCTTTGATGAATTTGACAACTTTGTTGCCAAACAACAGAGTTTCAATGATTATGTTAGCAGACATTTGGAACAAAGTACTCGTATGCTTAGCCATTTAAGTGCTTGTGTAGACAGAAATGTCAATGCTCTAAAGCTCCTGAGTAAACATGCCTCTATGATTACTACTCAGGTAGAACAAGTACTTAAAGCTCAGAATGACTTGCTAAATGAATTAAATGACAACTCTGTCAGAGTCATTACTAGAGGAGGCAAAATGACTCACGAACCTTTGTATCCTGAAGGTCATCCTAAGAGAATTGATCAAGATTCCCAAGGAATCAATGCTGATACACCTTGTCATCCTAAGGAGAAGAAGAAGGATGATAGAAACCTGCACGCCAGTTCACCAAATACTATCACACCTGAAGAACCTAATGATATTTCTGCGTTTGATGCGGAAACACAATCAGGTGATGAACATGAACCTGGTGACAATATGGACAGTGATGTTCATAATAATACTCAACCTAGCCATGATGAGGATGTGGAGATTGAACCTATGGTTAATCCTGATAATCCACAACCTAAGAGATACGACAAGAATGAATTCACTGCTAGGAAGCATGGTAGAGAAACAGAGCCATGGGTTCAGAGACCTATGCCCTTTCCTCCTAAGCCATCCAAGAAAAAGGATGATGAGGATTTTGAGCGCTTCGTTGAGATGATAAGACCCGTCTTTCTGCAGATGCGGTTAACTGATATGCTCAAGATGTCTCTGTATGCCAAGTACATGAAAGATATCGTGACTAATAAATGGAAGATACCTGATCTTGAGATCTCCACCATGCTTGCCAACTACACTTTCAAAGGTGGAACTCCTAAGAAACTTGGTGATCCCGGAGTGCCCACTATACCTTGCTCCATTAAAGGAAACAACGTAAGAACTACCTTATGTGACCTTGGAGCCGGTGTTAGTGTTATGCCGCTCTCTCTTTATCGTAGACTTGAGTTGGATAAGTTGACACCCACTCAAATTTCTCTGCAAATGGCCGACAAATCAACTGCTTTCCCTATCGGCATTTGCGAGGATGTGCCTATTGTGGTTGCTAATACCACTATCTTAACAGACTTTGTTATCTTGGATATCCCCGAGGACGATGCCATGGCTATTATCCTCAAAAGACCCTTTTTAAACACTGCAGGGGCTGTTATAGATTGCAACAAAGGCAATGTCACTTTCCATGTCAACGGTAATGAGCACACCGTGCATATTCCGAAGAAACGATATCCAGTACATTGCATCAATGCTATCGAAAAGACTTCATAGATTCTCATTGGGAGCTTTGAATGCCCTATTCCTCGTGTCAAGGTGAAGTATGATTTTCTTGTTTGGGAGATTCATATCCCCATTGAGGTGACTTAGTGGCTATTCGAAAATTCTCCATTCTCTCTTGCAATTCGAGAAGGTTTTGTCATAAGGACTTGATCAACCCCATTGACGGATTTCTTTCGATGACCATGAAACGGATGAATCAAAGAGTCACATACCTCTGTTTTAAGCTTTCTTTTTCTATTGCTTAGAAGAAAAATGATGGAATTTTTGAAAATTTCTGGGCCTAAGAGCTGGTCAGGGGGCCTGAACAGTGGGCCACAAGCCCCCCCACCGCCACCTACCCCCTGGTGGCGAGGTGCAAGCTTGTGGGGCCCACAGGCACACCCTCCACTCATTCCAGCTCCCAACCTCTTCTTCCACCTCCAGAAAAAATTGTTTCGCAGCTCAAACCCGTGTTCTTGCTCATTTGGCTGTGATTTTCGATCTCCTTGCTCAAAGCACCATTCTCCGAACCATTTTGGGGAAATTGCTCCTTGGTAAGTGACTCCTCCATTGGTCCAATTAGTTTTTGCTCTAGTGCTTTATCCTTCACGAATTCTTTCTACCTTGGTGACCTTGTTCTTGAGCTAGAAATGTTGATTTTAGCTGGTCCCAAGTAGTTTTAGCGTGTGATACGGTCTCTAGGCACTAGTAGGAGTAGTTGCTACAAGTATGGTTGGTCCTCATTCACTTTTCTCTTGAACTTCAAAAATTTCAGCAAAAGGAAATTATGTCCAGGAGGAAGTTTCATGGTGGTTACTCAAGTAAGAAGGGTCCTCGTCTCTCCTTTCGGGAGCCCGAACCTTTTCAACTAAGGGACGCACCGGTGCAACCATGTGAATGGCCTTCCGATGAGTTCATGATCGAAGCAGTCTTCAAGGATGAGTTTGATGCACTTGTCCGCAATGCCGGGTTAGAAGAATTCCTCTCAGATAAATGTGAACAGTATGCTATGCTCACTGCCTCTTTTGTGCGTAGATTTAAATTTTTAGTTGGCCGTGAATCATCCATACTGTTTGATCTGTACGATAAATCCTATATCGTGGGTCTGGAGGATTTCAATAGGATTTGCAAGATACCCAATGGAGGTAGTGTTAATGATCCTCCTAAGTCTGCGATCAGAGACTTTGTCTCCAGTATAACTGTTGGAGAAACCAGAGATATCACGCAAGCCACCATAGGAAGCATCCATTTCCCTGCCTTGCACTACCTTGCCCTCTTCATAGGTAGGTGCGTTAACGACAAGGGTGCACATTGTCACCTATGCGTTTCCGACCTTAGTATCCTTAAGAGCGCAGTAACAGGTGACATGAGATTCAATATGGGAGCTATTGTAGCAAGGAGACTGAATAAAAATGCTAGTGAGGGGGATTTCTTTGGTGGAGTTTATGCTACACGCTTAGCAAATTTTCTTGGAGTATCCACCGTACAGAAGACCCTCCTCTCCGTACAGCCTACCTTGATCGTGTCGCTCTAACACGCTACCAGTTCCTTGAGAGAGATCATGGATCCCTCCTATACCGCTTGATATTTAACCGGCAACGTGTTTTCCATATTACCCTTCCCGCTCCTGCTTTCTTTGACTTTCAGGTTAAACGAAGATACTACATAACCATAGGAGAGGCAGAGGAGTATGATAGGGAGGCGACGGCTGCTCGACTTCGTGAGGCAGCTATTCAGGCAGTGGCTGCAGCACTCCCGTATAACACCCATTATGACTTTGGGTTTCGCCAGGATCATCCATGGGAGTAGACCAAGCTAGGCCAAAAGCCTAAGCTTGGGGGAGTACGTGTTCTCACCGACTTTACATTCATGCTTATGCTTTCACTTTGTTAGCCGGTGTTTACACTTTGCCACTGTATTATCCATGCTAGTTTCTTTTCGTTTTCTTGTTCTCTTGTTCTGTGTCCTTTTGAGAAAACCCAAAAAGATTTTTATTTCTTCTTTTGCTTGTTGGGAGATTTCCCGTGTAAATAGTTTCTTTTTCTTTGTGTCAAGGTAGAAGATATTGGTTACAATGTTTATTGGTTCTTGCATGCTTACCCGTTTAACTTTCAAAGAGCCATATTATTTTGTCTTCTCCTTTGTGTTTGCCTGCAGATTCAGCTTAGTCCAATGCGCTTATTATTGTTCACATCGTTCGATCGTGCAAATGAAAGGCAACACTGATGGTATATGATGAAGTGTCTGAGACTGAAAAGCTCGTATGAACTCTATCTATTTTGTTTTTGTAAATATGACTAGCTTGTCAACCCAGATTTAGCTTTGTTGTGAGAGAACCATGTTTGCAATGACAACTTAGAGATCATAGTTTCTGATGCCATGCTTATTTAGCTGAGAGCTTATAATGGTTTGTCTTGATTGCCAACATAGATTTTGAGATAACTATGATGTAGTATGATAGGATGGTATTCTTCTTTGAATGTTTCAAGTGGCTTGACTTGGCGCATGTTCATGCATGTAGCTGAAACCAAATCAACATAGCCTCTATGATGTTCGTATTCATGGTGATTTATATCCTGCTCATGCTTGCATTCAATGTTAGTCAAACTGATTGCATCTTGATGACTGTTGTCGCTCTCTAGTTGGTCGCTTCCCAGTCTTTTGCTAGCCTTCGCTTGTACTAAGCGGGAATACTGCTTGTGCATCCACTTCCATAAACCCAAAAGTTTTTCCATGAGAGTCCACCATACCTACCTATTTGCGGTATCTACCTGCCGTTCCAAGTAAATTTGCATGTGCCATTCTCTAAACCTTCAAGAAATAATCTGTTTTGCTTGCCCGAACCGCTCATGTGGTGATAGAGGGCTATTGGTATCTTCCATGCTATTGGCCAAGTAATTGTTTTCACACTTTTATTTTCTCAAACCTTTTCAACTCTCACGCAATACATGAGCGTGAGCCATGGTTTTAGCACTATAAGTGGAATGGAGTGTGGTGGAGGTTGCAAGACAAACAAGGATAAGATGGTCGCATTAACTAGGCATATCAATGAGCTATGGAGATGCTCATCAATAGATATAAATGTGAATGAGTAGGGATTGCCATACAAATGTTGCACTAGAGCTAAGAGTATGTGAAAGCTCTTAAAGAAAACTAGTGGGTGTGCATCCAACTTGCTTGCTCACGAAGACCTAAGGCAATTTTGAGGAAGCCTATCATTGGAATATACAAGCCAAGTTATATAATGAAAATTTCCCACTAGCTATATGGTGGTGACAAAACGAGAAACTCTCAATCATGAATATCATGGTGCTTAATAAGTACAAGTGTGGAACGATAGTAGCATTGTCCCTTCTCTCTTTTTCTCTCATTTTTTTTGGTGGGCTCTTTGGCCTCTCTTTTTTTGGTGGGCATCTTTGGCCTCTTTTTGTAAATTGGCTTCGCTGGCCTCTTTTATTTCCTCAAATGGGACAATGCTCCATCAATGATGATCATCACACTTACAACTCAAATCTTAGAGCAATGATGACTCTATATGGAATGCCTTCGGTAGTGTACCGTGACAATGATCTAGCATGGCATAGACATCAATGGAAACATCATGCTAGCTATCTTACGATCATGCAATGGCAATGTAGAAGTGGTGGCACATGTCATGGTGGTAGTTGCATGGCAATATATCTCGGAATAGCTTTGAAAAAGCCATAGTAGGTAGGTATGGTGGCTGTTTTGAGGGAGGCTATATGGTGGTTTTGTGTACCGGCGAAAGTTGCACGCCACTAAAGAAGATAGTGATGGTGGAAGGTGAAAGTGCATCTAAACCATGGACTCAACATTAGTCATGAAGAACTCATATACTTGTTGCAAAAGTTTTAGTAGTAATCTAAACAAAGCATTCAACGCATACTCCTAGGGGAAGGGTTGGTAGGTATAAACCATCGCGCGATCCCAACCGTTACACAAAGGATGACAATCAATAAACTAATCATGCTCAAACTTCATCACATATTTGTTCACCATACGTGCATGCTACGGGAATCACTAACTTTAACACAAGTATTTCTAGATCCACAACACCATACTAACATAACTTCAATATTACCACAACCACAACTCAAAACTAATTGAGATGAATCAAACTTCTCTAACTATTCAATGCACGTGAAGGTGGAAGTTTTCATATCCCTTTGGATAACTGCCCCTTTTGAGACTACTTTCATAGCATAGATCAACTACCAAGCCACGTGCTTCCGTGCTCTAAAAGATCTAAGTGAAGCAAATAGAGCAAAATCAACTAGCTCAAAAGATATACGTGAAGCACATGTGAGCTGAATTGTCTAACCAAAGGATATAAGTGAAGCTCGACAAAATCACGGTGAGTGCATGTCTCTCTCTCTCTAGGTGTTCAGCAAGGAAGATTGTGACACAACAAAAATAAAAGACTCCTACGATACAAGACGCTCCAAGCAAAACACATAACATGTGGTGAATAAAAATATAGCCCCAAGTAACGTTACCGATGGATTGAAGACGAAAGAGGGGATGCCTTGCCGGGGCATCCCCAAGCTTAGGATTGTACGGCATCCTTGAATCAACTTGGGTGCCTTGGGCATCCCCAAGCTTGAGCTCTTGCCACTCTTTATCTCTTTGTCCATAAGAACTTCACCCAAAACTTGAAAACTTCACAACACGAAACTTAAACAGAAACTCGTGATATCATTAGTATAAGAAAGCAAACCACCACTTCTTTAGGTACTGTAGCAAACTTAAATTCTACTTATGTTGATGTTGGGTTACTGTATTTTCAATCTTCCATGGCTAATACCTGATACGTCTCCAACGTATCTACTTTTCCAAAGTCTTTTGCCCTTGTTTTGGACTATAATTTGCGTGATTTGAATGGAACTAACCTGGACTGACGCTGTTTTCAGCAAAATTGCCTTGGTGTTATTTTTGTGCAGAAATCAAAGTTCTCCAAACGTCCTGAAAATTTACAGGGAGCAGTTTTGGAAAATATCACAAATATCTGCGCCAAGTTCCACCTCAGGGGGTGGGCCAGTGGGCCACAAGCCCCTGCTCCACCACCACACCCATGGTGCTGGCGGGCAGGCTTGTGGGGCCCACAGGCACCTGCCGCCCCCAACTCCAGCTCTATAAGTTGTCTTTCGTCCTAGAAAAAATAAAAAGAGAAGTTTTCGTCGCGTTTTCGATACGGAGGCGCCGCCATATCATGTTCTTCATCTGGAGGGCAGATCTGGAGTCCGTCTTGGGCTCTAGAGAGGGGAAATCGTCGCCATCATCATCGTCAACCTTCCATGAAGCTCTTCGTCGTTCGTGAGTAATCTATTCGTAGGCTTGCTGGGCGGTGATGAGTAGGATGAGATCTATCATGTAATCGAGTTAGTTTTGATGGGGATTGATCCCTAGTATCCACTATGTTATGAGATTTGATGTTGCTACTACTTTGCCATGCTTAATGCTTGTCACTAGGGCCCGAGTGCCATGATTTCAGATCTGAAATTATTATATTGTCACCAATATATGTGTGTTTTAGATCCGATCTTGCAAGTTGTAGTTACCTACTATGTGTTATGATCCGGCAACCCCGGAGTGACAATAACCGGAACCACTCCCGGTGATGACCATAGTTTGAGGAGTTCATGTGTTCACCAAGTGCTAATGCGTTGGTCTCGTTCTTTATTAAAAGGAAAACCTTAATATCCCGTACTTTCCTTTTGGACCCCGCTGCCACGGGAGGGATGGACAATAGATGTCATGCAAGTTATTTTCCCTAAGCACGTATGACGACACACGGAATGCATGCCTACATCACATTGACGAACGGGAGCTAGCCACTTATCTATTCGTGTTATAGATGTTGCATGATGAATATCATCCAAACAAATCACCGACCCATTGCCTACGAGTTTGTCCTATTGCTGCTGCTACCACTGTTGCTACTAATGTTGTTAGTTGTCTTGCTCTGCTGCTGCTACTACTGTTGCTACTGCTGTTACTTGTCTTGCTCTGCTGCTACTGTTGCTATTACTGTCGTTTTCTACTGTTGCTACTTGCTACTGTTGTGACTACTGTTGTTCCTTGCCACTGCTATTGCTCGTTACACTGCCATTGCTCGCTACTTTGCTGTTACTACTATGCTTGCAGATACTAATCTTTCAGGTGTGGTTGAATCTGACAAATTCAGCTGCTAATAATTGAGAGTATACTCTCACCTCCTGACTGGTAAACCAACAAATTGGGTCGAATACTCTACCCTCGAAAACTGCTGCGAACCCACGTGTTGGTGGGCCATCAACAACATTCTTCTAGTTCCGTTGCCGGGGAGTGCTAGCAACATTCTTCTGGTGCCGTTGCAAGGGAAGGATTGTTGTCATAAGCATTCGTCTAGCTAATGCCAGAGATTGCACGATCAATACCCCCCGATACTATCCATAGTT
Organism: Hordeum vulgare subsp. vulgare; assembly: GCF_904849725.1. Taxonomy (NCBI): domain Eukaryota; kingdom Viridiplantae; phylum Streptophyta; class Magnoliopsida; order Poales; family Poaceae; genus Hordeum; species Hordeum vulgare. Next base: position 593,044,164 of record NC_058521.1, read on the forward strand.
TCATCAAAATAAGCAACCAACTTAACAAAAACAGAATCTGTTAACAGCAGACCAGTCTGTAGCAATCTGTATACTTCGCATACTTATGGTACTTCCAAAATTCTGAACAATTACGACAGTCTGAATAATTTGTGTAGCAATCAGCAGCAAAAAGAATCAACTCAAATGCTCTTACAGAAGAAAAAAATGAAAATTCTTTTCGTGAGCAGAAAGTTTCTGTCTTTTCCAGCATGACCAAACGATCATCCCCCAAGACTAGTCATAACGGTTTTACTTGGTACAAACGCAAAAGAAACACAAAAACACAATCATAACAGAATTATGAAAGTGTGGAAAACACAAAACAGAAATAAAAAGGATAGATTCGTTGGGTTGCCTCCCAACAAGCGCTATTGTTTAACGCCCTTAGCTAGGCATTGATAAATCAATGATGCTCACACAAAAGACAAGAGTTGAAGCACAATGAGAGCATCATAAAGCATGTGAAAATCACATCTAAGTCTAACATACTTCCTATGCGTAGGAATTTTATAGGAAAATAGATTGTCAAGACAACCAATTGTTGCCATATGCAAGGAAGAAGAAAGAGACAATAGCAATCTCAACATAACGAGAAGTGATTTAGTGATATGAAAGTTTCTACCACCATATTTTCCTCTCTCATAATAATTACATGTGGGATCATATTCGAATTCAACAATGTAACTATCACATAGGATATTCTTTTCATGATCCACATGCATGCAAAGTTGACGCTCTTCAAAATTAGTGGGATTATCATCAACTAAAGTCATGACTTCTCCAAACCCACTTTCAATATTATTGCAAATATCATATTCATCATGAGGCTTAAACAAATTTTCAAGATCATAAGAAAAATCATCGCCTCACTCATGATCATTGCAACAAGTAGTGTACATAGCAAAACTATCATCCCCAAGCTTAGGATTTGCATATTTTTAGCATGATTGTCACTAATAGAATTTATAGTTAAACCATTGCAATCATGCTTTTCATCCAAGGAGCCCTCGTGAATCACTTCATAAATTTCTTCCTCACAATTTTCAGATTCACGCATCTCAAGCAAAACTCCATAAAGATAGTCAAGTGCACTCAACTCACTAGCAATTGGATCAACATAATTGGATCTCTTAAAGAGATTAGCAAGTGGATGAGGATCCATATCACTAGATTTTCAGCAAGCGAAGATGCAAGCATATTGAAGGCACATGGCACACAAGCGAACAGAAAGCAAGCGAGAGAAAGGGCGGACGAAAAAGGCAAACGAAAAAAAAGCAAATAGGTGAAGTGGGGGAGAGGAAAACGAGAGGCAACTGGCAAACAAAGTAAATGCAAGAGATGAGTTTGCGACACTTACTTAGATAGATCTTGACGTGATCTCTCCTTCCCTGGCAACGGCGCTAGAAATACTTCTGCTACTGCAACAAAAGACCTTCCAACGGCGCCATAAATAGGTGTGTTGACGGGAGACTATTCTTGTCTTGATACTCCTCAGCAACGGCGCCAGGAATCCTTCTGCGACGGCTACGCCTTTAGGGAATTCCTTGGCAAATATGCAAAGGATTCCCCGTGGCCTTGGAGCCTTGCGTTGGTGTTCCCTCGAAGTGGAAAGGGTGATGTAGCACAGTGGCAGTAAGTATTTCCCTCAGTTTTGAGAACCAAGGTATCGATCCAGAGGGAGGATCGCGTCAAGTCACAAGTACCTGCACAAACACAAAGAGCTTGCACCCAACGCTATAAAGGGGTTGTGAATCCCTTATAGATTGTTTGCAAAGTGAGAACTGAAAGCAAAAAGTAAACAAAGCAAAGTAAAAGTGAAAGTGAGACGATAGTTGTGAATAGACCCGGGGGGCGTAGTGTTCACTAGTGGCTTCTCTCATGAAAGCAAGTAGACGGTGGGTGAACGAATTACTGTCGAGCAATTGATAGAACCGCGCAAAGTCGTGACGTTATCTAAGGCAATGATTATATCTATAGGCATCACGTCCAAAACAAGTAGACCTATACTTTTTGCATCTACTACTATTACTCCACACTTCCACCGCTATCCAGCATGCATCTAGTGTATTAAGTTCATAAAAACAGAGTAAACCCTTAAGCAAGATGAGATGATGTAGATGGACAATCTCATATCTATGATAAAAGTCCATCTTGGTACCCTTGATGGCAACAACATGATGCATGCATTGCTGCCCCTTCTGTCACTGGGAAAGGTCACCACATGGTATGTATCCAAAACCAAGCACTTCTCCCATTGCAAGAATCATAGATCTAGTTGGCCAACACTACAACAAAAATGACATGTAGAGGCGCTAAATATAGATGCTAAAGGCGCATTATATCATCTCTAGCAGATTTTAGAGTCGCTCGTTAATGCGTCCTAGGAGCGTCTTCTCACGCACCGTCTCAAAGATCATTGAGACACTGAGGAAGCGTGTCTACATGAAAATGAGGCGTTTTACGAGCGTTCTTACAGAGCGTGTCTACATAGTTCTGAGGCGTTTGAAGAGCATCTTTATGCCAGTAGAGAAGCATTGATAAATTCATGCTAGATGCATCTGCATATATCCTCTTTTTATTGTATATTTTTAAAAATCAATTGGGCTTAATAGAAGTACCAGCTCATCGAATAATTTTAGATATATCAGAAAATATTTGAAAATTGTATGGCATCGCACGAAATTGTATTACTGAGAGTAGCAGTAGTTTACAAACTCAATTGTACACATCATCTATAAAAAAATTAAATATGTCACTAACTAGTTGAAACATGTCTATATGATTTGTAGTTTCTACATGTTGATAATGGGACAATGGCGCCTTGTTTTCTCTGCTTCTCTAGTTTATCCTTGTGGTGTTTGCCTCAAAATCTGCACATAGAAGTTCTTCTGCAAAGAAAGCCAAATGAGATACAAATAAATTCATTGGAACTTCTACCAGAATTTTTCCTTTGTTGAACATAGTCATCAGAAAAGAACTATTACGTACCACGATACCACACCAAGTAATTGTGCACTGCAGAATTTCATGTGACCATATGAAGCATAATTAAATACATACTGTAAAAAGAACATAAATCATTATGTCATGGATGGATTGGCTAAGGTGAGAATGATTTATGCGCATTTGTAAGAAAAATAGCAACAATTAACTAAGTAAGTATATACCATACAACCCCTAGAAAAGTATATACCATACAAAGTATATATATATATATATATATATATATATATATATATATATATATATATATATATATATATATATATATATATATATGTACAGAGATAACCACAGTTTAACATACAGGGGCAGAATTCTAATGACTGTTGACACTAATAATCACTAAGCCTTAATACTAGATCTACATAAGGGGACTGCTTACCATAAAAAGACTTTAAGTCTCATGATAGTTCATATAATAATCTTTAGTCTAACATAATATCTATGTAAGCAAGCATGACGCCATCTAGCAGCTCCAGACTGAATGCAACACATCTGACACAGATGTTTCGCATTTTCACATATGCTTATATCTTACCAAACATGATAATATATCGATCCACGGTGCTCTTTATCAGACAACATGAGAAAAGTATCTGCAGATGAAAACCTCCATGTATCTGTTGATCTCTCCCTTTATAGTAGAAGCCATGTTAATTCTAGGAAATATCAGAACGTGGGCGCAAAGCTCCTAATTCCAGTCATGGGAGGGAGGGGGTGAAAGTGATTTGATAGTTGATACACGAGCGTTACTAACTGTATGAAAAGAAAAATAGGTAACACTCACCATCTTATTCTATCAGGATTTTCTCAGAGACTTATATCAAGCAATTGCATACGTGAGTGCCAATAATATGGGAGCAGACAACGAAGAAAGCTATGTGTAAAATCGACTTTAAATTGAACTAGTAGTTTAAGTAGTTAAAAGACAAGAATTCAGAAAAGAAAAACAGACAAAGTAGCTAGTGTTGTCCTATCTTGATAATGGAGATTAACCTAATGTAGGAGTAAGTGCAATGTCAAGATTCTCCTCCACAATCATGTACGCATCAAGGGAGCGGATCCTTTTATTTTTACTTGGAATGAATTGTAGAACAACTGAAAAAAAAGTAGATCGACTTACATATAGATGAACTTGCCGCCTTTGCGCTCGTGCAAGATCTCTTATGGCCTCCAAATTACACGGCAGCTTGCTACTGGTTGATGGTGGCAAGCACGAGGTCATCCTACCTAATGGAAACAAGCTCCACATGGTGGAGGACGCTTGGAAGATTTTTGGTCGCGAGACGTCGGGTTCTCAGAGACACAGAAGACGGTCGTAGGACGTCGGGTTCGGCGGCCGAGCAAGTGCCGGTGGGAGTATTCACAGGGGCAGACATGTTTTCACCCAAGGATCACACAAAACTAATGGGAAACGTTTTTGGCCGTTGCGCCGGCCGAACCGTTCGGCCGGCCGCACGCGACCTACGCGCTGAGCGTTGACTGGGCATGCAACATTTTTCCGTTCAGAATGTTGCAACCAGCGTCATATTTGCTATAAGCGTTTTTATTTGCTACATTTGTTCAGTAAAAAAGTTGTATATACGTTTGGTTGCAACTTCTGTTCGTCAGATTTTTTGTTACAATCGATGTTTTTTTACTTTTGTTACAACCGTGTTAATTTTTGCTTCAACCGGCATCATTTTGTGCTTCAACCGTTCACTAAATAAGTTGCATACACGTTCACCTAGATATTTGTTACAACCGGCGTTTGACTTTTGCTACCACGCACCATCAGCTTTGTTTTTTTTGCTACGATCACGTAGATTTTTTTTGCTAAAATTTTGTTTTTTGTTGCAACCGTTGAAAAAATTGTTGCATCACGTCGAATTTTTGCTGCATCGGGGAAAAAATGTTGCATGGGGATCAAACAGTGCGGACGCGCGGGGGTTGATGGGGCCCGCGCGCGGCCGGCCGAAAGTTTCGTCCGACGCGCCGGCGCAAAGCACTGCCCAAAACTAATTAAGATGTCTCTGATAACAAGTATACAATGGGCGTGCAAATAAAGTAGCAACTTAGACAAACGTGATCTCAATCAAAGCCTGAACGACAAGGACAGCGAACACACTAACAAACAAGTGCCTAAAACATCAGTACCTTTCGCCCTACTCGTCGATCTTGTTCCTCTTCTACCATGTTTCCTATCGGGTCATATCTCGCTACGATCTGAGTAGGAGGAGGTGGCGATGTCCAGTTCCGTACCCACTTAACCCCTGTCATCTTCCCTTCCAGACGGAGTGCACCTTGTGCTAGAGCTGCAGGTCGAGGCGGTCGGGATGGGGCTGGGCTACCGCCTGGAGGCCGGCATCCCCGGGTCTGCTGCTGGCGGCCGTCGGGGGAGGGGGATGCATCTGCGACGGAGAGTTCGGGGTGGGGAGGAGTGGGATCTTGGCGCCGGCGTGGCATAGCGGTGCTAGGTTTAGAGGCGATAGTTTTTTTACGGTGGTTATTTTCTTTAGCCCACTCGCACGATCGATGGGATTAGGGTCGATGGTTGTTGAACAAGATATTCTGAAGCACCTGATTTTGTTATATGGGAATCAAGGGACGATGTCCTTTCTGTCTCAAAAAACGTCCCGATGTACAAATTGATTTTGAATAATGAGACGTAAATAAAAGTGTCAAAAGAAAAACGACCCTACATGCCTATTTGTTGTAGTGCAAACAAAACCCAAGACTCGGAGAGACTTACAAGGATATCAAATCATGCATATAAGAAATCAGCAAAACTCAAATATAATTCATAGATAATCTGATCACAAATCCACAATTCATCGGATCTCGACAAACACACCGCCAAAGAGGATTACATCGGATTCATGGAGAACTTTGTATTGAAGATCCAAGAGAGAAAAGAAGCCATCTAGCTACTAACTACGGACCCGTAGGTCTGAAGTGGACTACCCACGAGTCATTGGAGAGGCGATGATGTTGATGTAGAAGCCCTCCAACTCCAAAGTCCCCTCCGACAGGGCACCAGGAAGGGTCTCCAGATGAGATCTTGCGGAAACGGAAGCTTGCGGCGGCGGAAAAGTGTTTTCGTGGATGCCCTGATTTTTTTTTGGGATTTTAGGAAATTTATAGGCCAAAGAGCTAGGGCAGGGGAGCGCCAGGGAGGCCACAAGCCTGGTAGTCGCCGGCCCCCCTGGTGGCGGCTACAGGGCTTGTGGGCCCCCTGTGGCTCTCCTGCCTTGGCCCTCAAGTCCCCCGATCTTCTTTTGTTCTGGAAAAATTTATTTCGGGGATTTTATTTCGTTTGGACTCCGTTCCAAAATCATATCTGAAAAGAGTCAAAAACACAGAAAAAACAGGAGCTGGCACTTGGCACTGAGTTAATAAGTTAGTCCCAAAAAAGATATAAAAGGTATATAAAACATCCAAAGTTGACAAGATAATAGCATGAAACCATAAAAAATTATAGATACGTTTGAGACGTATCACGCCCGTCTCCTCCATCGTGAGCTCCCCGTCATCAGTTGAAGGGTGAGAGGGTGGACGAGCTGCTGGATCACAGCGGGCTAGATTTGTGGACTGGTCGCATCGCGGTGAGTGGGGGTTTGGCTGCCATTAATGGCGGATGTGGGAAGGATAAGGTTGCTTGTTGGTTGATCGAATCGCCCTTGCCCGCTCACGAAACGTGCCATCCTCCCCTTCACAAAAAGGGTGTCGGGGTTTTAATCTGCCCACGTGAGGGATCGAACTCGGCCTCCCCAGAGAGAGTGCATGGGCACACCGGCTGTGATATGGCACGGGATGTCCCAGAAGAGGGGCGCCACTCTATTTGACCTTCAAAAAGGTCGTGCCTTCCTTTGCCTAGCAGCACAGAGGCTAACGACGGAGCTGGTGAGGCCTCCCGCGACCATCGGGGCGCACGAGCGGCTGGGTGGATGCGAAACGCGGTGGGGAATCCATTTTTGGACCCGAGCCAGAGCGATGATGCACGGAGGAGGGGCATCCTGCGGCGGCGCTAGCAGGCATCACGGGAACGATGACCATCGTTGGAGCTATGTTCCGGGTTGCGCTCATCGCACAGGTACGGCCTAACGAGGGGGATGGGGACACGGCTTCTCACCTAGCTGTGACGGAGACGAGATGAGTAGGACGGTGGGTGCGGGTCGACGACGCGCTCGGGAACGACTAGGAAGAAGAGGCTTGATATGTCTCCTTCGGTCGCGCGATGTCGTCGACAACGTGGGGGACGACGAGGGCAACAAGGCCCTCGCACTAGGTGGCGAGGAGGCAGCGGTGGCGATGATCACGCCGGAGAGGAGTAAGCTCCTTCTCTATCCATGGCGGCGACGGCTGTGGTGCCTACCCTACGCGGCGGCAGCGGAGGAGGGGGGAGGGGAATGAGGGTGGAACCCTAGGTCTTACAGCGGTTAAATAGGCCGGAGGAGGCCTAGGACCTTGCCCCCGTTGCCATGGCACGGCCCGCGCTCTGCCTCCACTGTTCGAGGGAGGTGGAAAGGGGGTCGAGGACGACAAGCGGTTGTGAGGCTGCAAGTGGCTCGTGTAACGGTCCACGCTCGCGAGGGGCGCGGTATGCGCGTGCAGCTGGGCTGCAGCGACTGCAGGTTGGCTGGGTCAGCTGCGCTGCTGGGTATGGGTCGGCTTGTTTGCTACTCTGCTCGGCCATGATGTCTGCTAGAACTACATCGGTATTTCCCCAAAGAGGAAGGGATAATGCAGTATAGTGACGGTAGGTATTTCCGTCAGTGATGAGATCAAGGTTATCGAACCAGTAGGAGAACCTCCTCACATCACGTAAACATCACCTGCACACAAATAACAAATACTCGCAACCTGACGTGTTAAAAGGGGTTGTCAATCCCTCCCCGACAACGGCGCCAGAAATTGGCACGTTGGCGGGAGACTATCTTGACTTGATCTTCCCCGGCAACAACGCCAGAAATTCCTTTCAGGTACGGCGCCTCAAGATAGGCAAATAACGTGGGGTAAAAGTGGTAGATAGGATAAACAGATCGCGGAACAAATAAATTGCAGCAAGGTATTTTTGTATTTTTGATTTAATAGATCTGAAAATAAAAGCAAAGGAAAATAGATCGCAAAGGCAAATATGATGAAAAGAGACCCGGGGGCCGTAGGTTTCACTAGTGGCTTCTCTCGAGAAAAATAGCAAACGGTGGAAATACAATTATTGTTGGGCAATTGATAGAACTTCAAATAATCATGACGATATCCACGCAATGATCATTATTTAGGTATCACGTCCAAGATTAGTAGACCAACTCCTGGCTGCATCTACTACTATTACTCCACACACCGACCGCTATCCAGCATGCATCTAGTGTATTAAGTTCATGGAAAAATGGAGTAATGCAATAAGAACGATGACATGATGTAGACAAGATCTATTTATGTAGAAATAGACCCCATCTTGTTATCCTTAATAGCAACGATACATACGTGTCACTCGGATCAAGCACCGTAAGATCAAACCCATCACAAAGCACCTCTTACATTGCAAGATAAATAGATCAAGTTGGCCAAACAAAACCCAAATATCAGAGAAGAAATACGAGGCTATAATCAATCATGCATATAAGAGATCAAAGATGACTCAAATAAGTTTCATGGATAAAAACATATATCTGATCATAAACTCAAAGTTCATCGGATCCCAACAAACACACTGCAAAAAGACTTAAATCATATGGATCTCGAAGATACCATTGTATTGATAATCAAGAGAGAGAGAGGAAGCCATCTAGCTACTAACTACGGACCCGTAGGTCTACAAATAACTACTCCCGCATCATCGGAGAGGCACCAATGGACATGATGAACCCCTCCATGATGGTGTCTAGATTGGATCTGGTGTTTCTGGACTCTGCGACTGCTGGAATTGATTTTCGCCCCCCCCCCCTCCCTTTAGGGTTTCTGTAATACTGGGGTATTTATAGAGCAAAGAGGCGGTGCGGGAGGCTAACGAGGAGGGCACAACCCACCGGGGCGCGCCTGGGCCCCCAGGCGCGCCCTGGTGGGTTGTGCTCCCATCGGAGCTCCCCTCAGGTGTGTTCCCGGTCCACTGGATGTCTTCTGGCCCAAAACAAATCCACAAAAAGTTTCGTTGTGTTTGGACTCCGTTTGGTATTGATTTCCTGCGATGTAAAAAACATGCAGAAAACAACAACTCGCACTAGGCACTATGTCAATAGGTTAGTACCAAAAAATGATATAAAATGACTATAAAATAATTGTAGAACAACCTAGAATGATAATATAACAGCATGGAACAATCAAAAATTATATACGTTGGTGACGTATCAGCATCCCCAAGCTTAATTGTTGCTCGTCCTCGAGTAGGTAAATGATAAAAAACAGAATTTTTGATGTGGAATGCTGCCTAACATGTTCATCACATTTCTTTTCTTTATAGCATGGACATTTGGACTTTTATATGGTTCAAAGCAATAGTCTAGTTTTGAAATGAAGACTTTAGTACTCAAGCATACCAACAAGCAACCATGTCTTTCAAAATATCAACACTAAAGCAAGTTATGCCTAGCCCATTATGCTCAATCATTGATCCATTCATGAAACACACTCGAATATTAGCTACACCCAATGCTCAAATACGATCATAATGCCCCTTAGTTGGTGCTTTATGAGAGAAGGTGGAGACTCAAATTTAAAATAAAAATTGCATAAGTAAAAGAAAGGCCCTTCGCAGAGGGAAGTAGGGATTTGTAGAGGTGCCTGAGCTCAAAGCGAAAATTGAGAGATAAACACATTTTGGGACGCATACTTTTCCCACCAACAAAAACGACTTAGAGCTCCCAACACTTTCCATGCTACGAGTCCCACCAACAAAAAAATTTGTAGAGGCGCCTCCTCCCACTTCGAGTCCGATCCTAGTATGCTCACCTCCGTCCCCCCATCCTCCTCTCGACGTGTTGTCATTGTCGGTAATGGTTTCACTCTTCCGATCACCGGTTCCGGGCATGCACATCTTCCAATTTCCACTTCTTCTCGTCCTCTTTACCTTCGTAATGTCTTAGTGGCTCATAACATTGTTAAAAAACCTTTTGTTTGTTCGTCAATTCATCATTGATAATCGTGTCTCTGTCGTATTTGACACTCTTGGATTTTCTGTGACTGGTCTTCTAAGAAGGATCAAGATTCTCAAATGCAATAGCTTTGTAGCTCTCTACTCCATCCGTCCTTCATTCACCAGCCAGACATACACCTTCCTCGTCGTCGATCCCGCACTCTCGCACCGTCGGCTTGGACATCCGGGGCGGCCCGGCATGGAGTCATTAGCTCGTTCTTCGATCATTCCTAGGGAAAATAATAAAAGTACCTTGTGTCATGCTTGTCAGTTAGGTCGTCATGTTGGTCTTCCTTTTTCTGAAAAAAATCGTGTAACCACTACTCCGTTTCAAATAATTCACTATGATTTGTGGACATCTCCTGTCAAGAGTATTTCTGGCTTTAAGTATTATCTCATTTGTCTCGATGATTTTACTCAGTATGCATGGGTCTATCCTCTACGGTCTAAGTCAGAAGCTTTCTCACACTTGTCTTCCCTTCATGCTTTAGCACTCGCCCAATTTAGTACACACTTGCAGGCTATTCAGTGTGATAATGGTCGCGAGTTCGATAATTCCCTCCTCCATTTGTTTGCCCAGCATCATGGAATTGCACTCCACTTTTCATGTCCATATACTTCGCAACAGAATGGTAAAGTTGAATGCATTACTCGTACTCTTAATAAAATTACTCGCACACTTCGCATCCAGTCAAGCATGCCACCTCGTTTATGGGTTGAGGCTCTTCACACAGCCGATATGTTGCATAATCGGCTACCTTCCAAGGCAATCTCGGATCGCGTTCCCTTTCGTGCCCTACTTGGCGTAGATGTTGTGTATGCTGGTCTTAGGGTTTTTGGATGTCTATGCTACCCCAACACCACCGACGTTGCGTTGCACAAGCTTGCGCCATGCTCCGTGCCCTGTGTGTTCCTTGGGTATCCATCTCAGCATCATGGCTATCGTTGCCTTGATCGCTCCACCCAAAAGATCATCATCTCCCGATATGTCGTGTTCGATGAGTCCAGCTTTCCCTTTGCCTCCACTCCGTCTCCGCACCTCCTACTCCTTCCCTGCACACTTATGATTTCTTGTAGGATACTGAGCAGCCGATGTTGTTGATGCCGTTCACCATGCCAGACACGATACCATCGGCCACGGGCTCCATCGCCGCACCATCGACCCCGCCACGGTCGCGTCCACCAGCCTCGCCACGGTCGTTGTCGCCACCTGCCATGATGCCACTGTCGCCTAGCGAAGCAGCCCCTGCTGCACGCCCTGACAGGGGCCCTTCTCCTACTGCTCTGACTGCGTCTCCGGCCACACCTCCGCTAATGGCTGCTGAGGGCCCTGACGGGGGCCTTTCTCCTGCTGCCGCAACAACTACTTCGGCCACACCGCCGCTAGCAGCTGCTGTAGTGGTCCCGTCACCGACCTATCCGCGAAACCCGCTATCGCCACCATCTCATGCCATGACCACTCGTGCTAAACGGGGAATTGTGAAGCCCAACACGATTTTCGATCTTCATGTTGAAGATTTATCTCCAATACCGAAGACTTATCGTGGTGCTCTCAAGGATCCGAACTCACATCCGCCATGGTTGAGCAGTATGGTGCTCTTCTCTCCAACAACACTTGGGACCTCGTTGATCCACCTCGCATTGTTAACATTGTTACTGGCAAGTGGATCATCCGTCACAAGATGAAGTCTGATGGTTCTTTGGAACGATACAAAGCTGGTTGGGTACTCTGTGGATTTACTCAGCGCGAAGGTATTGATTTTGATGAAACCTTCAGCCTTGTCGTCAAGCCAACCTCTATTCGCACAGTGCTCTCTCTCGCGTTCTCTAGTGATTGGCCGATTCATTATCTTGACATCAAGAAAGCATTCATCAACTGCACTCTCACAAAGACTGTTTATGCTCGTCAGCCTTCTGGGTTTACTGATCCTAACTTCCCTGATAAGGTATGTCATCTCAACAAATCACTCTATGGTTTGAAGCAGGAGCCTCGAGCATGGTTTCAGCGGTTTGCCTCGTTCATTGCATCGGTTGGTTTCATTGGCTCCAAGTCCGACAGGTCGTTGTTCCTCTATCGGCGTGGCGCTGACATGGCCTATCTCCTGCTCTATGTGGATGACATCATCCTGATTGCATCCTCCTCGACATTGTTGCATAGTTTGATTGCCTCTCTTCGTACTGAATTCAGTATGACAGATATGGGCGATCTTCATTACTTTTTGTGCATCTCCGTCACACGCAACAAGGACAGATTGTTCCTCTCACAGGAGAAGTATAAATTTGGACCTTCTAGACAGAGCTGGTATGTTGCAGTGCAATCCATCTCTACTCCAGTTGATACTGCCTCCAAACTTTCAGCTATGTCCAGTGATCCTGTTAAAGATCCCACCGAATAATGTAGTATTGCAGGAGGTCTTCAGTACCTTATGTTCACTCGGCCAGACATCTCCTATGCTTTGCACCAGATTTGTCTTCATATGCATGATCCTTGAGCTAATCATTTGCTCCTTGTGAAGCGTGTTACATCCGCGACACCAGCAACTATGGCCTCACCTTGTTCCGACGCAGCTCTAACAAGTTAACGACCTATTGTGACGCTGATTGGGCAGGTTACCCAGACACTCGCCGGTCTATCTCTGGCTATTGTGTCTTCCTCGGTGCAAACTTGGTGTCATGGTATGCTAAGCGGAAACACACGGTCTCTCTCTCCATCGCCGAGGCTGAATACAGGGCGGTTGCAAATGTGGTGGCTGAAACATGTTGGTTACGGCACCTTCTTCAGGAACTTCATCGACCGGTGACTGGTGCCACTATGGTTTTCTGTGACAATGTGAGCTCTATTTACAGGACACTGAATCTTGTTCACCATGAGGGCACCAAGCATCTGGAAATTGATCTACACTTCGTACGAGACCGTGTCACCACAAGCGAGGTCCGGGTTCTACAAGTTCCGAGTTCTTCCCAATTTGCCGACATTTTCACCAAAGGATTGCCATCCCCTCTCTTCTTGAATTTTTGGGACAGTCTTTTTTTTTAGAAAAGGAGGATATACGCCCGACCTCTGCATCTGGATGATGCATACAACCATTTTATTAATTATTCATAGAGACCATACAAAGTAATACATCAATCAGCCTGAAGCCACCGTCTAGGCAACACCTGTTGCTACTCCTATCCCTTGATGAAGGTGTGCTGGATATCCGGGCCAAATATCAAACAAATATCACACCAAATCCTAAAATCTATAGCCCGATGCCCCAGCCCAGCCACCATTGGGACTGGATCCCATACCGGTCCGGCGCACTCTCAGAGGGTGCCTCCACCATCTTCCACCATTCCATCTCCAGAGCTAGAACATACGCATCTTCCTTGCTAGGTGTGCCGTCGACCCCACCACAGCGCCACACAGCGCCACCATCCTGCACGTATCCGTCTACATGTGTCTGTCGCTGAACCACCGCAGCGCCATGCCGCCGGGATCCACTGCAGGGATCGCGGTAAAACAAACACCGCTCCTCCTCTTGTCCCGTCCAACCAGCACGTACTCCAAAACGATGCCCTCAGGAGAGAAATGACATCGTAAATGCCATCATCGTCCGACCGGTAGATCCAGATCTAGAGTTTTCTCCGGAGCATCACGAGTGTGGTTCCACGACCTGCAACAACGATGCCTCAAGATGGTAACGACGTCCTAGACGCCGCCATCGTCCGCCATGACCGAGGTCGGCGCGGTTTTCATCGGAAGTCGCGTCTCCTGATCTCGTGGCTGGATGGAACCGAGGAAGGCTCGTCGTGTAGACGAGGCCGCTGTCGGCATGCCGGCAGGGGCCTCCAGCCGCCCCTCACCGATCCTCCTTGCGCCACCGCCCGATCAAGATCAAGCTGTGATGGATCTGGGCAGGACACGCCAGATCCGCAACCCTTGATGTAGCCCTAGCACACAGCCGCCGCCCTTGCTGGATGGAGACGCTGCACCGCCACCATCCAACCTCCGACCACGGCAGGCCATGAGGGCCACGAACGCTGCCGCGCAGTGTATAACATTCGTCCACTCCCGTTTACGACCGAGGGAGGGTGTTAGAATATATAACCGTATAGTATTTGTATAGATATACGGTTGTATATGTGTACTCCTTATATAGGTGTCCGTATATTGTACGGTACGAACTCTGCCTTGTAACCTCTATATAATGATCAATACAAGGCACCATAACGTGTGATTTCCCCAATCTTCCAGATATATTATAAAGGATGGCAAGGAATACACTTAGGCTGTTTTAACGCTAATAGGGGTAACGTGTATATCTTATTTTGGTCGCTTTGGCTATGTAGAAATGATTTGGTTTCTAATGATAAAATTGCTTTCCTTATACAGGTTATTTTTCGTTGTACGCACTCGTTTCGTATGTGGCCTACACTACAACGACCAGAGCACCGACTGTTGTTCAAGGCGATGTGTACGCGGTTGGAACAGGTGTGCGGATGTTTTTTTTTCAATATGGGTGGCAGCAAAACCTTTGAATCGATCCACCGCCACTTTTGACATAGTCATAGTATCGGTCTATAGGAGCCTACTGTTGCAGATTTGTCGTTTTTCTTCATTTTTTTTGTTCAACTTTTGGTGTTTGGTTGTTTGCGTTTCTTAGTTACGTAGAGGCTGGGTGATATTCGTAATGTTTTATATCTGTTTGATGCTATATTTTAAAAAAATAAAAACGTCCTTTATCAAGGAAGGACATGGTTTGGAAAAATACCGATTTGGTTTTAAAAAAAATCAGAAAACCAATTGGGAAATAAAGTCATGGGAAGGAAGACAAACAGAAAGAATGTGCAGCAAACCTATCAACTCCTCTTAATATAGAGATGCAGGAGAGTCACGATCTTTTTCCTGCGCAGCGAGGAGCAAGGCCGACGCCTGCTTCACGCTCTTTTTCCTGCACAGTGAGGAGCAAGGTTTGGAGTTTTTCCCTTTCCTGCGTACACCGTCGTCACTTTGGAGTTTGGCTTCCACTGCCCCTCTTCACAAGATGACGCAATGTAGGAGAGAATGGCTGCTCGCGTCGTGCATCATCTCCGTGCTGCTCTTCGCACCAATCGTCTGCGAAGCATTGTCCGTTGGCGCAAGTGACGTCTCGCCGCCTGCGCTGACGCCACACTTCATCAAGCAAGCAGACGAACGGGTGAGTATATCTTTCCACTTAGTACTTCACTGCACCCGGCAATAACATCTACTCAAGTTACTGTAAATTTGAGTCATTTTTTAGTCAATTATTTTGTACGGCAATGTACTATAATGAAATGGTTGACATTGCATGGTTCGTAACCGGCAGCGAAGTAGTTTCAACGGGACATGGAACTGAAGGACCCTCGTCATCCAGATCCTAGAATTTCCGTCTTTTAACTCAGGATGGGAACGGGTCGACCCGGCCCTGACCTTGGAGCCCTCGATCATGGCCTCAAGGCAATTTATGGGGCCACGGGTTGATCCATTTTTTAAATGTCCATGGTCTTGTTGGTCCGATGGGTATTTCGGGTCGGTCCAAACTCTAGTTGTTATCTACTATTGCACGTAGTTATACATGTTACAGCTACGAAAAAAATGTTTTTTCAGCTGTGTGTCTGAACGAGGAACTATAAAATTAACAAGCTGGATAAAAAACATCTAAACAAGATCACCGGTAGAAAATTCCTTCATGCTAGCAACATTCAGAAGCAAACTTTACACCTAATAGCAAAGATCAGGATTGTCTTTCTTCGTCATGTGCTCAAGACTACTGGCTATTACTCCCAGTGTAAACAACGTCATCTGTATTTATCCGGCAATGTGAGTTAAAAATTGTGTTTCTAGAAAAGTCAAAACATTGATGTCATGGCATAAATTTGGTGCATACATGATGGATGTAGGTATACTTGGTAATTCATAATGAAAACTGTTATCACGAGAAGTTCAGTTACGTCAACAGTAGCAGAACAACTAGATTATCACACGTCAATAACAAAAGAAGTACAGATATGCCAACTGCGGCCGTGCGACGAGCGGCAGATGCGCCAGGAACGGGACCAAGCGGGAGGCACGCCGCCGGCGGCAGGGATGAACGGGGCGACGATAAGGGAAGAACCATCCGCGGAGGTGGGTCGACCCTGCTGACCCATTGGGTCGGTCGGTGCCGGCTCCACTCACCCCAACGATGGTTCGAGGCCGACCCACACAGCACATTGGCCTCGATTTTTTGGGCCCAGTGACTCGGCGGGCCGACCCGGCCAATTCCGATTCGTGGCGGGTGTAAATAACTAACCTTCCCATTAAGACTCATTTGATTCAAAAGAGTTTCATGTTTTCTTAGAGGACTTTAATCATTAGGAATTTTCCTACAGCGGTCGTCTGATATGAGAATCCTTATATATGTTTTCATATGATTCATTTTTATTCTATTTAAAGAGAAAATTCATGGGCTCAAACCTTGTGATAGAATTCTTTTGTTTTTCTTACGTTATCACATCCTGTCTAAATTATTATAGTTTTGTCATCAATGCATGATAAGTTTTTCTTATTCATGCATTTTGAGAATCATATGAATAGATGTCTCTATTAATAAAAAATCAATAAAATTGATCAAGCTAGGAGACCCCGTAATATTAGGGCAACTCTAGCCGAACCCTCAAAAGGGTATAACTCCTCAAAAATTCCAAAGTTTTAAATACCCAGCTATAGCGACGCTATAGCTGTTTGAGCATATGTTGTTATGTGGCATAGCCCGCTAAACTTACGAAATAGTCCACTATAACGGGCTATAGCCTGGTTATAGCTGATTTGAAGGGCCGCCGCTATTTGCCTTAGTCTGCTATTTTAAACATTGAAAAAATTTCTTTTAAGTTAAACCGTACCTAGCAGCACCATCAACTAGTTTAACTCCTTAAAAAAAATTGCAGTGTGTCGGCGCCTCTAATATGAGGGTTCGCAACCATTTCTCAGCAAAAATATTTCCTCCCCCACTCCTCCGCTGCTCGTCCCCGCTTGCGCCCATTCACGTCGACATCGCCCGTTGCAACTCCTCAGCCCCTGTCGGCATCCCCGTTGGCATCCCAGCCCCCGCCTTCCTCATACCCACTTCGAATCGGTTGCCGCCTCACGCCATTGCCCGAATTGACGAGTCTAGATGCCACTTAATCCGCAATGAGAGACACTGTCGGACCCGTGTTGTGTCTGGAATGGGAGTGTGCAACCGCCCCGAGCACTCGCTGCCACCGCCTGCTCGAGATTTATGTCTCATCTGCCGTCGTAGTAATCGTAGAAGAAGTGCCACGGCATGCGGCAGCGGCCGTGGGGCACTTGGGGTGGAAATCCACAATTCGAACATGTGGGAGAGGTGTTGGATCGGCACTTTCTAGTCCCTCGAGCAAGTGGCTTGCGCCTACGATGTGACCGTGATCCACTTGTTCGGCGCTCGGGCAATGGTTAATTCCCCCTTGGCAGCCGGAGCATCTCAGACTTCCTCGAGCCTCGAGCGGTCTCCAAATGAGAGGAAAGGAGAATCCAGAGGCCTTCGAGCAGATCGAGGTCGAACGCATTGACGTGTCCTATATGGTTGACCTCAAAGGGAAGCATAAGGAGCTCGTCATCGATGAACATGCCTACAAGAATGATAGAAACAATGACGATGAGGTCGGACCCTCCTCCATTGCAGGTGTGATCGACATTCCCTCCGGCTCCTCTGACTCGGACGACTCTGAGGTGCATTGGGACGAACTCATGGAGGAATCGGAGTAGTTTCAATTATAGTATGTAGTTTAAATAGTTTTATGTTCTATGAACCATCTAATTATGATATGTACGATGTGTTATCTTTGTTTAGTTATGTAAGTGGATAGTTTCAATTTGTGTTTCAAAAGAAATTGCGTGCAGAAAAAATATAGGCAGTTAAGTTTAGGTCTGGCTAGGAACCACTTTCTCTAACTCGCAAAATCGAGGAGTTAAGATTTCAAAAGGCTTCTTAAGGAGCTAAATTTGGAGCGTTTGGCTATGCCCTTACACACAAATCCTATATGACGTTTTTTGTGTCGCTTTGTCGAGCAAACACACAGACTGAGACGAGTGACTAGTTGGCGCCGCCCATTTAGCATTCCACGTATCCTAGTTTTGGGAACCTTCTTGGTTCAAGACCGGTATTTTTCTCCTTTTTCTCTTCTTCCTTTACCGGTTTTGTTTTTCTAATATTTCTTTTCCTAGAAACAAATCCTGCATTTTTAAATGATCATGTTTTAAAAAAAATGTGCCGGATTTCCATAAAAAAATGTATTTTAAAATATTATTCACAATTTCAGAAATGATCATTTATTAAAAATGTTCATATTTTCAAAACTTGTTCATAATATAAAAAATTGTTCTTTAATTCATAAAATCATTCTCATTTAAAAAAAATTTAAAACAAATGTTTAGAATCTTCAAAAATATTAGAAATTTTGAAAATTCTTTTGTGTGTAAAAATGTTCAAAATAAACAACTGAGTAAATACTGGTTGCTGTAATGACCAAGGTCGCTACACTATACGTGCGCTACAGGGGTCGATACACCTTATCAGTCCGCTACAATGTAGGTGCAGTCATGGCTCCCAGTGCGGTGAGGTCCCTATTGAGCGCAACGAGAGTCACATAGGACCTCTCGCTCAATATCCTTGGGCAACTGCTCTGGATGACTTTTTATTAATTGGGCCACAAAGATGGCAACTAGGCGTCCAATTATTGGCCTGATTTTATCTCTTGCTTGCTTAAAGCTATGAATATAGACAAATAAATTGTGTTATGCACTAAACATACCCTAAAAAACAACCTTAGCTAGAAACATACACGTGTAAGTTCTAGTTATTTTTGCTTCAACACAAAATTAGACAACAAGTAGTATAACTTCTCGTCATGTTGAACAATAACTACTCAATATAGTTGACACATGTGAGTTGAACTATACATGATGTTTTAATCATATACTCCATTCTTATTGTATATGTACTTTCATACAAGATTAGGGCACTCCGTCAAATATGGATTGATGCGAGAATGCACGTCTGTATGATCTAGTTAGCGCATCTCCAGTGTGGAACCTCCAAGGCGGTACCCCATCGGTCTGCAGACCGGTCCAGTCATTCTTTTTCCCTCAGACCGGAAGCAAGTCAAGGGGGCTTTGCGGGAGTCCGCACCTCCACCGTGTAGGACTCCGATACCCACAGTTCTCTTCGCTTCAAACGTTGGTGCTCTCCACCCCAATTCTCACCCTTTTAGCTTCCACCGCCGCATCGACACGCTCGACAAGCTTCAAGAGCAGGCGGGGGTGGAGGATCCTCGGGAGGTGGAGGCTTGGAGGATCAACTTGGCGACGCGAACAGAAGGAAAAGGAAAAATGTGTCGGTGAAAATAAGGGCATGTAGGGCGGGGGTCGGGGGTGCATGGGCCGTGCGGGGCTAGGGATGCGAACGCATTGTGTGGATCAACTTGTTGTACACACTCTATTCACCGGTATGTCTCAACTGAGTGAGCATGCAGTCGTATGACGACACAGATGGACGGATGATCGATGGAGATCATTCACGGCATCGGGGAGGCAGAGACTACTACGAGAAGGGACAAGTGGATGGCTGGGAGCAGAATGGGCACACCCAGCTATGCACGGACACGTACACCCAGCCACACACCTAGTCTGGCATGTATAGCCCGCGGTTCGACTCGTACACCGAGCAGCCACAACAGGACGGTGACGAGACATTAATTTAAAGGATGGGTAGGTTGATCCAAAGAAGAGGGACAATGGAGAAAGTTTCAACACGAGGGAGAACGAATTGTTTTGCGACACCTTGTTGGCAACTAGCATTGATCTGATCTACTCAAGGCAGCAAAAGGGCGCAATATTTTAGGCCAACATCCATGCTTGGTTTCATGAGCACAAGAACTTGAACCTCTACCGCAACAAACTCATCTGAAATCAAGGGATCAAGTCGCTCAACCATCGATAGTACATCATCCAAGAAGTTGTGAAAAACCGATAAGGGATCAAGTTGTGGAAGGGGAAGAAGGAGAATCAATAAGGGGCGACAACCAGGATGACGGAGAGGTTCAAGAAAACCTTGCCAAAGAGGAAGGAGGCATGTGTCAAGCATTCCAAAATAAAGAATGCGAAAAGGAAGAGAGTTTTAGCATCTTGATAGCGGCTGTCGATAAGAAGGTTGAAGAGACAAAAGTTGAGCTCGTGGCCGCTTCATAGGAGACACAAATGTTAACCAAACGAGTTGGATCTCAACGCGGTGATTATCGTGAGTGTCGTCCCTATCAAGATGTTAAAGTGCTTGACCTGGCAGACCGAAAATATTGGTTTTTTGCACGAATTACCGGACTGGATCTTTTGTGATCGGGCGCATGTCAAAATTATGAACATCTATCTCTTTTTTGTTGTGACCGGCTGCTATGAACATTGCACTTTACTTTGATGCATATTATATGCATTTGAAATGAAAATTGACGCCGGTATTGATCAGACATTTAGGCGGTTGGATGGCCGGCTCTCGCATCATTGTTTGCGAACTTCTCCGGACCGGTCTACAGACAAATAGTGTATCCGTTTTAAGGATCAGTCTTGAAAATGAGCATCTGTAAATTCGACTACTCATGCAGGGAATACCGCATGTTCTTGGGGTCGTTCTGCCGGTCGTCTTCCTGGCTTGCGTCCTCGCATCAATGACCCTCGTTTTGCTTATCACCAAGGTATGTTGCATATTTAAAGTATACTCAAAATTGATTATTATTATTATTACTATTATATATATATATATATATATATATATATATATATATATATATATATATATATATATATATATATATATATATAGTCGCGCTATTCGTCACCCTGGGTGAGGAATTCTTATTCCTCACCCCTGTCCAATTCTTCAACCATGACGTGAAAACGTAAGAAAAAATTAGACTTGAGGTAATATTACACTCTTGAGGAAGGAAGTTTTTCTTTCACCGTATAAAAAGATGTGAGGTAATTTTACAACATGTGTGATGTAAAGTTATGTTCTGCATGTATGAAAAAATATGGTACGAAAATATAACACTAAAAGTTATTTCGGTAATTTTATATTAAAAGTGAGGTAATTTTACATCATGCATGCTAAAAATTTACGTTTTGCATATGAGAATAAATGTGACTCGCTAAAATGGCTAGGGTGAGGAATAAGTTATTCTTCATCCTGGGTGCCTAATAGAGTGTGTGTATATATATATATATATATATATATATATATATATATATATATATATATATATATATAGGAAAAATACATCCTACCATCTCTATTCATCATCCAGGATGCAGATTAAATTATGAAAAACTCTTAGAATCAACCGACTGATTTCTCGAAAGAAATCAGCCGGCTCGTTCTGCTACCACGTATTTTAGCGTGTCTCTTCGGTCTTCCTTCTGCTTTGGTCCACACCTTTGCCTTTCTTGAACGCGTCTTTACCATATCGTCTCATCTCTCCTTCCTTTCTCTCCCAGCGCAGCCTTCATCTCGTCTCATTTCTCCTCGCCTCTCTGCACGTGTTTATTCTGTTGCAGCAAGTTGGTGTCTTCACTATATCCTTTGGATCACTGTCGCAACAACCCATGGCCATCGCTGTCGGACACACATAACCGCCGCGCAGCGAGCCGGGTGCTGCAATTGAGCTTCGCTGGGCCGTCGGAGCTGCCGCTACTATCCGCCACCGTCGTTTGGCACAAATGACCACTGCGTAGCGAGCCGAGGTGCTGAAATGAAGCTACGCCAGGCAGCCGGAGCTGCCACTGCGTCCCATAGCCACCGCCTCATGACCACCGCGCAACGAGCCGAGGTGTTGCCATGGAGATACGTCGGGCCGTCGGAGCTGCCACTACGACTCATGGCCGCCGCCGCCTGGCACGCATGACCACCACACAACGAGACAGGGTCCTGCGATGGTGCTTCGTTGGGTCGCCGAAGCTGCAATGGAGCATCATCGAGGCTGCGATGGAGTATCATCGGGCTACCGAAACATCATCGGTGTTGCAATGGAGCATCGCCGGGCTGCCGGAGCTGCCACTACGGCCCATGGCCACCGCCGCTCGGCATGCATGACCACCACCTAGCGAGCCGGGGTGCTGCAATGGTGCTTCGCCGGGCCGCCAAAGCATCGTCGGACCTGCAATGGAGCATCATCGGTGCGATGGAGTATCGTCGGGCCGCCAGAACTGGTGCTGCAATGGAGCATCGCCGGCTGCCGGAACCTTGCGTGTGTTGCAAGGCTGCATCCCGAGAGTGTTTTTATGGAGCATTGTCGGGACGCCGGTGCATCGTCGGTGCTACAGTGGAGCACCGCTGGTACTTCAAAGGATCGTGGCAGCAGCATCGTTGCTGCAACCCGGCGCTGCAGTCATGGCTAGTGTGTGGTGATCTCGTCGGTATTTTGCTGTACATGAACAACGATGCTCCATGGTGCAAGCAGAAGTTGATGCTGCATGTCGCCCAACATTGGATTCCACATTGCACACTTGAACTCGTACAAGAGCTGATGGTTGTCTAGAATCAGCTTGCGGGGAGAGAGATGGCGTCTTGGGATCAAAAGCGATGGCGTGGTTCAGAAATCGTACTAGCAGCCGCCTTAAATTATTCCTCATCTGAGGTAATTTTACGACCATTCATAAATAAATTAAATTTGAAATGCAAATACATACGTTTATATTGATTCACTACGAAAATTTTGATATAAGAAAACAAAAATATACTCCCTCCGTCCGGAATTATTTGTCGCAAAAATGATAGAAATGGATGTATCTAGAACTAAAATACATCTAGATACATCCATTCCTCGGACAAGTATTTTCGGACGGAGGGAGTAGGTCATAAGACCAGAAAAATCACATTTTATGTATAATTTACACTATGTTTTTATGTTTGTAACTTTACGTGACATAAAATATTTTTTACGGTGACTATGTATTTTTTTGCGGTCTCTTTTTACGTATGAGATAAGATTAAAATTTCAGAAACGTAAAATTACGGTGTATTGATTTGAAAATAGAGGGGGTGAAGAATAACTATTCCTCATTCAGGGTGACGAATAGCGCGACCCTATATATATATTTGTCACCCTGGGTGAGGAATTCTTATTCCTCACCCCTGTCCAATTCTACAACTATGACTTAAAAACGTAAGGAAATATTAGACTTGAGGTAATATTACACTCTTGAGGAAGGAAGTTTCTCTTTCATCGTATGAAAAGATGTGAGGTAATTTTACAACATGCTTGATGTAAAGTTACGTTCTGCATGTGTGGAAAAATATGATGCAACAATATAACATTAAAAGTTATTTCGGTAATTTTATATTAGAAGTGAGGTAATTTTACATCATGCATGCTAAAAAGTTATGCTCTGCATCTGAGAATAAATGTGGCTCGCTGAAATGGCTAGGGTGAGGAATAAGTTATTCTTCACCCTGGGTGATATATATATATAGACACTCTATTATGCACGCAGGGTGAAGAATAGCCTATTCTTCACCCTGCCCATTCGACTGAGACAAAAGAAATATCAGAACGCAGAATGTAACTTTCTAGCATGCATGTTGTAAAATTACCCTGATTACTCTTGTAAAGTTACCCCACTTTTTATTGTAAAATTATGACAACATCTTTTAGTAAGATATTGATACGCCACATTTTCATTGCATCCAGAATGTAAGTTTACGGCATACATGTTGTAAAATTACTTCACTTTCTTTTGTACCGTGCTAGACCAACTCCTTCTCATAGTGTAATATTACCTCAGGTGTGTTTTTTTCTTATGTTTTCAAGTAGAATTCGACCGGGGTGAGGAATAACATTTCCTCATCCAGGGTGACGAATAGCGCGATCCTATATATATATATATATATATATATATATATATATATATATATATATATATATATATATATATATATATATATATATATATATGCAAAGTTTACTCAAAATTTTGGCCTATTTCAGTTCGCCTCCGAGTCAGAAAATGGATTCAATGACCTTCAGTTCTCTGGTTCATTGGATGATCAAGCACGGTAACTGGTGTTTTAAGAACAATTTTAGCACTAGCATTAACCTTGTGTGATCCCCGTGACAAGAGTAGTTTATTTTGTAATTTCATTGTTGCAGGTTGGTACACTCTCTAAGCATCACGTTGTCGTTTGTAGAGATCGTCAGATCCATTGGCATGTTGACATACAACACTGGGTACCTCAAAGTATTACTCCTCTTCATCCTTGCACCAACTATGGCGTCTTCCACCGGCTGCCCCTCCCCAACCTTCGGTAATTCTGTCTCTCTCTTTTCTGCAAAATCGTATATAACTCTAATCAACTAGGCTTGCCAAATAATATCACACGCCTGCCTATCATATATAACTCGTTCAACTTCATAAATAGATTTCCAATGGGATGAGTTAGAAAATGTAGGTTTAATAGAAGCCACTGTTTCATTTCTGCGGTGTTTGGCCTTGACAAGTTGCCACAAATCCATTCTGAGTCTCCAATTTCCACTACCACTTCACAAGCAGAATGATCTTTTGTTTTCTCATAATCTTTCACTGTAGACCTCAAGGTGTGTGTCGGCCTAGATGTATAGCCAGTAGACCTCAAGGTGTATAGAGAGTAGACCTCAAGGTGTGTGTCGGCCTAGAATGCAAGATGCACCTGAAGGATAAAACAAAACCACTAATACCAGTAGCCTTAGACTCAGGTTGATTTGCAAAATTGGCCTGATGATCGAGTCGTTTCACTGTAGCATACAACAGAAACGCGATGCACAATAGCTTATGAGACTCTGGTTGGGTGCGGCCGACCAACCTGAGGATCAAAATCTCCTCGAAAACCATTTTACACATTGAATTTTTTGCACTGAATCGTTAATGTAGTAGCCCCCGAGACTTGGGTTGGGCAACATGGCCGACCCTAGGATCATATCTCCCCGGAAACTAGTTCATCCATTGAGTGTGCGTTGTCAACGCCCACGTGCAATTCGACAGGGAAGATGATGAACTGTAGGTCAAAAAAAAAATCCGAGCAAAAACACCACATAGAACACCTCGAACCTTAGGATGTCCTACCTCCTGAAATAAAAACATATAGTAGTTTAACAGTGTCAAAAACTAAGAAACCAAATAACTCGTGTAAAAACTTTACGTCTACATTGAATCAAGTCTTTTGGTGCCAATCTCAAATTGGTCTTAAAATTAATGTGTGCTTTCATCATGCTTTAACATTGATATATCCGATCTCCGGACTTCAAGCGGGTGAGCCTCCGTCTTCAACCTTCTATATATCCTGAAGGCGGGGTATTTCTCAGGCCAGTTTAGCGAACTAAACTTAGGCGGCTTTATAGAAAAACCAGGCTATCCGGCTATTGACCACAAACTCACGTCGGAAATAAGAGTAGTAGAAAAAGACTTTGCAACAACTAAGAAGAAAACACATTTATTGTAAAACGACTCATATGGATTTAAGAGCCCGAGTTGACATGGGGAAAAGAAGTGTTTTTAACAAACAAAGTTTTTAACAAAGCTATGCTTTGAAATTTTTTTTACCACAAATATAATGCTTGGTCGAACAAAACAAAAGAAATAAGAATTTTGAAATTTTAAACATGAAAGTGACTTGGCTGGTTAATATACTCGGTGTTGATGACGCGATCCGGGCTTGTGAGGGGATGAGGATGCCCAACAAACTTTGACAGATCTAACATCATGTGTAGTCCTCAACTACACCGAGGTCTGAGCCCCCTAGCCCGAGGTGACAGAGCGAGGAGCTTGTCTTGACAAAGTGGTGACGCGGCACGATGATGTGGTGAGGCGAAGCCCCCGGTCCAGCTAACGTGACATAGCTGGTTAGCTGGTGACGCCGATTGATGTGGCAACCCCGGTCCAGCTAACGTGATGTGTGACACCGAAGTCCTCGGAGTAGGTTGTTCAATAGATGGCGAAGCCCCACCGTCAGCCGACGTGTCGAGGTAGGTTGGTGAGGTGACGATGAAACCTGCAGGCTAGCCAATGTATTAAATCACGTTGTTGTGGCACACATCGGCTTGAAGAAGCAATAGCGATGATGCCAACGCAGGTCAAAATTTATGACACGATCGATGTCAGCTTGATGAAGTAATGTGCGGCGATGACAGTGTGCCCGCCCCATGTAATCCGTGGGGTGAAGGATCCTTTGAAAAAGGCAGTGCACGTGTTTTAGAACAACACACAATATCCTAAAATATTCCTTCAAAAAGGATGTCCGATAACCCGTTCATGGAAATGATGAACTTGAGACCGATTCATTTTTGTGCAGATAATAGATCCAAAAATTGATGTACTAATCGGACATTTTCCGGAATTTGGACGATTGAATCGAGATGAAATTTTGAGGGGTGATCGATATAGTTCCGCAGCCGATGAACAATGGGATTTTGCAACTGATGTCTCAGCTGGATGCTCGACACCTCACCCTAAACTCATTCAGATTCTCATCGAGATTCAAAAGAACTTAGGTATATATATCAGAGATTGCTGGAGATTCCTCCATCAGAATGCGATGAAGTTTTGTGGGGTTGTTGTTGATTGAATTCCTCACTATTCCACCAACGCAATCGTCAAAGCGGCGCTCGAGGAGACGGGGACGATGAACACGAATTCCTTGGCAATCCAATAATGAGCTCTTAACAAACGCACCAATGTCGGAGTCAAAACCGGCAAACCTCGGGTAGGGGCGAGCTGTGAGATCAGATCGATGGGTAAGAGGAGGCAAGAAACACAAGGTGTTTACTCAGGTTCGGACCCTCTCGATGGAGGTAAAATCCTGCGTCCTGCTCATGTTGTATCATTGGTGTAGCAAAGTACACAGTTGCTCTACCTTGAGATCGTATGTTGTGACCTAAAACCTAGGGGTGATGATGAATATGTATGGGTTTGTCATCATGATCTATCGACATGCCTCACCTCGTCTTATATAATGCATCAGAGGCCTGAAATAGCAAGAGTCCTAGTCAAGTGCGTTGGTAGAGAGGAGTTTGTGTCTTCATCACGAAGTCTTGTGAAATCTTCCTCGTATATGTCATGGGCTACCCGAAGTGGCTCAATAGTGAACCGACATGGGTTCCTTGGCTTGATCCACCTAATCGGAAGACGACGTGATGAGTACCCCTAATCAAGGATACCGAGAATAGTCATCATCATTTTTGATGAATTATGTTTCCACAAATTCCCCATCCACCATTTTCAAACTAGTATGGCTAATAGGGACCCCATGTACTTCATAGAGATCCAACCAACCTCACATTTGATCATTACAGCATTTTGACCCATAGTTCTCACCGAGCCCCGCGTCCCCCCGTCCCATTCCCCCCCCCCCCCCCCCCCCGGCGCACAAGCGACTCGGGGGGCTAGCCATGACCGCGCCTAAACTCCACTGCCTACTGCCTCCCTGCCCCGCCACCGCTGGCAAGCGCCGCCACACAAAGCCTGCCTGGCGTTGGCGGTGGCGGACCTCTCTCTCTCTCGTGTAGCTCGGGCGACATGGGGCGCTCGTTTGCAGGCGTGGGTGGGGATGGCAAGAAGAGCAGGCATAGGCGTGTGGCGACGAGCGCGCGCGTGGCTCGCGGAGGCACGATGCAGGGGGCACGGCGGAGGCGCGAGACTCGACGCGGCGATCTGGTGAGGAGGAGCAAGGCTAGGCACGAGGCAAGGCGTGGCGAGCGGGAACCGGCGGAGGCGACGGGGGTGCGTGGCTGGGCTAGGCGCGAGGGAGCGTGTGGCTGCATGGGAGCATGGCGAGCGGTTGTGTCTTGGCGCAGTAGCCAGATCTGCGGCCAGATCCAGGGGGTTGCATGCGAATGGAGGTCACGCACCGCTCCCGCGAGGATCTGTGGCGTGCCCATCGCGATAGATGGGCGTGGAGTGATGGCACCCATGGATCTAGCGCGTAGGAGGCCTACTGGGCGGGCGGGCCAAGGCAGCGTGGATCTGGCGCGTGGTAACCGCGGCCAGTTCGTGAGCACGGCTGGTGGCGGCAGTTCGACAGGGCGACGGCGGTCGTTGTGGTGGTCATGGCGCAGTGGCTTGGCTGCTTGGCAGGTCATCCGTGGCTGGCGGCCTGAGAGGGGCACTACCGACTGCTGGTGGTGTCCGGATGCCGCTTGCTGGAGCAGGGAGGCTCTGGCCGCGGTTGGATGCGGGGTGCAGGTCGCAATCTAGTCTCTAGAAGGCCCGTCATCGAGGAGGCTAGCTGGTGGCCCTGCATAGCGGTGGCGCGCTTGCTGTGTGGGGGTGCGAAGTCCAGTGGAGTCACGGGTCGACCTCGGCCTGCTGCGTGGGAGTGGCTGCCCCGGGTGAGAGCTTGGTCGGTGCTGACCGACCGGCGGTGGTGGCGCCCGTGGGCGTCGTTTATCCTCCTTGGAGGCATCGTCGGGAATTTCACAGCCTTTGCTCTCTGATCAATTTCTTCGCGTGAAAGCCCAGATCCTGGTGTAGGGTGAGACGGCGGCGGCATCTTCAACGTTGTTCCCCTCTTTAGGGCGGCGTCTTGAAGACTTTGATCCCTCTAGTGCTTCCTACAACTGGACGCGCAGGGGCTTCTGTAGCAATGATGACGGTAGTGAGCAATGTCAAAGGCGTGGTCTTGGTCGTGGTAGTCGGCTCTTGTTCTTCGGCGTGTCCGTGGGTGTGCCTCGATTGTTTGTTGTTGCGAAGTTGAAGTCATGGTGGGGGCCTGGTGGTATAATGACGCGTGACGGGTGGTTCGTTCGATGATCCTCCGTGACGCCAACCTTGCCTAGTTTCCTTTGTAGTTCACCGTTGGAGTCAGAGTTGTGCTCTCTACTTTGGTTTGTATGGAGTGTTGTGATGCAGCTTTTAGGGTTGCTATTTTTCTTTTTCTTTGATCTTTGAATCTTCTAGTCTTCGGACCTTCACCACCTTGTTGTTTTCCGTTGCTTCTTGCTATTATCATGAATGCCAGTAAAAAAACATTTCAGCATATGTATGACTGATGGAATCATCTCCACCAATACAAAGGACCTCACTTTTCATGTAATTTATTTTAGCCCCAAACATGATCTCAAACAAATATAATTGTAATTTCAAGTTAAAGGACTTCTCTATATCATGTGAAATAAAAATAACAATGCCGTCAGCATATTGCAAAAATAGCAAATCCAGTAGAGATCAAATCAGCAGCTAAACCAGTTAGGAGACCATTTTCTTGAGCCTTCGCACTAGTGGGGACGGGGCCTTTAGCCCCGGCCCGTAAGGGGCTTTAGTCCTGGTTCACCAACCGGGACTAAAGGGGCGGGACTAAAGGCCTAACCTTTAGTCCCGGCCCTGTTACAAGCCGGGACTAAAGGTGCTCCACGTGGGCGCCTCGTAGCGCCCCAGGGGCAGGACCTTTAGTCCCGGTTCGTTACACGGGCCGGGACTAAAGAGTTTCAGATTTTGCTTATTTTGGGGGGTTTTTTTTGAATGAAATTATTTTTGGGTTTTAGGGTTTTAGGGTTTAGGTGTTCGGGAGATTAACGTGATGCCTCGTTTGGTGTTCGGGAATTAGTTTTCATATAATTTAAATAGAAATAATTATGCATATATATATAAGATTAACTTATCTTACAAGCGAGCATATATATAAAATTATATGGAGATCTGAATTATCGGGACTAGAGCCCGTCTATTCGATTACATGGACGAACATCAGTAATGGCTAAATTAAATCATCTTTTGTCATCTATAGCTTCCGTCCTCAGAAATCCCGCAAGCTCCTCTGCAACAGCAATCGCGCGTTGCTCTGGTAGGACCTTCGTCCTCATGGCCGTGTGCTATATAAGAAGAGGAGATGAATATGAATATCAATCATGATAACAAAGAATGACGGGTAAAAATAGAGGTGTGAATGTTCATTGCTTACGTCGAATCTGTGATCCTTGTGCTCAGAGGTAAACGTGTGAATGGTCTCGCAAACATAGTATCCGCATAGATGTGTTCCCCGTGGCTGCTGATCGCACTTTACGAGAATAGAATATATATAATAAAAATAATAATCTAGCACCATAAATGTATTGAAAATAGAAGTATATCATACTACTACTTACCTGAGCCGCTATAAAGGTCAGCTTCTCAGGAAAGTTACCGGGAGTCACGCACTTGAACCGCTTCCAAACCCTGCCCGACAAGGATAATGATTTGCTAAGTTTTCCATTAATTGATATATCAGAAAATCATCGAAAGAGACCGATAGAGCGCAAGAATGATTGAAATTACCCTTGGAGCATGTCCTGCAGGCTTTGGAACTGTTCCAAGGGTCTCGATAATGGGTCGAAGGCATCAACTCTTCCCTTATCAATTTGAATGTCCAACAGAATCCAATGGAAGATGCACATGTATATATATATATGTGTGTCAGTAACTTATCAATTACACTTATAAGTGAATGGACACAACAGAGTAAAGACCCTCACCTAAAGTTGTATGGAAACAATATGTGGTCACATAAACTTTGATCTGTTAGAAACCTTAGAAGGTTTTCCTCCGTCTTCTTGGGTTTATCAGTTAGCGTCGCTATATGTATTTTATCTGGGTCAATAAACCCAATATTTAGGATGTTCTTACTTTTACAATCCAGAATCTTCATTCTGCATAATAGAGTACAAGTTATATATAGACAATGAATTGAAATAACTAAACAAGTTATATGTAGACAACGAAATGAAAAACTTACAGACAATAGCAACTCATAAGCGATTTGTCGAGGGCGTCACCATTGTACATCTGGAAGAGTTCATCAAAGTCGATATGGATTTCTTCTGGGCGGCCGTAGTACTCCCGTGGGACACTCAGCACGATCATCGTTCTCCCATTCTTTGATTCACTTAAGTACCATTGATGCAAGTAACGCATATTTGTTGGGAGATCATCTTTGCTGACCAAAGGCTCTCCCATGACAAACTATGGCTTAGGGGCTACCACAGCCTTGGGTATCCTGTTGTCTTGGGAAGCCAACAAATCTTCAACCGAGACACCACATTCAGCCGCCCACTACTTTGCTATTTCAAAAGCTTGCCCCTGCACCGGAGGGGGAACATTCTCGGTTAACACCTTGAGGGGTGGGGTCGACTGTTTGGCCTGTTGTCCAAGCTGAGGAACGTCTGATTTTTTCTTGCTTGTAGTTGAACTTGATTTGCTCCCACTTGCACTTGCACGTGATCTGCTCTTTTTCACTTCCTTCTGCAATGTGCGTGTATAGTCATCAGGCTTATGGTGTAAGTCATACTGTGATGGAAGGGTCATGAAGTCTTTTTCCCATGCTATTTGCTTCTCGGTGTATTCCGGGCGGGGCTCGGGTTCCTTCTTTTTCATCTGCGCATCATGATGTTCCTTTGCTATCCTGGCGTTTTCCTCGGGGGGGACGTGCTCATCCTCCTCGCTGACACGGTGACGTACCACCTCCGCGGTGTCCGGAAGCCTCGGCACCCTCACTGGCCCACGCGACCGCCACCAAACAAGGATCGGGTCAACGACGGGATGGCTCCTCACCAACCTACGGCCGCCCGGAAGGTAGCACCTCCCAATACCAGCCGGGCGGAGCCCAGTCCCGGACAGGGCCCCTCTGATCAAGCAGGTGTCCTCCGCCGAGTCGATGACGAGGATGCGGGATAGGCATCGAAAATGAACTAAAAAAATAAACTAGTTCTATTAATTTTCTTGCTAAAAATAAACTATTAACACTTAAGCATATACAATAGCAAAATTAAACTATTAACACTTAAGCATATACAATAGCAAAATTAAACTATTAACACTTAAGCATATACAATAGCAAAATTAAGCAATAATCTAAGAAACACTATTAACACTTAAGCATATACACTATACAATATTTCTTCTTCTTGTAACCCTAAACTAATTTTTCCTCTTCTTCTATTTCTCCTCTTCTTCTACTTCTTCTTCTACTTCTACTTCTCCTCTTCTTCTACTACTTCTCCTCTTCTCTTCTTCTACTTCTCCTCTCCTCCTCTTCTAATTTTTTCTCTTCTTCTACTTCTCCTCTTCTTCTATTTTTCCTTTTCTTCTCCTCTCCTCCTCTTCTTATTCTCCTTTTTCTTCTTTTCTTCTCCTCCTCTTCTTATTTTCCTCTTTCCTAATTCTAAATATTACTAACCCTAATAATCTAGCACAAACCTAATAACAATAGGAATTAAATGACAAAAAAATATTTTTCTTCTTTTCTTCCCTTTTTCTTCCTTTCTTCTCCTTTTTCTTCTTTTCTTCTCCTTTTTCTTCTTTTCTTCTACTGGCCGGAGTGTTGGGGAGGAGGGGGCGGGGGGCTTACCGACCGGAGGTGTCGACGGCGCGCGGCGAGGAGGACGGCGGCGGCGAGGAGGACGACGGCGACGGCGAGGAGGACGGCAGGCGGCGGCAAGCAGGACGACGGGCAGCCTGACGGCGTCGTCGAGTTCGTCATTGTGCCGGGCCGGGCAGGAGAACGAGAGGAAGAAGAAGAGAAATGGACGATTTGGTTTGGAATTTTTCTAACTCCCGCTTATATAGCTGGATTTTTAGTCCGGTGCGTGGCTCGAACCGGGACTAAAGACCCCCTTTAGTCCCGGGTGGAGCCACGACCCGGGACTAAAGGCCCTTTTTTGGGCAGACCAGAAGGCAGGAAGCAGGGGGTCTTTAGTCCCGGTGCGCGGCTGCAGCCGGGACTAAAGGGGGTCTTTAGTCCCGGGGCATGGCTCCACCCGGGACTAAAGCCCCTCCTCGGCTGCACGATAAGTTTAGTCCCACCTCGCCCAGCGAGGGGGACTAACACTTGTTTATAAGCCCCGTCGCAGCTACTCCATCGAGCTCCTCTCTAAAGCACGCTTACGAGTCTCAACTCACTGAAAATTGAAACTATATTCGAAATTATGAAGAAAATTCAATCTGAATTCAAAGTGAGTTCACTTTGAATTTAGATTGAATTTTCTCTATGAATTCTCATATAGTTTCCATTTTTTTCTATTTTCAAAATTAATTATTTTGACTATCCAAACTATTATCTATTTTGTTATTTTCAATTAAAAACTATGTTTATTAAAAATTCTTTTTCCATATTTGAGAATTTGACAAAACTATGATAATGAAAAGTGTTTGAAATTGAATAAATAATTCAAAACTATTTTCTATTTTCAAAATTAATTATTTTGACTATCCAAACTATTATCTGTTTTGTTATTTTAAATTAAAAACTATGTTTATTAAAAATTCTTTTTGCATATTTGAGAATTTGACAAAACTATGATAATGAAAAGTGTTTGAAATTGAATAAATAATTCAAAACTATTTTCTATTTTCAAAAGTAATTATTTTGACTATCCAAACTATTAACTATTTTGTTATTTTCAATTAAAAACTATGTTTATTAAAATTCTTTTTGCATATTTGAGAATTTGACAAAACTATGATAATGAAAAGTGTTTTAAATTGAATAAATAATTCAAAACTATTTTCTATTTTCAAAAGTAATTATTTTGACTATCCAAACTATTAACTATTTTGTTATTTTCAATTAAAAACTATGTTTATTAAAATTCTTTTTGCATATTTGAGAATTTGACAAATCTATGATACTGAAAAGTGTTTGAAATTGAATAAATAATGCAAAACTATTTTCTATTTTAAAAAGTAATTATTTTTACTATCCAAACTATTAACTATTTTGCTATTTTCAATTAAAAACTATGTTTATTAAAATTCTTTTTCATATTTGAGAATTTGACAAAACTATGATAATGAAAAGTGTTTGAAATTGAATAAATAATGCAAAACTATTTTCAATTTTCAAAAGTAATTATTTTGACTATCCAAACTATTAACTTTTTTTTTAGCTAGTTGACCCTGAAATTGAAAAGCACTACAAATGAACTCTCAAAATGTTGAAAGTTGGCATGCTATCATCATTTCACCCACATAGCATGTGTTAAAAAGTTGAGAGGGCTACGACAAAAACTGGACGCACTTCGTGTACAAAACGGACAATCTCTCTCGAAGTATGAGCGTTTCGAACGAGAACTCATCTCTTACAAAGGGATTTCATTTTTTTGAACTTATTTGAACTCTATACTTTTTCTGTGTTCAAAATGCACCATTCAAAGGCACATCACAAAATTTCAACAATTTCTGACTTCATTTGGTATTCTTCGTGCATTTACTTATTTTTTTGGAGCTAGTTGACCCTGAAATTGAAAAGCACTACAAATGAACTCTGAAAATGTTGAAAGTTGGCATGCTATCATCATTTCACCCACATAGCATGTGTTAAAAAGTTGAGAGGGCTACGACAAAAACTGGATGCACTTCGTGTATAAAACGGACAATCTCTCTCGAAGTATGAGCGTTTCGAACGAGAACTCATCTCTTACAAAGGGATTTCATTTTTTTGAACTTATTTGAACTCCATACTTTTTGTGTGTTGAAAATGCACCATTCAAAGGCACATCACAAAATTTCAACAATTTCTGACTTCATTTGGTATTCTTCGTGCATTTACTTATTTTGTTTGAGCTAGTTGACCCTGAAATTGAAAAGCACTACAAATGAACTCTGAAAATGTTGAAGTTGGCATGCTATCATCATTTCACCCACATAGCATGTGTTTAAAAGTCGAGAGGGCTACGACAAAAATTGGATGCACTTCGTGTACAAAACGGACAATCTCTCTCGAAATATCAGCGTTTTGAACGAGACTCATCTCTTACAAAGGGATTTCATTTTTTTGAACTTATTTGAACTCCATACTTTTTGTGCGTTCAAAATGCACCATTCAAAGGCACATCACAAAATTTCAACAATTTCTGACTTCATTTGGTATTCTTCGTGCATTTACTTTTTTTTTGAGCTAGTTGACCCTGAAATTGAAAAACACTACAAATGAACTCTGAAAATGTTGAAAGTTGGCATGCTATCATCATTTCACCCACATAGCATGTGCGAGAAAGTTGAGAGGGTTACGTTAAAAACTGGATGCACTTCGTGTACAAAATGGACAATCTCTTTGGAAGTAGAAGTGACCCCCACAATAAGAGACGACATTCTTCTTCTCTCATATATGGTGGACACTAGCTCACCTGATTTTTCAACCGTCGATGATGGTCGCTACTCCTACTTCCCCTAGTGCATAACCAATATCTAGCACAAGGAGAAGAAGGAGAAACGACCCCCCACAGCAACAATCGACATTCTTCTTCTCTCATGTATGGTGGACACTCCCTCACCTGATTTTTCGACCGTCGATGATGGTCGCTACTCCTTCTTCCCCTAGTGCATAACAAATATCTAGCACAAAGAGAAGAAGGAGAAGCAACCCCCACAACAACAGTCGGCATTCTTCTTCTCTCATGTATGGTGGACACTCCCTC